>NC_077243.1:49426071-50035000 GCF_947179165.1 Solanum dulcamara
TGCTGTGCCCGGCCCTCTAGTGAACTCGGTGTCACAATCATTTTCTTATATTCACATGTCATTATATCATCATGTCTTTCATTTCATCATATCATCGTATAAGGTATCATATAATCGTATACGCTATAATCTTATCATGTATGTCATCGTATTACATCTGGTTCACTATGGGGCTCGGGGTCGCAAATGTATCACTCTAATCTCATATGCATGCCTACATAAAGTGTCCGACCCCTTTAGTGAGGGACTCAGTGAATGGAGTGGTGTACGTCTATAGCGTACCATCATAATATACATATCGTACCCGGCCCTCTAAGGAGGGACTCGGTGTTCCTTCCTTATTTTGCCACATATACTATCATATTACAGTCGGCCCGAGACTCGGTGAATAATCGTATCATTATAATATATAACATATATCATACCTCATGTACGGCATCGTCTCCTCATGTGTGAAACCATACACATTCGGCCGGGATGCGGTGAAAGAAGTAGTAAAGCTGCGCCCGACATAATATCCGGCCCATCGTGGGACGCAAAGAAAGAAGGGTTACAGCATACACGAGTAGAGTAATGAGAAATTATATGCAACTAAGTCACCCTCTGAGACTCAATAAAATACTCAAGTGAACTGTCACCTGAAGACCAAGAAGGTACTTATCCGATGTGCCCTTTAGATGTCATTAGGGGTTATATCAATTAGGGCCTCAGGAATCACAGACATGCATCAAGACAATGCCACATAGCTTATGCAATCAGAAACATGGTTTATGCAATCAAAGACATTGATCTTTTCAGAGCCTTCAAGAAAAGGAGCTTGTATCTCTACTTACTATTCACTATATAGCAGGCTCGAGAATAATAGTTTGACTACTTTCAGACTTTTAATGGTCAGAAGTGACTACAAGTCACGAATTATACTCAGAGCTCATAATTGGAATTTTCTCTAAACCTATATCATATATCATTTTACTTAAAATTAAGTCATTCCAAAGGAAAGAAGAGATAGGCTTTACATGTACTAGTTTTCATCACATAGAAGACTTAAAGGCAATGACTCAGTTATTGCAGGAGTTCTAATATCAAGAAGTAAATGAGAGTCTCGACTCATACTTAAGTCTTTACAAATGGATTGAAACCCAAATGTCATATACATATCATTTATAGCTTACATCTAAGACATGCCAAAAGAAAAGAAGAATAGCTCTACATACGTATTACAAAATACGCCAAAAGAAAGCTTCACATACCTTGACTGAATTATTCCTTATCCTGTTTTCCTCGTCGTCCTTTGAACTTATTCAACATGAAAGTAATATGAATATCAACCCCTTTTAACTTTCCAGCACCCTAGGTTACACCTTAGTATTAATGAAATCTATTTTCTTAGTCATTTCCCTGACTAGTTCTGTTATTCGCTAAGGCGTCGACGAAAATTGGGCTGCACCTCCCCTATAAGGTGCCCTATACAAATTTCCAATTAGGTCCCTAAGACCTACAGCCAACCAACAACAACAACCTGCAGCAATTCACACCAACAATATACAACATAAACTCCAAATGACTTATTCAAAAATACGATATCCCAATAGGGCGTCTAGCCTTTATTTTATGATGCCTTTAACTATACGAAATGAGGGGTCATGCGGATTCAAACAGCAGCATCCTAACCCACATTAGAATGTATTTAGGCCCTGCAACAACACATCACACCCCTGCAGCAGCACCCCATATGTACAACACCCCATTTAGACTACAATTTAACTACGACGACTTTAATTTCGATTGTTTCTATCGTCGAGCATTTCCACGACTTTTTTTTATACTTCCAGTAGTATAAAAGGTGTAAAACACACTACATAACAACCCCATAAACTTCAAATTAGAAGGTAAAACCTTACCTTTCCCAAAATTGGCTAAAACACGTCAAAACTCGCCTCAGAAAATCTCTTGATGTGCTGAAACGGAGTGGACTGTTTGCTGTCCGTTTGGTGCTGCTACAAGCCTTAACTTTACATTATTAACACCCTCATAACATGGAAAAACCCTTAACCAAATGTGGGAGAAGAGAATCAAGCCATAGCTTATCAAATGGACTTCCAAACAATCTGAAAATTAACTTCGAAACCTCCTTGACGCGGCTGAAATGTTGTGGCTGCTTATTACTCATTTTTGCTGCCCCAAATAGGTAAGCTACGTTGTTAACAACCTCCACTTGATATAATAATATCTTATCTAATTAATTTACGAAGCGAAATTGGGACGTACCTATTTTTCTCCTCCAAGCCGTCATGTTTTTCTCTCTTGTTCTAGGGTTTGTTCTTGAGTTTTTGCTAAAGTTTAATGGATCCGCACTGAAGTATAAGACACATATACATGTATATATGTAGTCCTAGGAGGTGACACATGTCATCCCCATATGGTGACACGTGTCCAGCCCCTATTGGGCCACGGATTTATGCCTTACCCCTAGGCTACCATGTGTCTTTGTGGGCCCCACCTCCCAAGTAGGTGGGTCACCTACTTGACCCTAAGTAGGTGGGTCACCTGCTTACTTGAGGTGCTGCCACGTGTCGCTCCTCCATTGGCTTTCATGTGTCGTCTTCTCCCCTTCCTCGTGGGTTCGTAATCTCGTCTTATTTTAGGAGCCTATGTAATCCATGCTACGTAAGCTTGGTATGTCCTTAAGCAACCCAACCATATAAGACTTCTAAATTAGTAGCTTACGTAGGTAAATCGACTCCTATGACTCATTACTTGGCGTCCAATTCCTTCCGGATTCTTATGACTCTATTTCCAACCTTCTCTACTATGGGGTAACACATTCTCCTTTCCTTGGAGTCATTTGATAGTGTCATAGCTTATCCGGCTCACATGATTATGTCTAAAGAACTTAAGAGACATTCTGAGCTCGAGAGTGTGGGGTATATCAATGGAATCCTGTGAGGGACAACCTATCATCATCTTAAATCGACAAACTAGAAGATTGTAGATTAAAGACGTGCCTTCCATCAAGATACTGTGGCAGCACGAAAACCAGAAAGAGGATGACCGGAGAAGCTGAACAGAACATGAAACACAAATATTCGCACCTATTCCCGATGTCTGTAGGTAACCCCAAATCCTGAAACTTGTATATTCAGTACTTAGATGGAAGTATGTGTTAGGGAAACAATAAAGAATCTACCTACGATTTGTATAAGGTGCTAAGAGAAGTTTTGTTTAACATTCGAGGACGAATGTTCTAAAGGGGGGAATGATGTTACACCCCACACTTTTAAACTCAGAATGTCTTTTAAAGTTCCTTAGAAGTTAGCATGTGAGACGGATAATCTACGACACTATCAAACGACTCTAAGGAAGGGAAAATATGATACCCCATAGTAGGGAAGGTTGGAAATAGAGTCGTAAGAATCTAGAAGGAATTGGAGGCCAAGTAATGAGTCTTAGGACTCGATTCACCTATGTAAGATATTAATGTAAAAGTCTTATATACTTGAGCTACTGGAGGACATACCAAACCTGCGTAGCACGGATTACATAGGCTCTTAAAATAAGGTGAGATGATGAGCCTATGAGAGGGAGAAAAAACTAGTTTCCGAAATTACAAAAGTAAAGCAAGCAGGTGACAAGTAAGCAGGTGACAAACAAGCACCTCAAGCAAGCAGGTGACAAGCAAGCAGGTGACAAGCAAGCAGGTGACTCACCTACCTGCTTGGGGGGTGGACCCCGCTTCCACGTGGTGGCGTGTGATAGGCCGCATGAGCCTAGGTGGCATCCTAGGGGGCTGCCACATGTCACCCCTAAGGGGATGCCACGTGGCACCTTCTAAAGAGGGGTATATATGTGTATTTGGATGACTATTAAGTCATCCTTATTCCATTTGGAGCTGAAACTCCAGCAATCAAAATAAGAGAGAAACGTGAGAGAAAGGCAGCCATAGGTTTGGAAGATTAAAGGTAAGTTTTCAAATTTTTCTCTGTGAATTAATTATCTACGGTGTTCCTCAACCATGTGGAGGTGTATATATGTATCTTACGATGTCTACGGAATTAATTCTTCAGCTTGGAACTTGAGAGAAAGTTGAAAGAACAAAGAGGGAAAACGTTAAAAACTAGTTAACAAACCCATTTTTGGAAGGGATAGTTGTTAGTAATATTAGTATAACTTCTTGTGTACAGCTTTGTTTCGGGTAATTCAATATGTTTTAGAAATTTATTTCATAGGTCTATAACTTTCATTTAGACTTTAAAATCCAGTTTTGCTTTTATCTTCTCGAAAATGGGTGATGAAGTGTAGAGGAGGTACTACCCAGATTTTGGTTTTGGAAATCTTACACGAACTGCTGTTGGTGTTTTGGGCATATCGTTTTGTATAGAATTGTTGTAGGGGTTATTTGAAATTGTATACGACCCTAAGACGCATGTCTATAACTTTCATGGAGGATGTAAATCCTGTTTCCCTCAATTACCCCTTCGAAATAAAGCGACAAGGTAAAACAGTAAGCTGTCCAGAATTCACGTTTTGATAGTTTTGATTGAGTTGTTTGGGGTTTGTATTGTGTAATGTTGGTGTGAATTGCTTATATATATGTTGTAGGTTGTTGTTGTTGGTTGGTTGTAGTTATTAAGGGTGTGATTGGAAATTCGGATAGGGCACATTATAGGAGAAGTGCTGCCTAATTTTCGTTAAAACCTTACCTAATTAAAGAACTAGTCGAAGAGACAGACAAGGAAATAGATTCCAGGAATGCTAAGGTGCAACCTAAGATATTGGAATGCTAAGAGTGGTTGATATTCGTATTACTTTCATTTGAATAAGTCAAAGGATGACGAGGCGAGCGGGATAAAAAGTAACTCACAAGAGGTATGTAAAGCTTTCTTTTGGCATGTTTCGATATAAGGGCGTACAACTATCTTTATTTCCTTTTGGCAATGTTTAGCCTTAAGTAAATTATATATGAAGTGTGGGGATAATTTCATTCCCAGAATTCCAAGTACGCCTCATAACCCCTATCCACTACTCAGTATTAGAGTTCTTGTAAAGATTAAGTATTGCCTAGTATGGCTTCTATGTGTTAGAATATAGTATGGGAGAAGCTATCTCTCCTTTCCATTGAGATGTATTTGATACGAAAATGAGATTACGATGCCATAGTGGTTCATCGATCCCCATGATGGGCCGGGTACGAAATATGTATATGCAGATCACCTGAGGGAAAGTACACATTATATAGAGCTTATTCTCTTTCTTCTTTTGGGCATGTCCTTGTCTTAGTTGTAAGTTGACTATGATCTAAGCTCCGAGGTAACTCTATTCTTAGCATTTCCTGTTTACTTTTGAATATCAAACTCTGATAGTAGTTAAACTATTTTCCTGGAAACTTCTATAAGTTAAAAAGGTACCAAATATATAAGCTCTGAGTCGTAAAGACTATACGAGACTATGTGTTTTGATTCCATAAATGATTTGTCCATACGTTAATACAGGTCTAGGGACCCTGAGATTACTTTTGAGACAGCCCATAATGGCATTTAGATTTGTGGTCACATTGAACTGTAAATAAAACAATATCATGTAACAGAGCCCCACTGGGTGATAACATTTTCATAAACCTGTAGCCATTTTTATTTGTATCACAACATGATAAGGCACATAAGCTGACAAAGCTGCCATAACATAATAACATATATCATATATCATATATCATGTAGACCCAGCTGAATCAAACTGACATACACAACCCACATATACATGTCTACAGACCTCTAAAAATATAAATGACAACATATGGTGGGATAGGGCCCCCGCCGTACCCCCGAATGGACAAAATAATTTTATACATCAGTGGACAGTATCAGAAACTAGGCCCCGATACAATGGAGCCTCTTCCAGCTGAGCTGCCTAGAATCTTAAGCTGACGGACTCTCAAAACCTGTATCTATACCTGCGGGCATGAATGCAGCCCCCGAGAAAGGGGGTCAGTACAATATATGTACTAAGTATGTAAAACGTAACACGATACACTGGAGGTATATTCGAAATAGAGAAGCAGGGGAACAAATTATCAAATCAAAGATATGTACCTGTACTCTGTGAATCACAAAAGCATGCATGCTCAATTTATACAATATAGCCGGCCCTTTCAAGGACCCGGCGAATCACATCTGTAGGATCATCATAGGCTCGGTGCTATCACCACCCTTTTACAACACATCATTATCATACATATATATATACATACCTGACCCTCTAGTGAGGGCTTGGTAAATAATACAGTGAGTTGTACACGATAACGAACCCAGCCCGGGACTCGGTGAAAGAAGTGTTACAGTAAACACGAGTAGAGTAATGAGTAACTATATGCAATTTAAATCATTATCAGAGACCCGATAGAATAAGAAAGTTGAGCTTTTATTTGAGGACCCGAGTAACGAAGTAGTCATCTCGTTCCGTCTCTTCTGTGGGTTCGTAATCTCATCTCACTTTAAGAATCTATGTAATCCTTGCTACGTCAGCTATGCACTCCAATAGATTAATATGTAAAATGTCCCAAGTAATAGCTTTCACAAGTAAGTCGAGTCCTACTACTCACTACTTAATCTCTAATTTTTTCTGGATTCTTATAACCCTATTTCCAATCTTCTCTCTTATGGATTATCTCCTTCTCCTTTTCTTAAGATTATTTGATAGCGCTATAGATTACCCGACTCACATGACGACTTCTAAGAAACTTAAGAGCCTTTCCAGAAACTTAAAAAGCTTAAGAAGCGTTCCAAGGTACCAATGTATGGGGGTGTAACACCTATTTTGATCTTGACGGAAGGATCCCATGGTTTTGTGGTATATTGTGATGCATCAAGGGTTTTTATTGGTTGTGTTTTGAAGTAAAATGGTAAGGTTATAGCCTATATTTCTAAGCGACTTAAAGTGCATGAATGAAATTATCCAACCCTTGATCTTGAACTAGAGGCAGTTGTGTTTGCTTTGAAGATTTGGAGACACTATGTTTATGGTGTCCATGTGGATGTGTTCACCGACCTTAAGAGTTTACAATATGTGTTTAAGAAAAAAGACTGAACCTTCAGTAAAGGAGATGATTTGAATTTTTGAAAGACTATGAAATAAGTGTATTGTACCATCCGAGTAAAGCAAATGTTGTTGCCGATTCACTAAGTATGTTGTCCATGTGTAGTGTTTCACATGTTGAGGAGGATAAGAGAGAATTGGTCGAAGATGTCCATACATTGGCACGTTTAGGAGCGTATTTTGTAGATTCTTATGATGGAGGTATTCTTGTGTATAATAGTTCGAAATTCTCTCTTGTAGCAGATGTTAAGGACAAGCAAGACCATGACCCTATTTTGGTTGAGTTAAAGAAGTTGGTTGCCAAAAAAATATCCATTGAGGCTTTCTCCTAAGGGTGAGATGGGGTGCTACATTACCAAGGTCGTTTGTGTGTACCCAATGTTGATGGGTTGAGAGAGTTGATATTGAATGAGGCCCATAGTTCACAATATTTGATTCATCCGGGTTCCACCAAGATTTATCGTGACTTGAGAAAATTGTATTGGTGGAATGACATGAAGAAGGACAGCGGAATTTGTAGCTATGTGTTTAAATTTTCAACAAGTTAAAGTTAAGCACCAAAGACTAAGAGGCCTATCCCAAGACATTAAAATTCCTACTTGGAAATGGAAAGATGTAAATATGGATTTTGGAACCGATTTGCCTCGTACGAAGAAGCAATATATTCTATTTGGGTTATTGTAGATCGGATGACCAATTCAACTCATTTTCTACCAGTTAAGACTTTCTATGGCACTGAAGATTATGCAAAGTTGTATGTTCATGAGTTGGTAAGACTCTATTGTGTGCCCTTGTCCATTTTATCAGATCGAGGTACACAATTTACTTCGTAATTTTGGAATTCATTTCAAAAGGGTCTCAGAACAAAGTTTAAGTTAAATACCATTGTTCATCCTCCAACCTACGATCAAGCCAAAAGAATGATCTAAATGTTAGAGGATATCTTAAGGGTGTGTGTTATTGATTTTAAAAGAGGTTGGGATGAACACTTGCTATTGATTAAGTTGCCAATAATAATAGTCATCACTCTAGCATCCAAATGGATCCTTTTGAAGCATTGTATGGGTGGAGATATAAATCCTCGGTGGGATGGTTTGAGGTAGGTGAGATGGCCTTGGTCGGTTCAGATTTTGTGATAGATGCTATGGACAAGGTAAGACTCATAAGGGAAAGGTTGAAGAAGGATTAAAGTCGTCAAAAATCTTATTCCAATGTAAGAAAAAAAGAGCTTGAATTTGAAGTGGATGATTCGATTAATTAGAAGGTTTCACCCATGGTTTAATCTATTTGGGTAAGAAAGGGAAATTGAGTCCAAGATACGTTAGACCTAATAAGATATTAAGAACTGTTGTCAAAGTGGCTTATGAGTTATATTTTCCACTTGAGTTAGCTGTCACGACCCAACCCCGTAGGCCGCAATTGAGGTCCGACCTGGACCCTCTTATGTGTATTTATCAGCTACACTTAAGTTCAACCGTGTGTGAGGTGATACTATACACAAAAACCTCAATAGTTTAAAACTTTTTCATGTACCTATAGCCTATTTTATTCGTATCATATCATGAAAGGGCACGCGCCGACGAGGCTGCCATAACATAAACACATTTACACTATGTCGTATAGGCACAGTGGAAACAAACTTATAAACAACCCACATATACATATGTCTACAGACCTCTAAGAATAGTAACAACAACATATGGCGGGACAGGGCCCCCGCTGTACCCTTGAATGTACAAATATATACATTAAGTGATCAGTATCAAAAATTAGGCTTCAGAATAGTGAAGCACTTCCGACATAGCCGATAGGAACTCCTAAGCTGACGGATCTCTAGAATGAACATCTGTACCTGCGGGCATGAAATGCAGCCCCCCCCCCCCCCCCCCCCCCCCGAGAAAAGGGGGGTCAGTATGATATATGTATTGAGTATGTAAAGCATAACACATCGTAATTGAGGCCATAACTGAAATAGGGATGCAGGGGACAAGTATAATAATTAACAAATTACTGTACCTGCACCTTAGGACACGTAATCCTATACATCATCATATACTATGCTCGGCTCTCTAGTGAGCACGGTGTTATAATCATATTCTCATATTCACATTCATCGTATCATCATGCATTTCATTTCATCATATCATCATATACGATATCATATCATCGTATACGATATCATATCATCGTATACAGTATCATATCATCATACATGGTATAACCCTATCACACATATCATCGTATTACACCCGGTTCACTACGGGGCTCGGGGTCACAATATATCACTCTAATCTTATATGCATGCCTACATAAAGTATCCGACCCTTTAGTGAGGGCCTCGGTGAGTGGAGTGGTGTACGTCTATAGCGTACCATCATAATATACATACGTACCCGGCCCTCTAAGGAGGGACTCGATGTTCCTTCCTTATTTTGCCACATATACTATCACATTACAGCCGGCCCGGGACTCGGTGAATAATCGTATCGTCATAACATATAACATATATCACACCTCATGTATGGCATCATCTCCTCGTGCGTGGAACTATACATATCCATCCCAAGACGCGGTGAAAGAAGTAGTAAAACTATGCACGATAATGTTTCTGGCCCATCGTGGGACTCGAGGAAGGATGGGTTACAGTATGCACGAGTAGAGTAGTGAGAAACCATATGCAACTAAGTCATTGTTTGAGACTCGATGAAATAGTCAAGTGAACCGTCACCTGAAGACCAGGAAGGTACTTATCCGAAGTGTCCTTTAGATATCATTTGGGGCTTCAGGAATCACAGACATGCATCAAGACAATGCCACGCAGTTTATACAATCAGAAATATAGTTATGCAGTTAGAGACACAATTATGGTATTAGAGACACATTTATGAAATCAGGACAGTTATGAAATCAGAGACATTGGTCATTTCAGAGCCTTCAAGAAAAGGAGCTTGTATCTCCACTTACTATTCACTATATAGAAGGCTCGAGAATAATAGTTTGGCTACTTTCAGACTCTAAATGGTCAAAAGTGACTACAAGTCACGAGTTACTCTCAGGGCTTATAAATGGAATTACCTCTAAACCCATATCATATATCGTTTTACTTAAAATTAAGTCATTCTAAAGGAAAGAAGAGATAGGCTTTACATGTACTATTTTTCATTACATAGAAGACTTAAAGGCAACAACCCAGCTATTGTAGGAGTTCTAACATCAAGAAGTAAACGAAAGTTTCGACTTATATTCAGGGCTTTATGAATGGATTGAATCCCAAATATAACATACATATCATTCATAACTTACATCTAAGACATGCCAAAAGAAAAGAAAGATAGATCTACCTACTTATTCCAAAAACATGCCAAAAGAAAGCTTCACATACCTCGTATGGACTTCTCTTAATCACGTCCACGTCGTTGTCCTCAAAACCTATTTAACATGGAAGTAATGCAAGTATTAACCACCTTGGAATTTTCATCAACTTAGACTACCCACGAGTATTCATAACATTCATCCCTTCGCTCTCCTTCTCCACTAGTTCCTTAACTAGTTAAGGCATTAACAGAAATCGGACAGCACCTCCCCTATAATGTGCCCTATCCGAATTCCCAACCATGTCCTTAGCACCTGCATCCAACCAACAATACAACCAGAAGCCCATACATATACATATTACGACAACATTACACAATATAAACCTCCAATAATTCACTCGAAACTAAGATACCAAAACTAGAGTTTTTAATCTTTCTTTCGCGAATCCTTTAATTGCAAAGCGGAGGGTCATGTGCCTGCAACCAGCAGCCCCCCACCTCATTTAGAGAACTTTTAGACCCTGCAATATGCCACAACACAACTAGCATCAGCCCCCGCGCGCACAACACCTTATTTCGACAACAATTTAACTATAGCGATTCCAAATTCATTTATTTTGAACGCCGAACTTTTCAAACCTTTTCCCCAACTTCCATCATCCCCTAAGGTGTGTAATACACCCTAATTTAACATCATAAACTTCAAATTAGAGGGGAAGAACTTACCTTTCCCGAAATTGGCTAGAACTCGCCGAAATCGCGCCTCAGAATTGTTTTTTAACGTGCTGAATCGTCGTGGCAGCTTGCTGTCCATTTTTTGGCTGCACCAAACTCTAATTTTACTCTACTAATACTTACATATCATCATGTTATACGCTATATAATTAATTTATGGAACGAAATTGGGACTTACCTTATTTTTCACCCAAGCCGTCGCAATTTTTTCCTTAGCCCTAGGGTTTGTTTTCTCTTATTTTTGGCTGAAATTTGAGGAACAAACTGAAGTATATGATTCATATACATACATATATGTGGATGTAGGGTGTGACACGTGTCAGCCCCAAGAGGTGACACGTGTCCAGCCCCTATTGGGCCACCACATCTACATGTTGTAGGAGGGGCTGCCTCATGGCAGTGGGGCCCACCTCCCCCAAGCAGGTGGGTCACCTACTTGACCCCAAGCAGGTGGGTCACTTGCTTTCTTAGGTGCTGTCATGTGTCACTCTCCCATTGGCTGCCCCGTGTAATTTGTTTTTCCTCCTCGTGGGTTCGTAATATCGTCTCACTTTAAGAGCCTATGAAACCCTTGTTACGTAAGCTTAGTATGTAATCAAGTAACTCACGTATGTAAGACTTCTAAATTAGTAGTTTACATAGATACGTCGAGTCCTACGACTCGTTACTTGGCCTCCAACTCCTTTCGACTTCTCTTGACCCTATTTCCAACCTTCCTTCTCGCGCGGTATCACAATCTTCTTTCCTTAGAGTTGTTTGGTGTGTGTGGACAGTAAAGGTCTCATGGCTACTTTCAAGATGATTAGGGACATGTGTCAAGGTTCAAAAATACGGGATATAACATCCTTCCCCCTTTAGAATATTCGTCCCCGAATGTTAAATAAATTTCCCTTAAGACTTTATACGGATCATAGGGAGATTCCTTTCTACTGGAATAACATACATTTTCATCCAAGTAATTAATGTGGGGGTTATCTGTAGACATCGGGAATAGGTACGGATACTTGTGTTTCATGTCCTTTTCAACTTCCCAGGTTAGTCCTTCACGATTCTTATTCTGCCATAGTACTTTGACGGAAGCTACGTCCTTAGTTCACAACCCTTTTAATCTGCTTATCCTGGATGGCAATAGGTCGCCCCTCGTAGGATAACTCCCTGTTACGTGGACTTCCTCCATGGGAAATATTCTAGGAGTGTTGTTCACGTTCTTGCGGAGTATT
This sequence comes from Solanum dulcamara, assembly GCF_947179165.1. Taxonomy (NCBI): domain Eukaryota; kingdom Viridiplantae; phylum Streptophyta; class Magnoliopsida; order Solanales; family Solanaceae; genus Solanum; species Solanum dulcamara. The sequence goes on from NC_077243.1 coordinate 49,438,430, forward strand.
AATCTATGAAAACTAAGTGTATTGCTTGAAACCGGACGGTAAGTCCTACTCATAGGCAGCTTTATCCATTCTACATATGACCTGAAAAGGATCAATGTATCCCCTTCCTGCCGACTCTAGGCTTCTAATCGATAGCTTGTCCTGGACTAAGCTTTACTTCATCAATAATTTTACTGGATCCCCTCTTGGCCTATCCATTAATCGAAGGACGAAATACTATACTAAGATTCACCTGTGTTCCCAATCTTTACCGGAATGATCTCCAGCGATTAGCTGTACGTTGAACTTTTCCATCCGAGATAATAGATGTGGGAACCCCGTAAAATCTTATTGATTCCCTACTATGTCATTTCGCATAACCCTCAGCTGAATATGCCTTCCTAACTAGAGGGGAACAGGTTGATTCTGTCAGCCCATCTACCATAGCCCGTATGAACTCCCAGTTCCTTAGAATGTGAGGTCAGCTCGTACTATAATACATATTAACTGCTTTCCACTTTCGAGTTGGGATTCCCATCCCCCATAACAGGCTATCAAGCCTCTAATGCTCCTCTTCGTTTAAGCCATTATACAACTCCTCTAAATTCAACTGGTAACACCTTAGGTATGCTATCTTGCTTTTTTTACTCATATCTTCTTTCTAGTTTTATTACCACACATTATCATGTAATTCTTACACAAACGTGTGTAGGTACATAGAGCCATTCAGAAAATGCTTTAGTGTCGCTATACTAGCGGCTTACCTCCTTCGGTCGAGGTCAGGGCGCCGCTATGGCTTTTATCCTTAATACCGATTGTATCTGAATAGTTCTGCCTCGAACCATCTTACACTTTTCCTGAATAGGTTATAATTACGGTAATCACATTGCTATTACTGACTTTTCTTTATCGAGTAATCACTTGATCTCACTCCCAGTATGCCACTGCTCGTAGGCTACACAATTATCTTTTTGCCATTTGCACGAGGTGCGTTCCAATTTAGTCATAATCTTTTTTGCTCTTAGCTTACTCTGTTCTATACATGTCATTGTACTAACACGCACTTACAATCTCTTTTTGTCATACTTATTTCGTTCCCTTTTTCACTTCCCAAGAGGTCACCCATCCCAGTGCTACTCTCATCCAAGCACGCTTAACTTCAGAGTTTTGACGGAATCCGGTGCTTTAGTGCGGGTATGATCGCGTCCATCCCTTATGGAGTCTCATTTGAAGTTTTAGCGTTTCCACTTACATACGATAGCGTCAGTTGATTTTCTCTTACGCTTGTACTTCTCTTGTCCACTTCCCCCCTTTTAGGGTGTACCCATATCATCCTCCATTTATTTTTAGCTATTCACACGCGAATGATTCTTACTCCAACATATTTAACGTGTTGCACCATATCTACATCTTCTGTTAAATCATCCCCACGTTAGGTTGCCTTTCTAGGAAACCCTAGCATAACCATAGGGTGCTTTAGTACTGGTAATATATCGTATAAAACCTCATCTAATGGTTGATACTTGAGTAATATCCGTAATGTAGCAATGCATTCCAAGCCACATTTTATTCATCCCAATCAGTAATTAGCTCGTGCTCACCCTTGGTTCAAATCCTCCACTTGGGAGTACTCATACTTTAGCGATTCGCGTTTCAAGCTCTGTCATTATACTAAACTTATTCCTGTGGATACCTCTTATTCTTCTAATAACTTAGTAATGCAGCAGTTGTTCTGCGAATCGATATTCCCTTTCCTTGCAGGATCTCATTAATTGTCAAGGTGGAGTCACGTATACACAATACTTCTTTATGTCTCCTGAGCTTTCATCTTTATCGTGTGCTTAAGGCTTACTTCTAATCCTGCTTAAAACCATATCAACTTCGTTGTAGTAGTGGCCTTGTCTTATCACCTTTTCATCATACTATGCCTTCAGTTCGTAACTGTCTATTTCCCTTTTTGTTCGATACTCATACTTAATTAATCAAATCTATCTTGAGTGCATCTATTAGAACTTCTCTATTCTTCTCCCAGTTCATATCCATTTTTGGTTGTGCGCAAGGAATTCCATATTACTCTTTATTTCTTTGCACTAGCTATCATTTTCGTCACAACATAACCTTTACTAGACATTTTCCTTAGAGGACTTGATAAATCTTCCTTATTTGTTCCATAGCTTGCTTTTCCGTTTCACACCTATCTTTACATTCCATTCGCATGGACCACATCATACCTTCTAGTTATTTCCTTACTGAGCTTTACTTATTCTCATAACGGTTTTTGTTATATTCACCTGGTACCCTGTTCGCATTCAATCCCATAATATAACATCGTTTGACCTTCTTCACGATTCTTATTATGGGCTACTTACCTTTCCTAGTTAGTCTTATCCTTAATGTTTCATAAGCAATCTTATGAACACTTCACTTCCGTCATAATTCTTTTTTCCTCGCACTCTTGTCGTAATCATACTGTTACTTCTTTCAACTATAACTTGTCATAGTTTATCCCTATGTATCAATTCAGGAGATGCCTTACTATATCATTTTATCCCGATCTATCAGTCCTCTCTAAGTCATCTTCTTTGGCTTATACTTCTTTTCCAACTTCGTTCTACTATATCAGTATCGACCTCCTAATTTCTATTGCCATTAACCCAGTAATTAACTTATTTTTCGAGGTCAGCCATACTCGTTTAGTCAAATCTCATCATTGTGGTGAGCACAACCTTTCAAGACATACTATAGCCCTATATCTCATTCTCTTTTTATTTCTACAAAAATTTGGGCAGAGTTTCCTCTGTATTTCTTACTATCCCAATAACTGCATGCAGAAAATGCCAACAATGTCTCATAGGACACACATATATATATTCATATTGTATAACATCTCAGCCATATAGGGCACACATATACAGTCATATCATCTCATATCGCAGCCGCACAGGGCGCCCATAATTAACAGTATGGAAATGGACTTACCTATTATGTCTACTTGAGCTGCACCTGTTATACTTTCCTGTTTACCTTTCCTTTCACTTTTCAATTGTATATGTCAATCGCATTTCAATACCTTACCTGACATAGGTCCTTCGTGCCTTTGCTTACCTGCGTGCTTCGTAACATCCAATATTTTCAGTTACTTTCTTCTATCGGCATTGTCTTCCTGCTAAAATCACAGGTTAGTATGAGGAATTTCATTTCCTATAGCTCGGCTCTATCGCACGATCTTAGATATGAAAGAAAGTAACATTCAAAATGTCCTGTAGCCTCCTATCTATAGATGTGGTGCACAACACATCGATAAACAAGACTCTACTAGACACAGTCTGTAGACATTGCAAGGACGAACTGCTCTGATACCACTTCTGTCACGACCCAACCCCGTAGGTCGCGATTGGGGTCCGACCTGGACCCTCTTATGCATATTTATCAGCTACACTTAAGTTGAACCGTGTGTGAGGTAATACTATACACCAAAACCTCAATAGTTTAAAACTTTTTCATGTGCCTATAGCCTCTTTCATTCGTATCATATCATAAAAGAGCACACGCTGATGAGGCTGCCATAACATAAACACATTTACAACATGCCGTATAGGCACAGTGGAAACAAACTTATAAACAACCCATATATACATATGTCTGCAGACCTCTAAGAATAGTAACAGCAACATATGGTGGGACAGGGCCCCCGCCATACCCCTGAATGTACAAATATATACATTAAGTGACCAGTATCAAAAATTAGGCTCTAGAATAGTGAAGCACTTCCGACATAGCCGATAGGAACTCCTAAGCTGACGGATCTCCAGAATGAACATCTGTATCTGTGGGCATGAAACACAGCCCCCCATGAACCATCACTTGAAGACCAGGAAGGTACTTATCCGAAGTGCCCTTTAGATGTCATTAGGGCTTACATAATTTGGGGCTTCACGAATCACAGACATGCATCAAGACAATGCCACGCAGTTTATGCAATAAGAAATATAGTTATGCAGTCAGAGACACAATTATGCAATCAGAGACACAGTTATGAAATCAGAGACACAGTTATGAAATCAGAGACATTGGTCGTTTCAGAGCCTTCATGTCACGACCCAACCCCGTAGGCTGCGACTGGGGTCCGACTTGGACCTCCTTATGTGTATCTATCAGCTACCCTTAAGTTGAACTATGTGTGATGTGATACCATACACGAACACCAATGGCTAAAAAACTTTTTTTCATAAACCTGTAGCCTCATTCACCTGTATCATAACAGGACAAGGCATGCGAGCCGACGAGGCTGCCACACTACAAAAACATTTGCAATATGTCGTATGAGCGCAACTAAAACAAACTTACAAATAACCCACATACACATGTCTACAGACCTCTAAGAGTAATAACTGTATTATATGGCGGGATAGGGCCCCCGTCGTACCCCTGAATAAACAAACATATACATCAATGACCGACATCAATAGTAAGGCTCCGGGATAGCAGAGCACGTACAACATAGATGAGTGGAAACCCTAAGCTAGCGGATCTCCTACAGAAACATCTGTACCTACGGGCATGAAACGCAGCCCCCCGAGAAAAGAGGGGTCAGTACAATATATGTACTGAGTATGTAAAGCATAACACATCGTAACTGAGACCATAACTGAAATAGGGATGTAGGGGACAAGTATAATAATTAACAAATTACTGTACCCGCACTTTAGGGCACGTAATCTTATACATCATAATATATTGTGCCCGGCCCTCTAGTGAACCCGATGTCATAATCATTTCTTCATATTCACATATCATCGTATCATCATGCATTTCATTTTATCATACCATCATATACGGTATCATATCATCATATACGGTATCATATCCTTGTACACGGTATAATCTTATCATGTATGTCATCATATTACACCCGGTTCACTACGGGGCTCGGGGTCATAATGTATCACTCTAATCTCATATACATGCCTACATAAAGTATCCGGCCCTTTAGTAAGGGACTCGGTGAATGAAGTGGTGTATGTCTATAGCATACCATCATAATATACATACGTACCCGGCCCTCTAAGGAGGGACTCGGTATTTCTTCCTTATTTTGCCACATGTACTATCATATTACAGCCGGCCTGGGACTCGGTGAATAATCATATAGTCATAACATATAACATATATCACACCTCACATACGGCATCATCTTCTCGTGCGTGGAACTATACACATCCGGCCCGGGATGCGGTGAAAGAAGTAGTAAAGCTGCGCCTGATATAATATCTGGCCCATCGTGGAACGCGAAGAAAGAAGGGTTAGAGCATGCACGAGTAGAGTAATGAGAAACTATATGCAATTAAGTCACCCTCTGAGACTCAATAAAACACTCAAGTGAACCGTCACCTGAAGACCAGGAAGCTTCACATACCTCGTATGGACTTCTCTTAATTACGTCCACGTCGTTGTCCTCGAAACCTATTTAACATAGAAGTAATGCAAGTATTAACAACCTTGGACATTTTAGCAACTTAGACTACCCACGAGTATTCATAACATTCATCCCTTCGCTCGCCTTCTCCACTAGTTCCTTAACTAGTTAGGGCGTTAACGGAAATCGGACAGCACCTCCCCTATAATGTGCGCTATCCAAATTCCCAACCATGTCCTTATCACCTGCAGCCAACAAAAAATACAACCAGCAGCCCATACATATGCATATTACGACAACATTACACAATATAAACCCCCCACAATTCACTCGAAACTAAGATACCAAAACTAAAGTTTTTAATCTTTCTTTCGCGAATCCTTTAATTGCAAAGCGTAGGATCGTGTGTCTGCAACTAGAAGATCCCCCACCTTATTTAGAGAACTTTTAGACCCTTCAACACGCCACAACACAACCAGCAGCAGCCCCCACGTGCACAACACCTTATTTCAACAATAATTTAACTATAGCAATTCCAAATTCATTTATTTCGAACGCCGAACTTTTCAAACCTTTTCCCCAACTTCCAGCAGCTCCTAAGGTGTGTAATACACCCTAATTTAACATCATAAACTTCAAATTAGAGGGGGAAGAACTTACCTTTCCTGAAATTGGCTAGAACTCGCCGAAATCGCGCCTCAGAATTGTTTTTTAACGTGCTGAATCGTCGTGGCAGCTTGCTGTCCATTTTTTGGCTGCACCAAACTCTAGGATGTTTATCGGTGTGTTGTGCACCACACCTATAGACATGAGGCTGTAAGACATTTAGGATGTTACTTTCTTTCTTATTTTAGATCGTGCGATAGAGCTATATTTTTAGGATGACCCTTCACTAACCGATCTATATGTTTACAGTAATGCCTCCAAGGAAAGCGACCATGACCCAGAAGGGCAAGTCAGCAACGGGGGAAACTAGTCAGACCCCGAGGATTACCAGGGTTCGTGCCTAGTCTATGCCAAGGATTGTACTCCAGTCGGCGAGCTCTACTTACACCGCCACCTCTAGAAGAGCTTGGGGCAGCAGCAGCTACAGATCCTGAACCTCCAGTACAGGAGCCTCCCATCTCACAGCAAGGGTCAGAGGATAGAGCTATGAGAGATGTCGTACTGTTGTTGACTGGGCTAATGGCAGGACAGGCCCAGAGGCGTGGCCCAGATGATGCCAACAGACAAGATAGCTTGAGGGTCCGTGACTTCCTAGCTTGTAACCCTCCAAAATTTTATGGATCAAGGACTACCGAGGACCCACGGGAATTTAGTCGACAAATACAGTGTACACTATGAATCATAAGGGCTTCGGAGATTGAGTTGGTTGAATTGGCCTTCTATCGGCTACGTGATATAGCCGCTAACTGGCACGAGTCTTGGAAGTTATCAAGGGGCGAGGGTGCTCCTCCAGCTGAATGGGATGAGTTTGTAGAAGCTTTTCTTAGCCACTTCCTGCCTCAAGAAATGAGACGATCCAGGGGGGATAGATTCTTACAGTTGAAGTAGAACGGCAGGAGTATTCGAGACTATAGCCTCGAATTTGACTCATTGGCAAGACATGCCCATACGGTTGTAGCTGATATGGCAGACAGGGTGCATCGATACGTTATGGGCTTGGATTTTTACTTGGTTGATAGCTGTATGGCCATGGCTTTTCAGCTAGGCATGGATATTGCCCGGGTACAAGCATATGCTCAAGGGGTAGAAGAGCGACATAGAAGGCGTCAGCCTGACAGAGGGTTTGATAGAAGTCAACCTAAGAGGGCTAAGTTAGTTGATTATCTAGGGGAATTTCGCAGCAGGCGATTCCCGCAGTTTGGTAGATACCCCTCCCAGCCAGCTCAGAGCGTACCTCCATAGTTTCCAGGTGGACGAGTTGAAAGCGTTAGATATTCAGGGGCCGGACAAGGTTCTAGAGCTTCAGGTATACAGGGGGACCAGAGTTCTCGACAGTCAAGACCACCGATACCCAGTGTCCCTATTGTAATAGGCCTTATTTTGGGGAATGTCGTTGGACTACTGGTGCGTGTTTTTCTTGTGGCCGTCAGGGACATATTGCGAGAGAATGCCCACTTAAGAGTACTCTAAGTGGTATGGCTCAGCCAACTGGGTCAGTTTTGGGTTCTTCTTCTTCTGCGGCTATGCGCCCGATGGGGCAGGGAATGCAGATACTAGCAGGCCGTGGTAGAGGCTGTGGTGGAGCTTCTAGTTCTGGCGGTCTTTCTAATCGTATATATGCTTTAGCCAGTAGGCAGACCAGGAAGCATTGCCGAATGTGGTCACAGGTACATTATCAATCTTTTCTCAGGACGTATATGCGTTGATGGATCCAGGTTCTACTTTATCATATATATCTCCTTTTGTTGCTAGTAGAATCGGAATAAAGCCGGAGTCAATAGAATCGTTTGAGGTTCTACGCCAGTAGGGGACTCTATTGTGGTAAAGCAGGTATATAGACATTGCCCGGTAAATGTGTATAGTCATCGTACCTTGGCTGATTTGATAGATATGGTGGAATTTGATGTTATTATGGGTATGGATTGGCTAGCTTCTTGTCATGCCAACATAGACTGTAAAAATAAAATGGTTCGATTTCAGTTCTCAGGCAGACCAATTGTCGAGTGGTTAGGAAACACAGCATCACCAAAGGGTAGGTTTATTTCATATCTTAAGGCAAGGAAAATAATTAACAAGGGGTACATTTATCATTTAGTCCGCGTACACGATCTAGAAGCTGAAGTGCCAACTCTTCAGTCGGTGCCCGTGGTTAATGAATATCCAGATGTGTTTTCAGATGAACTTTCAGGCCTCCCCCCAGAATGAGAAATAGAGTTCATTATAGATGTACCACCAGATACTCAGCCTATTTCTATTCCCCCATATAGAATGGCACCCGTGGAATTAAAGGAGCTAAAGGAGCAATTGAGGGACCTACTGGAGAAAGGGTTTATTAGGCCCAGTACATCACCATGGGGAGCACCAGTACTATTTGTGAAAAAGAAAGATGGATCGCTGCGAATGTGTATTGACTACAGGTAGCTGAATAAGGTAACAATTAAGAACAGATATCCCCTCCCCGGGATTGATGATTTGTTTGACCAGTTGCAGGGTGCCCAATATTTTTCGAAGATAGACCTGCGGTCAGGCTATCATCAGGTGCGGGTAAGGGAAGCGGATATACCAAAGACCGCATTCAGGACCCGGTACGGGCATTATGAGTTTAAGGTGATGTCTTTTGGGCTGACAAACGTATGGATTTAATGAACGGAGTGTTCAAACCATTTCTAGAATTGTTTGTGATCATATTTATTAATGATATTCTGGTCTATTCACGATCGGAGATGGAACACGCGGATCACTTGCGGGCAGTACTAGGGGTACTTCGACATCAGAAATTATACGCTAAGTTCTCTAAATGCGAATTTTGGTTAACGTCAGTGGCTTTTCTTGGACACATTATTGGAACTGACGGTATTCGAGTGGATACACAAAAGATTGAGGCCGTAAAGGCTTGGCCAAGACCTATAACCCCTACGGAGGTACGTAGATTCTTGGGATTAGCAGGATACTATAGGAGGTTTGTGGAAAGGTTTGCTTCCATTTCGGCGCCCTTAACAAGACTGACGCAAAAAGCGCCTAAGTTCCAATGGTCTGGCGGTTGTGAACAAAGCTTCCAACTATTAAAAGAAAAATTGACTACGGCTCCTATCCTCACTCTTCTAGAAGGACCAGACGGCTTTGTTGTCTATTGTGATGCTTCCGGTATTGGATTAGGGTGTGTTCTGATGTAGCATGGTAGAGTTATAGCTTATGCCTCCCGACAGCTCAGAAAGCACGAAAAGAACTACCCAACGCGCGATTTGGAATTGGCAGCGGTGATCCATGCTTTAAAAATATAGAGACACTACATGTATGGTGTACATGTTGACATTTATACGGACCACAAAAGCCTCCAATATATCTTTAAGCAGAAGGAGGTAAACCTACGACAGAGAAGGTGGTTGGAACTACTGAAAGACTATGATGTCGACATTTTATACCACCCAGGGAAGGCAAATATAGTGGCGGATGCACTCAGCCGTAAGTCAATGGGTAGCATGGCAGAGGTACAACCAGAACGGAAGGAGATGATCTGTGAGATCTTCCAGCTTGCCAGCCTTGGAGTTCGCTTAGTTGATTCGGGTGATGACAGGGTTTCTGTTTGAGGAATTGCTAAATCCTCCCTCATAGAGGAAGTAAAATGATATCAATACCAGGACCCTGTTCTAGCATAGTATAGGGATGAAACTCGCCAAAAGGGAAAGACTCCATTTGAAATCATGGCCGGTGGGATACTACGATATCAAGGCAGAGTCTGTGTACCGAAAGTTACAGGTTTACAACAACAAGTACTGGGAGAGGCACACCACGCCCGTTATTCTATTTATTCGGGGTCAACCAAGATGTATCATGAACTCAAGGATTTATATTGGTGGGAGGGTATGAAGAAAGATATAGATGAGTTCGTAGCCCAGTGCCCAAATTGCCAACAAGTTAAAGTGGAACATCAGAAACCGGGTGGGCTACTATAGGAGATGGAAGTTCCAACCTAGAAATAGGAATCAATTAACATGGATTTCATTATCGGCTTACCTCGCACTCTCCGAAAGCAGGATTCCATATGGGTTATTGTGGATAGGCTGACAAAATCAGCCCACTTCCTCCCAGTCAGGACCACATACTCGGCAGAAGACTATGCAAAATTGTACATCAAAGAGATAATGCGACTTTATGGAGTTCCCATCTCTATTTTCTCAGATAGGAGAGCCCAATTCACAACCCACTTTTGGTGGTCATTCCAAGAAGGCTTGGGGACACAGGTAAGCCTTAACACAGCATTTCATCCCCAGACTGATAGACAAGCCGAGCACACTATTCAGATGCTAGAGGATATGGTAATTGCCTGCATAATTGACTTTAAAGGCAGCTGGGATGATCATATACCACTTATTGAGTTTGCCTACAATAACAGTTATCACTCTAGTATTCAGATGGCGCCGTATGAGGCTTTATACGGCAGGAAGTGCAGGTCCCCTATCGGTTGGTTCGATGTTGGCGAAACACAATAGATGGGTCCAGACATAGTCCAACAGGCGGTGGAAAAGGTAAAGCTTATTCGGGAAAGATTATTAACTGCCCAAAGTCGACAAAAGTCATACGCAGATAGTAGACCATTAGAGTTTCAAGTGGGTGAATGGGTGTTCTTGAAAGTATCTCCCATGAAAGGAGTAATGAGATTCGGCAAGAAAGGGAAGTTGAGTCCGAGATACATTGGTCTATACTTGATCCTGCGCCGAATAGGCAAGGTTGCCTACGAATTAGACTTGCCAACCGACCTAGAAGCAATACATCCAGTTTTCCATGTATCAATACTTTGCAAATGTGTAGGTGACCCATCCCGAGTACATTCCGTAGATGATATCCAGGTCACTGAAGAACTAGCCTACGAAGAACAGCCAATCACCATCCTGAATCGGCAGATTAGGAGATTGCGAAATAAGGACGTAGCCTTGGTTAAGGTGCTGTGGCAGAATAGAAATCGGGAGGAAATGACCTGGGAGGCCGAAGAAGACATGAAGCACAGGTATCCGTACCTGTTCCCGATATCTACAGGTAACTCCAACTCATGAGCACTCGTATGTTAATAATATAAATGGAAATGTATGTGATAGCATAAAGAAAAGGAACCCCTCTATAATTTATATAAAGTCTTAAAGGAAGTTGCATTTAACATTCGGGGACGAATGTTCTAAAGGGGGAAAGGATATTACACCCTACATCTTTGAACTCGGAAGGTTTCTTAAGTGAATAGTCTTACTTTGGTATATGTCTGGGAACCTTGAGATGTAATTAATGTAGCCCCTAATGGCATTTAGAGGGAAGCTAGTATAACTATATTGTTACTCTAATTCTTAGACAATAACCTAGTCCTCTTATAGAGTTGAGTCTTAGATAATGATTAAACTATATTTTGTTTCTCACTACTCTACTCGTGTATACTGTAATACTTCTTCTCCGAGTCTTGGGCCGGTTGTCAGATTTATGCAATTCACTGCATTGATCACCGAGTCCCTCACTAGAGGGTCGGTATATACATATATGATGGCCTGGGCCTGATACTGATACTATGATGATGTGTTGTAATAAGGTGATGATGGCATGGGGCCTAATACTGATACTATGATGATGTGTTGTAATAAGGCGACGATGGCACAGGGCCTGATACTGAAACTACATATATGATTCACCAGACCCTTGACGGGGACGGCTATATTGAAAATTTGAGCATGCATATTTTTTTTATGATTCACAGAGTACAGGTACATGTTTCCGATTTGATAAATTATTCTCCTGCTCCTCTGTTTCGGATGTACTTCTGGTTTGGTTACATTACACTTTACATACTCAGTATATATATCGTACTGACCCCCTATCTTTGGGGGCCTGCGTTTCATGCCCACAAATGCAGGTACACAGGTTGGGGATCCGCCAGCATAGGAGTCCCACTCAGCGATCCAAGAACGCTCCATTGTGCTGAAGCCTGATTTTGGGTACTAAAACTTGATGCATGTATATAAGTTTTGTTCACGGGTATGGCAGGGGCCCTGTCCTGCCTTATGTTACTGTTCTTTTGACTCTTAGAGGTCTGTGGATACAGATGTGGGTTATATGTATGTAGAGCGTATGTATATATAAGTTGTATATACATTGTATATGGACTGTATCTAAGCTGTATATAAGCTGTATATAAGTTGTGTATGGGCTGTATATAAGTTGTGCCTGAGTAGTATATGGGCTGTATATACGGGTATGTACGGTTGTGCTGATATGACTTATGATTTAGGGCATTCCTTATGTTGTGGCTGCCTTGTCGGCCCGCGTATATATGTGTCACGGGACGATCCATGTGTTACAATAGCCTTGTCGACTTATGAGTTTTCTTATCTGTTGATGTATTTTGAGTATAACCAGGGGACAGAGTATGTATAGTTGGCCAGGGTAGATAGGGGTGTCCCCTATCTATAGTATAGTCGGCCCGCGTATATATGTGTCACGGGACGACCCCATGTGTTATAGCCTTGTCAGCTTATGAGTTTTCTTATCTGTTGATGTATTTTGAGTATAACCAGGGGACATACTATGTATAGTCGGCCCGCATATATATGTGTCACGGGACGACCCCATGTGTTACAATAGCCTGGTCGGCTTATGAGTTTTCTTATCTGTTGATGTATTTTAAGTATAACCAGGGGACAGACTATGTATAGCTGGCCAGAGTAGATAGGGGTGTCCAGTTTAGGCACCCATCACGACCTACGGGTTGGGTCATGACACAACCAAGTATCCATAGGAATCGTTCCCTTATCCATTTCCCTCGACTAGTTTATTACTAGTTCTGAAGTTACCAAAAATCGGGCAGCATCTCCTCTATAACTTTCCCTATCCAACTGCTAATCTTAGCAGACATATTACCAACAACAACCAGCATATATATATATACAATCAAATTGTTACACCCCACATCTTTGAACTCGGAAGGTTCCTTAAGTTACTTAGAAGCTAGTATGTGAGCTACTTAAGTTACGACCTTATTAAACAACTGTGAGAAGGGAGAATGTGACACCCCATGGTAGGGAAGGTTGGAAATAGGTTCAAGAGGAGTCGGAAGGAGTTGGAGGCCAAGTAACGGGTCCTAGGACTCGACTTATCTACGTAAACTACTAAGTTAGAAGTCTTACATACGTGAGTTACTTGATTACATACCAAGCTTACGTAGCAAGGGTTCCATAGGCTCTTGAAGTGAGACGAGATTATGAACGAGATTACGAACCCACGAGGAAGAAAAAAAATTTGTGGGGCAGCCAATGAGAGGGTGACACATGACAGCACCTAAGCAAGCAGGTGACCCACCTGCTCGGGGACAAGTAGGTGACCCACCTGCTTGGGGGAGGTGGTCCCCACTGCCACATGGCAGCCCCTCCTTGATGGCATGGATCTGTGGCCCAATAGGGGCTGGACACGTGTCCCCTTTAGGGGCTGACACGTGTCACCACCTAGGGCCACCTAAATATATGTATATATGACTAATGGCTTCAGTTCTGATCCAAAAAAATCAGCAGCAACAAAGGAAAACAAACCCTAGGGCTAAGGAGAAAATTGCGATGGCTTGGGAGAAAAAGAAGGTAAGTCCCGATTTCGTTCCGTAAATTAATTATATAGCATATACCATGATGATATGGAAGTATTAGTAGAGTAAAATTAGAGTTTGGTGCAGCCAAAAAATGGACAGCAAGCTGCCATGACAATTCAGCACGTTAAAAAAAATTCCGAGGCGCGATTTCGGCGAGTTCTAGCCAATTTCGGGAAAGGTAAGTTCTTCCCATCTAATTTGAAGTTTATGAGGTTAAATTAGGGTGTATTACACACCTTAGGGGCTGCTGGAAGTTGGGGAAAAGGTTTGAAAAGTTCAGCATTCAGAATAAACTAAATTGGAGTCGCTAGAAGTGAATTATTGTCGAAATAAGGTATTGTGCGCGTGGGGGCTGCTGCTGGTTGTGTTGTGGCGTGTTGCAAGGTCTAAAAGTTCTCTAAATGAGGTGGGGGAGCTGCTGGTTGCATCCACACGACCCTCTGCTTTGCAATTAAAAGATTCGCAAAAGAAAGATTAAAAACTCTAGTTTTGGTATCTTAGTTCGAGTGAATTGTTGGGGGTTTATATTGTGTAATGTTGTCATAATATGTATATGTATGGGCTACTGGTTGTATTGTTGGTTGGCTGCAGGTGCTAAGGACATGGTTGGGAATTCGGATAGGACACATTATAGAGGAGGTGCTGCCCAATTTTCGTTAACGCCTTAACAAACTAAAGAACTGGTCGAGAAAACGACTAAGGAAATAGATTCCATTAATACTAAGGTGTAACCTAAGAGGATGGAAAGTTAAGAAGATTTGATATTCATATTACTCTCCTGTTGGATAGGTTCAAAGGATGACGAGGAGAACAGGATAAGGAATAACTCAGACAAGGTATGTGAAGCTTTCTTTGGTCGTGTTTTTGGAATAAGTATGTAGAGCCATTCTTCTTTTCTTTTGGCATGTCTTAGATGTAAGCTATAAATGCTATGTATATGATATTTAGATTCAATCCATTCGTAAAGCCCTGAGTATGAGTTGAGACTCTCATTTACTTCTCGATAGTAGAACTCCTACAATAGCTGAGTCGTTGCCTTTAAGTCTTCTATGTGATGAAAACTAGTGCATGTAAAGCCTACCTCTTCTTTCCTTTGGAATGACTTAATTTTAAGTAAAATGATATATGATATGGGTTTAGAGGTAATTCCAGTTATAAGCTCTGAGTGTAACTCGTTACTTGTAGTCACTTCTGAACATTGAGAGTCTGAAAGTAATCAAATGACTATTCTCGAGCCTGCTATATAATGAATAGTAAGTGGAAGTACCAGCTCCTCTTTTTAAAGGCTCTGAAATGATAAATGTGTCTGATTGCATAAGTTGAGTCTTTGTCTAGATAAATTGTGTTTCTGGTTGCATAGACTATATTTCTGATTGCATAAATTGTGTGGCATTATCTTGATGCATGTCTGTCATCCCTGAAGCCCCAACTGATATAAGCCCTAATGACATCTAAAGGGGTATCTCGGATAATTACTCCCCTGGTCTTCAGGTGACGGTTCACTTGACTGTTTCATCGAGTCTCAGGTAATGACTTAGTTGCATATGGTTTCTCACTACCCTATTCGTGCATACTGTAACCCATCCTGCCTCAAGTCCCACGATAGGCCGGGAACGTTATCGTGCACAGTTTTACTACCTTTTTCACCATATCCCGGGCCGGATCTGTATAGTTCCACGCACGAGGAGACGATGCCATATGTGAGGTGTGATATATGTTATATGTTATGACGATACGATTATTCACCAAGTCCCGAGCCGGCTGTAATGTGATAGTATATGTGGCGGAATAAGGAAGGAACACCGAGTCCCTCCTTAGAGGGCCGGGTACGGTATGTATATTATGATGGTACGCTATAGACGTACACCACTCCATTCACCGAGTCCCTCACTAAAGGGCCGGATACTTTATGTAGGCATGCATATGAGATTAGAGTGATACATTGTGACCCTGAGCCCCGTAGTGAACCGGGTGTAATATAATGATATATATGATAAGATTATACCGTATACGATGATATGATGAAATAAAATACGTGGTGATACGATGACATGTGAATATGAGAAAATGCTTATGACACCGAGTTCACTAGAGGGCTGGGCACAACATATGATGATGTGTATGATTTACGTGTTGTAAGGTGCAGGTACAGTAATTTGTTATGTTATTATACTTGTCCCCTGCATCCCTATTTCAGTTATGGTCTCAGTTATGATGTGTTAAACTTTACATACTCAGTACATATATCGTACTGATCTCCCTTTTTCTCGGGGGGCTGCGTTTTATGCCCGCAGGTGTAGATGTTTATTTTGGAGATCCGTCAGCTTAGGAGTTCCTCTCATCTATGTCGGAAGTGCTTTACTATTCTGGAGCCCAACTTTTGATACTGGTCACTTAATGTATATATTTGTACATTCAGGGGTATGACAGGGGCCCTGTCCCGCCCTATATTGCTGTTACTATTCCTAGAGGTCTGTAGACATATGGATGTGGGTTGTTTATAAGTTTGTTTCGACTGTGCCTATACGGCATGTTGTAAATGTTTTTATGTTATGGTAGCCTCGTCGGCGCGTGCCCTCTCCTGATATGATACGAATGAAAGAGGCTACAGATATATGAAAAAGTTTTAAACTATTAAGGTTTTGTGTATAGTATCACATAACACACGGTTCAACTTAAGTGTAACTGATAAATACGCATAAGAGGGCCCAGGTCGGACCCTAGTCACGGCCTATGGGGTTGGGTCATGACAGAAGTGGTATCAGAGAAGTTCGTCCTTGGAGTGTCTATAGACCATGTCTAGTAGAGTTATTTATCTGTATGTTGTGCACCACATCTATAGACAGGAGGCTACAGGACATTTAGGATGTTACTTTCTTTCAAATCTAAGATCGTACGATAGAGCTGAGCCATAGGAAATGAAATTCCTCATACTAACCTGCGATTTCAGCAAGAAGACAACGTCGATAGAAGAAAGTAACTGACAATATTGGATGTTATGAAGCATGTAGGTAAGCAAAGGCATGAAGGACCTATGTCAGGTAAGGTGTTGCAATACAACTGATATATAAAGTTGGAAAATGAAAGAAAAGTTATACAGGAAAGTATAACAGGTGCAGTTCGAAGGGACATATGAGGTAAGCCCATTTTCATACTGCTAATTGTGGGTGCCCTGTGTGGCAGCGATATGAAATGATGTGAATATATGTGTGTGCCCTGGGTGGCTGCGATATGATACGATATGAATATATATTTGTGTTCCCTGTGAGGCATTGTTGGCATTTTCTGCATGCAGGTGTGGGGATAGTAAGAAATACAGAGGAAACTCTGCCCAAATTTTTGTAGAAATAAGAAGAGAATGAGATATAGGGCTATAGTATGTCTTGAAAGGTTGTTCTCGCAATAATGATGAGATTTGACTAAACAAGTATGGCCGACCTCGAGAAATGAGTTAGTTGCTGAATTAATGGCAATAGAAACTAGGAGGTCGATACTGATATAGTAGAATGAAGTTGGAAAAGAGCTATAATCCAAAGAAGATGACTTAGAGAAGACTGATAGATCAAGATAAAATGATATAGGTAAGGCATCTCCTGAATTGATACACAGGGATAAACTATGACAAGTTATAGTTAAGGGAAGTAACTGTATGAGTAAGACAAGAGTATGAGGGATAAAGAACTGTGACGGATATGAAGTATTAATAACACAACTTGTGAAACATTAAGGAAGACTTATCAAGTTCCGTAAGGAAAATGTCGAGTAAAGGCTATGTTGTGACGAAAAGGATAGCTAGTGCAAGGAAATAAAGAGTAATATGGAATCCCTTATGCCCAACCAAAAATGGAAATGAACTGGAAGAAGAATAGAGAAGTTCTAATAGAGGCACTCAAGATAGATTTGATTAATTAAGTTTGAGTATCAAACAAAAAGGAAAATAGACAGTTACGAACTGAAGGTATAGTACGATGAAAAGGTGATAAGACAAGGCCACTACTACAACGAAGTTAATATGGTTTTAAGAAGGATTAGATGAAAGCTCAGGAGGCATAAAGATGTATTGTGTATACGTTACTCCACCTTAATGATTAATGAGATCCTGCAAGGAAAGGGAATATCGATTCGTTGAACAACTGCTGCATTACTAAGTTATTAGAAGAATAAGAGGTATCCACGGGAATAAGTTTAGTATAATGACAGAGCTTGAAACGCGAATCGCTAAAGTATAAGTACTCCCAAGTGGAGGATTTGAACCAAGTGTGAGCACGAGCTAATTACTGATTGGGATGAATGAAATGTGGCTTGGAATGCATTGCTACATCACGGATATTACTCGAGTATCAACCATTAGACTAGGTTTTATACGATATATTACCAATACTAAAGCACCCTATGGTTATACTAGGGTTCCTATAAAGGCAACTTAACGTATGAAAGATTTAACACAACATGTAGATATGGTGCAGCACTATAAATATATTGGAGTAGAATCATTCGCGTGTGAATAGCTGAAAATAAATGGAGGATGACATGGGTACACCCTAAAAGGGGGGAAGTGGACAAGAGAAGTACAAGCATAAAAGAAAATCAATCGACGCTATCGTATGTAAATAGGAACGTTTAAACGTCAAATGAGACCCCATAAGGGATGGACGTGATCATACCCGCACTGATGCACCGGATTCCATCAAAACTCCGAAGTGAAGCGTGATCGGATGAGAGTAGCACTGGGATGGGTGACCCCCTGGGAAGTGAGAAAGGGAACAAAATAAGTATGAAAAAAAAGAGATTATAAAAGCGGGTTAGTACAACGACACATATAGAACCGAGTAAGCCAAGAGTAGAAAAGATTATGATTGAAATACAATGCACCTCGTGAAAATGGCACAAGAATAGTTGTGCAGCTTACGAACATTTGCATACCAAGAGCGAGGTCAAATGATTACTCGATAAAAGAAAGTCAATAATAGCAATGTGATTGCCATATTTAGAATCTATTAAAGAAAAGTGTAAGATGGTTCGAGACAGAACTGTTAAGATATAATCGGTATCAAGGACAAAGCCCTAGCGGAGCCCTGACCTCGACCGAAGGAGGTAAGCCGCTAGTATAGAGACACTAAAGCATTTTCTGAATGGCTCTACGTACCTAACACATTTGTGTAAGCATTACAGTATAATGTGTGGTAATAAAACAAGAAAGAAGCTCTGAGTAAAAGAATGAGATAGCATACCTAAGGTGTTACAAGTTGAATTAAGAGGAGTTGTATAATGGCTTAAACAAAGAGGAGCATTAGAGGCTTGATAGCCTGTTACGGGGGATGGGAATCCCGACTCGGAAATGGAAAGCGATTAATGTACATTATAGTGCAGACCGACCTCACACTCCATGGAAGTATAAGTTCATATGGGTTATGGTAGATAAGCTGATAAAATTAACCCATTTTCTTCCAATTAGGAAGATATATTCAGCTAAGGGTTATACGAGAAGACATAACAAGGAAACAATAAGATTTCACAGGGTTCCCACATCTATTATCTCGAACGGGGAAGTTCAACGTACGGCTAATCGCTGGAGATCATTCCGGTAAGGATTGGGAACACAGGTGAATCTTAGTACAGTATTTTGCCCTTCGACTAATGGACAGGCCAGAGGGGATCCAGTAAATTATTGATGAGGTAAATCTTAATTCTGGACAAGCTATCGATTAGAAACCTAGAGTCGGCAGGAAGGGGATACATTGATCCTTCTCAGGTCATATGTAGAATGGATAAAACTGCCTATGAGTGGGACCTACCGTACGATTTGAAACAATACATTCAGTTTTAACAGATCAATGCTCTGCAAGAATGTAAACAACGCTCCCAGAATATTTCCCATGGAGGAGGTCTACATAACAGGGAGTTATCCTATGAGGGGCAACCTATTTCCATTCGGAATCAGCAGATTAAACGTGTTGTGAACTAAGGACATAACCTCAGTTAAGGTACTGTGGCGGAATAGGAATTGGGAGGAAATGACCTGGGAAGCCGAAGAGGATATGAGACACAGGTATCCATACTTGTTCCCGACATCTACAAGTAACCCCGACTCCTGAATACTTGTATATTAAAGATATGGATAGGCAAGTATGTGATATCATAAAAGAAAGGAACCTCTCGATAATCTATACATAGTCTTAAGGGAAGTTGTAGTTAACATTCGGGGACGAATGTTCTAAAGGGGGGAAGGATGTTACACCCCACATCCTTGAACTCGGAAGGTTTCTTAAGTTACTTAGAAGCTAGTATGTGAGCTACTTAAGTTACGACCCTATTGAACAACTCTGAGAAGGGAGAATGTGATACCCCATGGTAGGGAAGGTTGGAAATAGGGCCAAGAGGAGTCGGAAGGAGTTGGAGGCCAAGTAACGGGTCGTAGGACTCGACTTATCTACGTAAACTACTAAGTTAGAAGTCTTACATACGTGAGTTACTTGATTACATACCAAGCTTACGTAGTAAGGGTTTCATAGGCTCATGAAGTGAGACTAGATTACGAACCCACGAGAAAGCAAAAACTTTCGCGGGGCAGCCAATGGGAGGGTGACACGTGGCAGCACCTAAGCAAGCAGGTGACCCACCTGCATGGGGGAGGTGGGCCCCACTGCCATGTGGCAGCCCCGCCTTGATGGCATGGATCCGTGGCCCAATAGGGGCTGGACACGTGTCCCCCTTAGGGGCTAACACGTGTCACCACCTAGGGCCACCTAAATATATGTATATATGACTAATGGCTTCAGTTCTGATCCAAAAAAATCAGCAGCAACAAAGGAAAACAAACCCTAGGGCTAAGGAGAAAATTGCGATGGCTTGGGAGAAAAATAAGGTAAGTCCCGATTTTGTTTCGTAAATTAATTATATAGCATATACCACGATGATATGGAAGTATTAGTAGAGTAAAATTAGATTTTGGTGCAGCAAAAAAATGGACAGCAAGCTGCCATGACAATTCAGCATGTTAAAAAAAATTCCGAGGCGCGATTTCGGCGAGTTCTAGCCAATTTCGGGAAAGGTAAGTTCTTCCCATCTAATTTGAAGTTTATGAGGTTAAATTAGGGTGTATTACACACCTTAGGGGCTGCTGGAAGTTGGGGAAAAGGTTTGAAAAGTTCAGTGTTTGGAATAAACTAAAT
Organism: Solanum dulcamara; assembly: GCF_947179165.1. Lineage (NCBI taxonomy): Eukaryota > Viridiplantae > Streptophyta > Magnoliopsida > Solanales > Solanaceae > Solanum > Solanum dulcamara. The sequence continues at coordinate 49,459,275 of NC_077243.1, forward strand.
TGGAGTCGCTAGAAGTGAATTATTGTCGAAATAAGGTATTGTGCGCGTGGGGGCTGCTGCTGGTTGTGTTGTGGCGTGTTGCAGGGTCTAAAAGTTCTCTAAATGAGGTAGGGGAGCTTCTGTTTGCATCCACACGCCCTCTGCTTTGCAATTAAAAGATTCGCGAAAGAAAGATTAAAAACTCTAGTTTTGGTATCTTAGTTCCAGTGAATTGTTGGGGGTTTATATTATGTAATGTTGTCATAATATGTATATGTATGGGCTACTGGTTGTATTGTTGGTTGGCTGCAGGTTCTAAGGACATGGTTGGGAATTCGGATAGGACACATTATAGAGGAGGTGCTGCCCAATTTTCGTTAACGCCTTAACAAACTAAAGAACTGGTCGAGGAAACGACTAAGGAAATAGATTCCATTAATACTAAGGTGTAACCTAAGAGGATGGAAAGTTAAGAAGAGTTGATATTCATAGTACTCTTCTGTTGGATAGGTTCAAAGGACGACGAGGAGAACAGGATAAGGAATAACTCAGACAAGGTATGTGAAGCTTTCTTTTGGCGTGTTTTTGGAATAAGTATGTAGAGCTATTCTTCTTTTCTTTTGGAATGTCTTAGATGTAAGCTATAAATGCTATGTATATGATATTTGGGATTCAATCCATTCGTAAAGCCCTGAGTATGAGTTGAGACTCTCGTTTACTTCTCGATAGTAGAACTCCTGCAATAGCTGAGTCGTTGCCTTTAAGTCTTCTATGTGATGAAAACTAGTACATTTAAAGCCTACCTCTTCTTTCCTTTGGAATGACTTAATTTTAAGTAAAATGATATATGATATGGGTTTAGAGGTAATTCCAGTTATGAGCTCTGAGTGTAACTCATGACTTGTAGTCACTTCTTAACATTGAAAGTATGAAAGTAATCAAATGACTATTCTCGAGCCTGCTATATAATGAATAGTAAGTGGAAGTACCAGCTCCTCTTTTTAAAGGCTCTGAAATGATAAATGTGTCTGATTGCATAAGTTGAGTCTTTGTCTAGATAAATTGTGTTTCTGGTTGCATAGACTATATTTCTTATTGCATAAATTGTGTGGCATTATCTTGATGCATTTCTGTCATCCCTGAAGCCCCAACTGATATAAGCCCTAATGACATCTAAAGGGGTATCTCGGATAATTACTCCCCTGGTCTTCAGGTGAAGGTTCACTTGACTGTTTCATCGAGTCTCAGGTAATGACTTAGTTGCATATGGTTTCTCACTACTCTATTCGTGCATACTATAATCCATCCTTCCTCGAGTCCCACAATGGACCGGGAATGTTATCGTGCATAGTTTTACTACTTCTTTCACCGTATCCCAGGCCGGATGTGTATAGTTCCACGCACGAGGAGGCGATGTTGTACGTGAGGTGTGATATATGTTATATGTTATGACAATATGATTATTCACCGAGTCCCGGGCCGGCTGTAATGTGATAGTATATGCGGCGGAATAAGGAAGGAACACCGAGTCCCTTCTTAGAGGGCCGGGTACGGTATGTATATTATGATGGTACGCTATAGACGTACACCACTTCATTCACCGAGTCCCTCACTAAAGGGCCGGATACTTTATGTAGACATGCATATGAGATTAGAGTGATACATTGTGACCCCGAGCCCCATAGTGAACCGGGTGTAATATAATGATATACATGATAAGATTATACCGTATATGATGATATGATACCGTATACGATGATATGATGAAATAAAATACGTGGTGATACGATGACGTGTGAATATGAGAAAATGCTTATGACACCGAGTTCACTAGAGGGTTGGGCACAACATATGATGATGTGTATGATTTACGTGTCGTAAGGTGTAGGTACAGTAATTCGTTAAGTTATTATACTTGTCCCCTGCATCCCTATTTCAGTTATGGTCTCAGTTACGATGTGTTAAACTTTACATACTCTGTACATATATCGTACTGACCCTCTTTTATTTTTGGGGGGCTGTGTTTCATGCCCGCAGGTGCAGATGTTTATTTTGGAGATCCGTCAGCTTAGGAGTTCCTCTCATCTATGTCGGAAGTGCTTCACTATTCTGGAGCCCAACTTTTGATACTGGTCACTTAATGTATATATTTGTACATTCAGGGGTACGGCGGGGCCCCTGTCCCGCCCTATATTGCTGTTACTATTCCTAGAGGTCTGTAGACATATGGATGTGGGTTGTTTATAAGTTTGTTTTGACTGTGGCTATACGACATACTGTAAATGTTTTTATGTTATGGTAGCCTCGTCAGCGCGTGCCCTCTCCCGATATGATACGAATAAAAGAGGCTACAGGTATATGAAAAAGTTTTAAACTATTAAGGTTTTGTGTATAGTATCACATAACACACGGTTCAACTTAAGTGTAACTGATAAATACGCATAAGAGGGCCCAGGTCGGACCCCAGTCACGGCCTATTGGGTTGGGTCGTGACACAAATCACCTCAACATTATTCAATACAACTCCAGACAACTAGCTCAAAACTACAATATCTAAATAGAATTTTTAGCCTTTATTTCATAAAACCTTTAACCATACGAAACAGAGGGTCATGAGGCTTCAACCAGAAGTAACCACACCACTTTTATAACACTTTCCATCCATGCAACACACAATCAACCCAGCTGCAACCACAACACCAACAATCACAACACACTACTCGACTTCGATTTGACTATAACAACTTCAATTTAGTTTGTTTCTAATGTTAAGTATCTTTATGCAATTTTTCCACTTACAACCTTATTTAAGACATTTAATATACCTCATAACCACATCATAAACTTCAATTTGAAAGGGAAAACCTTACCTTGCCTAAAACTCGCCAAAACTCGCTTCGGAAGTTCTTTTAGCGCAGCTGAAACTTCATGGCTATTTGTTGTCTGTTTGGTGCTGCTCCAAGCCATAAATTTATATACTAACACCTTGATACCTTTGTGGTATACCGTATATAACTAATTTACGGAATGAAATCAGAGTACTTCCCACTCTTTTCCTCCCAAAACCGTGGCTCTCTTTCTCTTCTAGCTTGAGTTTCTTCTCTTCTCTTTTTTCTCTAGAGTTTTCTAGAATTTTGAAAATAAGAATGAATTGTTGGATAAGGATGATCATAAAACTTATATATATAGGCTACGTTAGGGGGTTAAACATGTCAACCCCTAAGTGGTGACATGTGTCAAGCCCTCATAGGGCCAATGCACCCCCTCCTCCAACTAAGGGCTGCCACATGGAAGGTGTGGACCCACCCCTTGCGTCAGCTGTTTCCACATGTCACTCCCATCTTCTTCATGTGGCACTCCCTCATGCTACCACGTGTCACTCTCTTTTTCTCCTCGTGGGTTCATAATCTCTTCTTACTTTATGAACCTATGTAATCCTTGCTACGTAAGCTTAGTATGCACTCAAGTAGCTTGAGTATGTAAGATTTTCAAGTAGGTAGCTTACGTACATAAGTCGAGCACTATGACTCATTACTTGGCCTCCAACTTGTTCTAGATTCTTATAGCTATATTTCTAATCTTCCCTTCTATGGGGTGTCACATTCTCCTTTCCTTAGAGTTGTTTGGTAGCGTTATAGATTATCCGGCTCACACGGTAACTTCTAAGAAGCTTACGAAACTTTCAAGAAACTTAAAAAGCTTAAGATGCTTAAGAAACTTAAGAAACTTAAGAACCTTCCAAGGTATAAGAGTACGGGGTATAACATTCATCCCCTCTTTAGAACATTCGTCCTCGAATGTTAACTTGTCTTATAGGGTTTTACGAGGATTTTTAAGAGTTCTCTATAACCATTATCTTCCAATCCTTTTAGGAGTTTAGACTACCTTTGGATATAGGGAACAAGTACGGATATCTCTTCTCTACCTCTCTGTAGCATATCCAAAATATTATAACTGTATTGTCCTTATTGAACCCTTATTCCTTTTACCACGTACTTACTCACTTAGCCCTATATGTAACACATACATATTCACAGGTTGCATAACCCTGTCGGTACAACTTGTATAAGGTAGATGTAGTCTTTTCATCTCTGGGTTTATTCTGTTTCACCTATCTCATTCACATTGAAACTCGCTTGTCCCTTATTATCATACTTCTTTCTTTTATTTAATCCTTACTCTTCTCACTTCCAATCATAGGGGGATTGCTGTCCCTTTTCCTTGGTTATTCATCTATCACAGCATCATTTGCGACCAACGCTATAGCCAACATCTTGGATTTTAACCCCGTATGGTATCGTTATCCTTCACACAATCTCTTGAGTTATTCGATACCCTTCCCTAGTCATACCTTTTCTTTTTTATACACACCCATTTTCTAATGTTATGTCATATAGGGTTTTGCTAAAAAATTCTTGACACCGCCTTAAATACCATTCTTACTTCTATCCCATTATTGTTGGCTTTCAGCCCTTCTAACTTGCTTCAGCATGGGATCTTCTTGAAGTTTAAACATCCATGTCCACTATATTGTAATATCCATTGTTTACATCTTGCCCTTGCATTATTCTCACCCACTTCCCTCCTTAAGGGGGGGGGGGGGTACTTATATCTTTGTCCAATCTCAAAACTCATCCAATCTCTTTTCCCAATCCACTTGGTACCATTTCATGTCCATCTCTTTCTTCATCCTTTATAACTTGATTCTATGCGTATGACACCTTGACTAAGTCACGAAGAGATGAGAACCTTTCCATACATAGTGCGACATCTCATCTATTAATTTGTACTTGCGTAATGTGACCCATAGAACAACTCATCCAATGCCACACTTCACTTATCTTTATAAAAATTTAATTTGCACTTTTAGTCATGTTACACCCCACATCTTTGAACTCGGAATGTCCCTTAAGTTACTTAGAAGCTAGCATGTGAGCCACTTAAGTTACGACACTATCAAACGGCTCTAAGGAAGGGAGAATGTGATACCCCATACTAGAGAAGGTTGGAGATGAAATCATAAGAGTCCAGAAGGAATTGGAGGCCAAGTAATGAGTCGTAGGACTCGATTTACCTATGTAAGCTACTAAGTTAAAAGTCATATGCACTTGAGCTACTTAAGCATATATCAAACTTACGTAGCACGGATTACATAGGTACATAAAATAAGACGAGATTACGAGCCCACAAGAAAGGGAAAAAAGACGACACGTCGTAGCCAATGAAGAAGCGACACGTGGCAGCACCTCAAGCAAGCAGGTGACCCACCTGCTTGGGGTCAAGTAGGTGACCCACCTGCTTGGGGGGGTGGATCCCACTGCCACATGGCAGCCCATAGTTGGCAGCATGATACGGTGGCCCAATAGGGGCTAGACACGTGTCACCTCTTGGGGTTGACAAGTGTCACCTCTTGGGGGTTGACACGTGTTACACCCTAAAGCCACATATATATGTTGATATATATCATATACTTCAGTTATCCATCAAAACATCAGCCAACATACAGAAAAAAAATGTGAGGGAGAGAAATAGAGAGGCAGCCATGGTTCTTGAAGTTTAAAGGTTAGTTTTCCACTTTTCTTTCGTGAATTAATTATATACGGGGTACCTTAAGTACGTGGATACGTATATATGTATTTTAAGACCTTCATGGAAGTAAAAATCCAGCTTTGCAATTGGAATTTGGAAGAGAAAATAAGAGAAAACGCTAGTTAACAAACCCGTTTTTGGAAGGGACAGTGGTTAGTAATATTGGTATAACTTCTTGTGTACAGATTCGTTTCGAGTGATTTAATATATTTTGGAAAGGTATTTCGTGGTTCTGTAACTTTCATTCAGACTCCAACATCCAGTTTTACATGTATCAGCTCGAAAAATGGTGATGAAGCATAGAGGAGGTACTGCTCAGATTTGGTTTTGGAAATCCTACACGGACAGCTGTAAGTATTTTGGTCATATCTTTTTGTACAAAATTGATGTAGGGATGATTCGAAATTGTTTGCGACCCTAAGACACATGTCTATAACTTTCATGAAGGACGTAAATCCTGTTTCCCTCCATTACCCCTTCGAAACGAAGCGACAAGGTAAAACAGTAAGCTGTCCAGATTTCACATTTTGGATAGTTTTGGCGAGTTTGACAAGTTTAACGTAAGGTAAGGCCTTTCCTTTTAAATTGGAGTTTATGGTATTGTTATATGGTGTATTACACCCCTTGTATGCTGCTGGAAGTTTAAGAATGTCGTAGAAATGCTCGACGTTTGAAATAAACTAAATTGGAGTCGCTAGAGGTGAATTATCATCGAAATAAAGTGTCGTTCTTGTGAGTTACTGCTGCAGGGGTGTGGCTTGTTGTTGCAGGGCCTAAATATGTCCTAATGTGGGTTAGGGTGCTGCTGGTCCACATGACCCCTCATTACGTATAATTAAAGGCGTCACAAAATAAAGGCTAGACGTCCTATTTTGATATCGTATTTTTGAATAAGTCGTTTGGAGTTTATGTTGTATATTGTTGGTATGATTTGCTGCAGATTGTTGTTGTTGGTTATCTGTAGGTCTTAGGGACCTAATTGGAAATTCGGATAGGGCACATTATAGGGGAGGTGCTGCCCAATTTTTGTTAACGCCTTAATAAACTAAAGAACTAGCCGAGGAAATGACTAAGGAAATAAATTCCATTAACATTAAGGCATAACCTCAGATGCTGAAAAGTTAAGAGTAGTTGATATTCATATTACTTTATATTGAATAGGTTCAGAAGACGACGAGGCGAGCAGGATAAAGGGTAACTCCCAAGAGGTATGTAAAGCTTTCTCTTGGCATGTTTTGGTATAAGTTCGTAAAGCTATCTTTCTTTCCTTTTGGCAAGTGTTGGCCTTAAGTGAACTGTGTGTGGACTGTGGGGATAATTCCATTCCCAGGATTCCAAGTACGCCTCATAACCCCCACCCACTGCTCAGTATTAGAGTTCTTGTGAAGATTAAGTATTGCCTAGTAGAGCTTCTACGTGTCAGAATGGAATGTGTGGGAAGCTATCTCTCATTTCCCTTGAAATGTATTTGATATGAAAATGAGATTACAATGCCATGGTGGTTCACCGAGCCCCATGAAGGGCCGGATACGAGATATGTATGTTATGACCACCAGAAGAAAAGTACAGACCATATAGAGTGCACTCACTTTCTTTTTGGCATGTCGTAGTTGTAAGCTAAATGTGATACGAGCTCCAGGGTAATTCCATTCTTAAGTATCTCTTATTTACTACTGGATGTTGAACTCTACGGTAGTTAAACTATTCCCCTAGAAACTCTTATACGTTAAAGAGGTATGAATGTACAGACTCCAAGTCTTAAAACTAGTTGATAAAAAATGTTCTGATTCCATAAGTGAATTGGCCTTACCTTAGTATGCGTCTAGGGTGCCTGAGATCTTAACTGATATAGCCCCGAGTGAGAGTTAGAGGGTACTTGAAACAACTACATTCCTACCCTGACCTCTAAGTGATGATTCGCTTGATGACTTCATTGAGTCTCAGATAATGATTTAAATTGTGTTTTGTTCCTCACTACTCTACTTGTGTATATTGTAACACTTCTTTCCCTGAGTCCTGGGCCAGGATATGTTCTCGTGCACAGTTCACTGCATTATTCACTGAGTCCCTCGATAGAGGGCCAGGATACGTGTATAGATATATGATGATGTGATGTAATAAGGTGGAGATGGCACCGAACCTATGATAGTCCTATAGATATGATTCACCGGACCCCTGAAAAGGCCGGCTATATGGTATGACTTGAGCATGCATGCTTTCCTGATTCACAGAGTACAGGTACAGGTTTCGAATTTGATATATTATCCCCTGCTTCTCTATTTCGAATATACCTCCAGTGTATTATGTTATATTTTACATACTCAGTACATATGTTGTACTGACCCCCTTTATCGGGGGGCTGCGTTCATGCCCGTAGGTACAGATGCAGGTTTTGGGAGTCTGTCAGCTTAGGATTCCATGCAGCTCAGCTGGAAGAGGCTCCATTGTATCGGGGCCTAGTTTTTGATACTGTCCACTGATGTATAAAAATTATTTTGTCCATTCAGGGGTACGGCGGGGGCCCTGTCCCGCCATATGTTGTCATTTATATGTTTAGAGGTCTGCAGACATGTATATATAGGTTGTGTATGTAAGTTTGATTCAGCTGGGTCTACATGATATATGATATATGATATATGTTATTATGTTATGGCAGCCTTGTCGGCTTGCGTGCCCTATCGTGTTGTGGTACAAACAAAAAGGGCTACAGGTTTATGGAAATGTTATCGCCCAATGGGGCTTTGTTACATGCTACTATTTATTTACAGTTTAATGTGACCACGGCTGATAGATATGTATACGGGGGTCCAGATCGGACCCCAGTCGCGGCCTACGGGGTTGGGTAGTGACAGAAGTGGTATCAGAGCAGTTCGTCCTCGGATTGTCTGCAGACCGTGTCTAGTAGAGTCTTGGTTATCGATGTGTTGCGCGCCACATCTATAAACAGGAAGCTGTAGGACATTTAGGATGTTACTTTTCTTCTACATCTGAGATCGTACTTTAGATCCGAGTCATAGGACAATTCCTTATACTAACATTGGATCTTAATAAAAGGACGGCATCAACCGAAGGAAGTAATTGATGACATGGGACATTATGAAGCACGCAGGTAAGTAAAGTAAAGGCATAGAAGATACCCGTCGGGTAAGGTATTGAAGTAATATTGAAATATAAAGTTGAAACTAGAAAGGAAAGCAGACAGAAAGTGCAACAAATGCAGTTTGAAGTTGGACGTATGAGGTGAGTCCATTATTTTTTATATTACTATTGACATTGAAATCCCTGTGTGGCTGCGATATGAGATGACATTGAAAGCCCTGTGCGGCTGTGATATGATATGTATTTATATATATTGGCCCTGTGAGGCATTGTTGGTATTTTCTGAGTGCAGGTTTTGGGATAAGTAAGAAATATAGAGGAAACTCTGTCAAAATTTTCCCCGGACAAGAACGGGGAATGAAACATAGATTTTTGAGATATTTGAGGAGTTGATACCAAGTACCCCTACTGTGTTCAACTAAAGCTGTAAGAGGTAACCTAGGTGGTCGATAAGGGGCACCCTTTTCACTTGAAGAATTTTATTTCGGGGGAACAAAGGCTTATTAAAGTAGTAAAGTTCATATTACGGTATCTCCAGCCATATTTGTACAGTAGGAATATAAACAGAGGGCTCAGGATGAAGGATAAGATTTCCCGCGAATGAGTTTCACTCTTTTTCAAAAAAAAAAAAATACTAAGCCCTCAATTCCTAAATGTAAATTAGATAAGTTGTTCGTAACTCGAGATAAACTCAGAAGGAGACCAGGTAGGTCGAGTATAAAAAAAATGGAAGTACTATGATGATGGAGAGATTCGAGTTTCTTCCAACCATGATTGGGAGAGAGGTTACGATAATAGTTTATAGTTCTCCACCGACTAATTGGGGAAAGAGCTTCGAATAGAAGCACCTCAGAGGGATGTCAGGAACTGAGTACGAATACGAACAAAAAGGGGGATATATAAGTATGAATTAAATAGTATGATACGAGTATGAAGGATAAAGTGAGACCGCTAATAAGGCACCATTAGTAGCGGCTAACTAAGTTAAAAGTCTGCGTTGAGTACGCAGTAAGAGTATGGAGGTTAAGATACAAAAAATGACGCGGGTACACCACGTTGCCCCAAAAATAGTGGAACCCTTAAGAGACGAGGATGGCAAACTTAAGGAATAATTGGAACAACTTCCATTCATCCCGAGGAACAAAGGATACAGGTTGGGACAAAGCCACTACTTTAAGAAAACCTGGAATAGTTATTGCCAGAATACTAGTACCGTCTAATTGAAATTGGAATAACTACAAGTACATACAGAGGAAAGTACGAGTACCCTCTAAAGGGGGGGGAAGTAAATGAGAAAATGGCAAAAGTAAGGTGAAGGCAATCAATATGGGAATATATTTAAGATGGGCATCTAAACTTCAATAAGATATCTTACCGAACTAAGTTAGAAAGGTCCGGAAGCCACCAATAATTGGATGGAAGCCAGAATGCTACATAAGGCAACGATAAGAAGTTGTGACGAGACCCTGAACAACATAACACTAGAAGGTGGCTGCGGATAAAAACAAAAAAAAATGTAACCATGGAAGGATATCGAATAACTCAAGAGACACTACGAAGGATAATGACAACATGCTAGACCAAAAAGCCAAAATGTTGGCCATAGAGTTGGTCACAAATGATGTTGCGATAAATGTATAACCAAGGACAAAGGAATAGAAAGCCTCCTATGGTAGAAAATGAGAAGAACACAAAGTGAATAAAGGATAGGGGAGCGTATATGTCAAATTCCTTTAAAGCTATGCCAGCTAATAATAGACAAGACTCAAAGCGGCTCCAAGGGTCACTATATGAACAAACTTTAGCGCTACTCAGTAGCCCACCTAATGAATGGGTGCGTATAAAAAGGGATATGGTCATAGCGGAACTAAAGGTCTACACCAATACTGGTTGTAAGATAACAGAGAAAGGGACAAGGCAAAACATAAAGACTCGCGAGACAACGCTGAGGTAAATCTTGGGCTAAATTGAGTGGCCACATGTCATGGAAAGGATTACAGTGAAACGCGACACGAAGACTTCCTAGGGAGGTCACCCATCCCAGTATTACTCCCGCCCCAGCATGCTTAACTTCAAAATTCTGATGGAACGTAATGCGTTAGTGCTGGTATGATCACGCGAGATGGATGAACCTGAACTAGGGACGGAGAAACAATATGGGATTACGTACCTGGAGTATTATAAGATACGTTAAAGTAATTCTAACAAGGACTTAAGCAAAATAAGGAGGATTAGCTACTTGCTAACTGATGACACATTCGAATGCCACAGTTCGTCAACATAGTACTTGTTAATAAGAGGCAAACCACCGAAGGGTTATATCGGCCAGTAGGCGAGGGAATTTCGACACCATTGGGCAACCAACTCTGAGGGCAAGAAAAAGCAAAACAGTTGATGTAACTTACGGATGACAGGAAGTAATACCCAAGGTCAAAAATTCCACAAATGTTACCTGTGAATTAATGGTGTTGACCCTTGCTCCTTCGATCACAGGTTACCTACTCCGCCGAGAAGGTATAAAGTTGTAAGGTAAAAGAGTGGTAGGACCTTATGGAGTCTCCACAGCTATTGTCCTAGGCAAGGGAGCCCAAGTTGTGATTAACTATTAAGAGATGCAGAGATGGGTTAAGCCAAACTATCGAGATGGATCTGATACTATGGGTGAAGTAAGACATGGCCACGAGTGGACCAAAGATCTTCCCCGACATCGAATATAGGATAAGGGAGAAGAAAGACCCAAAAGAATAAAGTGCCAGTTAAAGTTCTGAAAAAAGTCAAGAAAAATTATACGAAGCTAAGGATTCCCGAATTATCAACGTCACCACGCACCTATTCTAAGCTCTTCAAGAGTAAGGTGTTATATGGGTTATTGCGAGAAGGCTAACGAATCAGCCCATTTGCTTTCAAGCAAGACCACCTATGCAACTTGAATGAGGTGAAGTTATATAACAAGGAAGTAGTAAGGTTCCGTGAGGTTTCCTCATCTAATATCCCAGATAAAGGGACTTCAATTATAATTAACGCCTTGAGATCAGTCCAAGAAGAGGTTAGGAGCACAGACAGGTCTTAGTACCGCATTTCTCCCTCGAGCTACTAAACAGACTGAGCGCACTATTAGACGCTAGAAGATATGTCACAAGCCGGGAGATTAACTTCGAAAGTAGCCGGAATGATTATCCATCACTTATCAAGTTGCCTACAATAATAATTACTACTCCAGTATTCCAATAGCCTCGACATGATTAATCAAGCTATTGACTAAAAGCCCAGAGTCGGCAGGAATGATATACAGATAATCGACGTCGACATACAGAGTTCAAGTTGATGATTGGATGTTCATCATAGGGTCACCTAGAAAAGGAACTTGACCCAGAATATGTTAGACGGTATCAAGTTACTCATAAGGTGGGCAACGTGGCTGGTAAGTTAAGCTTACCACCTTAGTTGGAAACTATACGTCCAGTCCATTAGATACTAACGAGTCACCCAGGGTATATTCCATAAATGAGGTCCAGTAGATGGAATCCTATGAGGAAAATCCTACCACCATCCTGGATTGACAAAATGGAAGATTGTAGACTAAAGACGTATCTTCCGTCAAGTTACGGTGGAAAAACCAAAACCAGAAAGAGGATGATCGGGGAACTGAAGAGAACATGGAATACAAGTATTTGCACCTGTAACCGATGTCTACAGGTAACTCCAACTCTTGAGCACTCGTATGTTAATAATATAGATGGGAATATATGTGATAGCATAAAGGAAAGGAACCCCTCTATAATATATATAAAGTCTTACAAAAGGTTGCATTTAACATTCGGGGACGAATGTTCTAAAGGGGGAAGGATGTTACACCCCACATCTTTGAACTCGGAATGTCCCTTAAGTTACTTAGAAGCTAGCATGTGAGCCACTTAAGTTACGACACTATTAAACGGCTCTAAGGAAGGGAGAATGTGATACCCCATACTAGAGAAGGTTGGAGATGAAATCATAAGAGTCCGGAAGGAATTGGAGGCCAAGTAATGAGTCGTAGGACTCGATTTACCTATGTAAGCTACTAAGTTAAAAGTCATATGCACTTGAGCTACTTAAGCATATATCAAACTTACGTAGCACGGATTACATAGGTACATAAAATAAGACGAGATTACGAGCCCACGAGGAAGGGAAAAAAGATGACACATGGTAGCTAATGAAGAAGCGACACGTGGCAGCACCTCAAGCAAGCAAGTGACCCACCTGCTTGGGGTCAAGTAGGTGACCCACCTGCTTGGGGGGTGGACCCCACTGCCACATGGCAGCCCATAGTTGGCAGCATGATACGGTGGCCCAATAGGGGTTGGACACGTGTCACCTCTTGGGGGTTGACACGTGTCACCTCTTGGGGGTTGACACGTGTCACACCCTAAAGCCACATATATATGTTGATATATATCATATACTTCAGTTATCCATCAAAACATCAGCAACATAGAGAAAAAAAATGTGAGGGAGAGAAATAGAGAGGCAGCCATGGTTCTTGAAGTTTAAAGGTTAGTTTTCCACTTTTCTTCCGTGAATTAATTATATACGGGGTACCTTAAGTACGTGGATACGTATATATGTATTTTAAGACCTTCATGGAAGTAAAAATCCAGCTTTTCAATTGGAATTTGGAAGAGAAAATAAGAGAAAACGCTAGTTAACAAACCCGTTTTTGGAAGGGACAGTGGTTAGTAATATTGGTATAACTTCTTGTGTACAGATTCGTTTCGAGTGATTTAATATATTTTGGAAAGGTATTTCGTGGTTCTGTAACTTTCATTCAGACTCCAACATCCAGTTTTACATGTATCAGCTCGAAAAATGGTGATGAAGCGTAGAGGAGGTACTGCTCAGATTTGGTTTTGGAAATCCTACACGGACAACTGTAAGTATTTTGGTCATATCTTTTTGTACAAAATTGATGTAGGGATGATTCGAAATTGTTTGCGACCCTAAGACACATGTCTATAACTTTCATGAAGGACGTAAATCCTGTTTCCCTCCATTACCTCTTCGAAACAAAGCGACAAGGTAAAATAGTAAGCTGTCCAGATTTCACATTTTGGATAGTTTTGGCGAGTTTGACAAGTTTAACATAAGGTAAGGCCTTTCCTTTTAAATTGGAGTTTATGGTATTGTTATATGGTGTATTACACCCCTTGTATACTGCTGGAAGTTTAAGAATATCGTAGAAATGCTCGACGTTTGAAATAAACTAAATTGGAGTCGCTAGAGGTGAATTGTCATCGAAATAAAGTGTCGTTCTTGTGAGTTGCTGCTGCAGGGGTGTGGCTTGTTGTTGCAGGGCCTAAATATGTCCTAATGTGGGTTAGGGTGCTGCTGGTCGAAGCCACATGACCCCTCGTTACGTATAATTAAAGGCGTCACAAAATAAAGACTAGACGCCCTATTTTGATATCGTATTTTTGAATAAGTCGTTTGGAGTTTATGTTGTATATTGTTGGTATGAATTGCTGCAGGTTGTTGTTGTTGGTTATCTGTAGGTCTTAGGGAACTAATTGGAAATTCAGATAGGGCACATTATAGGGGAGGTGCTGCCCAATTTTTGTTAACGCCTTAATAAACTAAAGAACTAGTCGAGGAAATGACTAAGGAAATAAATTCCATTAACATTAAGGCGTAACCTCAGATGCTGAAAAGTTAAGAGTAGTTGATATTCGTATTACTTTATATTGAATAGGTTCAAAAGACGACGAGGCGAGCAGGATAAAGGGTAACTCCCAAGAGGTATGTAAAGCTTTCTCTTGGCATGTTTTGGTATAAGTTCGTAAAGCTATCTTTCTTTCCTTTTGGCAAGTGTTGGCCTTAAGTGAACTGTGTGTGGACTGTGGGGATAATTCCATTCCCAGGATTCTAAGTACGCCTCATAACCCCCACCCACTGCTCAGTATTAGAGTTCTTGTGAAGATTAAGTATTGCCTAGTAGAGCTTCTACGTGTCAGAATGGAATGTGTGGGAAGCTATCTCTCATTTCCCTTGAAATGTATTTGATATAAAAATGAGATTACAATGCCATGGTGGTTCACCGAGCCCCATGAAGGGCTGGGTACGAGATATGTATGTTATGACCACCAGAAGAAAAGTACAGACCACATAGAGTGCACTCACTTTCTTTTTGGCATGTCCTAGTTGTAAGCTAAATGTGATACGAGCTCCAGGGTAATTCCATTCTTAAGTACCTCTTATTTACTACTGGATGTTGAACTCTACGGTAGTTAAACTATTCCCCTGGAAACTCTTATATGTTAAAGAGGTATGAATGTACAGACTCCAAGTCTTAAAACTAGTTGATAAAAAATGTTCTGATTCCATAAGTGAATTGTCCTTACCTTAGTATGCATCTAGGGTACCTGAGATCTTAACTGATATAGCCCCGAGTGAGAGTTAGAGGGTACTTGAAACAACTACATTCCTATCCTGACCTCCAAGTGAATATTCGCTTGATGACTTTATTGAGTCTCAGATAATGATTTAAATTGTGTTTTATTCCTCACTACTCTACTCGTGTATATTGTAACACTTCTTTCCCTGAGTCCCGGGCCAGGATATGTTCTCGTGCACAGTTCACTGCATTATTTACTGAGTCCCTCGATAGTGGGCTAAGATACGTGTATAGATATATGATGATGTGATGTAATAAGGTGGAGATGGCACCGAACCTATGATGGTCCTATAGATATGATTCACCGGACCCCTGAAAGGGCCAGCTATATGGTATGACTTGAGCATGCATGCTTTCCTAATTCATAGAGTACAGGTACAGGTTTTGAATTTGATATATTATCCCCTGCTTCTCTATTTCGAATATACCTCTAGTGTATTATGTTATATTTTACATACTCAGTACATATGTCGTACTGACCCCCTTTCTCGGGGGGCTACATTCATGCCCGCAGGTACAGATGCAGGTTTTGGGATTTTGTCAGCTTAGGATTCTATGCAGCTCAGCTGGAAGAGGCTCCATTGTATCGGGGCCTAGTTTTTGATACTGTCCACTGATGTATAAAAATTGTTTTGTCCATTCAGGGGTACGGCGGGGGCCCTGTCCCGCCATATGTTGTCATTTATATGTTTAGAGGTCTGCAGACATGTATATGTGGGTTGTGTATGTAAGTTTGATTCAGCTGGGTCTACATGATATATGATATATGTTATTATGTTATGGCAGCCTTGTCGGCTTGCGTGCCCTATCATGTTGTGGTACAAACGAAAAGGGCTACAGGTTTATGAAAATGTTATCGCCCAATGGGGCTTTGTTACGTGCTACTATTTATTTACAGTTTAATGTGACCACAGTTGATAGATATGTATACGGGGGGTCCAGATCGGACCCCAGTCACGGCCTACGGGGTTGGGTCATGACAAGTCATTCCAATTTCAATTAGGCAATATTGTATTCCGACAATAATTATCCAAGGTTCTCTTGCAGGAGTAGCTTTATCCCAAACTATATCTTTTGTTTCTTGGGATAAATGTATATTGCACCATTTATTCCTTAAGTTTACCATCTTTGTCTTTTAAGGATTCCACTATTGTCGGGGCGACGTTGTGTGCACGCACCACCCCTTTATAGCCTTTATCCCTTGCCCTTAGTGTGTACCCAACACTGGCTTTTAATTTTCTTAATAACATACCAAGTTTGCCTCAATCAGGGCCTTACCTTATAACCATGTAGTCGTATTGCACTTTTAAGTTCATATTATACGTTCCCCTTTCATTCCGTATTTGCATTCATTTAATCATATCTATCTTGGGTGCTTCCGTAGAGTTCTTTATCATTTATTCCATCTATGTCTATCTTTTATTCCGCACAAGAGGGATCTTATACTACCTTTGTATTATTCGGAATGCATTACTTCCATATAATCTTTTTTCTCATTTCCAAAACATATTCTGTCCATCCATCTTTATTCATATCATACCAATCATTCCTTAACACCCATTCTATCTCGTTGCTCATTCTTCTACAACTTGGTCTTTCATAGTTTCATCACTTTTTAGCATTTGTATCTTCGGCTACACATGTCATGACCTATTATTATATTTACTTTTCCTTTCAATTTCAACTTTACATGTAAATTGTATTTCCACACCTTACCTAATATATCTCCTTCATGCCTTTGCTCACCTGCGTGCTTCGTAACTTCCAATATTGTTAGTTAGTTTCTTCTTTCGATGTTGTCCTTCTACAGAAATCACAAGTTAGTATAAGAAATTTTATTTCCTATGACCCATCTCTATCGCACGATCTTAGATCTAAAAGAAAGGTAACGTCCTAAATGTCTTGTAGCCTCCTATTTATAGATGTGGTGCAAAACACACCGATAAACAAGACTCTACTAGACACGTTCTGTAGACATTCCAAGGATGAACTGCTCTGATACCACTTTTGTCACAACCCAACCCCGTAGGCCGCGACTGGGGTCTAAGTATACGTATGTATCAGCTATAGTCAAGTTGAATTATGTGTGATGTGATATTATACATAAAAACCCCAATGGGTTAAAAAAATTTCAGGTATATGTAGCCCCTATCATTTGTACCATATCATAAAAAGGCACGCAAGTCGATAAGGCTGTTGTAACATAAAAATATTTATAATGCGACATACAGGCATAGCTGAAACAAACATATAAACAACCTACATACATATGTCTATAGACCTCTAAGAGTTATGAACGGTAACATATGGCGAAATAGGGCCCCCGCCGTACCCCTCAATAAACAAATGTCGACATCGAATGACCAGCACCAAGAGCTATGCTCCAGAACAGTGGAGCCCTTCTAACATAGCTGATCGGAAATCCTAAGATGAAGGATCTTCGAAATGAATATTTGTACCTGCAAGCATGAAACGCAGCCCTCCAGAGAATGGGGCGTCAGTACGATATATGTACTGAGTATGTAACGCATAACACATCATAACTGAGATAGCAACTGAAATAGGGATACAGGAAACAAATATAACATTTACCAACTCACTATACCTGCATCTGAGGACATGTAGTCATATACATTCTCATACACTGTACCCGACTCTATAGTGTACTCGGTGTCATAATCGTTTTATCATCTTAACATGTCATCATATCATCATATATATTACTTCATCATATCATCGTATACGATATTATTTCATCGCATACGGTATAATCTTATTATATATGTCATCATATTACCTTCGGTTCATTATGGGGCTTGGAGTCACAAATATGTCACTATATTTTCATATCCATGCCTACATAAGGTATCCAGCCTTTTAGTGAGGGACTCGGTGAAGGGAGTGGTGTACGTTATAGCATACCATCATTATATATACATATCGTACCCAGCCCTCTAGGGAGGGACTCGATATTTCTTCCTTATTTTGCCACACATACCATCACATATGTACCATTATATTACAACACATACCATCATATTATAGCCAGTTTGGGACTCGATGAATAATCATATCGTCATAACATATTACCATGCCTCACGTATGGAATCGTCTCCTTGTACATGAAACTATACATACTCAATTTAGGACTCGGTGAAAGAAGTAGTAAAGCTCCACCCAATATAATATTTGGCCGATCGTGGGACGCAGAGAAAGAGGGGTTACAGATGCATGAGTAGAGTACTGAGAAAGCATATACAACTAAGTCACCCTCTGAGGCTCAATGAAATAGTCAAGTGAACTGTCCCCTGAAGACTAGGAAAGTAATCATCCGAAGTACCCTTTAGATGTCATTAGGAATTACATTAATTGGGGCCTCGAGAATCACAGACATGCATGAAGACAATACCACATAGCTTATGCAAGCAAAGATACAACTTATGCAATCAGAAACATTTATCACTGTAGAGACTTTAGAAAGAGGAGTTGGCACCTCCACTTACTATTCACTATATAGAAGGCTCGAGAATAGTAGTTTAGCTACTTTCAGACTTTTAATGTTCAGAAGTGACTACAAGTCACGAGTTATAATTGGAGCTAATAATTGGAATTAGCTCTAAACCCATATCATATATCATTTCACTTACAACTAAGCCATTCCAAAGGAATGAAGAGATAGGCTTTATATGTACTACTTTTCATTATATAGAAGACTTAAAGACAACAACTCAGCTATTGCAGGAGTTCTAATATCAAGAAGTGGACAAGACTTACGAATCATACTTGGAGTTTTATGAGTGGAATTATCCTCATATTTCATACACATATCAATCGTAACTGTCATGATCCAACCCCGTAGGCCGTAACGGGTGCCTGAACTGGATACCCCATTTTACCCTGGCCAACTATACATAGTCTGTCCCGTGGTTATACTCAAAATACATCAACAGATAAGAAAACTTATAAGCCGGCAAGGCTATTGTAACACATGGGGTCGTCCCGTGACACATATATATGCGGGCCGACAAGGCTACCACAATACCAGGAACGCCCTAAATCATAAGTCATATCAGTACAGCCGTACATACCCATACACACAGCTCATGTATTACTCAGGCACAGCTCATATACAGCCCATACACAACTTATATACAGCTCATATATAGCTTAGATATAGTTCATATACAACGTAGATACAACTTATATACACATATGCTCTACATACATACAACCCACATCTGTATCCATAGACCTCTAAGAGTCAAAAGAATAGTAACATAAGGCAGGACAGGGCCCCCACTGTACCCGTGAACAAAACTTATGTACATGCATCAAGTTTTAGTACCCAAAATCAGGCTCCAGCACAATAGAGCATTCTTGGACCACTGAGTGGGACTCCTATGCTGGCGGATCCCTAACCTGTGTACCTGCACCTGCGGGCATGAAATGCAGCCCCCTGAGGAAAAGGGGGTCAGTACGACATATATACTGAGTATGTAAAATGTAACATAATACAACTGGAGGTATATCCGAAATAGAGAAGCAGGGGAAATAAATTATCAAACCAGAAACCTGTACCTGTACTCTATGAATCACAAAAGCATGCATGCTCAAATTATACATTATAGCCGGCCATTTCAGGGATCCGGTGAATCACATATGTAGGACCATCATAGGCCCGGTGCTATCACCACCTTATTGCAACACATCATCATCATACATATATACATACGTACTCGACCCTCTAGTGAGGGATCGGTGAACAATGCAGTGAGTTGTACGCGATAACGGACCCGGCTTGGGACTCGGTGAAAGAAGTATTACAGTATACACAAGTAGAGTAGTGAGTAACTATATGCAATCTAAATCATTATCAGAGACTCGACAGAATAAGAAAGTTGAGCTTTTATTTGAGGACCCGAGTAACGAAGTAGTCATCTCGAGCGTCCTTTAAATGCCATTATGGGTTGTCTCAAAAGTAATCTCAGGGACCCTAGACATGTATTAACGTAGGGCCAAATTATTTATAGAATCAAACACATAGTCTCGTGTAGTTTTTATGACTCGGAGCTGGTATATTTGATACCTCTTTAACGTATAAAAGTTTCCAGGAAAATAGTTCAACTACTATCAGAGTTTGGTATTCAAAAGTAAACAGAAGGTGCTAAGGATGGAGTTACCCCAGAGCTCAGATCATATTTAACTTACAACTAAGACAAGGACATGCCCAAAAGAAGAAAGAGAATAAGCTCTATATAGTGTGTACTTTCCCTCAGGTGATCTGCATATATATATTTTGTACCTGGCCCATCATGGGGCTCGGTGAACCACTATGGCATTGTAATCTCATTTTCATATCAAATACATCACAATGGAAAGGAGAGATAGCTTCTCACACACTACATTCTAACACATAGAAGCCCTACTAGGTAATACTTAATCTTTACAGGAACTCTAGTACTGAACAGGGGATAGGAGTTATGAGGCGTACTCAGAATTTTGGCAATGGAATTATCCCTGCACTTCATATACAATCCACTTAAGGCTAAATATTGCCAAAAAGAAAGAAAGATAGCTGTACGCACATATACCAAAAACATGCCAAAAGAAAGTTCCACATACCTCTTATGGATTCTCCTTAATCGCATTCACGTCGTTGTCCTCGAAACCTATTTAACATGGAAGTAATGCAAGTATTAACAGCCTTAGACTTCTCAGCAACTCAGACTATTCACGAGTATTCATAACATTCATCCCCTCACTTGCCTTCTCGACTAGTTCCTTAACTAGTTACAGTGTTAATGGAAATCGGACAGCACCTCCCCTATAATGTGCCCTATTCGAATTCCCAACCATGTCCTTAACACCTCCAGCCAACCAACAATACAACCAGCAGCTCATATATATATAACATGGCAACATTACACAATATAAACTCCAAACGACTCGTCCGAAGTTACGATACCAAAAGAGGGTTTCTAGTTTCTATTTTGCGAAACCTTTAACCGTACGAAGCGAGGGGTCATGTGGCTATAACCAGCAGCTCCCCCACCTCATTTAGAGAACTTTTAGACCCTGCAACACGCCACAACACAACCAGCAGAAGCCCCCCCACACACAACACCTTATTTCGATGACAATTTAACTATAGCGATTCCAAATTCGTTTATTTCAAACCCCAAACTTTTCAAACCTTTTCCCCAACTTTCATCAGCCCCTAAGGTGTGTAATACACCCTAATTTAACATCATAAACTTCAAATTAGAGGGGAAGAACTTACCTTTCCCAAAATTGGCTAGAACTCGCCGAAATCGTGCCTCAGAATTGTTTTAGCACGCTGAACCGTCGTGGCAGCTTGCTGTCCGTTTTTTGGCTGCACCGAACTCTAATTTTATACTACTAATACTTCCATATCATCGTGGTATATGCTAGATAATTAATTTACGGAACAAAATCGGGACGTACCTTATTTTTCTCCCCAAGCCGTCGAACTTTTCTCCCTAAACTAGGGTTTGTTCATCATCTTTGTTTGCTGGAAATTTGATGAAGGAAGTTGGAGTATATGATACATATCCATACATATATGTGGCCCTAGGGTGTGACACGTGTTAGCCCCAAGAGGTGACACGTGTCCAGCCCCTATTGGGCCACCATATCTACATGCTGAAGGAGGGGCTGCCACGTGGTAGCGGGGCCCACCTACCCCAAGCAGGTAGGTCACCTACTTGACCCCAAGCAGGTGGGTAACCTGCTTGCTTAGGTGCTTCCACGTGTCACCCTCCCATTGGCTGCCCCGCGCAATTTTTTTTCCTCCTCGTGGGTTCGTAATCTCGTTTCACTTTAAGAGCCTATGAAACCCTTGCTATGTAAGCTTGGTATGTAATCAAGTAACTTACGTATGTAAGACTTCTAAATTAGTAGTTTATGTAAATAAGTTGAGTCATACGACTCGTTACTTGGCCTCCAACTCCTTTCGACTTCTCTTGACCCTATTTCTAACCTCCCCTACCATGGGGTGTCACATTCTCCCTTCTTAGAGTCGTTTAATAGGGTCATAACTTAAGTGGCTCACATACTAACTTCTAAGTAACTTAAGGAACCTTCCGAGTTCAAAGATGTGGGGTGTAACAGTAACTTACATCTAAGACATGCCAAAGAAAAGAAGAATAGCTCTACATACTTGTTATGGATTAATCGCACTCAAGCTCACTTCGGTACTCCTTTAACCTATGTAACCCGAAAGTAATACTAATGTTAGCAACCTTCGACCTTTCAGCTTCTAAATCCACAACCAAGCACCCATAGGAATCAATTCATTATTCACCTTTCTCGACTAGTCTATTAGTTAGTTAAGGAGTTAACGGAAATCGGGCAACATCCCCTCTATAACTTGCCCTATCCGAACTTTTAATTTAACCCCCAAACCTTAGAATCCAACCAACAACAACAATCAGTAGTATATATACAAGTAAACCACTTCAACATTACACAACACAAACTCCAAATAACTCGCTTAAAACTACGATACCAAAATAGAATTTTTAATCTCTAGTTCATAAGACCTTTAACCACACGAACCGGGGTGTCCTGTGGCTACAACCAGCAGAATATACAGTCAGCTTTAGTCATTCTCCATCCTTGCAACTCTACAAAACAACGCCCAACACAACACCACAATAACAACGACTCTAGCCAAACTTTAACCCGTTAAAATCACGTCAAACTAGCCCCTACATGACCTACAACATTCTTTAGTCATACCATGTATATTTTCATGTTTCCAATCCATATTTATACCTTAATAACATATCCAAACTCTTATCAAAATGTGAGATAATAGAACCAAGCCATACCTTGCTAAAACTCGCTAAAACTTACCTCGAAAGTTCTCTTAACATGCTGAAAATTGACAGGCTATTCGCGTCCCTTCTTCCTGCCCCAAATAGTAATTTTACGCTATTAAACACCATCATGTAGCTATGGTATACCATAAATAATTAATTGACGGAGAAAAAGTCGGAGCCTTACCTTGAATTAGAGCAACCCGTAAAGACGTGCCTTTACATAGATGATGTCCAGGAAATGGAATCTTGCGAGGAACAATCTATCGCCATCTTAGATCGGAAAACTAGAAGATTATAGACTAAAGACGTGCCTTCCGTCAAGATACTGTGGCAAAACCAAAACTAGAAAGAGGATGACCGAGGAAGCTGGAGAGAACATGAAACACAAGTATTCACATCTATTCCCGATGTCTGCAAGTAACCCCAACTCCTGAAACTCGTATATTAAGTACTTGGATATAAGTATGTGTTATGGAAACAGTAAAGAATCTCTCTATGATTTGTATAAGGTGCTAAGGGAAGTTTGGTTTAACATTTGGGGACGAATATTCTAAAGGGGGGAAGGATGTTACACCCCGCACTTTTAAAAACTCGAAATGTCTTATAAGTTCCTTAGACATTATCATGTGAGCCAGATATGCTATAAAACTATTAAACGACTCTAAGAAAGGGAGAATGTGATACCCCATAGTAGAGAAGGTTGGAAATAGAGTCATAAGAATTCAGAAGGAATTGGAAGCTAAGTAATGAGTCATTGGACCCGATTTACCTATGTAAGCTACTAACTTAGAAGTCCTACATACTTAAGCTATTGGAGTACGTATCAAGCATGCGTAGCATGGATTATATAGGCTCCTAAAATAGGACGAGATTATGAACCCATGAGGAAGGGAAAAAGATAACACGTGGCGGCCAATGGAGGAGTGACACGTGGAAGCACCTCAAGCAAGCAGGTGACCCACCTGCTTGGGGTCAAGTAGGTGACCCACCTGCTTGGGGGGGAGGAGGTGGACCCCATGCCATATGGCATCCCCTTATTAGCAGCATGTATGTGTTGGCCCAATGGGGGCTGGACACGTGTCACCCTTAGGGGACGACATGTGTCACCTATTTAGGATATATATATATATATATATATATATGTGTGTGTGTGTGTGTGTTAATGACTCTTAAGTCATTTTCAGCCAAAAAAAAGTCCAAAAGAAGAGAGAAAACGTGGAGAAGAGAAGAGAGGCAGCTTGGAGGAACTAAGGTAAGTTCTCCAATTTTCCTCCGTGAATTAATTATCTACAGTGTTCCTCAATCACGTGGAGGTGTATATACATACCTTATGATATCTACTGAACCATATCTTCAGCTTTACACTTGGAACCAATAAGAGGAAGTTGAAGGAAAAACGTTGGAGCCAAAGAGAGAGGGCTACGGATTTGGAGCTGCCGAGGTGAGCCTCTAACTTTCGTTCCATGAATTAATTATTTAAGGTATAAAAAAATTATATAATTATGTGTTATAGCAAGAAATTCCAATTTGGAGCAGTGGAGAAGTGGCACAAACAGTCTGCAACTTTCAGCACGTTAAGGGGGTTTCCGAAGTTAATATTTAGCAAGTTTGGGAAGCCGTTTGTTGAGGTATGGTTGTTTATATTCTACCACGTTTTGGTAAGGGTTTTTACATGATATGAAGGTGTTAATAATGAAAAATTATGGATTGGAGAAGCACCAAACAGATAACAAGCAGTCAACGCAAATTTAGCAAGTTTGAAAAGTTTCCGAGTTGCAATTTGGCAGTTTTGGCCAATTTCGGGTAAGGTAAGGTTTCTCCTATTAATTTTGAGTTTATGGTATTTTTAAGAAGTGTATTATATGTTGTTTAAGTAGCTGTAAATATGTAAACATCATAGACATGCTTGACGTTCGAAATAAACTAAGTTGGAGTCGTTATAGTTGAATTATCGTTGAAGTAAAGGGTTCTGCTTGTGAGGTGCTGCTGCAGGGGTGTGGTATTTTTTTGCAGGGCCTAAATTTGTTCTAAAAGGTGTAGGGGTGCTGCTAGTTTCAGCCACACGACCCTTCGTTTTGTATAATTAAAGGTGTTATAAAATAAAGGCTAGACACCCTATTTGATATCGCAATTTTGAGCGAGTCATTTGGAGCTTATGTTGTATATTGTTGGTGTGAATTGCTTAAACATATCCTGCAGGTTGTTGTTGTTGGTTGGATATAGTGTTTAGTGATCTAATTGGAAATTTGGATAGGGCACATTATAGGGGAGGTGCTGCCCAATTTTCGTTAACGCCTTACCTAATTAAAGAACTAGTTGAGGAGACGAACAAGGAAATAGGTTCCATGAATACTAAGGTACAACCTAAGATGATGGAAAGTTAAGAGTGGTTGATATTCATATTAATTTCATTTTGAATAGGTCAAAGGACGACGAGGCGAACGGGATAAAGAGTAAATTGGAAGAGGTATGTGAAGCTCTCTTTTGGCATGTTTTTGACATAAGTATGTAAAGCCTATCTTTTCTCTTTCTTTTGGCATGTCTTAGATGTAGGATATGGATGATGAAAGCTTCGAGGCAACTTCACTCTTAAGTTCTGAATATGACTTCATGACTCTGGATCACTTCTGGATGTTAAGACTTTTAAAGTAGTTATACTCCTACTCCTCGAGTCTTCTATATGACTGTATAATGATTGATTCGACTAAGCTCTTTTCTGTAAAAAAAAAAAAGAAAGGCTATGAGATAACCAACGCTCGGACTGCTATAAGATATTTCATACTAGTATATGTCTAAGATTTCCAAAACTCTTTTTTACCTAGTCCTTAGTGATATTTAGGGGGTATACGTCAGATACTTTCTGCCTTGATCTCCATGGATGATTCACCTGATGACTTCATTAAGTCTCCGATAATGATTTAAACTGTGTTTTATTTCTTACTACTCTACTCGTGCATACTGTAACACTTCTTTCGTCGACCTTGTAGTCGGTTATAGTAATCATGCACAATCCACTGCATTGTTCATCGCGCCCTCACTAGAGGGCCGAGTACGTATGTATATAAATGATGATATGATGATGTGTTGTAATAATGAGGTGATGTTACTACATATATAATTCACCGGATCCCTGATAGGGCCGACTATATTGAAAATTTGAGCATGCATGATTTTACTTTTTCAGGTACAGGTTTCTGAGTTGATATTTTATCCCCTGCTTCTCTATTTCAGATATGCCTCTAGTTGTATTATGTTATGTTTTACATACTCAGTACATATGTCGTACTGACCCCCCTTTTCTCGGGGGTCGGGGGGGCTGAGTTTATCCCTGTAGGTACAGATACAGGTTTTGGAGTCCGTCAGCTTAGGATTCAACTCATCTCAGCTGGAAGAGGCTCTATTGTATCGGAGCCTAGCTTTTGGTACTGACCACTGATGTATAGAACTATTTTGTCTATTCAGGGGTACGGCGAGGGCCCTGTCCCGCCATATATTGTCATTGATATTATTAGAGGTCTACAGACATGTATATGTGGGTTGTATATGTTAGTTTGGTTCAGCTGGGTCTATATGATATATTATTTGTGTGGTTATGTTATGGCAGCCTCGTCGGCTTGCGTGCCCTTTCATGTTGTGATACAAATGAAAGAGGCTACAGGTTTAGAAAATGTTATCACCCAATAGGGTTCTGTTATATGGTATTATGTTATTTAAAACTCGATTTGAGCACAACTGGTAGATATGTATACAGGGGTCCAGGTCGGTCCCCAGTCACGACCTATAGGGTTGGGTCGTGATACTATGTCATCCTCTATTTATTTTTAACTGTTCATACACATATGATTCTGTTCGAACATATTTGACATACTGCACCATATCTATACCTTCTGTAGATCATCTATACTTTAGGTTGCCCCAGTAAGAAACCTTAATACAACCATGGGGTGCTTAGAATTCTCGGTAACTAGTACCCAATCTAGTCCAAGTACTAGTACTCGAGTCATATAATTAATGTAGTAGTTTATCTAGAGCCACATTCTTGTCTTCCCTACCAGTGATTAGCTAGCCCCCTAATGGTTTCAACTTCTCCATTAGGAAGTACTTGTACTCCAGTGACCCATATTTCTAGCTCTGCTATAACACTATCTTCATCCCAGTAGATACCAATTGTTCCTTTTAATGGACTCGCAATGCATCAATGGTTTGGCAGAGCTACCCCCTCATCCTTTAGGGGTCTTTATATTTTCCACGGTGGAGTCACATATCCACAATACTTCCTTATATCTCATAAGAGTTTATCCTTGTTGGGTACCTGAGGTTAACTTCCAATTCTTCTCAGTCCCATGTCAATTTTACTTTAATACTGGTCTTATCTTCTAGCCTTTTCATACTACACATTCAGTTCGTAGCTATCTATTCCCTTTTTCATCCAACACTCGTACTTAATTGATCACGTCTATCTTAAGAGCTCCCTGTAGTAGTCCTTCTACCCTTCCAGTCCATGGCTATTTTTGTGCTCGAGGAGTTTCATGTTACCCCTATATCCTTGGGAAAAATCATTCCTTGTTATCACCGACCCCTCTGAATCCTTCTAGTATGTTATCCAAAATATGAAGCACATGATTCTGGACAACCCATAATTTCATGTCTTTCATCCACCAGTTATTTTAGTCGCTTAATAACCAATAAAAGGTTACCATAAAGCATCCTCTAACCACTACCAGAAGGAAATTAAAATCCAATAAGCACCACAATATCGTTTAGTGCCTAACTCGTATGGTTTCCCTCCAGGTTCATTCTTGAGTCATGAACAACTTATCTAGTTCACCACTAATGGTTGAGGGTTCTGTACTTTCCCACCAAAATGGAACCCAATTGCTGGACACCTTTCCCTCCAACAGGAGTTTTCCTCTGACATAAAACTTTCTAAGTAAACATGGGCCCCCCTTACCAGCAACACAGAGGGTACCCCTATAGCTTTAGTTCATTATAATAGGGGTACTCGGTATCAACTTCTAGACCATATAATGAACCTATATCTCATTTCCTTTTTATTCCAAAAACAAAATTCAGCAGAGTTTCCTTTATATTCCTTCCCATCCCAAACCTGCACTCAGGAAATACCAGCAATGCCATGCAAGGCCAACGTATATATACATCTATATTGTATCATATTACAACTATAAGTTTTAGCAAGGTATGGCTTGGTTCTATTCTCTCACATTTTGGTAAGGGTTTGGATATGTTATTAAGGTATAAATATGGATTGGAAACATGAAAATATACATGGTATGACTAAAGAATGTTGTAGGTCATGTAGGGGCTAGTTTGACGTGATTTTAACGGGTAAAGTTTGGCTAGAGTCGTTGTTATTGTGGTGTTGTGTTGGGCGTTGTTTTGTAGTGTTGCAAGGATGGAGAATGACTAAAGCTGACTGTATATTCTGCTGGTTGTAGCCACAAGACACCCCGGTTCGTGTGGTTAAAGGTCTTATGAACTAGAGATTAAAAACCCTATTTTGGTATCGTAGTTTTAAGTGAGTTATTTGGAGTTTGTGTTGTGTAATGTTGAAGTGGTTTACTTGTATATATACTACTGATTGTTGTTGTTGGTTGGATTCTAAAGTTTGGGGGTTAAATTGAAAGTTCAGATAGGGCAAGTTATAGAGGGGATGTTGCCCGATTTCCGTTAACTCCTTAACTAACTAATAGACTACTCGAGAAAGGTGAATAATGAATTGATTCCTATGGGTGCTTGGTTGTGGATTTAGAAGCTGAAAGGTCGAAGGTTGCTAACATTAGTATTACTTTCGGGTTACATAGGTTAAAGGAGTACCGAAGTGAGCTTGAGTGCAATTAATCCATAACAAGTATGTAGAACTATTCTTCTTTTCTTTGGCATGTCTTAGATGTAAGTTACTGTTACACCCCACATCTTTGAACTCGAAAGGTTCCTTAAGTTACTTAGAAGTTAGTATGTGAGCCACTTAAGTTATGACCCTATTAAACGACTCTAAGAAGGGAGAATGTGACACCCCATGGTAGGGGAGGTTAGAAATAGGGTCAAGAGAAGTCGAAAGGAGTTGGAGGCCAAGTAACGAGTCGTAGGACTCAACTTATTTACGTAAACTACTAATTTAGAAGTCTTACATACGTAAGTTACTTGATTACATACCAAGCTTACATAGCAAGGGTTTCATAGGCTCTTAAAGTGAAACGAGATTACGAACCCACGAGGAGGAAAAAAAATTACGCGGGGCAGCCAATGGGAGGGTGACACATGGCAGCACCTAAGCAAGCAGGTTACCCACCTGCTTGGGGTCAAGTAGGTGACCCACCTGCTTGGGGGAGGTGGGCCCCGCTACCACGTGGCAGCCCCTCCTTCAGCATGTAGATATGGTGGCCCAATAGGGGCTGGACACGTGTCACCTCTTGGGGCTAACACGTGTCACACCCTAGGGCCACATATATGTATGGATATGTATCATATACTCCAACTTCCTTCATCAAATTTCCAGCAAACAAAGATGATGAACAAACCCTAGTTTAGGGAGAAAAGTTTGACGGCTTGGGGAGAAAAATAAGGTACGTCCCGATTTCGTTCCGTAAATTAATTATCTAGTGTATACCACGATGATATGGAAGTATTAGTAGTATAAAATTAGAGTTCGGTGCATCCAAAAAACGGACAGCAAGCTGCCACGATGGTTCAGCGCGCTAAAATAATTCTGAGGCACGATTTCGGCGAGTTCTAGCCAATTTCGGGAAAGGTAAGTTCTTCCCCTCTAATTTGAAGTTTATGATGTTAAATTAGGGTGTATTACACACCTTAGGGGCTGATGAAAGTTGGGGAAAAGGTTTGAAAAGTTCGGGGTTTGAAATAAATGAATTTGGAATCGCTATAGTTAAATTGTCATCGAAATAAGGTGTTGTGTGTATGGGGGCTGCTGCTGGTTGTGTTGTGGCGTGTTGCAGGGTCTAAAAGTTCTCTAAATGAGGTGGGGGAGCTTCTGGTTATAGCCACATGACCCCTCGTTTCGTACGGTTAAAGGTTTCGCAAAATAGAAACTAGAAACCCTCTTTTGGTATCGTAACTTCGGACGAGTCATTTGGAGTTTATATTGTGTAATGTTGCCATGTTATATATATATGAGCTGCTGGTTGTATTGTAGGTTGGCTGCAGGTGTTAAGGACATGGTTGGGAATTCGAATAGGGCACATTATAGGGGAGGTGCTGTCCGATTTCCATTAACACTGTAACTAGTTAAGGAACTAGTCGAGAAGGCGAGTGAGGGGATGAATGTTATCAATACTCGTGAATAGTCTGAGTTGCTGAGAAGTCTAAGGCTGTTAATACTTGCGTTACTTCCATGTTAAATAAGTTTCGAGGACAACGACGTGAATGCGACGTGCTTCTAGAGGGGGAGTGACACTTTCTATCACCTGTTCTCTAGTGTACCATTTGTTAACGAGGACTTGGAGGGATGAATTTGTGTCATCTATTTACTAGGTTTGTTTCCTATCTGGGAAATTCCTTTGTAACTGCTACTTTTGGATTCTTCTATTTGTTTTGATACTATGTGAAGAACCTGATTTGTGTAGTTATTTTGCTCGTAAATGCTCTGATACCATAAAACGGATCGAAGATACTATAAGTAAATATTAAGTACAATAGAGTAGACTTACTGAAATAACAGAGCTGAATGATTTATTGATGAAGCGGAAGCATTACAAACATGATTACAGATGAGCAAGACTAAGAGAAATTTTGTAGTGTAAATTTTCTGATGTCTTGTAATGAAATGATACAAGTCTTTATATAGACTGAAAGAGATAATGGAAATCCAAAAAGGCCTTCTTTTGATTGGCTGTTGAGAATTACCTTATCTTTAAGAGGGGTCCATTGGTTAGTGGACGTCTTTCTTTAGGGATCCGCTTCTTTTGAGTGGTCAAAAGCTTGTCGGGAGCTTGTCTTCTTTTCCGAATAAGTTAAATAACTTTCGGTGTGGTGGGGTCCATTTTGATTAGATCAAAAGATATTCCATCTCTTTTAGAGATTCATCTTTTTCTTCCATAATAATTCTGATACTTTGTATCTCTATTTGGAAGACTAATTATTCCGTGTTTTAAAACACTCAATTAGGATTTTTAATCAAATGGATTTAGATAGGCCCTGGCAATTCCTTTGGGATTTAACATGTCCCCATTGTCGTCACTTTGAGAAGAGGCTTCTTCAAGAAGCTGAAGGACTTCGTCTTCATTATTGTTTTTCAATTCTGATAAGGCTTTTTCAAGTCTTTTCTTTAGATCACTCTTTGGTGATTTATGAATAATAGGAGAACTTCTCAAGGAAGTTGATTGAGTTTCTTTAGGGGCAGGGGACCATCCTTTGATAAGGATCTCTTTGGATAAATATTTGATTCTTTCAAATTCACTAATTTTAAAAGTCCAGCTTAAAATGTAAGAAATTCTTTTTTGAATAAAATATTTACACAATTGAATGTGTTCTGGTAAAGTAGAAATACCTTGATCAATTTGAAATTGACTGAATTTTTCTCAAAATAATTTTGGCAAAGTTTGGTGGTTTCCTCCGAAACATTGCCACCATTCATAAAACCATCTGGGAATGACGAATCTGGCTAATTCTGGGCTATATTTTATGAACCAGGTATGGGATGAAGGTCATAAATACATGAAGTTAAACCAGGCTTGTTTATAGTCCCACCAATTGTAAGTTTGGGGCCTATGTTCTCTGGAGAAATTGATAGGGGTATGTAAATGGTCAACCTGCCATTCAAAAGGAGTTAAAATCTTTTTAATAGTAAACTTAGAATAGGCTATGCTATCCGGATTGTTCTTGTCTGCTAATTCATGTTCTATCTCAACAGATCCAGTGTCTACTAAGATGAACTCATAAAATAATCTGGTTTTAAGAGGACTTTCAGTATCCACGTAGTTCCTATTTGTATACAGGGGTTTTAAGAGATGTTTGATCTCAAAGTTCTCGTACTCCTTATCCAGGGCCAAGATTGGGATAACCTGTAAAGAAATAAGATTGATTTTTTCTTTTTCTTTGGTTTTAGAAGGAGAAGCGGTTGGGGTTACTGCTTCAGCAAAGCTCTCAGGAGTTTTCATGGTATAACTGTCTTTGGTTTGTGTTTGGGAAAATCTTTGTTTTCCTGAAGGAGAGATAGAGCTTGGCTCTGGTGTTTGAGCAAAAGGTTTCTTCATAACAAGCATGTTTAAAGATGTGCTTGGAGGTAATAGAGGGAATATAGAAGGATTTATAGGCGGTAATTGGGCTAAAGCTGAATAATGATTGGAAAAACCTGTAATTTCAGGTCGGATGTTGAAAGGTTTAGCCGTAGTAGGTTTAACGGCTACTTCTTTCCCTTTAAAGGGTCCTTTAGCTATTGGTGCTCCAGGCCTCATGTTTTACCCTGCAAAAATTCTCTGGTTAGAAAATCTGGGAGAGAATTATCTTCTCCCTTAAGATATTCAATCTGGAAATCAAAGCTAGAAAGTAATGCCTGTCATCTGGCAAAGATTTGTTTTGAGACAAGATTTTTAACATCTTTTTGCAGAATATCTTTAGCAGACTTACAATCTACTCTAAGTAAAAACTCTTTATTAATAAGATCGTCTTGAAACTTGGTGACGCATAGAACTATGGCCAAAACTTCTTTTTTGACAGTACTATAATTTCTTTGTGCGGAATTCCAGATTCTAGATGTATATCTTACTAATTGTTCAGGTGTTTCTGGGGATCTTCTTTGTTTAAGAATTCCTCCATAGCCATTATCAGAGGCGTTAGTTTCTACAATCATAAAATAACTAGGAATGGGAATTCCTAGACATGGAAGGGATTTCACCATTCTTTTAATATTAACAACAGCTGTAGTCTGTTCTTTGTTCCAAGAAACTGGATTCTTTTTCAACCTGTCATATAAAGGTTTGCAAATTTGTCTAACTTTAGTGATAAAGTCAGCAATATAATTAACACTTCCAAGGAATCTTTGTAACTGAGTTTTATCAGTGATAATATCAGGAAATTTGTCAGAGAACTCGATGGCTCTACAGATAGGTTTATAAGTCCCTTGGTATAGATCATGACCAAGAAATCTAATTTTTGTTTGAAAGAGTTTAATCTTCTTAGCGCTAACTACAAGGCCATTTTTCTTGACAATGTTATAAAAAGTGTTAAGATGTTTAAAGTGAGAATCAATGTCCTCAGAGAAGATTAATACATCATCTATATAAACAATAGATATATGCTTGATATGATTAAATATAGAATTCATGACATTTTGAAATTCTGAAGGGCATTTTTTAACCCAAAAGGCATCACATTTCATTCATATTGTCCAAATGGGACATTGAAAGCAGTTTTGTATTTATCCTTTTCAGCAATCTGTATTTGCCAAAATCCGGATTTCATATCAAACTTACTATAGACATTTGCTTTATAAGTTCTTTTCAAACGGATCGAAGATACTATAAGTAAATATTAAGTACAATAGAGTAGACTTACTGAAATAACAGAGCTGAATGATTTATTGATGAAGCGGAAGCATTACAAACATGATTACAGATGAGCAAGACTAAGAGAAATTTTGTAGTGTAAATTTTCTGATGTCTTGTAATGAAATGATACAAGTCTTTATATAGACTGAAAGAGATAATGGAAATCCAAAAAGGCCTTCTTTTGATTGGCTGTTGAGAATTACCTTATCTTTAAGAGGGGTCCATTGGTTAGTGGACGTCTTTCTTTAGGGATCCGCTTCTTTTGAGTGGTCAAAAGCTTGTCGGGAGCTTGTCTTCTTTTCCGAATAAGTTAAATAACTTTCGGTGTGGTGGGGTCCATTTTGATTAGATCAAAAGATATTCCATCTCTTTTAGAGATTCATCTTTTTCTTCCATAATAATTCTGATACTTTGTATCTCTATTTGGAAGACTAATTATTCCGTGTTTTAAAACACTCAATTAGGATTTTTAATCAAATGGATTTAGATAGGCCCTGGCAATTCCTTTGGGATTTAACATGTCCCCATTGTCGTCACTTTGAGAAGAGGCTTCTTCAAGAAGCTGAAGGACTTCGTCTTCATTATTGTTTTTCAATTCTGATAAGGCTTTTTCAAGTCTTTTCTTTAGATCACTCTTTGGTGATTTATGAATAATAGGAGAACTTCTCAAGGAAGTTGATTGAGTTTCTTTAGGGGCAGGGGACCATCCTTTGATAAGGATCTCTTTGGATAAATATTTGATTCTTTCAAATTCACTAATTTTAAAAGTCCAGCTTAAAATGTAAGAAATTCTTTTTTGAATAAAATATTTACACAATTGAATGTGTTCTGGTAAAGTAGAAATACCTTGATCAATTTGAAATTGACTGAATTTTTCTCAAAATAATTTTGGCAAAGTTTGGTGGTTTCCTCCGAAACATTGCCACCATTCATAAAACCATCTGGGAATGACGAATCTGGCTAATTCTGGGCTATATTTTATGAACCAGGTATGGGATGAAGGTCATAAATACATGAAGTTAAACCAGGCTTGTTTATAGTCCCACCAATTGTAAGTTTGGGGCCTATGTTCTCTGGAGAAATTGATAGGGGTATGTAAATGGTCAACCTGCCATTCAAAAGGAGTTAAAATCTTTTTAATAGTAAACTTAGAATAGGCTATGCTATCCGGATTGTTCTTGTCTGCTAATTCATGTTCTATCTCAACAGATCCAGTGTCTACTAAGATGAACTCATAGAATAATTTGGTTTTAAGAGGACTTTCAGTATCCACGTAGTTCCTATTTGTATACAGGGGTTTTAAGAGATGTTTGATCTCAAAGTTCTCGTACTCCTTATCCAGGGCCAAGATTGGGATAACCTGTAAAGAAATAAGATTGAATTTTTCTTTTTCTTTGGTTTTAGAAGGAGAAGCGGTTGGGGTTACTGCTTCAGCAAAGCTCTCAGGAGTTTTCATGGTATAACTGTCTTTGGTTTGTGTTTGAGGAAAATCTTTGTTTTCCTGAAGGAGAGATGGAGCTTGGCTCTGGTGTTTGAGCAAAAGGTTTCTTCATAACAAGCATGTTTGAAGATGTGCTTGGAGGTAATGGAGGGAATACAGAAGGATTTATAGGCGGTAATTGGGCTAAAGCTGAATAACGATTGGAAAAACCTGTAATTTCAGGTCGGATGTTGAAAGGTTTAGCCGTAGTAGGTTTAACGGCTACTTCTTTCCCTTTAAAGGGTCCTTTAGCTATTGGTGCTCCAGGCCTCATGTTTTACCCTGCAAAAATTCTCTGGTTAGAAAATCTGGGAGAGAATTATTTTCTCCCTTAAGATATTCAATCTAGAAATCAAAGCTAGAAAGTAATGCCTATCATCTGGCAAAGATTTGTTTTGAGACAAGATTTTTAACATCTTTTTGCAGAATATCTTTAGCAGATTTACAATCTACTCTAAGTAAAAACTCTTTATTAATAAGATCGTCTTGAAACTTGGTGACGTATAGAACTATGGCCAAAACTTCTTTTTTGACAGTACTATAATTTCTTTGTGCGGAATTCCAGATTCTAGATGTATATCTTACTAATTGTTCAGGTGTTTCTGGGGATCTTCTTTGTTTAAGAATTCCTCCATAGCCATTATCAGAGGCGTCAGTTTCTACAATCATAAAATAACTAGGAATGGGAATTCCTAGACATGGAAGGGATTTCACCATTCTTTTAATATTAACAACAGCTGTAGTCTGTTCTTTGTTCCAAGAAACTGGATTCTTTTTCAACCTGTCATATAAAGGTTTGCAAATTTGTCTAACTTTAGTGATAAAGTCAGCAATATAATTAACACTTCCAAGGAATCTTTGTAACTGAGTTTTATCAGTGATAATATCAGGAAATTTGTCAGAGAACTCGATGGCTCTACAGATAGGTTTATAAGTCCCTTGGTATAGATCATGACCAAGAAATCTAATTTTTGTTTGAAAGAGTTTAATCTTCTTAGCGCTAACTACAAGGCCATTTTTCTTGACAATGTTATAAAAAGTGTTAAGATGTTTAAAGTGAGAATCAATGTCCTCAGAGAAGATTAATACATCATCTATATAAACAATAGATATATGCTTGATATGATTAAATATAGAATTCATGACATTTGGAAATTCTGAAGGGGCATTTTTTAATCCAAAAGGCATCACATTCCATTCATATTGTCCAAATGGGACATTGAAAGCAGTTTTGTATTTATCCTTTTCAGCAATCTGTATTTGCCAAAATCCGGATTTCATATCAAACTTACTATAGACATTTGCTTTATAAGTTCCCTTCAAAAAACCTATTGAAAAGGATACCTCTCTTCCCACAGGGGCTGATATCAACAGCATTTACGAGCAAAATAACTACACAAATCAGGTTCTTCACATAGTATCAAAACAAATAGAAGAATCCAAAAGTAGTAGTTACAAAGGAATTTCCCAGATAGGAAACAAACCTAGTACTTCTTACACTGGCCCTCAAATTGAGACTAACCCCATATTCAAAATCCCAGAATTTTCTAGGGAAGACTTTCCTAAATTAGAAAACCCTCTTAGCCAATCCAATGACATTCTTGAAAGAATCAATGACCAGCTCTCCAAACTCAATATCACCAAAGGAGACCAAGTGAAAGCTATCACTCTGAATTCTTCTGAGAGTAGATATCCCAATAGAAGGAATTACTACTCTAGGCCCTCCTTTCCTGATATGAAGTTCGAAGAAGACACTCTCCACCCTTCAGGGGCCACAGACTGCCATGGTATTCAAGAATGGAACATTGACGGAATGGCAGAAGGCCAAATCTACAACAGACTCCAAGAAATGGGGATGAATATCACTGCGTACAAAATGAAAGGTTGCACTGATAAAAATGCAGCCGTTCGCCTTGTTGTCGGATTCATAGGAACTCGGAAATGTTGGTGGGATAATTATCTTACTGAGCAAAACAAGGCTGAAATCTTCAATGCAGTCACTACTAAAAGAACCATCAAAGTAGAACATGGAGTAGAAACTGCTTCTGAAACGGTCGTAGAAGATGCGACAGCCACTCTCGTTTATTGCATCGCAAAACACTTTGTAGGAGAACCTAAACTCTTCCAAGATAGGAGCCTTGAAATCCTTAACAATCTTTATTGTAAAAAACTGACTGACTTTAGATGGTACAAAGACATGTTTATCAACAAAGTCATGATCAGATCAGATTGCAATAATGATTATTGGAAAGAAAGATTTCTCAGTGGTCTACCCCCATATTTTGCCGAAAAGGTAAGATCCAAAATCAGAGATAGATGCGAAGGAAAAATCCCCTATCCTCATCTCTCCTATGGAGATCTCATTAGCCTCATAAATATCACAGCTATGGAACTCTGCACAGATCTTAAGTTAAGGGCACAACTTAAGAAAGAACAGAAAACCTACTCCTCAGAACTAGGTAGTTTCTGTCAAGATTTTGGATTCCCAGCATTCACACCTCCTTCCTCCAAAAAATTAGGAAAAAGGGAAAGAACTTCTTCTAGTAACTCTAGCAGGAGAAGATCCTCCAAGAAAAGAGAACATAGAGATAAACCTAAGAGAAGGTTCAAGAAAAGAACCTCTAAAGGATCATCTTCTGAAGATACCTGCTGGACATGTGGAAAGAAAGGACATAGATCTAATGAATGTCCCAGAAACAAGAAGAAGAAAAATAAGGTAAATCTACTAGAAGTAGATGAAGAAACTAAGAAAAAACTCTTCTCCATTATTGAAGAAGAAGAATCTGAGTCTGGTTCAGACTACCCCTCTGAAGGAGAAAGTGATGATGAATTCTTAAATGTCGCTCACAACAGCCAAACAGAAGAAGATTCAGAATGCAACTGCAATGGAGCATTTTGCATGTGTGATAGCAAATCTATCAATGTTATATCTGAGAATTCGATAGAAACCTTATTTTCTACTATCGAACATATTCAAGATAAAGTGCTAGGAGGAAGTACCTCCTTGAGCTACAAAAGCTAGTTACCAGGCAGAAAGAAGAAAGGCCCGAAGTAACTCCCTTTATCATGGGAAGATTTGATTCCAAGAAGGAAGAACCTTCTATAGACTTACTAAGAGGAGAAGTTAAAATTCTCAAGAATGAAATCAGAGAAGTCAAAGCAAGACTTCACAAAATTGAGATTGAAAATCTCACTACTCAACTTCACAAAGAATCTACCAGTCAAGAAAAATCTTCCAAAGCCATCCTCGCAGAAGAAACTGATTCTGACTCTGAAACAGAATCCCACAGGTTTGAATCTGATACAGGTAAACCTGATGCAGGTAAATCTGACGCAGGTTTAAAAATTATTACTAAAATAAGACGTCAGAGTTCCCATATTTTAATAAAACTTGTTGTAAATAATGATTTTATTCTTAACAAAATTGCCTTGTTAGACAGTGGTGCCGATAGAAACTGCATTGTTGAAGGGTTGATACCTACAAAATACCTTACTAAAGGAACTACGAAATTATACAGCGCCACAAGTGAGCGTATCTTGATTAATTATAAACTCTCTGATGCCCATATTTGCAATAATGGTATTTGTCTTTCTAATGATTTTGTTATTACAAAAAACATTAATGAAGATATTATTTTGGGAATACCTTTTATTACTCAAATCAAACCATATCTTTCAGATTTTGATGCCATACGGACAAAAATCTTGGGAAAAGAAATTGCATTTCCTTTTATCAAAACCCTTTCTCAAGAAGAAAGTAAACTTCTTCATAAACAAACAGCTTTTAAAATAAATCTTATTTCTCAGCAGATTTGTTTTCTTAAAGAAGATATTAAAATAAAGCAAATTGAGCAAATTTTAAAAACCCCGGGAATGGTTTCTAAGATTACCCACCTCCAAAAAACTTTCGAAAAAGAAATTTGCTCCGATTTCCCTAATACATTTTGGGATAGAAAATCCCACATAATTGATCTCCCTTATATTGATGGATTCAATGAAAAGGCCATTTCTACGAAAGCTAAGGCCAATTCAAATGAACCATAAATTAATGGAAATTTGTAAAAAAGAAATTAATACTTTATTGGCTAATAAAATTATTAGACCTTCTAAATCTCCTTGGAGCTGTTCAGCCTTTTATGTTAACAATGCAGCTGAAAAGGAAAGAGGATCTCCTAGACTGGTTATCAACTACAAACCTCTTAACACAGCTTTAAAATGGATCCGGTATCCTATTCCTAACAAAAGAGATCTTTTGAAAAGAACTTATAAATCAAATGTCTATAGTAAGTTTGATATGAAATCCGGATTTTGGCAAATACAGATTGCTGAAAAGGATAAATACAATGGCTAGTAAATACAGTAACATGGCTCTGATACCATAAAACGGATCGAAGATACTATAAGTAAATATTAAGTACAACAGAGTAGACTTACTGAAATAACAGAGCTGAATGATTTATTGATGAAGCGGAAGCATTACAAACATGATTACAGATGAGCAAGACTAAGAGAAAATTTGTAGTGTAAATTTTTTGATGTCTTGTAATGAAATGATACAAGTCTTTATATAGACTGAAAGAGATAATTGAAATCCAAAAAGGCCTTCTTTTGATTGGCTGTTGAGGATTACCTTATCTTTAAGAGGGGTCCATTGGTTAGTGAACGTCTTTCTTTAGGGATCCGCTTCTTTTGAGTGGTCAAAAGCTTATCGGGAGCTTGTCTTCTTTTCCGAATAAGTTAAATAACTTTCGGTGTGGTGGGGTCCATTTTGATTAGATCAAAAGATATTCCATCTCTTTTAGAGATTCATCTTTTTCTTCCATAATAATTCTGATACTTTGTATCTCTATTTGGAAGACTAATTATTCCATGTTTTAAAACACTCAATTAGGATTTTTAATCAAATGGATTTAGATAGGCCCTGACAATTCCTTTAGGATTTAACATGTCCCCATTGTCGTCACTTTGAGAAGAGGCTTCTTCAAGAAGCTGAAGGACTTCGTCTTCATTACTGTTTTTCAATTCTGATAAGGCCTTTTCAAGTCTTTTCTTTAGATCACTCTTTGGTGATTTATGAATAATAGGAGAACTTCTCAAAGAAGTTGATTGAGTTTCTTTAGGGGCAGGGGACCATCATTTGATAAGGATCTCTTTGGATAAATATTTGATTCTTTCAAATTCACTGATTTTAAAAGTCCGGCTTAAAATGTAAGAAATTCTTTTATGGTATCAGAGCCATGTTACTGTATTTACTAGCCATGCATAGCTAAATAATCTTTGCCTAGATTATATTTATGCTTTGATAAATTTTAGTAATAACTAGTCCTTAGTATTGTTATGTCTTAATTATAATACATAAGTCTCCTAGTCTAAATTTATATATATGGAAATTATTTCTGGTGATTAAAGTGAGGTGAAGAGATTTTGTCAAATAGTTCTGATGCCGACAGATAGTCGTTTAGCCGACGATAGGCGTTTTAGACTGTAAGATAGTTTGTTTGACTAAACTCTTATAAAATCCAAGATCTTTAATGTAATATCCTTGTTATAATTCCATAATTATGCTTTAAGGCTTGGAAATATATGTTTTATAATTTGTTCATAACCTTCCTAAGAACTTACTATTACTATTCATTTATCATCCTGCATAATATAATCAAAGGCATATCTTCTTAAATGAATAATCATCAGTATATTGTCAATAGTGTTAATTTATCTATCTCTAAGGTAGAAAATGATTTGCAAAACTGGTCTATTCCAAAAGAACCTTTAGAAAAGATTTACCAATTAGGTAATTTTTCTCTCTTTAAAAAATATAATATTAAGACGTGTGAG
This sequence comes from Solanum dulcamara, assembly GCF_947179165.1. Taxonomy (NCBI): domain Eukaryota; kingdom Viridiplantae; phylum Streptophyta; class Magnoliopsida; order Solanales; family Solanaceae; genus Solanum; species Solanum dulcamara. Next base: position 49,500,054 of record NC_077243.1, read on the forward strand.
TCTACTATTGCTATTAACAATTGCCTTGAAACAATCAAGTTATTAATTGCTAATGATATCTATAGATACTAGAAGGAATTTAAGTTCCTTCATATTGGTCTTGTTCAAGTAGCTGTTAAACCTCTTTTCCGTAAAGGTCTGAATATCCCTATTTGTCTGCTGCTTAGAGATGATAGACTGCTCAACTTTGATGATTCTCTGTTAGGAGTCTTAGAAAGTAACCTCGCTAATGGCCCGGTATACTTTAATTGTTATCCCAATTTCTCGGTCGATATCCATGATCCAAACATTATGGATACCTTGACACTTAATGTCAAAACCAAGAATATGAATAGTAAAGCCGACACCAGAGAAATAGCTGTAATATATAGAGTATATTACAAGCTTATGAAAACCACTATAGCCCCTAAGGCTATATCTACTAGTGTCAAAGGAGTCACCATGCTCATGGAAGCAAACCAAGAGCACAGTACTACCTTCGTCCCCAGGCTTCTAAAATGGGACGACATCTTGACTGATGAAGAATGGAAATTTGATTCCATCACCAACCCTTTACCTATTCAACCCGATAGGTCTCAAATCGACAGGGTTATTCAATTTCCAGATGGATCTATTAACCTTAAGTTTTTAAGATCCAGCTCTTACAATCAAGCTTCTTCAACTAGAAGAATGTATTCGGCTAGACCTTCTTCCTTTTGCCCCCGGGAGGGAGATGATTCGTCCAATGAACCTACTGATCAGGGAAAAGTCCATGGAGTAGACTTCTCTAGAACTATCCCAAAAGTCTATTATGAAACAACTACTCCTGACAGTCCAACCTTTAGCGATATGAAACCAGAGCATAAGAGAAAAGAATCTTTAGGAGTCCTAACTTCCGATGATATCTTTGTCCCTGACAAAAGGAAGCTTAACAAGTGGTGGAAACTCCCCAAACACCAAAAGAATGTTGATTGGTACAAAGCCACTTATTCCTTAGAACAAACAACCTCCTTCAGAGATAAATGGTTTAAGGACATGGAAAGATTCAAGACTGAAATTGAATTTTTTAAGTGGTTTGAACATTCGAGACAAATAGATGACACAAATTCACCCCTCCAAGTCCTCGTTAACAAATGGTACACTAGAGAACAGGTGATAGAAAGTGTCACTCCCCCTCTAGAAGGACTTAGTATTCCCTATAGGAAAAATATCCTCAAAGCTTCTCCCTTCAAAAAACCTATTGAAAAGGATACCTCTCTTCCCACAGGGGCTGATATCAATAGCATTTGAGAGCAAAATAACTACACAAATCAGGTTCTTCACATAGTATCAAAACAAATAGAAGAATCCAAAAGTAGCAGTTACAAAGGAATTTCCCAGATAGGAAACAAACCTAGTACTTCTTACACTAGCCCTCAAATTGAGACTAACCCCATATTCAAAATCCCAGAATTTTCTAGGGAAGACTTTCCTAAATTAGAAAACCCTCTTAGCCAATCCAATGACATTCTTGAAAGAATCAATGACCAGCTCTCCAAACTCAATATCACCAAAGGAGACCAAGTGAAAGCTATCACTCTGAATTCTTCTGAGAGTAGATATCCCAATAGAAGGAATTACTACTCTAGGCCCTCCTTTCCTGATATGCAGTTCGAAGAAGACACTCTCCACCCTTCAGGGGCCACAGACGGCCATGGTATTCAAGAATGGAACATTGACGGAATGGCAGAAGGCCAAATCTACAACAGACTCCAAGAAATGGGGATGAATATCACTGCGTACAAAATGAAAGGTTGCACTGATAAAAATGCAGCCGTTCGCCTTGTTGTCGGATTCATAGGAACTCGGAAATGTTGGTGGGATAATTATCTTACTGAGCAAAACAAGGCTGAAATCTTCAATGCAGTCACTACTAAAAGAACCATCAAAGTAGAACATGGAGTAGAAACTGCTTCTGAAACGGTCGTAGAAGATGCGACAGCCACTCTCGTTTATTGCATCGCAAAACACTTTGTAGGAGAACCTAAACTCTTCCAAGATAGGAGCCTTGAAATCCTTAACAATCTTTATTGTAAAAAACTGACTGACTTTAGATGGTACAAAGACATGTTTATCAACAAAGTCATGATCAGATCAGATTGCAATAATGATTATTGGAAAGAAAGATTTCTCAGTGGTCTACCCCCATATTTTGCCGAAAAGGTAAGATCCAAAATCAGAGATAGATGCGAAGGAAAAATCCCCTATCCTCATCTCTCCTATGGAGATCTCATTAGCCTCATAAATATCACAGCTATGGAACTCTGCACAGATCTTAAGTTAAGGGCACAACTTAAGAAAGAACAGAAAACCTACTCCTCAGAACTAGGTAGTTTCTGTCAAGATTTTGGATTCCCAGCATTCACACCTCCTTCCTCCAAAAAATTAGGAAAAAGGGAAAGAACTTCTTCTAGTAACTCTAGCAGGAGAAGATCCTCCAAGAAAAGAGAACATAGAGATAAACCTAAGAGAAGGTTCAAGAAAAGAACCTCTAAAGGATCATCTTCTGAAGATACCTGCTGGACATGTGGAAAGAAAGGACATAGATCTAATGAATGTCCCAGAAACAAGAAGAAGAAAAATAAGGTAAATCTACTAGAAGTAGATGAAGAAACTAAGAAAAAACTCTTCTCCATTATTGAAGAAGAAGAATCTGAGTCTGGTTCAGACTACCCCTCTGAAGGAGAAAGTGATGATGAATTCTTAAATGTCGCTCACAACAGCCAAACAGAAGAAGATTCAGAATGCAACTGCAATGGAGCATTTTGCATGTGTGATAGCAAATCTATCAATGTTATATCTGAGAATTCGATAGAAACCTTATTTTCTACTATCGAACATATTCAAGATAAAGTGCTAGGAGGAAGTACCTCCTTGAGCTACAAAAGCTAGTTACCAGGCAGAAAGAAGAAAGGCCCGAAGTAACTCCCTTTATCATGGGAAGATTTGATTCCAAGAAGGAAGAACCTTCTATAGACTTACTAAGAGAAGTTAAAATTCTCAAGAATGAAATCAGAGAAGTCAAAGCAAGACTTCACAAAATTGAGATTGAAAATCTCACTACTCAACTTCACAAAGAATCTACCAGTCAAGAAAAATCTTCCAAAGCCATCCTCGCAGAAGAAACTGATTCTGACTCTGAAACAGAATCCCACAGGTTTGAATCTGATACAGGTAAACCTGATGCAGGTAAATCTGACACAGGTTTAAAAATTATTACTAAAATAAGACGTCAGAGTTCTCATATTTTAATAAAACTTGTTGTAAATAATGATTTTATTCTTAACAAAATTGCCTTGTTAGACAGTGGTGCCGATAGAAACTCATTGTTGAAGGGTTGATACCTACAAAATACCTTACTAAAGGAACTACGAAATTATACAGCGCCACAGGTAGCGTATCTTGATTAATTATAAACTCTCCGATGCCCATATTTGCAATAATGGTATTTGTCTTTCTAATGATTTTGTTATTACAAAAAACATTAATGAAGATATTATTTTGGGAATACCTTTTATTACTCAAATCAAACCATATCTTTCAGATTTTGATGCCATAAGGACAAAAATCTTGGGAAAAAAAATTGCATTTCCTTTTATCAAAACCCTTTCTCAAGAAGAAAGTAAACTTCTTCATAAACAAACAGCTTTTAAAATAAATCTTATTTCTCAGCAGATTTGTTTTCTTAAAGAAGATATTAAAATAAAGCAAATTGAGCAAATTTTAAAAACCCCGAGAATGGTTTCTAAGATTACCCACCTCCAAAAAACTTTTGAAAAAGAAATTTGCTCCGATTTCCCTAATACATTTTGGGATAGAAAATCCCACATAATTGATCTACCTTATATTGATGGATTCAATGAAAAGGCCATTTCTACGAAAGCTAGGCCAATTCAAATGAACCATGAATTAATGGAAATTTGTAAAAAAGAAATTAATACTTTATTGGCTAATAAAATTATTAGACCTTCTAAATCTCCTTGGAGCTGTTCAGCCTTTTATGTTAACAATGCAGCTGAAAAGGAAAGAGGATCTCCTAGACTGGTTATCAACTACAAACCTCTTAACACAGCTTTAAAATGGATCAGGTATCCTATTTCTAACAAAAGAGATCTTTTGAAAAGAACTTATAAAGAAAATGTCTATAGTAAGTTTGATATGAAATCCGGATTTTGGCAAATACAGATTGCTGAAAAGGATAAATACAAAACTACTTTCAATGTCCCGTTTGGACAATATGAATAGAATGTGATGCCTTTTGGGTTAAAAAATGCCCCTTCAGAATTTCAAAATGTGATGAATTCTATATTTAATCATATCAGTCATATATCTATTGTTCATATAGATATTAATCTTCTCTGAGGACATTGATTCTCACTTTAAACATCTTAACACTTTTTATAACATTATCAAGAAAAATGGCCTTGTAGTTAGCGCTAAGAAGATTAAACTCTTTCAAACAAAAATTAGATTTCTTGGTCATGATCTATACCAAGGGACTTATAAACCTATCTATAGAGCCATCGAGTTCTCTGACAAATTTCCTGAAATTATCACTGATAAAACTCAGTTACAAAGATTCCTTGGAAGTCTTAATTATATTGCTGACTTTATTTCTAAAGTTAGACAAATTTGCAAACCTTTATATGACAGGTTGAAAAAGAATCCAGTTCCTTGGAACAAAGAACAGACTACAGCTGTTGTTAATATTAAAAGAATGGTGAAAACCCTTCCATGTCTAGGAATTCCCAATCCTAGTTATTTTATGATTGTAGAAATTGACGCCTCTGATAATGGCTATGGAGGAATTCTTAAACAAAGAAGATCCCCAGAAACACCTGAACAATTAGTAAGATATACATCTGGAATCTAGAATTCCGCACAAAGAAATTATAGTACTGTCAAAAAAGAAGTTTTGGCCATAGTTCTATGCGTCACCAAGTTTCAAGACGATCTTATTAATAAAGAGTTTTTACTTAGAGTAGATTGTAAATCTGCTAAAGATATTCTGCAAAAAGATGTTAAAAATCTTGTCTCAAAACAAATCTTTGCCAGATGGCAGGCATTACTTTCTAGCTTTGATTTCCAGATTGAATATCTTAAGGGAGAAGATAATTCTCTCCCAGATTTTCTAACTAGAGAATTTTTGCAGGGTAAAACATGAGGCCTGGCACCAATAGCTAAAGGACCCTTTAAAGGGAAAGAAGTAGCCGTTAAACCTACTACGGCTAAACCTTTCAACATCCGACCTGAAATTACAGGTTCTTCCAATCGTTATTCAGCTTTAGCCTAATTACCGCCTATAAATCCTTCTGTATTCCCTCCATTACCTCCAAGCACATCTTCAAACATGCTTGTTATGAAGAAACCTTTTGCTCAAACACCAGAGCCAAGCTCCATCTCTCCTTCAGGAAAACAAAGATTTTCCCAAACACAAACCAAAGACAGTTATACCATGAAAACTCCTGAGAGCTTTGCTGAAGCAGTAACCCCAATCGCTTCTCCTTCTAAAACCAAAGAAAAAGAAAAATTCAATCTTATTTCTTTACAGGTTATCCCAATCTTGGCCCTAGATAAGGAGTACGAGAACTTTGAGATCAAACATCTCTTAAAACCCCTGTATACAAATAGGAACTACGTGGATACTGAAAGTCCTCTTAAAATCAGATTATTCTATGAGTTCATCTTAGTAGACACTGGATCTGTTGAGATAGAACATGAATTAGCAGACAAGAACAATCCGGATAGCATAGCCTATTCTAAGTTTACTATTAAAAAGATTTTAACTCCTTTTGAATGGCAGGTTGACCATTTACATACCCCTATCAATTTCTCCAGAGAACATAGGCCCCAAACTTACAACTGGTGGGACTATAAACAAGCCTGGTTTAACTTCATGTATTTACGACCTTCATCCCATACCTGGTTCGTAAAATATAGCCCAGAATTAGCCAGATCCGTCATTCTCAAATGGTTTTATGAATGGTGGCAATGTTTCGGAGGAAACCACCAAACTTTGCCAAAATTATTTTCAGAAACATTCAGTCAATTTCAAATTGATCAAGGTATTTCTACTTTACCAGAACACATTCAATTGTGTAAATATTTTATTCAAAAAAAAATTTCTTACATTTTAAGCTGGACTTTTAAAATCAGTGAATTTGAAAGAATCAAATATTTATCCAAAGAGATCCTTATCAAAGGATGGTCCCCTGCCCCTAAAGAAACTCAATCAACTTCCTTGAGAAGTTCTCCTATTATTCATAAATCACCAAAGAGTGATCTAAAGAAAAGACTTGAAAAGGCCTTATCAGAATTAGAAAACAGTAATGAAGACGAAGTCCTTCAGCTTCTTGAAGAAGCCTCTTCTCAAAGTGATGACAATGGGGACATGTTAAATCCCAAAGGATTTGCCAGGGCCTATCTAAATCCATTTGATTAAAAATCCTAATTGAGTGTTTTAAAACACGGAATAATTAGTCTTCCAAATAGAGATACAAAGTATCGGAATTATTATGGAAGAAAAAGATGAATCTCTAAAAGAGATGGAATATCTTTTGATCTAATCAAAATGGACCCCACCACACCAAAAGTTATTTAACTTATTCGGAAAAGAAGACAAGCTCCCGACAAGCTTTTGACCACTCAAAAGAAGCGGATCCCTAAAGAAAGACGTCCACTAACCAATGGACCCCTCTTAAAGATAAGGTAATCCTCAACAGCCAATCAAAAGAAGGCCTTTTTGGATTTCCATTATCTCTTTCAGTCTATATAAAGACTTGTATCATTTCATTACAAGACATCAAAAAATTTACACTACAAAATTTCTCTTAGTCTTGCTCATCTGTAATCATGTTTGTAATGCTTCCGCATGCACCTGCGGGCATGAAATGCAGCCCCCTGAGGAAAAGGAGGTCAGTACGATATATATACTGAGTATGTAAAATGTAACATAATACAACTGAAGGTATATCCGAAATAGAAAAGCAGGGGAAATAAATTATCAAACCAGAAACCTGTACCTATACTCTATGAATCACAAAAGCATGCATGCTCAAATTATACTTTATAGCCGGCCCTTTCAGGAATCCGATGAATCACATATGTAGGACCATCATAGGCCCGGTGCTATCACCACCTTATTGCAACACATCATCATCATACATATATACATACGTACCCGACCCTCTAGTGAGGGCTCGGTGAACAATGCAGTGAGTTGTACACGATAACGGACCCGGCTTGGGACTCGGTGAAAGAAGTATTACAGTATACACGAGTAGAGTAGTGAGTAACTATATGCAATCTAAATCATTATCAGAGACTCGACAGAATAAGAAAGTTGAGCTTTTATTTGAGGACCCGAGTAACGAAGTAGTCATCTCGAGCGTCCTCTAAATGCCATTATGGGTTGTCTCAAAAGTGATCTCAGGGACCCTAGACATGTATTAACGTAGGGCCAAATTATTTATAGAATCAAACACATAGTCTCGTGTAGTTTTTATGACTCGGAGCTAGTATATTTGGTACCTCTTTAACGTATAGAAGTTTCCAGGAAAATAGTTCAACTACTATCAGAGTTTGGTATTCAAAAGTAAACAGGAGGTGCTAAGGATGGAGTTACCCCGGAGCTCAGATCATATTCAACTTACAACTAAAACAAGGACATGCCCAAAAGAAGAAAGAGAATAAGCTCTATATAGTGTGTACTTTCCCTCAGGTGATCTGCATATATATATTTTGTACCTGGCCCATCATGGGGCTCGGTGAACCACTATGACGTTGTAATCTCATTTTCGTATCAAATACATCACAATGGAAAGGAGAGATAGCTTTTCACATACTACATTCTAACACATAGAAGCCCTACTAGGCAATACTTAATCTTTACAGGAACTCTAGTACTGAACAGGGGATAGGAGTTATGAGGCGTACTCAGAATTTTGGGAATGGAATTATCCCTGCACTTCATATACAATCCACTTAAGGCTAAATATTGCCAAAAGGAAAGAAAGATAGCTGTACGCACTTATACCAAAAACATGCCAAGAAAAAGTTCCACATACCTCTTATGGATTCTCCTTAATCGCATTCACGTCGTTGTCCTCGAAACCTATTTAACATGGAAGTAACGCAAGTATTAACAGCCTTAGACTTCTCAGCAACTCAGACTATTCACGAGTATTCATAACATTCATCCCCTCACTCGCCTTCTCGACTAGTTCCTTAACTAGTTACAGTGTTAATGGAAATCGGACAACACCTCCCCTATAATGTGCCCTATCCGAATTCCCAACCATGTCCTTAACACCTGCAGCCAACCTACAATACAACCATCAGCTCATATATATATAACATGGCAACATTACACAATATAAACTCCAAACGACTCGTCCAAAGTTACCATACCAAAAGAGGGTTTCTAGTTTCTATTTTGCGAAACCTTTAACCGTACGAAGCGAGGGGTCATGTGGATATAACCAGCAGCTCCCCCACCTCATTTAGAGAACTTTTAGACCCTGCAACACGCCACAACACAACCAGTATCAGCCCCCCCCCACACACAACACCTTATTTCGATGACAATTTAACTATAGCGATTCCAAATTCGTTTATTTCAAACCCCGAACTTTTCAAACCTTTTCCCCAACTTTCATCAGCCCCTAAGGTGTGTAATACACCCTAATTTAACATCATAAACTTCAAATTAGAGGGGAAGAACTTACCTTTCCCGAAATTGGCTAGAACTCGCCGAAATCGTGCCTTAGAATTGTTTTAGCGCGCTGAACCGTCGTGGGAGCTTGCTGTCCGTTTTTTGGCTGCACCAAACTCTAATTTTATACTACTAATACTTCCATATCATCGTGGTATACGCTAGATAATTAATTTACGGAACGAAATCAGGACGTACCTTATTTTTCTCCCCAAGCCGTCGAACTTTTCTCCCTAAACTAGGGTTTGTTCATCATCTTTGTTTGCTGGAAATTTGATGAAGGAAGTTGGAGTATATGATACATATCAATACATATATGTGGCCCTAGGGTGTGACACGTGTTAGCCCCAAGAGGTGACACGTGTCCAGCCCCTATTGGGCCACCATATCTACATGCTGAAGGAGGGGCTGCCACGTGGTAGCGGGGCCCACCTCCCCCAAGCAGGTGGATCACCTACTTGACCCCAAGCAGGTGGGTAACCTGCTTGCTTAGGTGCTGCCACGTGTCACCCTCCCATTGGCTGCCCCGCGCAATTGTTTTTCCTCCTCGTGGGTTTATAATCTCGTTTCACTTTAAGAGCCTATGAAACCCTTGCTATGTAAGCTTGGTATGTAATCAAGTAACTTACGTATGTAAGACTTCTAAATTAGTAGTTTACGTAAATAAGTTGAGTCATACGACTCATTACTTGGCCTCCAACTCCTTTCGACTTCTCTTGACCCTATTTCTAACCTCCCCTACCATGGGGTGTCACATTCTCCCTTCTTAGAGTCATTTAATAGGGTCGTAACTTAAGTGGCTCACATACTAACTTCTAAGTAACTTAAGGAACCTTCCGAGTTCAAAGATGTGGGGTGTAATAGTAACTTACATCTAAGACATGCCAAAGAAAAGAAGAATAGCTCTACATACTTGTTATGGATTAATTGCACTCAAGCTCACTTCGGTACTCCTTTAACCTATGTAACCCGAAAGTAATACTAATGTTAGCAACCTTAGACCTTTCAGCTTCTAAATCCACAACCAAGCACCCATAGGAATCAATTCATTATTCACCTTTCTCGACTAGTCTATTAGTTAGTTAAGGAGTTAATGGAAATCGGGCAACATCCCCTCTATAACTTGCCCTATCCGAACTTTCAATTTAACCCCCAAACCTTAGAATCCAACCAACAACAACAATCAGTAGCATATATACAAGTAAACCACTTCAACATTACACAACACAAACTCCAAATAACTCGCTTAAAACTACGCTACCAAAATAGGGTTTTTAATCTCTAGTTCATAAGACCTTTAACCACACGAACCGGGGTGTCCTGTGGCTACAACCAGCAGAATATACAGTCAGCTTTAGTCATTCTCCATCCTTGCAACACTACAAAACAACGCCCAACACAACACCACAATAACAACGACTCTAGCCAAACTTTAACCCGTTAAAATCACGTCAAACTAGCCCCTACATGACCTACAACATTCTATAGTCATACCATGTATATTTTCATGTTTCCAATCCATATTTATACCTTAATAACATATCCAAACCCTTACCAAAATGTGAGAGAATAGAACCAAGCCATACCTTGCTAAAACTCGCTAAAACTTACCTCGAAAGTTCTCTTAACATGCTGAAAATTGACGGGCTATTCGCGTCCCTTCTTCCTACCCCAAATAGTAATTTTACGCTATTAAAAACCGTCATGTAGCTATGGTATACCATAAATAATTAATTGACAGAGAAAAAGTCGGAGCCTTACCTTGAATTAGAGCAACCCGTAGCTACTCTTTACTTTCTCTCACGTTTTTGGTCTCAATTTGGCTAAGAAATGTTGCTGAAAATAATATTTACTTCAGCATAACATACACATATACACCTCCTTAGGAGGTGACACATGGAAGCCCCCTAGGAGTGACACGTGACAACCCCTTAGGGTTCCACCTCATGCCATGCAGCCACCCATATGCTGCCACATGGCAGGTGGGGTCTACCCCAAGTAGGTGCATCACCTACTTATTTCCGAGTAGGTGCTATGCCTCCTTCTGCCTCTTCTATGGTTTCGTAATCTTCTCTTACTTTAAGAACCTATGTAATCCTTGCTACGTAAGCTTGGCATGTACTCAAGTAGCTTAGTTATGTAATACATCCAAGTTGGTAGCTTAAAGTAAATTGAGTCCTACGACTCATTACTCTACATCCAACTCCTTTCGAATTCTCACAACTCTATTTTCAACCTTCACTATTATGGGGCACCACATCCTCCCTTCTTTAGAATTATTTGATAAAGTTATAGATAATGTGGATCACATGATAGCTTTAAAGAAACTAGATAAGTGTTACCATGTAGCGAAAGTGCGGGGCATAACAGGCACCACCACTGATATTTCTCTCTTCAATAAAGTTCAGAATTTAGTTAGCCATAATAATAAAACAATTATTCAACGTCATCATTTCATTCCTAAGTCAATGGATGATCTAATTTAGGTTCTTCACTTCAGTCTTTAGAAGTTCAATCTTCCAGACAATAATAAATTGTCTTCTATGAACATAGTAATTTTTGTTAGATGGGAAAGACATGGTAGGATTTTTAGATATAGAGAATATTTCGTTTAGTAAAGGTAAAGAGCATATATAGCCAACTAAAGGTTTGCAACTGAACACCTTCATCAAAAGTAAAATATATAGTTAAGATTGCACATCATTTATATCATTAGAGTCATTGGATTAGTGGTAAAGAGCTTTTGAGAGGTCGAGAGGTCAAATTTGAAGAGTTAATTTTGGGTCCTATTCATTCTTTCTTTTTGAGAGGTGATGTGTTCAATGTAAAAGATATTGAACAGACCTACAGAGATTTTTTCCCCCTTCATTTAATGTAGTTTAATTAATATGAGGTGATGGTCACTATTCTCTACCCCATTACCAAACATATGTTTTGAAAACCTGAAATAGTCACTATTCACTTGAACTCCCCCCCCCCCTTTGTATTATTATTTTCTTTTTGCATCTACTAAAATAACTCCAAAAGGACGTTTAGGATTGAAAGATCATGGAATCCTAATTTATGTTTGTTTTAAGTATGTGAATAAAAAGTAAATTCAACAAGACAACCAAAATATAATACAAAATATTAATTCATAACAAATGATGGTAATAAAAACATTAAAAATAGTAGAAAAAATTTTTAAAAAGAAAAATAAAAATAGCAAAAACAAAAATAAGAACTACTTCACTAAGCATTTACACCGCTAGCACCAGCCAGACCATCGTCTTTGATGTAAGTCTTAACCTCTTGAAGTAAGGAAAAGAAATGATGTTATATGACACATAGTTCACACTTCATATCTACAACACTATCATTAAGGTCCTTTACTTAATTCTTCAATAGCTCAATCTCCCAGATTGTGTTAAACCTTCTTCGACGCACAATATGAGAATTGTTTAAAGGAGACATGGTAGAGATTTTCCTTTAGTTTATTGTGAAAGAATATGTAAAGTTGATATTAGAATGAGAAAGGTTGAGTGAGTGAATTTGTAATGTCCAAGGCATGTCACCTTAATTTTTACGTGTATTGGAAGACCTTTTTTTATGTGAATTTATAGATATATTATCTTTCTTTCTTTTGTTGTGACAACTTTTACAATTTTAACACTCACCAAACAGACCTTTACTCTTTCATTTCTTGTTGAAAAATTGGACTGTAGGAAACGAGAACAAGAAAGATGTGAATTCAAAAAAATAAATAAGATAATAAACATAAAAAAAACATAATATAAAACCACATAAAATATTATTTTTCCATCTTTCCGTTCAATGTAAAGAGGGAGGAGTTTACAAATAGCAATTGCTACACAAGATGCACAACTATAGAAGAGTTCAACTTCCAAAACACCTCCTTGCTATAAACCTGCACTATGAACGAAATGGCTTCATCCATTTCTTATCTTTCGTGGATTAACCCCTTCGCACTGACCCAAAGTTGCATAATATTATGTCCAAATATCACAGTCGTTTTCTATTCCTTCAGGAACTTCATGATTGATTGTTAAGATCATTGTATATGCGGGGATAAATTGGCTAACGGATAGGCGCAACCACTAGAAAGAAAAAGAAATGTAAGTATATATTAACAAAATACGAAAGAAATATATTACAAGCAAAAGTAATAAGTTACAACTCCATCACGGTTGGTATACGTTCTTCCTAGAGAAATCAAGAATATTAGACGGGAATGTTGTGGACCGGTGTGAAGGTTGCCATATTTGGGATATGAGGAGAGTTTGTGAAGCTTTGATCATCTTTAAAAAAGGTGTTGTGATATTTATGGAGTTTATGAATAGTTGGCCTTCTTATTTAAATACTTGCAAATTTAACAATTTGCAACCATTGAAAATTTTACTTCGAATTCAAAAGTTTCCACCAAAAGATACTTTAAAAAATCATAAATTGGTAATCGGAGATAGTATCAAAAGTTCACATTTATATCTCAACACAATGAATTGACTTCTTGTTGATGAGAAATCATGAAGTCATTGTATTGTGTAATTGAAGATATTATCGAAAGTTCATGGTTATATAAAACATAATGAGTTCATATAAAGTTGATGAGAAACCACGAATTCATTGTATTGCATAATCGAAATGATTATTAGAAGTTCATGTTTATATTCAACACAATCAATTGACTTATAGTCGATGAAAGATCATGAATTCATTGTATTGCATAATTGAAATGATTAATAGAAGTTCACATTTATATTCAACACAATGAATTAACTTATTGTTGATGAGAGACCATGAATTCATTATATTGCGTAATCGAAATGATTATCAGAAGTTCACATTTATATTCAACACAATGAATTTGACTTATTGTTGATGAGAGATCATGAATTCATTGTATTGCATAATCATAGCGATTATCAAAAGTTCACATTTATATCTCAACATAATGAATTGACTTATAAATAATGAGAGATCATGAATTCATTGTATTGTGTAATCAAAGTTAGTATCGGAAGTTCATATTTATATAAAATAGAATGAGTTCATGTAAAGTTGATAAGAGATTATGAATTCATTGTATTGCGTAATAAAAATAATTATCAGAACTTTGCATTTATATTCAGCATAATGAATTGACTTATTGTTGATGAAAGATCATGAATTCATTGTATTACGTAATTGAAATGATTATCAGAAGTTCACATTTATATTCAACACAATGAATTTACTTATCGTTGATGAGAAATCATGAATTCATTTTATTGCATAATCAAAGCGATTATTGGAAGTTCACATTTATATCTCAACATAATGAATTGACTTATAAATGATGAGAGATCATAAATTCATTGTATTACATAATTGAAGTGATTATGGGAAGTCCACATTTATATTCAACACAATGAATTGACTTATTATTGATGAGAGATCATGAATTTATTGTATTGTGTAATCGAAAAGATTATAGGAAGCTCACATTTATTTAAAATAGAATGAGTTAAAGTAAAGTTGATGGGAATCATGAATTCGTGTATTGTGTAATCTAAAATGATTATCATAAGTTCACATTAAAATTCAGCACAATCAATTGACTTATAATTGATGAGAGATCATGAATTCATTGTATTGGTAATCGATGCGATCATTAGAAGTACACGTTTATATAACAAATGTTGTAGCCTATGATATATATATTGCCACATATGCCAATCAAGTTACAACAAATGCACCAAATATTTTTCCCCTCAAACATTAAGATTATATCAAACTGATGCAAATGATGATCACTTTAGTCAATCAATTGCATGTATGTGTCAGTGCAATAAATGCGCTAGCATGACCGTCACATCACTATAATGCACCGCCTCAGTCTGCATCATTTTCTTTTTCATTTTTTAATGCTCTGCTGCATTATATTTTGCAAATTATGACAGAAATATTATATAATTGAACTCACTAGTTATAACATACGTGTGAGATACTATGATTAATAGAATATTAAATTATCAAATATAGTAATCTAAGATTATTTATCAGTAAATTATATCAACAACAACAAATCATCAAATATATTGAGTATTATAACATTGTTTGTCACCAAATTAAGTTTAACTACAAAAATTTTCATCAAATTTTCAATTCATTTGGAACACTATAATTTCATCAGGTTTAAATACTTATAAACACATATATTCAAAAAAAGTTGTTATACAAATCACTTAAGAACATTAACTTACATTGATTAGTGTAATGACCCTCCAGGTCATTTTTGAATTTAAGCATTCATTCCATCGTTTAGAGCATTCCTGTACCGACCCTAAGTCATTTATGTCTTGGAAGCACTGACTGTTAGATCACCTGGTTGTTCGTTTGAGCTTTAGTCTCATTTTCCTGTTTTAGAGCTTTTATAACTTGAATAGTTGACTTTGGACATAACTTCAAGAAAAAAACCTTAGAATAGAATTATGATAGTTCCATCAGCTTTGAAATGGACAAATTAGGCTGGTAGCATGGTTGGTGTCACGACCCAACTCCATAGGCCGCGACTGGAGCCGGACTTGGACCCTCCGTATACCCAACTACCAGCTGTGATCAAATTGCACTGTAAATAAAATAATATTATATAACAGAGCCCCATTGGGCGACAACATTTTTATGAATCTGTAGCCCTTTTCTTTTATATCACAACATGGAAGGGCACGCAAGCCGACAAGGCTGTCATAACATAATAACATATATCATGTAGACCCAGCTGAATTAAACTGACATACACAACCCACATATACATGTCTGCAGACCTCTAAAAATATAAATGACAACATATGGTGGGACAGGGCCCCCGCCGTACCCCATAATAGAGAAGATTGGAAATAGGGTCATAAGAAACCAAAAGAAGTTGGAGGTCAAGTAGTGAGTCGTAAGACTTGACTTACTTGTGAAAGCTATTACTTGGGACATTTTACATACTAAGCTACTTGAGTATACATCGAGCTTAAGTAGCAAGGAATACATAGGCTCTTAAAGTAAGACAAGATTACGAGCTCACGAAAGAGAAATAAGGAAACAACACGCCTACTCGAAGTAAGTAGGTGATGCACCTACTTGGACAAGCAGGTGATGCACCTACTTAGGGTCAAGTAGGTGATGCAGCAGCTTGGGTGGACCCCATGCTGCCACATGGCGTCTTTGGATTGGATGCATGATTGAGGTGGCGCACTAGGGGGCTGACACGTATCACCCCTAGGGGCTGCCATGTGTCCCCACTTAAGGACACATATATATACATGTGTATTGCTTGATCAACTCACTTTTCAGCATCTTTACACTTAAAAAAAATTGGAGAAAAACTTGGAGAACATGGAGAGAGAGCTACGGATTTAGTTAAGCAAGGTAAGCCCTCCGATTTCATTCCGTAAATTAATTATTTAAGGTATTCTTGGGTTAAGCAACGGTGTTTAACAACATAAAATTTATAGTTGGGGTTTCGAGGAGGTTCTCATTCTTGTCAACAAACCCGTTTTTGGAATGAGACTGTTGTTAGTAATAATAGTATAACTCCTTGTGTAAATCTTCATTTTGAGTGATTCAAGATGTTTTGGAAAGATATTTCATAGGGCTATAAATTTTATTTATACTATAAAACCCAGTTTTGCTTTTATCATCTCGAAAAAGGATGATGAAGTAAGGTGAGGTGCTGCCCAGATTTCATTTCGGAAATTCTACACGGGCTGCTGTTGGTATTTTGGACATATCTTTTGGTATAGAATTACTATAGGGTTGATTCGAAATTTTATGCGGCCCTAAGACACATGTATATAAATTTAATTGAGTCCACAAATTTGTTTCCCTCAATTACCCCTTCGAAACTAAATGACAATACAAGATAGTAGGCTGTCCAGAATTCACGTTTTGATAGTTTTGGCGAGTTTGACAAGTTTAGGTTAAGGTAAGGGTTTTCCTTTCAATTTGGAGTTTATGGTGTTGTTATAAAGTTTATTATACGTTGTTTAAGTGGATGGAAATATGAAAATTCCATAAATATGCTCGACGTTCGAAACAAATCAAATTGGAGTCGCTATAGTTAAATTGTAGTCGAAGCAAGGTGTTGTGCTTGTGGTGTATGGCTGCAAGTGTGTGGTGTGTGTTGCAGGGCCTAAATTTGTCCTAAAAGAGGTGGGGGAGCTTCGGGTTGTAGCCACACGACACCCCCGTTTTGTACGGTTAAAGGTTTTGCAAAATGGAAACTAGAAATCTTATTTTGGTATCGTAGTTTCGAGCGAGTCATTTGGAGTTTATGTGGTATAAGATTGATGTGAATTGTATATATATATATGCTGCAGGTTATTATTGTTGGTTGGCTGTAGCTATTAGGAGTATAATTGGAAATTCGGATAGGGCACATTATAGGAGAAATGCTGCCCGATTTTCATTAACTCTTTAACTAGTTAGGGAACTAGTCGAGAAGACGAGCGAGGGGATGAGTTATACAAATACTCGTGTGTAGCCTAACGTGATAGAAAGACAAGGGTTGTTAATACTCGTATTTATTTTATGTTACTTAGGTTTAAAGGATGACGAGATGAACGGGATAAAAAGTAACCCGTAACAGGTATGTAAAGAACATTTTCTTCTTTTTGCATGTTTTGGCATACGTATGTAAAGCTTATACTTTATTTTAGCATGTCTTTGGCATAAGTATATAAATCTTATCCCTTCTCTTAGCATGATTTGACATAAGTATACAAAGCTAATCTCCCTTTTTGGCATGGTTTTTACGAAGCAAGTATATGACTTTCATATGATTCCAAAGAAGTTCCTTTCTTAAAGCCACTAGGATGGCCAATTTCTCGACTTCCAAAAGATATTTTGTTATGCCTTGATACATATATATGATTCCCAGAAGTTCTATTTTTATATAGTCCATAGTGACTTTCAAAAGGTACTTGATATGACTTTTGTCTCGATTTTGAACGAAAGCTCATTTTGATTATTCTGTCGAGTCTCAAATATGATTTAAATTGCATATAGTTTCTCACTACTCCACTCGTGGATGCCTCAATGTTTCCTTCATCGAGCCTGGGCCAGGTTTTGTTATCGTGCGTACTTCTCTGCATTATTCGCCGTGCCCCAACATGAGGGGACAAGTATGACCTGTACATGGGATTTGTGGAGTTATGATGTGCCATGTACACATACGACATGATATGATCTGATATGAACATCTGACATGATATGATCTGTTACAGAGATATTCCCTACTCTAGATGTATGATGTGCTGTGGCGCCAGTGATGGAGTGGCAACCACCCTTTGTTCACCGCGTCCCATAATGGGGCCGAATATGGCATATGTTTTTCTGCATACATTATCTGTGGTTATGAACAATATTTTGATATTCTGGATATTTACCTCACTTTTGCACCTTTTATTCTGGTAATGGCTTTACTTGTTCTAGTCCATGCTTTACATACTCAGTACATATGTCGTACTGACCTCTATTTCTTCGAGGGACTGCATTTCATGCCCGCAGATACAGACGCTCGGTTTGCTGATCCACTCGCCTAGGACATCCACCCTGTTGGTTGGCACTGCTCTTTGTCCGGGGCCCTATTTTGGTACTAGCTTTTTGTTGTATATTTGTACATATTGGTTAAGGGTACGATGGGGCCCTGTCTCGTCATATGACTAGGCTATCATTCTTTAGAGGTCTATAGACTTGTGGTGTGAGTTATGTATATATGTTTTGGGCTTGTGTTCAGTGACGGCCTTAACGGCCTTCGTATGGTACATCTATTTCCGTGCGCTCTCTAGCGATCTCTTTTGATTTCCTCATTTGTTTATTCGGCTAACATACTCAGTGGGGCTAAGGGTATGTATGGGTGCCCTAATCAGGCACCAGTCACGGCCTATGGAGTTGGGTCATGACAACAGACCTCTAAGAATATCAATGGTAACATATGGCGAGACAGGGCCCCCGGCGTACCCCTAAATAGACAAGTACGTACAATAGTAGTTCAGTGACAAAAGCTTGGCTCCGACACAATATAGATCTTCCCAACTTTGTTGGGTGGAGTCCTAAGCTGGCAGATCCCCAATACGTGTGTCTATTCCTGCGGGCATGAAATATAGCCCCCCCCAAAAGGGAGGACAGTACGACATATGTACTGATTATATGAAGCATAATGTAGTATAAATGAGAGCACATTTGCGATAAGGCTTAGGAGATAAGTATGCTATTTAAGAAACCACTATATCTGTACTTGGGGAATCATCAAAATATGCATGCTCATATCGTACAATATAGTCGGCCCATTCAAGGACTCGATGAATCATATATCTGTAGGATCATCACAGGGCCCGGCGCCATCATCACCTTACCACACCACATCATCATATATATACATACGTACCCGACCCTCTAGTGAGGGACTCGGTGAGTCAATGCAGTGAACTGTGCATGATTACATACCCATCCTAGGACTCGGTTAAAGAAGTGTTACAGTATTTACGAGTGAAGTAGTGAGTAACTATATGCAATTTAAATCATTATTAGAGATCGATAGTATAAGAAGACTAACTATCGTCTGAGGACTAGAGTAGTAGTGTAGTCATCTCAAGTGCCCTTTAACTGTCATTAGGGTCTATATCAATTAGAATCTCGGGGACCCTAGCCATGTATTAAAGTAAGGCCAGATACCTAAAGACTCAGGAGCACGTGTTTTCATACAGTCCTTAAGACTAGGAGCCCGTATACTCATTATTTCCTTAGCATATATAAGGTAAGTTCAATATCCAGAAGTATATAAGAGACACTTAGGAATGGAATCACCTCATCAATCATATCATCTTTTACTTATATCTAGGACATGCCAAAGAAGAGAAAGGATAGGCTTTACATATTGTACTTTTCGTCATGTAGAAGACTTACAAGACAAATAACTCAACTATTGCAGGAGTTCTAACATCACAAAGTGGATAAGATTTATGAATCATACTCGGGGTTCTATGAATGGAAATATCCTCACATTTCATATACAAACCACTTAAGACTAAGACATGCCAAAAAGAAAGAAAGATAGTTTTACATACCTCTTATCAATTGCTTTTAACCCGGCTTGTCTCGTCGTCCTCTGAACCTATTTAACACGAAGGTAATACTAATATTAATAACATTTAACTTTCCATCTTCTAAATCCACAACCAAGCACCCATAGGAATCAATTCCTTATTTGCCTTTCTCAACTAGTCTCGACTAGTCTATAAGTTAGTTAAGAAGTTAACGGAATTCGAGCAGCATCTCCTCAATAACTCGCCCTATCCGAACTTCCAATTAACCTTAAAACCTTAGCAGTCATATTAACCACAACAACCAGCAGCCAAATCACAATTACACCACTTCAACATTACACAAAACAAGTCCCAAATATCCCGCTCAAACTACGACTCCAAAATACGGTTGGTTCTCAATCTTTATTTTGTAAAATCTCAACCACACGAAATAGGACGTGATATGGATGAAACCAGCAGCACTTATACCTATACTTAGACATGTTTCCATCCCTGCAACACTACAAAACATCTCCCAATACAACACCACAATAACAACAACACTAGCCAAACTTTAACCTGTTAGAATATCGTCAAAACAGCCCCTATACAGCCTACAACATCCTTCAACTGTAATGTACATATTTTCACGTCTCCAGCTCATATTTACACATCCATAACATGCTTAAACATTTACCAGAACTTGGGAGAAGAGAATCAAGTCATACTTTGCCAAAAATCAATCGAAAGCTCCTTAACATGCTGAAAGTTTGCGGGCTGTTCGCGTCACTTCTTTGCTGCCCCAAATAGTTATTTTACATTGTTAAACACCTTTATTTAACTGTAGGATACCTTAAATAATTAATTCACAGAGCAAAATCGAGGCTTACCTTTGCAGTCATGCTTGGCCGTAGCTCTCCCTCTCTAGTTCTAGGGTTTTCTCTATTTTTTTCCAAGCTTAAAGATGAAGAATGAAAATATTCAGAAACTTACATGTATATATACCTTTTTTAAGAGGTGACACGTGGCATCCCCTTAGGGGTGACATGTGTCAGCCCCCCTAGGGTGCTACCTTAGCCCATGCGGCCACTCACATGCTGCCACATGGCAGTGAGGTCCACCCCAAAAAGGTGAGTCACCTACTTGGTCCAAATAGGTGCATCACCTACTTAGTCCAAGTAGGTGCATCACCTACTTTCTTCGAAGTAGGTGCTACACCTCCTTCCACCTCTTCCACGGGTTCGTATTCTCATCTTACTTTAAGAATCTATGTAATCCTTGCAACTTAAGCTCGATGTGTACTCAAGTAGCTCTAGTATGTAAGACATCCAAGTTGGTAGCTTACGCGAGTAAGTCGAGTGCTATGACTTGTTATTTGGCCTTCAACCCCTTTTAAATCCTTATAACCCTATTTCCAACCTTAATATTTATGGCGCATCACATCCTCCTTTCCTTAGAACTATTTGATAACATTATAGATAATTTGGGTCACATGGCAACTGTTAAGAAGTTTAAGAAAGCTTTTCGACGTACAAAAGTACAGGGCATAACAATGGAATCGAGACTCATACTATGTGATCATCATCGATCCCAGCACAAACATTATATATCGTTCAGTCTCTCCCTGAAGTTGCGGGGGAACATACTTCTCTAAGAAGGCCTCAAAAAACTAAATCCATGACATGGGCAGCAATCTTATGGGTCTGCAGCTAAGATAAGATCTCCACCACTGCTTTGCTGGTCCATCCAACTGGAATGTAGTGTAATCGACCCCGTGGGACTCCACCAATCCTAGGTTATGCAACTTCTCCTAACAACTAACTAAGAACTCGTGGGCATCCTCTCCTATGGCACCTAAGAACCTAGGAGGGGCCAATCTGATAAACCTCTCCAACATCTTCTGCTCTTCCATGGTCATAACCGGACTAGCTTCCATGTTCTGAACAACTGTAGGGATAGACTGAATCACCGGATGAGCTGTAGTAGTAGGTTGTAGAAGTGGGGTCTAATCATACTGTGCCCCAGCTTGGCCTAAAGTGTGTGCCTCCTCTCGAACCTGAAACTAAACTAAGGATCTTGGCCAGAGATTCCTGTAACACTAGTGTGGCCACAAATCCATGTGAAGGCTAGGCTGGATGCTCCTCCACCAGTTGAGGCTCGAACTGCTCAACCTCTATATCTGGCCTTGGCACAGGTGTTGTGGCCTAAGCTCTGTCCTAACCTCTATGTCAACCTCGATCCCTACCCTGAGCTGGGCTCTATCTGTAGGTTCAGGGGATCCTCGTCCTCCCCGGTGGATCTTGTCCTCGTCATCTAAGAAAGCGTGAAACAAATAGGATTTAGATATGTTCATCATAATTAGCGCACGAACAGAAACAAAAATAGTGAATTAATTCTTAACAATATCCTATACCCTCTCGAAGATTGGATACGGATGTCATCGTACCGATCTGTTGGACTCTATTAGACACTTGCTCTAGTAAAGATGAGAGTGGTGAACCTAAGCTTTGATATCACTCTATCATGATCCAAATCTAGACCATGATGACGCCTACCATAACACCTGAGTAGGCAAGTCGAACCCAACTAATGCGAGAGTCAAATCTCAATCTAATTAAATAATTAATAACATAAGGAAGCAAAAAAAATATAACAAAAGAATAGTCAGTTCAGGGTATAGCTATGTAAATATGATATAAAATATATAAAAGGCCCGATAGTGACCATTAATGATGAAGCGACACTAGAACAAATCCCGAACCTGGTGTCACCTTTATAGGAGCTACTAAGTACAAAAGCTGACAATATATGTAAATATACAATGCAGAACTGACTGTCCAAAATATAAAATATAAGTCAGAGCAAAAAAGGTAAGATAGCAAGTCTTTGAACACCGGGAACTCATCTCAGTCTGAATTTGGCTCAACTACGGATGATAAGGTATGCACTGAGGGTGGCTTGAACTGGGAGCTGCATCAAAAAGATGCAGAAGTGCAGTATAATTACCAAAACATGGGGTACTTAGTAGGAATCATAGGCTTACCGAGCTCAAAAAAAATAAATATATATTAACTCGCATGATAATACCAAAAATAACCGAGAAGAAGCATAAAATCTATGATATCGGGGAAAAGGGGCATGGAAAGATTATACAATAATCAAGTGAATCCAACAAATCATGTAATCTCATCAATAGTCTTAACTCATATAATATAAAAGTAAGCCAAAAGGTAAACTCGTAGTCATGGCTCACGATCATCAAAAAATATCATGAAGCACCCGGAATAACCCTCAAGCTTATTAATGAAAAGGGGCGCCTGAAATCATACATCAAGCTCATCAACATTGAATTAATAACTTGGAATATGTATCAACAGTCCACCCAAAATACACACCTCAAACTTATTAAGGAAAATAAAGTGTATCCCAATAATCAATAAAAAGAGTTGCCCGGAATTATACCTTGAGCTTATCAACATTGAATTGCCATAAATAACATATCATCACCTCTTGTTAAAGTCCTCATATTTGTTTATCAACCAAAAGTTTTAATATTATCTTTCATTCCCTCCTTTTAAGAGATTTTTTAAACACTGCCAGGGGTAAACAAGACAATTACCATGCCAAATCATATATCACTAACCTGAAACTCTGGGTATCAAAAGCATGGCCTTGGGCCCAATATTTTCAATGTCATGAGAAAACAAGGCACAAATATAATTCAAGAATCATAATAAGTGACCGAACGAAACCAAATAAGTCAACCAAGCAACATCCTAAGTCCAAATCACCTAGGAGCTATTTCTAAGGACTATAAATGATGTAAACAAATAAATATATCACCTAGACTAAGAATTCAACAACTAAAACCCCAACTAGTCATTAAGCATGATCATCGACTCTAAATTTCTCAATAGGATATCAACAATTAAATCATCACCTTAATCATGCATTACTACTCAAAATATACCAATTCTAACCAAGCCAAGTCTAACAAGAGTAAGCCATAACATACCTCAAAGCTGGAATCGCACCTGAAATGTTAAACTTTAGTCTTGATGTTATAACCCGTATTTTGAATATTTAGATATTTTGAGATAATTGTAACAAGTTAAGTATAATGCTATGTTTTGATCTTGTTTGATACATAAGTTGGTTATGAAAATTTTGGATGTGGAAATACTAGAAAAGGTTAAGGGTAAAATTGAAATTTCAAAAAAAAACTTAGTTTCATGAAAACTTATGGACTAAGTGATTGGGCTTGGAAGAATCAAAAAAAACAAGAGAGGCCCAAACAAAAGACCCAAGCTCAAGTCATTCATCCATGTGATGAATGAATAAAAAAGGGGCACTTAGTCATAAACCTCTAGAACCTTCAAGAGAAATTGAGAAAGGAGAAGAACAAAGGATAAAAAAAAAGAGGAGTTAGAGGACAAGTAATGAGTCGTAGGACTTGACTTACTTACGTAAGCTACCAACTTGGAAATCTTACATACTTAAGCTACTTGAGTACGTACCAAGATTACGTAGCAAGGATTACATAGATTCATAAAAGAAGACGAGATTACGAACCCATAAGGGAAAACAAAATGACACATGGCAGCATAGGAGAGTGCCACATGGCAGAAGCTGGTTGTGCCATGTGGAAGCAGTTGGAACAAGAGGGGGTGGGCCCCACATGCCATATGGAAGCCATGGGTAGAGGAGGTGGTGTGTTGGCCCAACGAGGGCTTGACACATGTCACCACTTAGGGGTTGACATGTGTCATCTCCTAAGGTGGCCTATATATATATATATGTTTTATGTTCATCCTTATCAAGAAAGTCATTTTTTCAAGAAAAATCTAGAGAAAAAGAGAAGAGAAGAGAACTCTAGGCTAGAGAGAGAGAGAGCCACGGTTTTGGAGAGAAAAAAAAGAGTAAGTCTTTGATTTTATTCTGTGAATTAATTATCTAGGGTATACCACGATGTTATTAAGGTGTTATTAATATAAATTTATCATTTGGAGCAGCAACAAAACATTAGCAAATAGCCACAAAGTTGTAGACGTGCTAAAGGAAATTATGAGGTGAGTTCCGACAAGTTTTGGCGAGTTTCGGATAAGGTAAAGTTTCTCTTTTGAACTGGAGTTTATGATGTTGTTATGAGGTATATTACATGTATTAAATAATGTTGGAAGTGAAAAAGTTGCATAAGGATGCTTGACGTTAGAAACAAACTAAATTGAAGTTGTTAAAGCTAAATCGAAGTCGAGTAGTGGGTTGTCATTGTGGTGCTGCGGGTGCAGCTGGTTGGATTGCGTGTTTCAAGACTTTAGAGTGTTTTAAAAAGGGTGTGGTTTCTGCTGGTTTAGCCACACGACCCTCCATTTGGTATGGTAAAAGATTTTGCGAAATAAAGATATAAAAACTCTATTTTGATATCGTAGTTTTGAGCAGTGGTTTGGAGTTGTATTGAGTAATGTTGAAGTGATTTACTTGTATATATGCTGCTGGTTGTTGTTGTTAGTATGGTTTTTGACATGGTGGCCGAGTTAAAATCTCGGGGATATTGAGGTTAAGGGGAGATGCTGTCCAATTTTCGGTAACTTAGGAACTAGTCGAGAGAAATAGATAAGGAAATGACCTCTATGGAGACTTGGTTGTAGAGTTAGAATTGAAAAGTGAAAGGTCATTAACCATTGTATTACTTTCATGTTAAATAGGTTCAAGAGACGACGAGGCGGACGTATTAGGAGTAATCCTTAAGAGGTATGTAAAGCTAATTGTTCCTTCTTTTGGCATGTCTTTGGCATAAGTTTGTAAAGCTTATTCTTTCTCTTGGCATGTTTTGACGTAAGTATATCAAGCTAATCTTCCTTTTTGGCATGGTTTTTATGAAACAAGTATATGGCTTTTATATGAATCCAAGGAAGTTCCTATTCATAGAGCCGCTAGGATGGCCAACTTCTTGATTTTCCAAAGGATATTTTATCGTGCCTAGATACGTGTATATGATTCCAAAAGTTCTATTTTGATATAACTCATAGTGATATTTAAAAGGTACTTGATACGACTCTTGTCTTGTTTTTTGAATAATAGCTCATTAACTCCATCGAGTCTCAAACATGATTTAAAGTGCATTTAGTTTCTTACTACTCCACTCGTGGATGCCTCGATGCTTCCTTCACCAATCCTGGGTTAGGTTTTGTTATCATGCATACTTCTCTGTATTATTCGTCATGCCCCGACGTGAGGGGGCAGGTATGACCTGTACATGGGTTTTGTGGAGTTATGATGTGCCATGTACACATATAATATGATATGATATGATATGACCATCTGATAGGATATGATCTGTTATGGAGATATTCCCTACTCTGGGGTTATGATGTGTTGTGGCGCCAGTGATGGGGCGGCGACCACATTTTGTATTTGTTCATAGAGTCCCAAAATAGGGCCAGATATGGCATATGTTTTTCTGCATATATTATTTGTGGTTATGAAAAACATTTTGATATTCTGGATATTTTTCTCATTTTTGCACCTTTTATTCTGGTAATGGCTTTACTTATTACAGTCTATACTTTACATACTCAGTACATTGACCGTACTGACCCCCTTTCTTTGGGGGTTGCATTACATGCCCGCAGGTGCAGACGCTTGGTTTGCTGATTCACTCGCTTAGGACATCCACCCTGTTGGTTGACAGTGCTCTTTTGTCCGGAGCCCTATTTTGGTACTAACTTTTCTGTTGTATATTTATACGTGATGGTTAAGGGTACGACGAGGCCCTATCCCGTTATATAATTATGCTATCGTTCTATAGAGGTTTGTAGACTTGTGTTGTGGGTTCTGTATATGTATTTTAGGCTTCGTGTTCCGTGATGGCCTTAACGGCCTTCGTGTGCTACATCTATTTTTGTGCGCTCTCTAGCTATCTCTTTTGATTTCTGCATTTGTTTATTCTGCTAACATACTCAGTGGGGCTAAGGGTACGTATGAGTGCCAAAGTCGGGCACCAGTCACTGCCTACGGAGATGGGTCATGACAAAAGTGGTATCAGAGTGGTTTGGTCCTCGAAATATCTATAGATTATTTCTAGTAGAGTTCGGTTTATCGGTGTGTGGTTCACCACTTCTATAAACAAGAGGCTACAAGACATTTAGGATGTTACCTTTCTTTCTTATCTTAGATCATGCTATAGAGCCCAGCCATAGGAAATGAAATTCCTTTTTTTCTAACCTTTGGTTTCAGCTGAAGAGCGACATTGACAGAAGAAAGTGATGGATGATATTGGAAGCTACATAGTATACATGTAAGTAATAGTGCGGAAGAAGCATGTTGGGTAAGGTAAGAAGATTGAAATATGATTGAAATGTAAAGTTAAAATTGAAAGGAAAAGTAGACAGAAAAGTGTAACGGGTGCAGTTCGAGTTGGACATACGAGGTAAGTCTATCATTTTATATTGTTGTTGATATTGGGCACCCTGTGAGGCTGTGATATGAATATATATGTATTGGCCCTGTGAGGCATTGTTGGTATTTCCAGAGTGAAGGTTTGGGATAGTAAGGAATATAGAGGAAACTCCGTCAAATTTTTTTTGTAAATAGAAAGAGAATGAGATATAAGGTTGTAATATATCTTGAGAGATCATATCCATGGTAACGATAAGATCCGACTAAACTAGGAGTACTACTGACTATGGAAAATAAGTTAATTGCGATATGGGTGGCAAGTAGAAGGTCAATACTGATATGGTGAGAAGAACAGTGATGGATATGAATGTCTTAAGACAGCCTGCGAGGTATTAAGGATGAGAATGACGAGGAAGGATAATGGGTTAAGTACGCTTGCTCCACTAGGTGGAATTAGCCCAGAGTAAGGATCATGAATAAAAGTTAAGAAATATTACCCTCCGGGATTGACCATAAGCAGAATATAGTGTGAATATAATGAGGATCATCATGGAAGTACGTAGAGCCTAGTAAAAAAGTAACTAAAGAATGTGATTGTGAGTAAGATTAGAGTTAGCATCGGGTACGCGATAAGGATTTAAGCTCATGAAGCAAGAAGGGGTATTGTGTATATGTACCTCTACTTTGGAAATAGTGGGATCCCTCGAGGATAGGGAATGGAAAATTGCAAAACAACTGAGACATTGTGAAATTATTAAAGGAACAAGTGGTATCCTTTGGGGAAAAAAAGAGGTGCTAACAAAATGTGAAACACGTGTCATCAGAGTATAAGTGCCCCCGAATAGAGAATCGAACACGATTATAAACACTAGTGACGTACTGATTGGGAGGAATGAAAGCTGACTTCGGCTAAACTACTACGATAGATATATAACTCGAGTACCAGTACTTGGACTAGATTGGGTACTAGTTCTCGAGAATTCTAAGAACCCCATGATTGTACTAAGGTTTCTTATAGGGGAAACCTAAAGTATAGATGATCTAACATAAGGTGTAGACATGGTGAAGTATGTTAAAGGGTTGGAACATAATCATATGTGCATGAATAGTTGAAAATAAACAGAGGATGACATGGGTACACCCTAAAGAGGGGAAGTGGACAAGAGAAATACAAGCGTGAGAGAAAATCAACTGATACTATTATATGTAAATGGGAATGCTTAAACTTCAAAGGAGATCCCATAAGGGATGGAGGCGATCATACCAACACTAACGCACTGGATCTATCAGAACTCATAAGTTAAGAGTGCTTGGGCGAGAGTAGTACTAGGATGGGTGACCCCCTGGGAAGTGAAAGAGAAAATGAAACACAAGTATCCGTACCTATTCCCTATGTCTACAAGTAATCCTAACCTCTGGAACTCTGATATTGATTGCTCGATGAAAGTATATGTTATAGCGATGGGATAGAGAAACTCTCCATATAATCGGTGTTACAACCCACGCTTTTAAAACTCGGAATGTCTCATAAGTTCCTTGGACATTACCATGTGAGCCAGATATGCTACGACACTATCAAACGACTCTAAGGAAGGGAGAATGTGATACCCCATAGTAGAGAAGGTTGGATATGGAGTCATAAGAATTCGGAAGGAATTGGAGGCCAAGTAATGAGTCGTAGGATCCGATTTACCTACATAAGTTATTAATGTAAAAGTCTTATATACTTGAGCTACTGGAGGACATACCAAGCCTGCGTAGCACAGATTACATAGGCTCTTAAAATAAAGTGAGATAATGAACCTACGAGAGGGAGCAAGAACTTGTTTCTGAACATACGAAAGTGAAGCAAGCAGGTGACAAGCAAGCACCTCAAGAAAGCAGGTGACAAGCAAGCACCTCAAGCAAGCAGGTGACAAGCAAGCAGGTGACTCACCTGCCTGCTTGGGGGGTGGACCCCACTTCCACGTGGCGGCGTGTGATAGGCCGCATGAATCTAGGTGGTGCCCTAGGGGGCTGCCACATGTCACCCCTAAGGGGATGCCATGTGGAACCTTCTAAAGATATATATATATATATATATATATATATATATATATATATATATATATATATATATATGTGTGTGTTATGTGATGTTATACATCAGTTCTTATTCCAAAACTCCAGCAGCAAACAAAGGAAACCAAAAACCCTAAACTAGAGAGAGAAAGAGGGCGGCCAAGGGAAAAAAATAGGTAAGTCTCGATTTTGCTCCGTAAATTAATTATCTAGCATATACCACGATGATATGGATGTATTATTAGTATAAAATCATGGCTTGGTGCAGCAAAAATCGGACAGCAAGTAGCCACGGCGTTCAAGTCGCGCTAGAAAAGTTCTGAGGCACAATTTTGGCTAGTTTTAGCCAATTTCGGGTAAGGTAAGGCTTCTCCTTTAAATTTGGACTTTATGGTGTTTTTATAGAGTATATTATAAACCTTGTATGCTGCTGGAAGTGTAAGAAAGTCTTGGAAATATTCAACGTTCGAAATAAACTAAATTGGAGTCGCTATAGTTGAATTGTCGTCGAAATAAAGTATTGTTCTTGTGAGGTGCTGCTGCAGGGGTGTGGCTTGTTGTTGCAGGGTCTAAATATGTTCTAAATGAGGTGTGGGAGCTGCTGGTTGCATCCACACGACCCCCCCTGCTTCGTACGGTTAAAGGTTTTGCAAAATAGAAACTAGAAACCCTATTTTGATAACGTATTTTTGAGCGAGTCGTTTGGAGTTTATGTTGTATATTGTTGGTGTGAATTGCATAAACATATGTTGCAGGTTGTTGTTGTTAGTTGGATGTAGTGTTTAGGGATCTAATTAAAAATTTGGATATGACACATTATAGGGGAGGTGCTGCCTAATTTTCGTTAACGCCTTAATTAATTAAAGAACTAGTCGAGGAAATGAACAAGGAAATAGATTCCATAAACACTAAGGTGCAACCTAAGATGCTGGAAAGTCAAGAGTGGTTGATATTCGTATTACTTCCAGGATGAATAGGTTCAAAGGACGACGAGGCAAACGTAACAAAGAGTGACTCGTACAAAGAGTGACTTGTACGAGGTATGTGAAGCGTTTTTTGGCGTGTTTTGGAATAAGTATGTAGAGCTATCTTTCTTTTCTTTTGGCATGTCTTAGATGTAAGTTATGAATGATATGTATGTGATATTTGGGATTCAATCCATTCATAAAGCCCTGAATATAAGTCGAAATTCTCGTTTACTTTTGATGTTAGAACTCCTGTAATAGCTGAGTCATTGCCTTTAAGTCTTCTATATGATGAAAACTAGTACATGTAAAGCCTACCTCTTCTTCCCTTTGGAATGGCTTAATTTTAAGTGAAATGATATATGATATAGGTTTAGAGGAAATTCCAATTATGAGCTCTGAGTATAACTCGTGACTTATAGTCACTTCTGACCATTAAAAGTCTGAAAGTAGTCAAATTATTATTCTCGAGATTTCTATATAGTGAATAGTAAGTGGAGATACAAGCTCTTTTTCTTGAAGGCTCTGAAACGATCAATGTCTTTGATTGCATAACTGTGTCTCTGATTGCATAAATCATGTTTCTGATTGCATAGGCTATGTGGCATTGTCTTGATACATGTCTGTGATTCCTGAGGCCCCAATTGATGTAACCCCTAATGACATCTAAAGGGCACTTCAGATAAGTACCTTCCTGGTCTTTAGGTGACGGTTCACTTGAGTGTTTCATTGAGTCTCAGAAGGTGACTTACTTGCATATAGTTTCTCATTACTCTACTCGTGCATGCTGTAACCCTTTTTTCTTTATGTTCTACGATGGGCCGGATATTATGTCGGGCGCAGCTTTACTACTTCTTTCACCGTATCCCGGGCCGAATGTGTACTTTTCCACGCACGAGGAGATGATTCCATACATAAGGTGTGATATATGTTATATGTTATGACGATACGATTATTTACTGAGTCCCGGGCCAGCTGTAATATGATAGTATATGTGGCGAAATAAGGAAAGAACACCGAGTCCCTCCTTAGAGGGCCGGGTACGGTATGTATATTATGATGGTACGCTATAGACATACACCACTCCATTCTTCGAGTCCCTTACTAAAGGGGCTGGATACTTTATGAAGGCATGCATATGAGATTAAAGTGATACATGTGTGACCCCGAGCCCGTAGTGAACCGAATATAATACGATGACATACATGATAAGATTATACCATATACGAGGATATGATACCGTATACGATGATATGATGAAATGAAATGCATGATGGTACAATGACATGTGAATATGAGGAAATGATTATGACACCGAGTTCACTAGCGGGCTGGGCATAGCATATGATGATGTGTATGATTACGTGTCCTAAGGTGCAAGTACAATTATTTGTTAATTGTTATACTTGTCCCCTACATCCCTACTTCAGTTATGTATTGTTATGCTTTATATACTCAGTACATATATCGTACTGACCCCCTCGTACTCCGGGGGGGCTGCGTTTCATGCCCGCAGGTACAGATGCTTATTTTGGAGATCCGTCTGCTTAGGTGTTCCTCCCAGCCATGTCGGCAGTGCTTCACTGTTCTTGAGCCTAATTTTTGATACTAGTCACTTAATGTATATATTTATATATTCAGGGTACGGCGGGGGCCCTGTCCCGCCATATGTTGCCTTCACTATTCTTAAAGGTCTGTAGACATATGAATGTGGGATGTTTGTGAGTTCGTTTCGATTATGCCTATACGGCATTTTATGAATATTGTTATGTTACAGCAGCTTTGTCGAGCGCATTCCCTTATTGGTTATGAGACGAGTGAAAGAGGCCACACGCACATGGAAAAAAAAGTTTTAACTCATTGGATTTTTGTTTTATTTTGTGAGAGGTATCACCTTGTTCATAGTTCAATATGGCTACAACTGATAGGTAGGTATACGGGGGTCCAGGTCGGACTTCAGCCTCACCCTTTGGGATTGGGTCGTGACAGAAGTGGTATCAGAGCAGTTCATCCTCGGATGTCTGCAGACTGTGTCTAGTAAAGTCTTGGTTATCAATGTATTGCGCACCACATCTATAAATAGGAAGCTACAGGGCATTTAGGATGTTACCTTTCTTTCACATTTGAGATCGTGCTATAGATCCGAGTCATAGGAAAATTCCTTATACTAACCTTGGATCTTAACAGAAGGACGATACCAACAGAAGGAGGTAATTAACAACATGGGACATTACGAAGCATGTAGGCACAGAAGATATCCATTGGGTAAGGTAATGAACTAATATTGAAATGTAAAGTTGAAACCTGAAAGGAAGGCAAACAGGAAGTGCAACAGATGCAGTTTGAAGTTGGACATACGAGGTAAGTCCAGTATTTTTATAATATTGTTAATATTGAAAGCCCCGCGTGGCTGCGGTGTAAGATGATATTGAAATCCCTGTACGGCTATGATAGGATATGAATATATATATGTGTGTTGGCCCTGTGAGGCATTGTTGGTATTTTCTGTGTGCAGATTGTGGGATAGTAAAAAGTGTAGAGGAA
Organism: Solanum dulcamara; assembly: GCF_947179165.1. Classification (NCBI taxonomy): domain Eukaryota; kingdom Viridiplantae; phylum Streptophyta; class Magnoliopsida; order Solanales; family Solanaceae; genus Solanum; species Solanum dulcamara. The sequence continues at coordinate 49,532,804 of NC_077243.1, forward strand.
ACTCTGCCGAAATTTTCCAAGGACAAGAAAAGGAAATGAAACATAGACTTTTAGTATGCCTTAAAAATTGATATCAAGTACCCCTATTATGTTTAACTAAAGCTATAAGAGATACTCTTCATGTCATCGATGAGGGACACCCTCTTTACTTGGGGATTTTTAAATATGAATTGAACAGTGTGATACGAGTATACAGGGATAAAGTGGGACCAATAGTAAGGCACACTTAGTATGCGTTGACTAAGTTAAAAGCCTACGTTGAGAACACAGTAAAAGCATGGAGCTCAAGATACAAAAAAAAATAACGCGTGTACACAACGTTGCCCCAAAAATGATGGAACCCTTAAGGGACGAGGATGGAAAACTTAAGGAATAAATGTCGCAACTTCTATTCGTCCCAAGAAACAAGGTATATAGGTTGGGAAAGACACTACTCCAAGAGAATCTTGGACAATGAACATCGAAATACAAATGTGTCCTAGTTAAAAGGAAATTTAGAACGACTGTAAGGGTAGATCAACTTTAATAAGGATAAGTAGAATGTGGCCTTGGGCAAGTTAGTTCATGGGTCCCATTACTCAAGTACAGAGTAACAGATGAGATGTTGCACTATGTATGAAAAGGTTTTCGTCATTTCATAATTTAGCCAAGATTTCATACGCGGATGGTCAGGTTGTAAAAACAATACAAGAAGACAGGGACCTGATGCAGTACCACGTAGATTGGAGAAAGAGATTGGGAAAAATTGAGACTAGACGTAAAGACATAAAGCAAGGTACAGGCAGATGAAAGTACGAGTACCCTCTAAAGGGGGGAAGTTAATGAGAAAATGGCAAAGTAGGAGGAGGCAATTAATATGGCAATATATTTGAGATGGACTTCTAAACTTCAATAAAATATTTTGCCGAACCAAGTTAGAAAGGTCCGGAAGCCACCAATAATTGGATGGAAACTAGAATGCTACATAAGACAGCGTTAATAAGGTTGTGATGAGACCTTGAACAACATAACACTAGAAGGCAGTGGCGTATAAAAACAAAAAGGTGTAACCATGAAAGGATATCGACCAACTCAAGAGCCATTACGAAGGATAATGACAGCCTGCTAGACTAAAATAACCAAAAAGGGACATGGTCGTGGTGAAACTAAAGATCTACCCCTATGCCGATTGAAAGATAACAGAGGGAAGGACAAGGCGAAACATAAACACTCGCTAGACAACGCTGAGGTAAATTTAGAGCTAAGTTGAGTGCCCCGCACATTGTGGAAAGGGTTACAATAAAACGCGACACGAAGACTTCCCAGGGAGGTCACCCATCCCAGTATTACTCTCGCTCCAGCATGCTTAACTTCAAAATTCTGATGGAACTTAATGCGTTAGTGCTGGTATAATCGCGCGAGATGGAAGAATCTGAACTAGCGACGGAGAAACAACACAAGATTATGTTCCCGGAGTACTATACATTACGTGGGGGGGTATTGTAAAAAGGATTTAAGCAAGACAAGAAGGATTAGCTACCTGCTAACTAATGACGCACTCAAATGCCACAGCTCTTTAACATAGAACCAGTTAGTGAGAGGAAAACCACAGAATGACTATATGGGCCAGTGGGCGAGGGAATTTCAACACCACTTGGCAGCCAACTCTGAGGGCGAGAAATAGCAAAACCCAAAATGTAAGGGTACCAGCTGATGTAAGTTACGGATGACAGGAAGTGATACCCAAGGTCAAATATTCCACTGTATGTCCAGGATTACAAGATCACTTTGCACTCCAGCGCCAGATGACGTTGGAGGGAATATTACTTGTGGATTAATGATATTAGCCCCTGCTTCTTTGATAAAAGGCTACCTACTCAGCCGGGAAGGTGTAAAATTGTAGGGTAAAAGAGTTGTTGGACCTTACGGAGTCTCCACAACTATATTCCCAGGCGAAGGAGCCCAAGTTACAATTAACTACCGAGAGATACAAAAATAGGTTAAGCCAAACTACCGAGATAGAATTAGTACTATGGGTGAGGTAAGACATGGCCACGATTGGACCAAAGATCTACCCCAACATCGAATGTAGTATAAGGGAGAAAAAGGCAAGGTAAGACATGAGAACTAATGAGGTAGCACTGGGATATTTCTTGTACCCTCTCATAATCTTGTAAAGGTAAAGAATGACACAAGATAATGGGTCTAGAGGATTACAAGCAGGGGTAAGGGAAATTGTGAAAGAGTTTAAATAAAACTGACAGAACTAGCCAGTTACTACAGAATGGCGAGTATATATGCCAAAATTTCTTCAGAATTATACCAAATCATGCTAGACAAAGCACAGAATGACTACAAGAGCCATTATATGAGGGGACTGCAACATTATTCAGTAGCCAACCCTAAGGATGGGAAAAAAGGGGGAACCCAAAAGATAGAGTGCCAGTTAAGGTTCTGAAAAGAGTCGAGAAGGACTATACGAGGCTAACAGTTCCCAAATTATCAACATTGTTATGAACCTATTTTATACTCTGTAAGAGTAAGGTGCTATACGGGTTATTGCGAGTAAGCTAACGAATCAACCCATTTGCTTTCAAGCAAGAGCACCTATGCAGCTGAAATTAGGTGGAGTTATAGAACATGGAGGTAGTAAGGTTCCTTGACATTTCCCCAAATAATATCTTAGATAGAAGGACTTCAATTATGATTAACATTTGGACATCAGTCCAAGAAGAGATTGGGAACACAGGTAGATCTTAGTACCCCAGTTTTTCCCTCGAGCTGCTGAACAGACTGAGCATACTATCAGACGTTAGAAGGTATATTGCGGGCCTATATGGTTGGCTTTAAGAGTAATTGAGACGACTGTCTACCACTTATTGAGTTTGCCTATGAGAAGGGCTACCGTTCCAGTATCCAGATGACCCCCTACAAGATGTTGTAAGGCAGAGCGTATAAATCCCCCTGTTGGGAAAAAGACTAAGCTGGTAGGCCGAACAGGATTAAGCAAACTATTGACTAACAACCCAGAGTCGGCAGAAATGATATACAGATAATCGACATCGACATTCAGAGTTCAAATTGATGAATGAATGTTCATAACGGAGTCACCCAAAAAGAGAACTTAACCCAAAATATATTAGACTGTATCAAGTTACTCATAAGGTGGGCAACGTGGCTGGTAAGTTGAGCTTACCACCTTATTTGGAAACTATACGCCCAGTCCATCAGATAGGAATGCTTCGCAAGGTTACTGATGAGCCACCCAGGGTATATTCCATAGATAATGTCCAGGAGATGGAATCCTGTGAGAAAAAACCTATCGCCATCTTGGATCGGCAAGCTGACAGATTGTAGACTAAAGATGTGCCTTCAGTCAAGATGCGGTGGAAAAACCAAAACCAGGAAGAGAATATGAAACACAAGTATTCGCACCTGTACCCGATGTCTGTAGGTAACCCCAACTCCTGAAACTCGTATATTAAGTGCCTGGGTGGAAGTATGTGTTATGGAAACAATAAAGAATCTCCCTACGATTTGTATAAGGTGCTAAGAGAAGTTTTGTCTAACATTTGGGGACGAATATTCTAAAGGGGGGAAGGATGTTACACCCTACGCTTTTAAAACTCGGAATGTCTCATAAGTTCCTTGGACATTACCATATGAGCCGGATACGCTACAACAATATCAAATAACTCTAAGGAAGGAAGAATGTGATACCCCATTGTAGAGAAGGTTGGAGATGGAGTCATAAGAATCCGGAAGGAATTGGAGGCCAAGTAATGAGTCGTAGGATCCGATTTACCTACGTAAGTTATTAATGTAAAAGTCTTATATACTTGAGCTACTAGAGGACATACCAAGCCTGCATAGCACAGATTACATAGGCACTTAAAATAAAGTGAGATGATGAACCTATGAGAGAGAGCAAGAACTAGTTTCCGAACTTACGAAAGTGAAGCAAGCAGGTGACAAGCAAGCACCTCAAGCAAGAAGGTGACAATCAAGCAGGTGACTCACCTGCCTGGTTGGGGGAGTGGACCCCGCTTCTACGTGGCGGCGTGTGATAGGCCGCATGAACCTAGGTGGCGCTCTAGGGGGCTGCCACGTGGCACCTTCTAAAGATATATATATATATATATATATATATATATATATATATATATATATATATATATATATATGTGTGTGTGTGTGTGTGTGTTATGTGATGTTATACATCAATTCATATTCCAAAACTCCAGCAACAAACAAAGGAAACCAAAAACCCTAAACTAGAGAGAGAAAGAGGGCGGCCAAGGGAAAAAAATAGGTAAGTCCCGATTTTGCTCCGTAAATTAATTATCTAGCATATACCACAATGATATAGATGTATTATTAGTATAAAATCATGTCTTGGTGCAGCAAAAATCAGACAGCAAGCAGCCACGGCATTCAAGTCGCGCTAGAAAAGTTCTGAGGCACAATTTTGGCTAGTTTTGGCCAATTTCGGGTAAGGTAAGGCTTCTCCTTTAAATTTGGACTTTATGGTGTTTTTATAGAGTATATTATAAACCTTGTATGCTGCTGGAAGTGTAAGAAAGTCGTGGAAATATTCGACGTTCGAAATAAACTAAATTGGAGTCGCTATAGTTGAATTGTCGTCGAAATAAAGTATTGTTCTTGTGAGGTGCTGCTGCAGGGGTGTGGCTTATTGTTTCAAGGTCTAAATATGTTCTAAATAAGGTGTGGGAGCTTCTAGTTGCAGCCACATGACCCCCCCCACTTCATACGGTTAAATGTTTTGCAAAATGGAAACTTAGAAACCCTATTTTAATAACGTATTTTTGAGCGAGTCGTTTGGAGTTTATGTTGTATATTATTGGTGTGAATTGCATAAACATATGTTGCAGGTTGTTGTTGTTAGTTGGCTGTAGTGTTTAGGGATCTAATTGAAAATTTGGATAGGGCACATTATAGGGGAAGTACTGCCCAATTTTCATTAATGCCTTAATTAATTAAAGAACTAGTCGAGGAAACGAATAAGGAAATAGATTCCATAAACACTAAGGTGCAACCTAAGATGCTGGAAAGTCAAGAGTGGTTGATATTCGTATTACTTCCAGGATGAATAGTTTCAAAGGACGACAAGATGAACGTGACAAAGAGTGACTCATACGAGGTATGTGAAGCTTTCTTTTGGCGTGTTTTGGAATAAGTACGTAGAGCTATCTTTCTTTTCTTTTGGCATGTCTTAGATGTAAGTTATGAATGATATGTATGTGATATTTGGGATTCAATCCATTCATAAAGCCCTGAATATAAGTCGAAATTCTCGTTTACTTTTGATGTTAGAACTCCTGTAATAGCTGAGTCATTGCCTTTAAGTCTTCTATATGATGAAAACTAGTACATGTAAAGCCTACCTCTTCTTCCCTTTGGAATGACTTAATTTTAAGTGAAATGATATATGATATAGGTTTAGAGGAAATTCCAATTATGAGCTCTGAGTATAACTCGTGACTTATAGTCACTTCTGACCATTAAAAGTCTGAAAGTAGTCAAATTATTATTCTCGAGATTTCTATATAGTGAATAGTAAGTGGAGATACAAGCTCTTTTTCTTGAAGGCTCTGAAACGATCAATGTCTTTGATTGCATAACTGTGTCTCTGATTGCATAAATCATGTTTCTGATTGCATAGGCTATGTGGCATTGTCTTGATACATGTCTGTGATTCCTGAGGCCCCAATTGATGTAACCCCTAATGACATCTAAAGGGCACTTCGGATAAGTACCTTCCTGGTCTTCAGGTGACGGTTCACTTGAGTGTTTCATTGAGTCTCAGAGGGTGACTTACTTGCATATAGTTTCTCATTACTCTACTCGTGCATGCTGTAACCCTTTTTTCTTTACGTTCTATGATGGGTCGGATATTATGTCGGGCGTAGCTTTATTACTTCTTTCACTGCGTCCCGGGCCGAATGTGTACTGTTCCACGCACAAGGAGACGATTCCATACGTGAGGTGTGATATATGTTATATGTTATGACGATATAATTATTCACCAAGTCTCGGGTCGGCTATAATATGATAGTATATGTGGCGAAATAAGGAAGGAACACCGAGTCCCTCCTTAGAGGGACGGGTACGGTATGTATATTATGATGGTACGCTATAGACGTACACCACTCTATTCACTGAGTCCCTCACTAAAGGAGTCGGATACTTTATGAAGGCATGCATATGAGATTAGAGTGATACATGTGTGACCCCGAGCCCGTAGTGAACTGGATATAATACGATGACATACATGATAAGATTATACCGTGTACGATGATATGATATCATATACGATGATATGATAAAATGAAATGCATGATGGTACGATGACATGTGAATATGAGGAAATGATTATGACACCGAGTTCACTAGCGGGCTGGGCATAGCATATGATGATGTGTATGATTACGTGTCCTAAGGTGCATGTACAATTATTTGTTAATTGTTACACTTGTCCCTTGTATCCCTACTTCAGTTATGGTCTCAGTTATGTGTTGTTATGCTTTATATACTCAGTACATATATCGTACTGACCCCCCGTACTCCGGGGAGCTGCATTTCATGCCCGCAGGTACAAATGCTTATTTTAGAGATCCGTCAGCTTAGAAGTTCCTTCCAGCCATATCGGCAGTGCTTCACTATTCTGGAGCCTAATTTTTTATACTGGTCACTTAATGTATATATTTGTACATTCAGGGGTACGACGGGGGCCCTGTCCCACCATATGTTGCCGTCACTATTCTTAAAGGTCTGTAGACATATAAATGTGGGATGTTTGTGAGTTCGTTTCGATTGTGCTTATACGGCATTTTGTGAATATTTTTATGTTACAGCAGCCTTGTCGGCTTGCATACCCTTATGGGTTATAAGAAGAGTGAAAGAGGTCACACACACATGGAAAAAAAAGTTTTAACTCATTGGGGTTTTGTTTTATTTTGTGAGAGGTATCACCTTGTTCATAGTTCAATATGGCTACAACTGATAGCTAGGTATATGGGTTCCAGGTCGGACCCCAGTCGCGGCCTACGGGATTGGGTCATGACAATCAGTATAATATCCGGAGGAAGGTTTTGGTTCACATTCGAGGACGAATGCTCTAAAGGGGGGAAGGATGTTATAACCCGTATTTTGGACATTTGGACATTTTGGGATAATTGTAAAAAGTTAAGGATAATGCTATGTTTTGATCTTGTTTGATACATAAGTTGGTTATGAAAATTTTGGATGTGAAAATACTAGAAAGGGTTAAGTGCAAAATTGAAATTTCAAAAAAATAACTTAGTTTCATGAAACCCTATGGACTAAGTGATTGGGCTTGGAAGAATCAAAAAAACAAACAAGAGAGGCCCAAACAAAAGATCCAAGCCCAAGTCATTCATATATATGATGAATGAATAAAAAAGGGGCACTTAGTCAGAAACCTCTAGAACCTTCAAGAGAAATTGAGAAAGGAGAAGAACAAAGGAAAAAAAACAAAAGCGGAGTTGGATGCCAAGTAATGAGTCGTAGGACTCGACTTACTTACGTAAGCTACCAACTTGAAAATCTTACATACTTAAGCTACTTGAGTACGTACCAAGTTTATGTAGCAAGTATTACATAAATTCATAAAAAAAAGATAAGATTATGAACCCACGAGGGGTAAAAGAACGTGACACGTGGTATCATAGGAGAGTGCCACATGGAAGAATCTAGTTGTGCCATGTGGCGGAAGCTGGAACAAGAGGGGGTGGGCCCCACATGCCACATGGCAGCCTATGGGTGGAGGAGGTGGTGTGTTGGCCCAATGAGGGCTTGACATGGTCACCACTTAGGGGTTGACACGTGTCACCTCATAAGGTGGCCTATATATATATATATGTTTTATGTTCATCCTTATCAAGAAAGTCATTTCTTCAAGAAAACTCTAAAGAAAAAGAGAAGAGAAGAGAACTCTAGGCTAGAGAGAGAGAGCGCCATGGTTTTGGAGAGAAAAAAAGAGTAAGTCTCCAATTTCATTTCGTAAATTAATTATCTAGGGTATAACATGATGTTATTAAGGTATTATTAATATAAATTTATGGTTTGGAGAAGCACCAAAATGTTAGCAAACAGCCACAAAGTTGTAGACGCGCTAAAGGAAATTTTGAGGTGAGTTCCGGCAAGTTTTGGTGAGTTTCGGGTAAGGTAAAGTTTCTCTTTCGAACTGGAGTTTATGATGTTTTTATGAGGTATATTACATGTCTTAAATAAGGTTGGAAGTTAAAAAATTTCATAAGGATGCTTGATGTTAGAAACAAACTAAATTGAAGTCGTTAAAGCTAAATCGAAGTCGAGTAGTGGGTTATCGTTGTGGTGCTGCAGGTGCAGCTAGTTGGGTTGCGTGTTTCAAGGCTTTAAAGTGTTTTAAAAAGGGTGCGGTTTCTTCTGGTTTCAGCCACACGATCCTCCGTTTGGTATGGTTAAAGATTTTGCGAAATAAAGATATAAAATCTATTTTGATATCGTAGTTTTGAGCTAGTGCTTTGGAGTTATATTGAGTAATGTTGAAGTGAATTACTTGTATATATGATGATGGTTGTTGTTGTTGGTATGTTTGTTGACATGGTGGCCGATTTAAAATCTCGGGGATGTTGAAATTATAGGGGAGATGCTGCTTGATTTTTGGTAAATTAAGAACTAGTAATGAACTAGTCGAGGGAAATGGATAAAGAAATGACCTCTATGGAGACTTGGTTGTAGAGTTAGAATTGGAAAGTAAAAGGTCATTAACCATAGTATTACTTTCATGTTAAATAGGTTCAAGAGACGACGAGGCGGATGTATTAGGAGTAATTCGTAAGAGGTATGTAAAGCTAACTGTTCCTTCTTTTGGCATGTATTTGGCATAAGTTTGTAAAGCTTATTCTTTCTCTTGGCATGTTTTGACATAAGTATATTAAGCTAATCTTCCTTTTTGGCATGGTTTTTATGAAACAAGTATATGACTTTTATATTAATCCAAGGAAGTTCGTATTCGTAGAGCCGCTAGGAAAGCCAACTTTTTGATTTTCCAAAGGATATTTTATCGTGCCTAGATACGTGTATATAATTCCAAAAGTTCTATTTTGATATAACTCATAGTGATATTCAAAAGGTACTTGATACGACTCTTGTCTTGTTTTTTGAATAATAGCTCATTTTGTTAACTCCATCAAGTCTCAAACATGATTTAATGTGCATTTAGTTTCTCACTACTCCACTCGTAGATGCCTCAATGCTTCCTTTACCGAGCCCGGGTTAGGTTTTGTTATCGTGTGTACTTCTCTACATTGTTCGCCGTGCATCGACGTGAGAAGGAAGGCATGACTTGTACATGGGTTTTGTGGAGTTATGATGTTCCATGTACATATATGATATGATATGATATGACAATCGGATATGATATGATCTGTTACGGAGATATTCCCTACTCTGCAGTTATGATGTGTTGTGGCGCTAGTGACGGGGCGGCGACCACATTTTGTATTTGTTCACCGAGTCCCATAATGGGGTTGGATATGGCATATGTTTTTATGCATATATTATCTGTGGTTATGAAAAATATTTTGATATTCTGGATATTTTGCTCATTTTTACACCTTTTGTTCTCATAATGGCTTTACTTATTATAGTCCATGCTTTACTTACTCGGGACAGACCCGGCCCCTGTTTCTTGGTCGCTTTAGTGACATCCTAGCCATTTTATCGACACTCGCTTTAGCGACCAGGAGTCTCTTTAGCGATGGAACCATGTTCCTATTAGCGTAAATTGAGCTTTCCATACCAAGTTCTTCGGTGGGGTTTTTCGACATTTCAAAACTAACCGCGTTGTTAGAATTTCCATCCGGGTGCGATTTCCAAGAATATTGACCATGGTCAGCCATAGGCTAATTTCCAAAGTCAAAAGCGCCAAATGGCTCCAAACTCGTATCGATTGTCTCGATACTCATGCCAACCATGCTACTAGCCTTATTTGACTGCCCTGAAGCTGATGGTATTGACGGAATTCCATTCTGAGGTCGTTTGCCATAACCTATATCCGAAGTTATCTTTTCAAGTTATAAAGGTTCCAAAATAAGGAAATGGGCCTAAAACTATTTCGAGGATCTCTAGAATCAAACCAGAAGTCATTCTAAATCAAACTTGGCATTTCGGAGCTAACTGTGATGACATAATTTTTATCTGAGCGCACTTGCTAAAAATATTGACTAAAGTCAGACTTGGCCAAAACTTCAAAGTTAAAATGCCTAATTGCACCAACTCAAAACGAAGGATCCAAAATAAAAAATAACCTTCCTTGTAGACCAACATGACTCTTCCGGAGCTAAAGGAACTGATGGAATCGTCATCCAACATCATAATCTCCAAGGGCTGCCTCAAGTCAACTCTTTCAAGACTTAATCTTCAAGAATGGCCAAACCTTCTAAAAACTATACCGAACCCTCTTGGGGAGTGTTCCACCTATCCCAACACCATATATGAGATATAAAGAAGCTTATGAAAGGGGTAAAATGATAAAAATATGCAAAAGTATAAAAATGACCTTGGAGGTAAGTAGACGTAGTTATGGCTCAATATCCTCTAAAATTATGATGAACCGCCCGGAATAACCCTCGAGCTCATCAATAAAAGGGCCATCCAAAATTCACACCTCGAGCTTATCAAATGAAATAATGTCACGACCCAATTTCTTAGGCCGTGATGGCACCTGCCTACACCCACTAGCAGGTAAGTCTAACCCTTAATACTTAACTCAGAACCAAAGACAACGGGCTATCAAGCGGAACATTAATAAATAAAGTGGAAAGTAAGTAATAATGAGAATAAAGAGAAAAACTAAAACAACATAAGAAACCACCCCAAGACCGGGCATCATTCAATCAAGCATCTAAAAAAAATACAAATACAAGGCTTTTACAAGTACAATAAAAGTACAGACAGTCTTCGAAAGCAAGTAAAGACTAGTCCTATTCCAACATGGATGGAAATTAGCAACTCTGAACTCCAAGAGCTCACCAAATCTCCGAGTTAGAAGCTACTCTGCACAAGTCCAAATCAATGGCGAGAACCCGTACTATGATCTCTATGGAGCAAAAGTGTAGTATGAGTACCAAACGAATGGTACTCAGTAGGCATAGGCCAACTATGCTCCATAGATAAAGAAAGTATAATTCACAGGTAATTAGGAAAATACAGCACAAGTAAACAAATAAGATCTAACACAAAGTGAAGAAGGAAATGAGAGTAAAGAGGTAGGATATATATAACTATAGAAGAAAAAAGTCAAAGAATGCACCTGCATGTGCAAGCCACAACCTATTTACAGAAATGAGAACTAAAGGAGCCAACTAATCAAGGACGGAAACACTGTCTATCAGCAAATCACATATCAACTAAGAACCAAACCAACTGAGTCTAACAGGAAAACCGCAACAACAACAAGCCAGACTTAGTCACCCTACTATCCAACTACAAGTACAAAAAGAGATAAGAACAGGTAAACTAAGACAATAACCGATCGTACGCCCATACCCTAGAAGGTACAAACATACCCCCGGCCCCTATAAAATTGGGGAACCACACCATACAAGTATACTAGTGATAGGTGATGCTAATGAATGCAAGTTTGTAGTAAAATCCAGTAACATCATCGGTGGCTCTCAAAGATCAACAACAAATGTATAGACCTACCTCGGCCCTCAGCTTGCCAGGTGGGACCCATGCAGCTCCCTTAGCCAGTTCAATGGTGCATTGGCCAAAGGGGCCCATAAAGGACGTGGGAAGTCTGTATACACCGCCTGGGACAAAACCAGGTTTTTCATAAACATATAATATTCCTATAGTGGTATCGTAGAGTGAGCAGCCAAGCCGATGTAGAAAGGGCGACGTTGCACCAGATATCTATAAATTAGTACCCTCAATCGTGAGCACCCTGAAAAGGGGCCGTCCAGCTAGCCAGTACACTCCCAAGGGTATGGCCCAGGTAGAAAGAGTAACTTGAGGGCATCAGTGAGTAAATAAAAGGAGTCGACACGCAGAATAGCCAAGTAATACTGAGCATATCAGAGATGCCTCTAATGCATCAGGTAGAAAAAGGAGCACATCCCTAACACCTCATAAGTTATAAAACCAATGACCAAGTATCTGGGTGGTACGACTCCCATTAAAACCAGTTCAAAAATAGACAAAATGTGAGAAAGCCTTCTCAAAATTAGTAGTGAAATTTCCAATCTCAATACCAGGATAGTACCACAAAATGAGTGAATATGCTCAATTAAATGCAAGTATGTCATCACCAGCATCCAAACAAGATACACACAGCCATAAAGGAAATACCAAGTCCTAGCACACCAATAAGTCAAGGGAATAACTTGGAATCCAATCACTTCTCGAATAAGGCCTCAGGCCCAATAATATATAACAGGTAAGATGGCATCATAAGCCTACCGCTAAGCAAAAGCGAAACAATCAAGACATAGCTTAAAATCAAATAGGGGACAAATATCTCAAGGATCAGTGCCTTACCCCAAAATATGCCACCTCATCTCCCAACGAGCATAGCTATGCCAAACCTATGGCTACATGATCCCCAGAGGTCCTAGGCACTAGCATAAAGGGTATCCTATCCATAATAAGCACTATCAGAAGCTACGTTTAGCTAAGAGGGCAATAAATACCTGATAAAGAACCTAAGGTTCAAACCTAGCCTAAGTCCATCAATAGAAATCCTAAAAAGGATAATAATGCTAAGTCAACACCACAACCAAGGCCCACAGCCTAATCTAAGGATTTTACAGGGCTATTCTAGCCTAAAGCTCTCCGGGGAATAAGAAAATGGATTAGGATGAGGATAACGCTAATTTTGAAAAATACTCATCTAAGTCACATGTAGAATATGCTACACGATATTGAATAGAGACCATTCAAAAGCGGGAAATTGTAGCCTACCTTGATGTAGAACACGCGCGCTCTGATTCCACCAAAATGATGCTCTCGATCTTCGAATCACCTCCAATCACTACCACGCTGACAAAATTGTACTCACCTAGTCAAGACGGATGTTTTGATACCAATTTTATATTTTTCAAAGAGAGACGCATAATCGGGTCTAAAATGGGTTTGTGGGATCCGCATCGAGAATCCAAAATTCGACTCCGTAAAAAGGCACATTTGAGCTTAGAGAAGTTATGTTCCAACTTATAGCATAATTTGATGCTCAAAAAGTACAAAAATCAGCCCATGCATAATTTCACCATTAAAGGATAATTCAAGAAGGAGGGCAGTCCCTTAGGGACAAAATTTACCTCAAACGGTGCTTCAACGGATGAAACTAATCACACCACGATGTTCCTTGCATAAAACCCCCATCATTTAGCCTCAAGAAACACTGAAAATGGAGCTAAAATGACCAAGAAGTAAACCCCCAAAATTCATCAAAATACCAACTCAAAAATACTAAAACACATCAGCTTAAACATCAAATTTACCTCCAACAAAACTTCTAATGCACTCCCCGAGCTCATCAACGCGTCCCCTAGGAATTCTCTTAAAATTAGACCTTTGAATCTCCAAAATGGATTTATATAGACCAAGAAATTAAATCCCAAACTTCTTAAAGATTTCACTTCGAAAATACTCAGTGCAGCATCTAAAATCAAGATTTTACCACGATCAAATGCCCCAAATCAATTTTAGAGATCTCCAATGCGTTCTCGTCAAAACATCTCACAATCACCTAATTTGGAGCTTCAGAACTCAAGTTATGGGGTTTTGAAGTTTGAGAAAATACACAAAAATGGGTTTTTAACTTGCACCAGCAGTGCACTGCTGCACCCTCTTTTTGGCACAGTCCAAAATCTTTGACGTGGTGCTCGAGATTTATTTGAAACCCCGTGCATGCAAATGAGATATGCTACCCCACTAAATTTGACATTACAGACTAAATGACACATTCAAACTTCTCATACAAGGTCATTTTTATGAAAAGTGGGTCCCACACCCAAGTGTTATTTTAAGTCAAATTCCACAATGGCCTCGGAATTAGACTGAAAGCCTCGGAAAGTGAATGAAGGGTCATTCTAAACCAAACTCAACATTTCAAAACTAACCAAGCTATTAGAATTTTTATCTGAGTGCTTTTCCAAAAATATTGACCAAAGTCAACCATAGGCTAACTTTCGAAGTCAAAAGCGTCAAATGGTCCCCAAACTTATATTGATTGCCTCGATACTCTTGTTGGTAATGCTACTAACCTAATTTGGCCATTTCGGAGCTGATGGAACCGTCAGAATTTGAATTTAAAGTCTCCTTGATTCGAAACTCAAAAAGTCGCAACTAAACTAACTTAGGCCTTCTAAATACTAAAATAGACTCGGGTGCTCTAAAAATTCAACCAACACTTCTTCTAGACCGAAAACCAACCCCCAAATCCAACAGAGTCATCAGAATTCCATTCCGTACATCAGAACTTTGAAAGTTGAATAAAGTCAAACCTTGGCTTAAAATTCCTCAAATTCTCAACTCATACCTCAAATCTTCGTTACAACTCCAAAACTTATTCCATAAACTCTTCTAGACCAATTTCCATATTTAAGAGCTGCTGGAATTGACGGAATTCTATTCCGAGACTCATAGCTATAATTGATCCCAAATACCACTTTTAAATAATTAAAGCTTATAAAAACTTAAAATTTCAAAGACTCGACTTTTCATCGGATTTTCTAATAACCAACACCCGATACCAATCAGAAATGACTTGGGGCAACTGAAGAGAGGGTAGAATGATCATTTTATGAAAATTTCCAAAAATAACTTGTAGGGTCATTACAAATAAAGTGTAGCACAAACTCAATAAAAAGGCTACCTAGAATCATACCTCAAGCTCATCAACATAAATAAGGTATCACCCAATTTTTCTTAAATTCCTCATATTTATTCATCAACCGAAAGTCTTAATCTCACTCTTTAATTCCTTCTTTTAAAAAGATTCTTAACACCGGCGAGGTAAATAAGACAAGAAGCATGTAAAAATTATGTATCACTAAGCCAGGTAAGATCCCTTCAAGGACACAATATCACTAACCCTAGACTTTAGTGTACCGAAAGCACAGCCTCGGCCCAACATTTCAATATCATAAGTAAACAAGGCATAAGCACAAGCCAAAATTATAACAAGTAGCATCCTAAGTTCAAATCACCTAGGAGCAAGTTCTAAGGATTCTAAACTATGTAAACAGGTCAAGATAGCACCTAGACTAAGGCTCCAACGGCTAAAACCCAAACTACATACTAACGATGATTATCAGCTCCAAAATGTTCAATAGGATATCAACACCAAAATCACCAACCTAATCACATATTAGCACCCAAAATATATCAGTTCCAACAAAGTCAAGTCTAACAAGAGGAAGCCATAACCTACCTCAAGTCCAAAATGATGCAAAAACAAAGCCAATGATACCTATATTACTATAATTAAAAATGGAACTAAATCGGGTCAAGATTCGACATTGGGACCCAAGCACAAAATTGAAAAACCAAATCTATCACAAGGTCCCAAATAGCTCATGGAACTTGTGCCCCAAAAATAGTCACATTCCGAGCACCGAAAGAGCTCAAAACAACCCACCAATATCATGCCCTAGAATAGCCAAAAATGTAAGGAAATAATGAATTTGCGCAAACTTACAAGGTTTTAATGACGAGAAAGGGTCTCAAAACATCCTCGCAAGGATTTCCAACACCCTGGATCAAAAATGATCGAAAATGGACAAGAATTGCTCTCCAAATCATACTTTTTCTAAGTCCCATTGAAAATGGGCATTTAATTCACTGAAGCCAGTGAATTTGTTCATCGTAATCGCAAGCCCTAGCCTGCGATCGCGGGGCCTAATCAAAATACCCTTCGCGATCATGGCACTCATTCCCGCAATTGTGATGACCAATGACTCTGCCCTTTGCGATCGAGGCCCCTGGCTCATAAATGAAAAGAGCAATGTGGCGAGCACCAGCATTTCAACTGGTGCTGAACTTTGAGGAATGGGATTTTCTCCGATGAAGTCCAAAATTCATTCGGAACCCCGAGAACATAAAAAGACTATGCTACCAAACTGAAAATAGTATTTTGAACTCAACATAATAGCTGGATTTTCCAACGGATGTCATTTCATTGAAATGTTGAACAAACTCAATACTTTCTCAAAAAAGCATCCAAAACACACAAATGGCATAAAACTCATTCTGATCACCTCGAGAATCAAACCGAAGGTCGTTCCAGACCAAACTTAGTGTTTTAGAGCTAACCGCGCTGATGAAATTTTCATTTGAGCGTGTTTACTCAAAATATTGACTGAAGTCAACCTTTGGCCAAAACTTAAAGGTAAAATGGCAAAACCACCTAAACACAAAACAAAAAATCCAAAACCTAAACCAAACTTCCTCCTAGACCAAAATGGACCTTCTAGAGCAGATGGAACCATCGAAATTCCCATACAACCCCCAAATCTCTAGATGTTGACTAAGGTCAACTCTTTCAAGTCTTAAGCCTCAAAAAATGGCCACAACACCTCAAAACTCAATTGAACACCTTGGAGAGCATGCCACCCATCCCAACATCACATAAGAGCTATACAAAAGCTATGGAAAAGGGTAAAATGGTAAAAACACACAAAAGCACGAAAATGACCTTGGAGGTCATTATAACATCCACTATTAAAAGGTCTTTGTTCCTCAAAAGTCAAGGAAAAAAGGTACTTGGTGCCTCATAAAGGTGAGGATATTGAGTCTGCATGTCCTGCTCGGTCTCCCAAGTAGCCTCCTCGATTGAATGATGCCTTCACTAGACTTTCACCAATGGAATCTCCTTAGACCTCATCTTCCTAACCTGCTTGTCCAAAATAGTCAAGGCTGCTCCTCAAAGGATAAGGACTCATCAAACAAAACTGAATCCCAATAAAGCACGTGAGACTCATCTAGGACATACCATCATAGTATAGAAACATAGAATACAGGGTGAACACCTGATAGTGATGGGGGAAAGGCCAACTCATAAGCTACTCCCCTACCCATCTCAAGATCTCAAAAGGGATGATGAACCTAGGGCTAAGCTTACTCCTCCTCCCAAATCTCATCACGCCCTTTATGGGAAACACTTGCAGAAATACTCAGTCTCCAACCATAAACTCTAAGGGATGAACCCTCCAATCAACATAACTCTTCTACCTACTCTGGGCCCTATAGAGTCTCTCTTTGATCATATGAGCACTTTCAAATCACGTAGTAAATCGGTGCCCCAAGGTCTCACCTCAAAAGCATCAAACCAACCCATTGAGAAACAACATCTCTACCATACAATGCCTCAAAAGGTGATATGGTCAGGTCAATAAAGTCATGAAATTCTTTATTTTTAATTTTTTTAAAAAAATGGATTTATCTAAACCAATACATGATTTTCTTTTAGTCTTTCTAGGATCGGGTCTTATATTAGGGACTCTAGGAGGCGACTTCTATGAAAAAGGCAGCGCAAAAGAGGCTCTAGGGCTTGTTAAGGAATGCTTGAATGATAACTATTATTATATGCGAACTCTGGCAAAGCCAAAGACTGATCCCACTGACCCCCAAAATCAATAACACAGGCCCGAAGCATGACCTCAAAGACTTAAATGGTCCTTTATGAATGACCATCAGTCTGGATATGTAAAGTTGTGTTGAGCTCAACTCGGGTGCCTAACTCTCTCTATATAGACCCTCAGAAATGTGAAGTGAACTAAGTATCATGGTCTGAAATGATAGATACTGGCACCCCATGCAATCAGACCACCTCTCAGATGTAAATCTGAGCCAACCTCTATAAAGTGTAGGTAGTCTAGACTAGTAAGAAGTGTACAGACTTGGTCAATAGATCTACGATGACTCAAATAGAATCAAAACCAGGGGATGTATGAGGTAAATCCACTATAAAGTCCATATCTATCCTCTCCCACTTCCACTCTAGAATAGGTAGTCGCTGGGTCAAACCACCTGGCCTTTGATGCTCAAACTTAACCTGTTGACAGTTCAAGCACCTAGCCACAAAAGCTGCAATGTCTAGATTTATCCCGCACCACTAATAATATTGTCGTAGATACATCTTCGCCATACCGGGATGAAAGGAATATGTGGAATAATGGGCCTCCTCAAGGATGAGCTTGACTAGATCTCCAACTCTAGGGACATAGATACAACCATCAATCCGCAAAATTCCCTCCGGATCTAAGGTCTCTTTTCTAGCCTCCCCACTGAGTACCTTATCATGAATTACCCTTAAATGTAGGTCCTCAAACTGTTGTACCCAAATCTGCTCCATCAGGGAAGACCTAGCCTCTATACAAGCAAGTACCCTGCCCGGTTTAGTTTTATAAAGACAAACCATCTGGTTAGATAAGGACTGAATGTCTAAAGATAAAGGCCACTCCTCAACTTATAAGAATGCCAAACTCCCCATACTCACCTCTTTCCATCTAAAGCATCTGCTACTATGTTTCCCTTCCTTGAGTGATAGAGAATAGTGATGTCATAGTCCTTCAGCAACTCTAACCATCTGTGCTATCCCAAATTAAGGTCTTTCTAGCTAAATATGTACTAAAGACTATGGTGGTCAGTGTAGGTTTCACAATGGGTTCCATATAAGTATTGTCTCTAAATCTTCAATGCGAAGACTACCACCGCTAACTTTAAATCATGTGTGGGGTAGTTCTGCTCTTGTGCCTTCAGCTACCTGGAAGTATATATAATAACTCTACCCTGCTACATCAGAACGCAACCCAAGACAACACCTGAAGCATCACAATACACTATAAATCCCTGGTGCTCGACAAGAAGAGTAAGAATCAAAGTTGAAGTCAACAAGGCTTTGAGCTTCAGGAAGTTTTATTCACACTCGTCAGACCACTAGAAAGGAACACTCTTATAAGTCAATTCGGTCAAAGGGGTTGTAATAGAAGGGAACCCCTCCACAAACCATCTATAACACCCTACCAACCTAATGAAACTACGAACCGTGGTAGGAGAAGTGGGCCTAGCCCAATCACGAACTACCTCTATCTTTGCCGGATCTACCATAATCTGATCCTTGGACACCACGTGCCCTAGGAATGCCACAGACTCAAGCCAAAATTTACACTTAGTAAATTTTGCATACAACTATTGATCCTACAAGGTCGGAAGTACTATTATCCGATGCTGCTCTCTGCTCCTTGAGTAGACTAGGATGTCATCAATGAATACAATAACAAAAGATTCCAAATAGTGTCTTAACATACGATTCATCAAATATATGACTGATGTGGGGGCATTAGTCAACACAAAAGATATGACTAGGAACTTATAGTGCCTGTATGGATTCCTAAAAGTAGTTTTAGGGATATCTGACTCCCTAATCCTCAACTAGTGATATCCTAACCACAAGTATATCTTAGAAAACACTATTGCACCCTGGAGCTGGTCAATTAACTCATCAATACACGACATCGGGTACCTATTCTGGATGGTCACCTTATTCAACTGCTTGTAATCAATACACATATGCAAGGTGATATCCTTCTTTTCCACAAACAAAATAGGAGAACCCTAAAGAGATACACTGGGCCTAATAAACCCCTTACACAAGAGGTCCTGAAGATGCACCTTAAGCTCCCTTAACTAAACTGGAGACATCCGATATGGTGGAATAAAGACTGAATGGATACTAGGCTCAATATTAATGCCGAAATCAATAGCACACTTAGGAGGAAGACCAGGTAGATCGATGGGAAATACAGCAAGGAACTCTCAAACTACTGAAATAGAATCAATTGAAGGAGTGTCAGCACTAATGTCACGAACATAAGCAATATAGGATAGACACCCCTTTTCTACTAACCGCTGAGCCCTTAGCAAGGATATCACACCACACGATACAGGACTAACTGCATCTGTCCATATGACCGAAGGAATGTCGGGCATACACAAGGTAATGGCCTTGCAGAAGTAATCCAAAATTACATGATGAGCAGACAAACAATCCATTCCTAGAATCAAGTTGAAGTCTACCATATCCAGCTCAATCAAGTCTGCTCTAGTATCATACCCCATGAGGGTCACCACACAGGATCGATATACTCAATCCACTACTAAAGAATCACCTATGAGGGTAGCTACACATATAGGCACAAGCAATTGATCACATAAAACATCCCATCGAGTGGCATAACGAGAAAATACATATGAGTAAGTAGACCCAAAATAAAATAAAGCCATAGGTAGGCTGATGAGAGATGGAGACTGCACATGTAATGATGGCATCTGATGTCTCCATCTCTGGCTTACCTAGAAAGGCACACATATGATTGTGTTTACCTCTACCACCTATCCGGCTTGCCTGGGGACCACCCTTAGTAACTTGAGAATCACCTCTGCCACTATGTATCCTTTCTCTAGGGCCTTGGGGCCTGAACCTACTGACCTTGTAGACCCTGCTGACTCTAGCTTCTACAATGGCTAATAGTAGGACACTCCCTGGCAAAGTGACCTATCACACCATACTCATAGCACGGACCCCTGAATGAACCTTCCTGTGATATCCTAGCTGAACCAGAATGGCCACCATGGCCTAAATACCCAGAAGTCTGACCCTAAGAAGACTTACCCAAAGTTTGGCCGCTCTGACTGCCAGCACCTACTGATCCACCATCACTAAGCTGTAGGGCTGCCTAAACTAGTCTACTAGGTGGATACTTTTATGGATGTCATCTACCAAAAGAAACCCTACCAAGTGACTAACGTCCACTGAAACTGCCCTGGCGATGTGGCCTATTATTGCTGCCTTCATAGGCCTCAGGACATATAGCCTCAATAGTACGGGCATGATCTACTATCACAAGAATGAATAGCCCAATGCAACCATGTGTATTATATCCAACCTGAAAGGAATAGATACCCGCTCTTCTTTTGTTGGCATAATCAGGGTAGCATGCCTGGATAGCTCATGAAACCACGACTCATACTTTATGACCATCATCGATCCCTGCATTAATTCTATGAAATTATGTCTCGGCCTCTCTCTCAAACTGTGAGATATATAAAACCTCAGAGAACTAAGTCCAAGAAATCGGCGACGATCCCGTAGGTCTTCTGCTAAGATAGGATCTCCACCACTGCTTCACTGGTCCATCCACTTGGAAAGCAGTATAATCAATCCTATGGGACTCCACCAACCCAAGGGTATGCAACCTCTTCTGGAAACTAACCAAAAACTCATGGGCATCCTCGCCCGCGACACTTGAGAACCTGGGAAGTCCAATTTGATAAATCTACCCAACATCTTCTATTCCTCCGCAATCATAACCAGTCTATTTGCCATGTGCTAAATAATTGTGGGAATAGGTTGAACCACCAGACGGGGAGCTTTAGTAGTAAGCTGTAGAATTGGGACCAAATCATATTATGCCCCGCATGCCCTAAAGTTTGAGCCCCCTCTTGGACCTGAGGTCTAGCTGAAGTGCTAGGTAGTGTCCCTACTTGGGACATACCCTCCATGAAGCTGAAGATGCAGGCCAGAGAATTATGTAAAACTAGTGTGGCCATAAATCTGGGTCGAGGCTAGGCAAGATCCTTGTCCGTCGGTTGATGCTCGAACTTCTCAAACTCTATATTTGGCTCCTGCACTGGTGTTGTGGCCTTAGCTTTTCCCCGCCCTCTATTTTGACCTCAATCCCTAACCCGAGTTGGGGCTCTATCTATATGCACAAGGGGTTCTCATCCACCCCAAGCAGATCGCGTCCACGCTATCTAAGAAAGTGTGAAAAAATAGGACTTAAAGGTGTTCATCATCATTAGTACACGATAAGAAACAAGAGTTGTGAATAAATTCCTAATAATATCATATAGCTAGGGCTGTTCAAAACCGGACGCTACCGATAACCCAACCACAAAATTGGCTTATTAGCTTATTGATATTGGGTTATCAGATTAGTGGGTGGGGAATGGATTTAAATTTTATAATTAACGGCTTATCGGTGTGGGAAATGGATTACTCAATTTTGTTATTGGATAAATTATTAATCCGTTAAGAATTTATTATATTTTAATATATTTTTCTCCCTAAACATATAAAATATGTATGATATTAATTATTATAATTTGTACTAAGCCCATTTAGTTAAAATAGGCCAAACCCATTTAGAGGATAAGCCCAGGTCCAGCAACTGTAAGTCAGCAACTATGTCTATATTACATTATCATTTATCACTGATTCATTATATCCTAAATCCTTAATTTTTATCTAAACCTAAATAAGAGAAGCAGGCAGCTGCCCTATAGTTACTACTTGCAGTTGTCACCTCTGTCTCAACTCTCATCTCTCATTTTCTCTTGGACCAAAAGGTGGCGCCGCTTCTCTTTTCCTCCCCTCCGCCTCTATTCTCTTTCCAAAAGCTGGGAATGAACCCTACAGAATATAGAGGGAGAGAAGGGATAATAGCAGTGAAATATTCATTTTCTTGCTCGATGAATTTCAGTATGAATTTTAAGTTTACGGTTACTTTGTTTCTTGCGGCTACTCTGTTTCTTGCAGTTACTCTTCTCTTTTCTCTTTGTGAAGCCCTTAAGGTAAGTGATTACTACTTCATCTTTGTGCTCGATGCTTTTGTAGGAAGCAAACGTCAATGCCTTTTTGGCTTTGTTGATTGTGTTTATGTTTTATTCTTTTGGTGATAGGAAGGAAAAAGTTGTGTAGCCAATGGAAACTATGATTCAGGGCTACATTGCGAGACTTGCCTTGCAAATGGCAATGTCCGTCCGCGTTGTACTCAACTTTAGCCTGTTAATCCTCTTTCAAAGGTGTATTTTCTAATAGATTTTTGATTTTTTTTCATATTTACTTGTGTCGTAGGTAGTTGTATATACCCCTGGATTATCTATAAATGTCATATTTTCAAGCGACCTAATGTGGTGTTGAAGTTGAACTGTTAAATGTATGAATAATTATAGGTGAAAGAATTGTCGTTTAATCGGTACTCTTGGCTGATGACACACAATTCTTTTGCCAAATTGAAAGCGAAGTCCGGGATAGGAGGTGTAATATTAGCTCCAATGAATCAACAGGACACCATCACCGAACATCTAAATGTAAGTTTACACCTTCGTGATCTCTTTCTTCAAAGCTTCAAAAACATAGAAATCACAAAGGGTTTAGCTCTTTTTCCTATGATGCCAAAACCAAGTACTAAACTAGTTTGAAATTGGTATAATGGTGTTGATTCAAGAAATTGAGACTGAGTCATGTGTTAAGCTGATTTTATGTTTTGGATTCAATTTTTGTTATTATGTAATGTATCACAGCCCAAGACAAGATTGCTGATTTTGAGATGAAGCTAATGGACATTGACAGTGAGCATCTTGGGATTCCTGAAGCAGAATACCATCATCTTGTTAGAATGCCTTCGGCTGAGTTTGGTAGAATTTGCAAAGACCTTAGCAGCATTGGAGATACAGGTATAATTTTCCTCTCATGATAATTGTGGCTTTAGTAAGTTATATAATGTCAACTAAACATTAACTTTTATTTCAACTGATTGTTGCAGTTGTTATTTCAGTGACAAAGAAAGGTGTAAAATTCTCAATCAGAGGTGACATTGGTACTGCTAATATTGTTTGTAGGCAAAATACAATTGTTGAGAAGGTAGATTATTTTTGGTTATCGCACTTATTTTTCTTGTTTGATTCTTGCTATAAGTTGATGTATGACTTATTTGTTTCAAATTGGCAGCCTGAAGAAGCTACAGTTATAGAGATAATTGAGCCAGTATCATTGACATTTGCCCTGAGATACTTGAACTCCTTTACAAAAGCATCTCCATTATCTAATTTGAAGCAGGAGTAGACATTTGAGAATTATTTGATTTAATATGATTTGTATTCATTTGTTGAATGCAGGAGAACTGGAGAAGAATGTGCTTACAAGAAAAGAAAGACGAGCAGAAAGCCATGGACGCAATATGGGAATTTTCTTGTTTATGCAATTTGTTTTCTTTAATCTTCAAAGCTCAGTGTAATGTTAAGTTGTGTATACTGTGTACTCTTCTTGACTGCCATGGTGGCTGTAGGCCTGTAGCTAACTAGCTATATATGAATATTATGTGAAAGTGTGAAGTTTAAGTGGCGGTTTCACATATGACATATCTACTTACCTAACTTCTTACATTGTGCATGTCTGTTGAGAAGGGGAATTGAAGTAAATGGCAGAAATTTTATATGTTACCATACCACTGATACACCACTCGATAACCGTCCGATAATTGCTAATCCAATACCGAACCAACTGATATCTTATAGGTTAGCTAGCGGATTAGTACTTTTAAAAGCCAATAACCGTTAAGCCAAATCATTAAGCATAATAATCCGTCCGATCCACCCGATAAGCACCCCTATAGCCTCCCGAAGATAGTATACGGATGTCATTGTACCGATCCGCGAGACTCTACTAGATACTTGCTCCTATAATAGTGGGACCAGTGAACTTAGGCTCAGATACCACTTTGTCATGACCTAAAATCTGGGTCATAATGACGCCTACTATAACCTCGAGTAGGCAAGGAAAACCCAACTCAAACAAAAGTTAAACCTCAATTTAAATAAATAAATAAATGACATAAAAAGGTGGAAGCAAGAAGAATATAATCAAAGAAAGGTCGGTTCAAGGTATATATATGTAAATACGATATAAAATATACCAAAGGCCCAAAAGTGATAAAAAAAATTACGAACTGACACTAGACCAACCCCGAACCTAGTGTCAACTATACAGGAGCTACTAAATACAAAAGCTGATAGTATGTATATATACAACATAAACTGACTATCCAAAATACAGAATACAAGTCAGTATAAAAGAAGAAAATTAGCAAGTCTCTGAATGTCGTAAGCTCACCACAATCCATATTTTATCCGCTATGGATGATCAGGCATGCACTGGTGGTGACTTGAATTGGGAGCTGCATCAAAAAGATGCAGAAATATAGTATGAGTACTAAAACATAAGGTACTCAATGGGCATCATAGGCCGACTGAGCTCAAAAAGAATAAATATATAATAAGTAGCACGATGGTACTAGTAATAACAAATAAAAAGCATAAACTACGATCTCGGGGAAAGGGTATTTGAAGATCATACAATAATCAAGTAAATTGAATAAATCATGTAATCACATCAATAATCTCAGCTCATAAAATACCAGAAGAATACACAAATATAAACTCGTAGTTATGGCTCAATATCCTCCAAAAGTATCATGAAGCACCCGAAATAACCCTCAAGCTAATCAAAAAAGGTCCACCCAAAAACATACCTCGAGCTCATCAACGTCCAAATAATAACTTGGAATATGTATCAACAGGCTGTCCGAAATTCACACCTCAAATTATCAAATGGAATAACGCGCAGCCCAGAGTTAATAAAAGGGCCGCTAGAAATCATACCTCGAGCTCATCAACCATGAAATGCCATAAATAAGGTATCACCAAAATTTCCTTAAATTTCTCATATTTATTCATCAATCGAAAGTCTTAATCTCATTTTTTTATTCCTTTTTTTAAAAAGATTCTTAACACCGATGAGGTAAATAAGATAAGTAGCATGTTAAAATTATGTATCGCTCAAGCCGAGTAAAATCCCATCAAGGACACTATATCACTAACTTGAGACTCCGGTGTACCAAAAGCACGGCCTTAGGCCCAACATTTTAATATCATAAGCAAACAAGGCATAAACATAAGCCAAAATCATGAAAAGTGAAATCCTATGTTCAAATCAACTACAAGAAAGTTCTAAGTATTCTAAATGATGTAAACAAGTCATGTTAGCACCTACACTAAGGCTCCAACGGCTAAAACCCAAACTAGATACTAACGATGATCATCAGTTTCAAAATGCTCAATAGGATATCAACACAAAAATCACCAACCTAATCACACGTTACCACCCAAAATATATCAATACCAACCAAGCCAAGTCTAACAAGAGAAAGCCATAACCTACCTCAAGGCCAAAATTGCACACGAACCACTAAACCTGAGCTTTTCCTTTCGGGCCGCCTCCAAATGATTCCACTCTATCAAATTATAGAAGAACATATCAAAACAAAGCTAATTATATAACTATAATTAAAAAAACATAGCTAAATTAGGTCAAGATTCGACATTAGGACCCATTTACGAAATCAAAAAACCAACTTCGTTACAAGGTCCCAAGTAGCTCAAGAAACTTGTGCCCCAAAATGGGCACATTCTGAGCACCGAAAGAGATCAAAACAACCCACCGATATAAAGCCCTAGAATAGCCAAAAATGCAAGGAAACTATGAATTTACGCGAACTTACAAGATTTTTAGGATGAGAATGGGTCTTGGAATGTCCCTGCAAGAATTTCCAAAACCCTGAGAGGTCAATTCTTTCAAGCCTTAAGCCTAAAAAAATAGTCAAAACTCCACCGAACACTTGGGGAGCATATCACACACCCCAACATCACATAAGAGCTATAAAGAAACTATGAAAAGGGGTAAAATGGTAAAAATATGTAAAAATACGAAAATGACCTTGGAGGTCATTATAACTTGCCGATTGGTTATAGAAAATATCCGCCATGGAGGCTGAGGACGCATAATATGGCGGAAATATTTCACCTATGCTGGACATGTAGGAATAGAGAAGCCTTGTACAAAAAAGGTATGGTAATAATTAATTAATTTTAATTAAAGAATTTAAAATATTTATTGATGTATTCAGTCTACTTGATGCTAATGTTTGTTTTTCTTAACTGTTTTGCTTTTGACAGGTGGACTTTTTCAGAAACAATAGGCTAGAAGAAGCCTTTCAATTTCTTAAACAATCAGTAAATGGAGGCTACATTCGGGCCTTGTATGCGTGTGGTGTGATTTCACTCTTAAAGGGCGGTGATGGTGATTGGCAAGATGAAAGCAACATAGCGCCTTAGTAAAATAAGGAAATATCGAAAGTCATTAAAAGACATCTTATGTGATACTTGGATGCGGAATCGTATAATATGAGGAGAAAGGCCCAAATGTTGTACAATTCAGCATGAACGTCCTTATGTTCGCTAGAAGCAACGCTGGACTAATAGTGATAGTAGTGACTATGAAAATGTAGATTTTCATTGTTATGATTGTAGTTGTGACGTAGAAATTGATTGTATCTGTGGATATTTGCCTAGTTTCATGACTATGATTGTAGTTGTGACGTCCATAAGGTGATTTTAAGGTTAGAAAGAGCTTCATTGTAATTTTTGGAAGTCCTGAGCTCGTTTTGGAATTTTGGAGGCCAAAATTGGTTTAGTTGCGACTTTTTGAGTTTCTGGTCAAGGAGATCTTGAATTCAAATTTTGTCAGTTCTATTGAGTCTGAAATATCATTTCCAAGCGAGCAGCATATTTTGTTTGTGTTCGGAAAGTTCCGGATGAGTTTTAGGTGAGTTTTTAAGCTTCTTGGGTGCGTTGGCGTTGTTTTAGCAAATTGTGGCAACTGAAAAGTTCATTATTAGTTTTAAAGATTGAAAAATTATTCCAAAATTTCTGAAATTTTAAGCATGAATTATAGGACTTATCTACAAAGTTTGGTGTATTTTCGCTAAGCCGAGATTGAACTTTTATCGCAAAATAAGAAATAATTATTTATCTAGCAGAAATGATATTTTTTTGGGAAAACGAGTTCAAAATTGAGTTTCCATTAAAGTATCAGGTCTGTATCATTATTTAAGATATTAAAAAAAAGAATCGGTCATTTCTCTATTGTATGAGGGATTTACAGTTCTTTTAGTGAAAATATAAGTTGCAGATTTTCAGGTGCTGCGTTGAGTCTTTTTCTGGTGCTGGTGCATGGACCGTTTAAGAGAACCTCCATCTTAGCGAAGAGAATCACTTAGAAGGGGTTTGCAAAACTGAACCAGGTTCTCGAAAAAGAACCTCCGCTAAAATGAAGATCTAGTCGCTTAAATGACATATGAGAGGGTTTAGGCGAGGTTTAAGGTATTTTCACCATTTTTAATATTCCTAAGTTCGGTTTAGGCAATTTCTTCGAGATTTTTCTTGACAAAACTTTTGGGTAATGTAATTCTAACACTTTCCCCTGATTTCCATAGAATAATTTTGTTTTTTAACTTCAAATTATGGATTTCAAATTGGAGATTTTGGGTTTTCTTGAACATGAACTTTTGAAAGAGAAATGGGGATTTTGAACTCATTTAGACCTTATTTTTGAAAAAAAAATCACCGTGGGTTCCTAATTACTTGAGAAAAAATTTCATCTAAAAATATTGAGATTTTAGGATTGTTTTCCGATATGGGATTTTTGACCATTTTATCATTCTTACTAGAAATTCTTGATTTTAGTATCAATAGATTCGAAATATGATTATGAGTCTATATTTGATTAGATTGTGGTAATTTAGAGTATCGTTGGAGAGGAAAAGTGGTGATTTTGGATTGTTCGTGACTTTTTTTGCTAAGGAAAGTGGAATTATAACCTTTGTTAAGTATGTGTAACCTTGTATTTTTCTATGTGAGGGGATTAGGGTGTGTTGGGTCATTAGATTGAATTGAATTATATGAGTTGAAGTGTGATAGTAGAATTTGAATAGGGGTAATTGTATAAGTGTTGTGAATTATGAGGCACTGATCTATTGTGTGATTGTGGAATATATGACATCTTATGTGAATATTTATCCTATTTCACTCACTGTTTGTGCATATATTATATATGTGATGGATGCGAAATGATATGAGTGAGGTACTGAATATTGGAATAGAGGTTTCTACCGATCGAGGTGATTTCCCGAGGTTTCTTTAGGCGGTCGAGGTCTCTTTCGATGGCCGAGGTATTTTTCGACAGATATTGCCCGAGGTCTCTTCCAGCGGCTGAGGTATCTTCTGGAAGATATTGTCCGAGGTTATTTTCGGTGGATACATGGTCTATGTGAGGCCCTCATGGGTTCCAATCTGAGGTGATCAGCGGACATGTATCATAGGACAAATATGCATCACGATATTTGACATTGTATTTGCATTTATTTGTTTCTGTAATTGATCATGATCTCAGAATATATGTGTTTTCCTGAGTATAGTGGTGAGAATGTATTTGTATCTTCTATCGTGTACTGTCTAGTATTATAGTGCATTTACGATATAAACTATATAAATTGGGCTGTCTGAGTGCAGGTGTATAGTTGCGGAGGATTATGGTTGGGATGTCAGGAGTACCCGTGTTCGGCATTGCTTTACTTACAGTTTAGTTTTCATTTTGCTGAGTACTGTGTTGTTGATGCTCACCCCTTCCTTTTACATTTATGTAGGATCTGAGCCTGGCACCTCCTACATTTAGTACTCCATTGATCAAGCTGAACTTCTGGACGTTTGAGAGATAGCAGCTTGTCCTCTTCGGCAGACTCTCGCCGTCCATTACTTTATGTTTTGTTTTACTTGGGAACTGAGACATATATACTTGTATATTTTCATTTCTGTTGAAATAGTGGCTTGTACATATGACACCAAGTCTTGGGTAGTCTAGAATCTAATTTTCTCTTATCCTTATCTTTATCATTTTAGACTTTATATTTTCGCTCTCATTTTCGCATATATATAATTTTTTAGACTCTTAGACTGACTTGTCTTGGTGGGTTGGGCAAGCGCCATCACTCCCAAATTTGATTCATGATAAATTGTTTTGGCACAAGTATGTAAAGCTACCTTTCTTCTCTCTTGATATGTCTTTGACATAAGTACGATGTTATAATGCTATGATTACTCACTGAGTCCCATCATGGGTTGGGTATGTTATATGATGGTATGGTAAAGCAATGAGAAAGTTATGATACCGAGCTCATAACGGACCGAGTACGATATATGTATATAATGACTCTATGAGGGGAAGTAGAGGGTATGTAAAGGTTATCTTCTTTCTTCTTTTGGCATGACCCATAGAAAGCCAACGTAGAAATAATGCACAAAGTCTACAAGAAGCTCTTATTCTTAAGTACACTAGGATGGCTAACATTTTTAATTTCCTAGAACTTATGTCCTTTTGCCTCGATTCATGTGAAAGTGTCCAACCACCCTAATTTGGTATAATTTATGTTGTGGTATACAACATGAATCTTATTCACTCCTTTAAGCTAGAACTCTTCCAATAATTGAACTATGGCTTCTCAAGTTTTCCTATACCTTGGGAAGTAGTAAGTAGGTAAAGTTCATATTTTTTTTGGCATGAACTTTATGAAACATATAGACGAAGTATATGTGATCCCAAGAAAACCCCCATTCTCAAAGCCCCTAAGAGGGCCATTTTCTTGACTTCCAAAAGATATTTTATTACGCCTTGATACGAGTAGATGATTCCAAAAGTGCTACTTTGATGCAAACCATAATGACACTCCAAAGGTACTTGTTATGGATATTGTATTAATTTTTGAATGATAGTTCATTTTGATTATTTTAACAAGTCCAATGATGGTTTAAATTTCATATGGTTACTTACTACTCTACTCGTGTATACCGTAATTCTTTTATCACCGAGTCCCGAGCCGAGTAGAAATCGTGCGTAGTTCACTGTATTATGCACCGAGTCCCTCATTAAAGGGACGGGTACATTATATAAAGACATGGTAATGCAATGACATGATCCACTCACCGAGTCCCTCACTATAGGGCCGAATACATATGTATATATGTGAGGATGTGATGTGATAAGGTAAAAATGGCACCGGACCTATGATGGTCCTACAGTTATGATTCACCGAGCCCCTGAAAGGGCCGGCTACATTATATATGTGAGCATGCATGTTTGCTTATAATTTACAAGTACAGGTATAGTGTCTTCTTAAGTATCACATTTACTCCCCTGACTCTCTCTATTTCAGATATGTTTTCAATTATGCTTTATATACTCAGTACATATGTCATACTCACCCCCCCTCTCTCGGGAGAGGGGAGAGGGGGGGCTGCGTTCATGCCCGCAGGTACAGACTCACACCTTGAGGATCCGCCTACATAGGTGTCCCGATCAGTAGTTCGAAAGCGCTCCGTCATGCTGGGGCCTAGTTTTTGTACTAACCCTCGAAGCATGTATCTATTTGTTCACGGGTACAGCGAGGGCCCCGTCCCACCTTATGTTATCATTATACTCTTAGAGGTCTGTAGATATGTGAGTGGGTTATATATGGGTTATATAGGTATGTATGTACAATCATGCGGATAAGGTTTATATTTTAGGAGACATTTTCTCCTGTCATGATCGTCGTGCTGGTTGAGGTGTTATCTAATATATTTATACATTGTGACTCAAATAGGGGACAGGTTTGCTTATAGCTAGCAAGGGTATACGTGAGTGTCTAGTTCGGGCACCCATCACGCCTACGGGGTTGGATCGTGACAAAAGTGGTATTAGAGCGGTCCTTCCTTGGAATGTCTACAGACTGTATCTAGTAGAGTCTTGTTTATCGGTGTGTGGTGCACCACATCTATAAATAGGAGGCTACAGGACATTTAGGATGTTACCTTTATTTCTTATCTTAGACCGTGTGATAGAACTGTTTATTAGGATAATCCCTCCCTAGTAGATTACTATGTGTGCGGCCATACCTATAAAAGAAGCTTATTTTTTACCCCTTTTCTTGGAGGTGGGTACAGACGGTGTTGGAAAATAAAAAGATCAGCTATAAACAGTAGAGGGGGTGCAGAGAAGGCCCCCAGCGTACATAAGGGACCTCAGGCTCCAAGACCAAGCAGGTGGAGCCCCAGTTATTCGATCGAGACTGATCCCTCCAAAGACCCTGAGTATGTTATGGAGACCGATCCTTTGGAGGGCCTAAGACAGAGTCCCCAAAGCATTTGATGACCAGGGAAGTGGTTTCGGAAGCCATGCCAGCTGCTTTCATGATAGAGCACTATGTCCGGCCGGCTTTGTAATGACCCATTAGGTCATTTTGAGAACGAGTCCTCTTCTCTTCATAAAAGACTCATTCCGTACATTTAAATTGGAAATTTTGGACTATTCGATAACTTCATTTAATTAATTGATGGGTGATTTTAAATAATTAATTTAATTGATGGGCTAAAGTGTTAATTTATCTAATACTTATACCACTTTTCTTATATTTATTAAAATAGGTTAATAGGGTTTGTAAATTGTAATACATAATTAGTTTGGAAAAGAAAAAAAATAATAAAAGAAAAGAAAAAAAAAGAATTATATATATATATAATCTGATGGCCTAATGCCATCAGATGTAACGAGTGACGCCGACGAAAAGAAAAAAAACTGGAAAAAAAATACGGAGGAAGAAAGAAAAGAAAGAGGAAAAGAAAAATAAAGAAGAAGAGAAAAATAGGGATTTTTATTCCAAAGCGTTAAGGTAATTATTCTCATCCTTTTCATTAAATTTTCATGTGATTATGAACATATTTTTAAGGTATATTGGTGGAGAAACAATGTTGAAATAAGAAAATATGACCCTAGGGTTCTTCATATAAAATCTCGATTTGGGGTCGAATAACAATTCGTTTTAGCTGAAATTTGACATGTGAGTTTATTTTATCATGAGTGAATATAATCGAAAAGAAAATTTCAGATTTGACTTCAATGACATAGAATGAGTTAGTTTCCGATTTTTGATATATTGAGATAGATAGTTAAATATTAGGTATATTATATTTTATGAATTCCATTAAATTTATGATATTGGGGAAATTAGAACCTAATCCTAGGCTTAAAATTTGGAAATATGAGAGTTGACATGTTATTTGACATCAACATTAGGAACTTGATTATAGATTTGGGTAGGTTTTGGGTCTAGGCTAGACATATAATAATATAGGTGTTGTTAGTTTTGAAATCTTATTGTGGTTATTGATTTGATTAGATTATACTTATTTGGAGGTCCAACGAAAAGGAAAGGCTCAAGTACCAGAGTAATTGCTTGATTAATTAAGGCAAGTGAATTTCTAAACCTTAGTTTAAGCTTGTAGATGCTTGTATTTCCGTGTTATGTGTATTGGGGAGAAATGAGAATTGAACTAGGTTATTAACTGTATGATTGGTCTTAAAAATGGAGATAAGGGGTATAAAATGGTGATCTAACGACATGTATTTATGGGATTGATATGTTGTGATTATGGGTTTTTTTTGGACATGTAAAATGACTATGTTGATGTGAGATAGTAAAAATTATTGTTGTTGTCATGTTATTATCATGAATTATATGAACATAAATTGATTGCACTGGTTCTGACATATTGTGTTGAGACTGAAAATGATATGAAACAAAAAGGGTCGGGCCACACGCTCCGTGGCAGGTAATATAAAACAAAGGGGTCGGGCTATACGCTCCGTGGCAGGTATTATGAAATAAAGGGATCGGGTCACACGCTCCGTGGCAGAATATATATATTGAGGGGACGGGCCACACGCTCTATGGCAGGTTACATGGACAAAAATGTCCCCCATGGGTTCTGGACTATAATTCAGCGAATGTGTACCGATAGGACAGATATGCATCATCTCATTGTATTGCATCGCATTTTGTTGATATTTGTGAATTCGTGTTTACCCCTTTATTGCTCCGTATATGCAGAACTTGACTTGATATGATTCATTGATGAGACTATTGATGAGTATTCGTGGACTGTATTACTGTTATTATTGTACAAGTGGAGAGTTGGGCTGGTTTTATGCAGGTTGTAGTTAAGGAGGTTCGGTTGGGAGTATAGGAGTACTTGTATTTATTGAGCTTTGCTTAGTTTTAGTTATCCACTTGCTGAGTACCGTATTGTTTGGTACTCACCCCTTGCATCTACACTTGTGTAGGTTGTGAACCTAAACCTGTTTGATCTCCTAGTGTTTCCTACCAATTTCGAGGGTATCATCTCGAGTGTTGAGGTAGCTGTTACATCCATCTAGCAGGCACCTCTTACTCTTTTATTATGTTTTAGTCCTATTCTAGAGACAAAGACATTGTGACTGTATTTTCTTTCGTACTTCGGTAATGTATTAGTGACTTGTACACATGACAACCAATCTTGGGGGATTTTGAGTTTATTTTACGTGTTTTCGCTTAAGTTAATTTTAATTCCTTTCTTTTTCTTCTGCATATACTTTTTGTTGGGTATTAGGCTGACTTATCTCGGTGGATTGAGATGAGTGTCATCACACCCAAATTCGGGTCATTACAAAAATGGTATCAGAGCCCCAGGTTCATTGGTCTCACGTGTATACAAGTCGAGTCTAAGTAGAGTCTTGAGGATCGGTACGGAGACGTCTGTACTTATCTTCGAGAGGCTATGGAGACTTTTAGGAAATATCTTCACCTTTTGATTCTCTATCGTGCATCCTTGATCCGATCTATTTTCTATTACCTCACTCCGTTCTCTCACATATAGTGGTGAATCTTGCCTGATTTTATGTGCGTGTAGTTGAAAGATCATCACGTGGTCTAGATCTAATTTGGAGGTGAAAGTAATAAACTTATGAAAAGGGTGTATGGTGAAACTTATAATGCACGGCGATTTTAAAAGAGTAAGTAAGGTTATGGTTTAATAATGTAATTTGAGGATATGGTATAGGAAGAGGAACAATGGTATGGAGGATTATATGAACGTCTTATATTTTTGGATAGTGGTTGTTTGGCCGACCCGATGTTTGAAATGGTTCTACAATTGAGAATGGTATAACTAGGGAAATGACTATTTTGTGAGCACTGTGCCCTCGGAGACTATAGACTGTGAAGTTCGTCGTGAAAGAATGAGTTACATAGTATGTGATGAGGATGATTTTGTGCTAATCAAGATCAGAATCTCTATAGTGGTTTGATAGAGTGGATGTATATCAGTTAGGGTTATTATAAGTCTACTACTGCGGTACTTGTGATTATTTAGTTAGGGTTATGGGTTGTGTTGCTTCTGCTATTGACCTTACCTACTGAAGGGTGATATCGATTTTGAGTGGAGACTAAAATGCGTTGGTAATGTATGACAGTTATGCAATGGCTAAGAAGGTGTAGACTATCTAGGTATGATCTTTATGGTGGGTATGATGTATTCTAGTAGTGGATCTATCAAACTTTTACGGTGTGGTACTATTGGTATACAAAAATAAATGCATCGATTATCAAGTGTGATTACTAACTACTTAAGGAGTTATAAGTTGTATCATCTTCTCATATGATGAGATTTGATATTGCATTCACTTTGAAAAACAACCCAACTAGTTTGTTACTAAGGACGCTTGGGGTAAGCATTGTTTATAAGAAAGATCTTAGTGGTGGATTTTGGTATGATTAATGCATTTAGGTTGTGAAGTGTAACCCGAGAATTCTAAGTGAGGACTTGTAATTTAACCATAAACTCCAAGGGAGTGGATCGATACCAGAATGATAAGCTTATGAATAAAGAAAGTAGCAGTGAGTATACTTGTGTGAAGGCAATTAAGAATTTTAGTGAGAGTGCGCATAAAATTGGGTTATTCCATTGGAGTTGGTTGGTATAATTGGGTTTAAGGTGTCTTATTGATTGAGAAGGTTGATTTCGAGATGATGGCAATGGTTATTGATCATAACGATAATAAGAATTTATGATGGATTATGATCAGGACATAACCATACTTCAAGTATTTTGGGTTAAATAGATTCGATATGATAATAATGACTTGCAGGTATCTAAATTACGATTTTCTACTATTTGATGAGTAGTGTGGTTGTATGAAAAGTCGTAGAATGTGTTGAGACACCGCTCGAATAGAATTGAAAGAATCTAGATTCATAAATGAAAATAATTAGTGAAATGTAGTTTAGCCTTCGAAACAAGGCGAGAACAATTATATTTACTTTAGTTGTAAGAGCCGAATGTATCTTCAGAGAGAGTGGAGAATTAAATTTAGTGACACGTGGTTCTGTTTATTTTGTTCTGTTTATGGTGGCAGTGTTATGTGTTATTCATATGGGTTAACGATTATTGGATAAGATTTGAAAAATAACTTTATAGGCATTTGACTCGAGTGTGGTAATAAGTTCTTTTGTGGTTTCGAGTTTGGTAACTGGTATAATTTAATTTTAACGAAGGATACAATAAGATCAATGGAGAGGTAATCAATGATAGCTAAGATACGTGAATTCATAAAGGTCTTCAATGTATGAGCTAATATTGATAGATAATGGGATTGGTTTACATGGATGAAATTCGAAATTCAAGTTGTTCATTTTAAGTCTACATTATGGCGGTAGGTTTCATCAAAGTATAGATCGGCAAGATGAAAATTGATCGATCACATGGGGTATTGAGCAGTTGAAAGAACTTGTGCAGGGTTTGGATTGTAGAGTTTACTACTTTTGATCATTAAAAGGCCTAAGAAAGGGCTTCATTTAAAGTTTTGATTCAAAAGAATATGGTTGGTAAATGAGTTAGCAAAAGTAATAAGAGTGGTATATTAAATAGTTCAACGTATTTGGAATTTTCTTCATGGGAAGCATCTAAGAAATGATGAGAAATAAGATACCATGTGTAGATCCTTAGTTCAAAGTTGAAGATTGTAAGAATTTTCGCCCTTGTGTTCAGATATGACTATACAATGTCGATTGGTTCGACACAGACTTATGAGGGATGCAACAATGACTTTTCTGAAGGTTTGGTTTTGGTTTGAATGACAAATAGTGAGGTGTCGAAGATTATGTGTTTTGTGTAAGGTTAGACTCTCAAATTATGGTAGGTGACTTATGGATGCACTACAAGAGGGGATATAGTTCTTCATGGTTATTAAGGATATCGAATTGGATTGATACTACTCTGTTGATGGGTTATACGAACTATTGTGATGCGTTACATAGGCACTAGAGGGTAACTAGAGGCTATGTGCTCATAGTATATAGAATTATTCAGGTGACCAAGAATTTCTCTAAGTTTTGGTATGGGGAGCAGACTGAATGATTGTGGGTAACAAAAAAATCAAAGTGATGGAGTCAGATGAATGAAAATATTTGATATAAGCACTATGGGAGAAGTATCTTGTGTTATTCGATCTTGATTTCGTACATTCTTATGTAACTACCTATTTTGTTTCGGACATGATTTGAAGTATGATTCGCTGCCTATGCCCATACGGGTTTCTACTTCGGTGGATGGATCCTTAGTGGTTGATCGGTGTACCGATCCTGTGATATCATTTTGGTAGGGTAGGATGCTTTTGCAAACTTGGTTATTTCAGTTGTGATAGATTTGGTGTTGTTAAGGATTGTTGAAGTATAATAGTGTGATTTTACATGCACAATTCTTTTTATAAGAATTTGTAAAACAGCTACCATGAATACTTACAGTTGTCCGACAGTCTTAAGATTCAACTCTCATCGGGGTCTCGTTCTAGCTATGTATGGTAGAATGTGGGGGGCCAATATGTCTAGTGTTACCGCTCTTAAGGATTGTTTACAATTACAACTACTGATCTACCATTTTCAATAGTGTTATTAGAAATTTTGTATGCTTGGGTGAATCGCTCGCTAAGAGGGTATTCAATCATTTCATTTTTTGGGTTAGATAAATCATATTCTCCAGTAATGAGTACCTAATGTCTAAAGATCAGATTTGTTTAGCTTAAGCTCATGGGAAGCTCTGGTAGTGAGAATAGAATCTTAACAACATCTGTAATAGTCTGTGCATTATGAGTGTGGTGATTGATTTAGGTTCGCTTCTGGTTGTAGCCGGTATTAGTCTAGAATTTTCTCGTAGTTATGTGATGAAAGATTGTCCTGATTGTTATGATGGGGTTTAGAGGGTTTCGGTTAAGGTTTGGTTCATGGGTTAATCTGTGACGCCTAAATTATCCCTAATTTATAGATTTGCTAAAGTTTGATTCGAAAGTTCAGTTCTTAGAAGTTGATCTTGATGGAATAGTCTTAATGAGGAGCTCACTTGAAGAAATGAAAACCGACTTTTGAAGATTATAACTCAGGCTTTTGGTAACGTTGATTATTCTCCCTTCTCTTTTTTTTATGTTCGAGGACAAACATGATTTTTAGTAGTGGATAATGTAATGACCCGTTAGGTCATTTGGAGAATGAGTCCTCTTCTCTTCATAAAAGACTCATTCCGTACATTTAAATTGGAAATTTTGGACTATTCGATAACTTCATTTAATTAATTGATGGGTGATTTTAAATAATTAATTTAATTGATAGGCTAAAGTGTTAATTTATCTAATACTTATACCACTTTTCTTATATTTATTAAAATAGGTTAATAGGGTTTGTAAATTATAATACATAATTAGTTTGGAAAAGAAAAAAAATAATAAAAGAAAAGAAAAAACAAGAATTATATATATATATATATAAAATCTGATGGGCTAATGCCAAATGTAACGAGCGACGCCGACGAAAAGAACAAAAAACTGGAAAAAAAATACGGAGGAAGAAAGAAAAGAAAGGGGAAAAGAAAAATAAAGAAGAAGAGTAAAATAGGGATTTTCATTCCAAAGAGTTAAGGTAATTATTCTCATCCTTTTCATTAAATTTTCATGTGATTATGAACA
Source organism: Solanum dulcamara (assembly GCF_947179165.1). Classification (NCBI taxonomy): domain Eukaryota; kingdom Viridiplantae; phylum Streptophyta; class Magnoliopsida; order Solanales; family Solanaceae; genus Solanum; species Solanum dulcamara. Next base: position 49,571,412 of record NC_077243.1, read on the forward strand.
TATTTTAGGGTATATTGGTGGAGAAACAATGTTGAAATAAGAAAATATGATCCTAGGGTTCTTCATATAAAATCTTGATTTGGGGTCGAATAACGATCCGTTTTAGCTGAAATTTGACATGTGAGTTTATTTTATCATGAGTGAATATAATCGAAAAGAAAATTTCAGATTTGACTTCAATGACATAGAATGAGTTAGTTCCCGAATTTTGATATGTTGAGATAGATAGTTAAATATTAGGTATATTATATTTTATGAATTCCATTAAATTTATGATATTGGGGTAATTAGAACCTAACCCTAGAATTAAAATTTGAAAATATGAGAGTTGACATATTATTTGACATCAACATTAAGAACTTGATTATAGATTTGGGTAGGTTTTGGGTCTAGACTAGACATATAATAATATGGGTATTGTTAGTTATAAAATCTTATTATGGTTATTGATTTGATTAGATTATACTTATTTAGAGGCCCAACGAAAAGGGAAGGCTCAAGTACCAGAGTAATTGCTTGATTAATTAAGTCAAGTGAATTTCTAAACCTTAGTTTAAGCTTGTAGATGCTTGTATTTCCGTGTTATGTGTATTGGGGAGTAATGAGAATTGAACTGGGTTATTGACTGTATGATTGGTCTTAAAAATGGAGATAAAGGGTATAAAATGGTGATCTAATGACATGTATTAGTGGAATTTATATGTTGTGATTATGGGTTTATTTTGATATGTGAAATGACTATGTTGATGTGAGAGTAAAAATTATTGTTGTTGTCATGAACACGCTCCGTGGCAGGTTACATGAACAGAAATGTCACCCATGGGTTCCGGACTGTAATTCAGCGGATGTGTACCGATAGGACAGACATGCATCATCTCATTGTATTGCATCGTATTTTGTTGATATTTGTGAATTCGTGTTTACCTCTTTATTGCTCCGTATATGCAGAACTTGACTTGATATGATTCATTGATGCGACTATTGATGAGTATTCGTGGACTGTATTACTGTTATTATTGAACAAGTGGAGAGTCGGGCTGGTTTTATGCAGGTTGTAGTTAAGGAGGTTCGGTTGGGAGGATAAGAGTACTTGTATTTATTGAGCTTTGCTTAGTTTTAGTTATCCACTTGCTGAGTACCGTGTTGTTTGGTACTCACCCCTTGCTTCTAAACTTGTGTAGGTTGTGAGCCCGGACCTGTTTGATCTCCTAGTGTTTCCTACCAATTTCGAGGCTATCATCTCGAGTGTTGAGGTAGCTGTTACATCCATCTAGCGGGCACCTCTTACTCTTTTATTATGTTTTAGTCCTATTCTAGAGACAAAGACATTGTGATTATATTTTCTTTCGTACTTCGGTAATGTATTAGTAGCTTGTATATATGACAATCAATCTTGGGGGATTGAGTTTATTTTACGTATTTTCGCTTAAGTTAATTTTAATTCCTTTCTTTTTCTTCTGCATATACTTTTCGTTGGGTATTAGGCTGACTTATCTCGGTGGGTTGAGATGAGTGTCATCACACCCAGATTCGGGTCGTAACAGGCTTCCACAGTAAGTGTTATGGCATATTCGAGCCCTTTATCTTGGTCTTCGCCGAACCAAGAATTACCTGGCTATCGATGTCTTTCCGATTCAAGTGAGGAAGAGAATGAGGGACAGACAAGCAGGTGGAAACCAGATGGAGACCGGGAGCATACTTCACCTCCTAAGTCACCGGGTCGAACTGGGGACTGATCGACTACAGATATAGGAGGGTGATTAGGTATAGTTTTGTTGGCTATATGAAGAAAATTGTTAGTTTTGGTTCAGTTTAATGTAAAAAGCCCTGTGTAGCTGTAAACTGAGATGCTATAAACACATGTACCTATTGGCCTTGTGAGGCGTTATGGTTGTGATATAGTATGATATGGATGTATATATACGTTGGCCTCGCATAGCATTGTTGGTAATTCCTGAGTGCAGGTTCGGGATAAGAAGGAATATAGAGGAAACTCTGCCGAATTTTTTTGAAATGAAAAGGGAATGAGATATAGGTTCATCATACAACTTGGAAGTGGATACCGAGTGCCCTTATTATGGTGAACTAAAGCTAGAGGGGTACTCTCTATGTTGTCGGTAAGGGGGCCCATATTTCTTTAGAAAGTCTTAAGTTGAAAGAAAACTCCTGTTTGGGAGGGGCAAAGTGTCCAGCAATTGGGGTCCACTCCTGTGGGAAGGCACAGAACCACTAACTATTAATGGTGAACTGGATAAGTTATTCACGACTTAAGAATAAACCTAGAGGGAAACCATAAGAATTAAATGCTAAGAAGTGCTGTGATGCTTATTGGATTTTAATTTCCTTCTGGTAGTGGTCGGAGGATGCTTTATGGTAACCTTTTATTGGTTCTTAAGCAACTGAAGCAATCTATGGATGGAAGATATGAGCTGATGGGCTGTCCAGAGCCATGTGTATCATATATTGGGTAACATATTAAGGATTTAGAAGAATTAGTGATACTAAGGAATGATTTTCCCATGGGTTATAGGAGTAATATGAAAACCCTCGGGCACAAAATGGCCATGAACGGGAAGAATAGGAGGACTACTATAGGGAACACTCAAGATAAATGTAATTGACTAAGTACAAGTATCGGATGGAAAGGGAGATAGATGGATACGAGCTAAAGGTGTAGCACAAAAAGGCGAGAAGACAAGACCACTAATAAAGTAAAATTGACTGAGGCTGAGGAGGATTGGAAGTTAGTCTCAGATACCCGACAAGGATAAAGGCTGATGAGGCGTAAAGAGGTACGGTGAATATGGGAATCCACTGGGGGGGAATAGCAAGACCCCTCAAAGATGAGAAAGTAGCTGTGCAAGACCATTGATGTGTTACGAGTATATTAAGAGGAACAAGTGGTATCCACTGGGACGAGGATAGTTTAATAGCAAAGTTAGAAACACGGGCCACTGGAGTACAAGTGCTCCCGAATGGAGAAGTTGAAACAATTATGGGCGCTAGCAAATCACCAATGGGGAAGAAAGGAATGTGGTTTTGAACAAACTACTACATCAATTATATGACTCGAGAACCGGTGTTGGGACTAGATTGGATATTAGTTATCGAGAATTCTAAGCACCCCATGGTGGTATTAAGGTTTCTGCAGGGGCAACTTAAAGTATTGATGGTCTAATAAAAGTTGTAGACATGGTGCAGTATGTCAAAGGTGCTGGGGCAAAATCATATGCGTATGAACAATTGAAAATAAGTAGAGGATGAAATTGGTACACCCTAAAGGGGGGAAGTGGACAAGAGAAGTACAAGTGTAGGATGAAGTCAATTAACACTATCACAGGTTAACGGGAATGCTTAAACTTCAAACGAGATTCCATGCGGGCATGAGTTAGCAAGGGATAAAAGCCAGCAATAAATTAATAGAAGCTATGATATCTGAGGCCGGGCGGAAAACCATTGGCAGAGACCTGAATGGATGGGTGCATACAAAAAGGGGTGGATACAATAAGAGGGTAAGACTGAGCAATCTAAGGATCGTGTAAAAGATAGTAAGGTAATGTTGAGTAAAGATTAGGATATGGAAACAGAGTGGGTGGTCACTGATATATGACATACCGGTAGTAAGGGAAAAAAAGAGAATCTCCTACGGTAGAAAATAAGGAGATCAAAGAATACCTAAAGGAAAAAAATGGATAGGATAGAATAGCGTTAGCGCGAGCAAGTTCTAGTGCGAAGGTAGTATGTAAAGCGAGATGGACTAGGAAATAAAAAGACTGCGTCTACTTCATACCAGTTGTATAAAAGTAGTGGTGCAACCTACGAATATATATATATACAGCATAAAACCAAGTAGAGGAGTACATGATGAAAAGGAGTTATGATATTTTGGAGACGTTACAGAGAGATACAAGAGAAGTTAAATCAAATGACCAAAAAGGACATGGTCATGTTGGAACTAAAGATCTACCCCAATACCGGTTGTAAGATAAAAGAGGAAAGGGCAAGGCGAAACATGAAGACTAGCAAGACGACGCTAAGGTAAATCTTGGGCTAAGTTGAGTGCCTTGCACATTATTGCAAGGATTGTAATAAAACGTGACACGAGGACTTCTCGGGGACGTCACCCATAGTACTACTCTCGCTCAAGCACGCTTAACTTTAAAATTCTGGTGGGATCTAGTGCGTTAGTGCTGGTATGATCGCACGAGATGGAAGAATCTAAACTAGAGGTGAAGCAACGACACGAGATTATGTACCTAGAGTGTTATAAGTTATGTTAAGGGAATTGTAAAAGGGCTTAAGCAAAACAAGCAGGATTAGCTGATTACTAACAGATGGCGCACATGTATGCCACAGTTCTTCAACATAATACCAGTTAATGATAGGCAAACCATAGAACGTCTATACAGGCCATTGTGTGAGGGGATTTCAACACTACTTGGCAGCCAACTCTGAGGGGCAAAAAGCAAAACCCAAAAAGTAAGGGTACCAGTTGATGTCATCTAAAGAAGGAAGGAAGTAATACACAAGGTCGAAGATTCCACAATACGACCTTGGCTCAAGACTCACTTCGCACTCCAGGGACAGATGATTCTAGAGGGAATGTTACCCATAGATTAACAATATCAGCCCATGCTCCTTCAACCAAAGACTACCTGCTCAGCCAAGAAGGTGTGAAATTATAGGTTAAGAGGGTGGTAGGACCTTACGCAGTCCCCATAGCTATTTTCCCAGACGAAGGAGCCCAAGATACAATTAACTAGCAAAGATCAGTCCACGAAGAGATTGGGAAGACAGATAGGTCTTCCTACACCATTTTACCTTCAGATTGATAGACCGACTAAGCTTAGTAGCTACATGGTAGACCATATGTTGCAGGCTTATACGGTTGACCCCAAAGGTAACACAGACAATTGCCTATTACCTGTCAAGAGTACTTACGATATTAACTATCATTCTAGTATCCAGGTGGCCCCATAGGAGACTTTGTATGGCAGACAGTGTAGGTCGCCAATTGGTTGGTTTGGTATTAGTAAAACACGACTAATAAGCCCAGATGTGGTTCAATAGGCGATATAGAAGGTGAAGCTTCTTCGGGAGAGATTATTAGCAGCACAGAGTCGACATAAGTCATATACGGATAATCAACGTCGATCTCTAAGGTTTTAAGTTATAATTAAGCACTCTCAAAAGTGTTGCCCACAGAGAAAGTGATGAGAGCTAGCAAGAAAGAGGACCTTAGTCTGAGATGCATTGGCCCTTATCAGACCCTCCACTAAATAGGCAAGGTTGCCGGTGAGTTGGACTTACCAGCGGATCTGGAAGAAGTACATCCAGTCTTCTAATTATCGATGCTTTACAAGTGTGCTGGTGATGCATCCTGAGTATATCCCACATAGGATATCCAGGTCATGAAGGAGTTATCCTACGAGAAGCAACCGATCACCATCCTATATCGGCGGAGTAGGGGATTGTGAACTAAGGACATAGCTTCCGTCAAGGTGTCATGGCAAAACGAGATTCGCAAAGAAATGACCTGGGAAGCCGAAAGGAAAATGAAACATAAGTATCCGTACCTATTCCCTATGTCTACAGGTAATCCCAACTTTTGAAACTTTTATATTGGTTACTTGATAAAAGTGTGGGTTATTGCAATAGACAGGAATTACCCCATAATCTGTATAAAATCTTAAGAAAGATTTTGGTTCACATTCGAGGACGAATGTCCTAAAGGGGTGAAGGATGTTACACCCCATACTTTTGTACCTTGAAACGCGTTCTTAAGTCTTTTGAAATGTTCTTAAGTCTCTTGAAAGGTTCTTAAGTCTCTTGAAAGGCTCTTAAGTTTCTTGGAAGGATCGTAAGCCTCTTAAGTTTCTTAAGGCTTCCTAAAGTTTCTTAAAGCTTCTTAAGACTCCTTAAGAACTCTTAAGCTCTTAAGAGTTATCATGTGAGCCGGATAATCTATAACGCTACCAAACAACTCTAAAGAATGGGGAATGAGATACCCCATAATAGAGAAGATGGGGAATAGAGTTGTAAGAATCTGGAAGACGTTGGAGACTAAATAATGAGTCGTAGGACTCGACTTACTTACGTAAGCTACTAACTTGGAAAGCTTACATGCTTAAGTTTCTCAAGTACATACCAAGCTTACATAGCAAGTATTATATAGGTTTATAAAGTAAGATGAGATTACAAACCCACGAGGGAGAAAAGAAGGTGCCACGTGACAGCATGAGGGAGTGCCATATGGCACAAGCTAGGAGTGCCACATGGAAGAAGCTAGAGTAAGGGGGTGGGCCCCATAGTCCATGTGGAAGCCCATGGTTGGAGGTGTGGTGCGTTGGCCCTATAAGGGCATGACATGTGTCACCACTTAGGGGTTGACACGTGTCACCCCTAAAAGTGGCCTCTCTCTCTATATATATATGTTTTATGAATTTAGTTCATACTTATCCTCTAGTCATTCTTATCAAGAGAATTCTAGAGACAAAAAGAAGAGAAGAGAAATCTAGAACAAGAGAGAGGAGAAACCTTAAACTTGAGAAAGAGAGCCACGGATTTGGAGCCAAAAAAGAATAAGTTCTCCGATTTCGTTCCATGAATTAATTATCTAGTGTATAACATGGTGGTGTGAAGGTGTTGGTAATGTAAATTTATGGTTTGGAATATCACCAAAACGTTAGCAAGCAGCCACAAGGTTTTGGGCGCGCTAAGGGAACTTCCGAGGCAAGTTTCGATGAGTTTGACGAGTTTCGGTCAAGGTAAGGGTTTCTCTTTCAAATTGGAATTTATGATGTTGTTGTGAGGTATATTAAATATCTTAAATAAGGTTGGAAGTATAAAAATTACATAAGGATGCTAGACGCTAGAAATAAACTAAGTTAAAGTCGTAGTAGCTAAATCAAAGTCGCGTAGTGTGTTGTCGTTATGGTGTTGTGGTTGCAGCTGGTTGGGTTGTGTGGAGAAGAGATATAAAGTGATTTAAAAAGGGTGTGGGTGCTTCTGGTTTCAGCCACACGACCCTCCATTTGGTATGATTAAAGATTTTGCGAAATAAAGATTTATAAAAACTCTATTTTGGTATCGTAGTTTGGAGCTAGTTGTTTGGAGCTTGTATTGTGTAATGTTGAAGTGATTTACTTGTAAATATGCTGCTGGTTTTTTTTGTTCATATGGTTGTTGATGTTTTGGATGAGTCAAAATCTCGAGGATATTGAAGTTATAGGGAAAATCTTGCCCGATTTTCGGTAGCTTCGAAACTAGTAACAAACTAGTCGAGGGTAATGGATAGGAAATAACTCCTATTAGTACTTGGTTGTAGAGTGGGATATTGTAAAATTAAAGGCTATTAACCATAGTATTACTTTCATGGAAAATAGGTTAAGGAGGTTTAAGACAAGCCGGATTTTAATGAATCCTTGAAAAGGTATGTGAAGTTTTCTCTTGGCATGTTTTGGCACAAGTATGTAAAGCTACCCTTCTTCCCTCTTGATATGTCTTTGACATAAGTACGATGTTATAATTCTTTGATTACTCACCGAGTCCCATCATGGGTCGGGTACGTTATATGATGGTATGGTAAAGCAATGAGAAAGTTATGATACCGAGCTCATGACAGACTGGGTATGATATATGTATATAATAACTCTATGAGGGGAAGTAGAGGGTATGTAAAGGTTATCTTCTTTCTTCTTTTGGCATGACCCATAGAAAGCCAACATAGGAAGAATGCACAAAGTTTACAAGAAGCTCTTATTCTTAAGTACACTAGCATGGCTAATATTTTTAATTTCCTAGAACTTATGTCCTTTTGCCTCGATTCATGTGAAAGTGTTCAACCATCCTAAATTGGTATAATTTATGTTGTGGTATAAAGCATGAATCTTATTCACTCCATTAAGCTAGAACTCTTCCATAATTGAACTATGGCTTCTCAAGTCTTCCTATACCTTGGGAAGTAGTAAGTAGGTAAAGTTAATCTTTTTTTTTTGGCATGAACTTTATAAAACATATAGACGAAGTATATGTGATCCAAAGGAAGCCCCCATTCTCAAAGCCCCTACAAGGGCCATTTTCTTGACTTCCAAAAGATTTTTATTACGCCTTGATACGAGTAGATGATTCCAAAAGTGCTACTTTGATGCAAACCATAATGACACTCCAAAGGTACTTGTTATGACTATTGTCTTAATTTTTGAATGATAGTTCATTTTGATTATTTCAACAAGTCTCCAATGATGGTTTAAATTGTATATGGTTACTCACTACTCTACTCGTGTATACTGTAACCCTTCTATCACTGAGTTCCGGGCCGGGTACGAAATCATGCATAGTTCACTGCATTATCCATCGATTCCCACATTAAAGGAATGGGTACGTTATATAAAGACATGGTAATGCAATGACATAATCCACTCACCGAGTCCCTCACTATAGGGCCGGGTATGTATGTATATATGTGAGGATGTGATGTGATAAGGTGAAAATGGCGTCGGACCTATGATAGTCCTATAGTTATGATTCACTGAGCCCCTAAAAGGGCCGGCTACATTATATATGTGAGCATGCATGTTTGCTTATAATTTACAAGTACAGGTACAGTGTCTTCTTAAGTATCACATTTACTCCCCTGACTCTTTCTATTTCAGATATGTTTTCAGTTATGCTTTATATACTCAGTACATATGTCATACTGACCCCTTCTCTCTCGGGGGGGGGGGGCTGCATTCATGCCCGCAAGTACAAACTCACACCTTGAGGATCCGCCAGCATAGTTATTCCAATCAGCAGTCAAAAGCGCTCCGTCATGCTGGGGCCTAGTATTACTCTTGCCCAAGCACTCTTAACTTCGGAGTTCTGATGGGATCCGGTGCGTTAGTGCTGGTATGATCACATCCATCCCTTATGGGATCTCATTTGAAGTTTAAGCATTTCCATTTACATATGATAGCGTCAGTTGATTTTCTCTTACGCTTGTACTTCTCTTATCTACTTCCCCCCTTTAGGTTGTATCCATGTCATTGTCTGTTTATTTCTAACTTTCTAAATGCATATGAGTCCTTTCCAACCTATTTAGTATACTGCACTATTTCGATATTTTCCTTTATATCACCTATACTTTGGGTTACCCATGTACGAAACCTTAATACAATCATGAGGTACTTAGAATCCTCAATATACAGTACCAACTCCAGTCTGAACACTAGTACTCGAGTAATATCCTTAATGTAGCAGTGCATTTAAAGCCAAATTCCATTCATCCTAATTAGTAATTAGCTTGTCACCGTTTATCCCGGTGTATCAACTCAGTTGGTGCATTAATATGTCTTTCTATCCAGATCTAGGTGTCATCTCTAAATCATCCCTTAGTCTCACTAGTCTTTTCCAGATTCTTTTTCAGTACCATTATTGACCTCCTCACTACTATTATTACCATCACTTTAGTCATTAACTTATTTCTCAAGGTCAGCCTTACTCATAGTTTAGTCAAATCTCATTCTTATTATGGACAAGGTATACTACAACCTCTTCTGTCACGACCCAACTCTATAGGCCATGACTGGTGTCCGAGTTAAGCACCTATACGTATCCTTAGCCCCACTTAGCGTGTTAGCAGAATAAACAAAAGTAGAAATTGAAAAAGGGGTTGCTAGAGGGCGCACGAAAACAGATGTAGCACATGGAAGTCGTTAAGGCCGTCGCTGAACACAAGCCCAAAAGGCATATACAGGATCCACCACACAAGTCTACAGACCTCTACAAAACAATAGCGTAATCATATGATGGGACAAGGCCCCGTCGTACCCTTAACCATTACGTATAAATATACAACAGAAATGTTAGTGCCAAAATAGGGCTCCGAACAAAGGAGCACTGCCAACCAATAGGGTCGAAGTCCTACGCAAGCGGATCAGCAAATCGAGCGTCTGTACCTGTGGGCATATAACGCAGCCCCCCTTCCCCTAAAGAAAAGGGGTCAGTACGGAAAATGTACCGAGTATGTAAAGCATAGACTTTAATAAGTAAAGTCATTACCAGAGCAAAATGTGCAACAATGAGCAAAGTATCCAGAAATATCAAAATGCTTATCATAACCACAAATAAGGTATGCAGTAAAAATATGCCATATCCGGCCCCATTATGGGACTCGATGAACAAATCGTGATCGCCGCCCCATCACTGGCGCCACAGCACATCATAACTCCAGAGTAGAGAATATCTCCGTAACATATCATATCATATCAGATGGTCATATCATATCATATCATATCATATGTATACATGGTACATCATAACTCCACAAACCCCATGTACAGGTCGTACCTGTCCCCTCACGTTGGGGCATGGCGAATAATGCAAAGAAGTATGCATGATAACAAATTCTGGCTCGGGCTTAGTGAAGGAAGCATTGAGGCAACTACGAGTGGAGTAGTGAGAAACTATATGCAATTTAAATCATATTTGAGACTCGATGAAATAATCAAAATGAATTATCATTCAAAATCAAGACAAGAGTCATATCAATTACCTTTTGAAAGTTACTATAGGTTATATCAAAATAAAACTTTTGGGAATCATATACACATATCAAGGCATAACAAATATCTTTTGGAAAATCAAGAAGTTGGCCATCCTAGTGGCTCTACGAATAGGAACTTTCTTGGAATTATATAAAAGTCATATACTTGCTTCATAAAACCCATATCAACAAGGAAGATTAGCTTTACATATTTGTGTCCAAAACATGCCAAGAGATAGAATAAGCTTAATACACTTATGCCGAAGACATGCCAAAAGAAAGTCTAAGCCTTACATACTTATGCCAAAAACATGCCAAAAGAAGGAAACGTTAGCTTTACATACCTCTTACGTATTACTCTTAATATGTTCGCCTCATCATCTCTTGAACCTATTTAACATGAAAAAAATAAAGCATAAAAAACCCTCGACTTTCCAGCGTCTTAAGTTACATACGAGTATTCATAGAACTCATCGGGCAGCACCTCCCCTATAACATGTCCTATCCGAATTTCCAATTAGATCCCTAATCATAATAGCCAACCAACAACAACATCTTGCAGCTCATATACAACTAAAACATGGCAACATTACACAACATAAACTCCAAACCACTTGCTGAAAATTACGATACCAAAATAGGATTTCTAGTCCTTATTTCGCAAAACCTTTAATTGTATGAAATGAGGGGTCGTGTGGCTGAAAACTGAAGCCCCCACACCTCTTTTAGAATACTTTTAGGCCCTGCAATACACCACCACACACCTGCAGCAGCACACCACAAGCAGAACACCTTACTTCGACTACAATTTAACTATAGCGACTCTAATTTAGTTTTTTTCGAACGTCAAGCATATTTATGAGATTTTCATATTTCCAGCCACTTAAACAACATGTAACACACTTCATAACAACACCATAAACCCCAAATTGAAGGGAAAGGTCTTACCTTACCCGAAATTGGCCAAAGCTTGCCAAAACTCACCTCGGAAGTTCCTTAATTGCAGCTGAAATGTTGTGGCTATTTGCTATCCATTTTGTGCTTCTCCAAACCATAACTTTACATTATTAACACCTTAATATCATTTCCAAACCCTTAAAAAAACGTGGTAGGAGAGAACCAAGTCATACCTTGCTAAAACGTATCTCGGAAGTTCTCTTAACATGCTGAAAATTAACGGACTGTTTGTATCTCTTCCTTGCTGCCCCAAAATGAGATTTTACGTTGTTAAAAACCGCTATATCACCGTAGAATACCTCAAATAATTAATTTACGAAGCGATAATCGGGGCCTTACCTTTAATTAGAGGGAACCCCTAGCTAGTCTCTCTAGCTCCTCTAGTTTTCTCTCAAAATTTGGCTAAGGAATAGATGCTGAAATGACAGATTACTCATCCTAACACACATATATACCATTTCTTAGGAGGTGACACATGGCAGCCCCCTAGGGGTGACACGTGGCAACCCCCTAGGGGTGACACATGGCAGCCCTCTAGTATGCCACCTCACGCTATGCAGCCTCCCATATGCTGCCATGTCGTAGTGGGGTCCACCTCAAGTAGGTGTGTCACCTACTTGACCCTAAGTAGGTGCATCACCTGCTTCTCCAAGTAGGTGCATCATTTTCTTATTTTTTTTTCGTGAGCTCGTAATATCGTCTCACTTCAAGAGCCTATGTATTCCTTGATACTTAAGCTCGATGTGTACTCAAGTAGATTAGTATGTAAAATGTCCCAAGTAATAGCTTTCACAAGTAAGTCGAGTCCTATGACTCACTACTTAACCTCCAACTTCTTCTAGATTCTTATAACCCTATTTCTAATTTTTCTCTCTTATGGAGTATCTCCTTCTCCTTTTCTTAAGATTATTTGATAGCGTTATAGATTTTCCGACTAACATGAATACTTCTAAGAAACTTAAGAGCCTTCCCAGAAAATTAAGAAGCTTAAGAAGCATTCCAAGGTACCAAAGTATGGGGTGTAACACCAAGGAAGCCCCCATTCTCAAAGCCCCTAAGAGGTCCATTTTCTTGACTTTCAAAAGATATTTTATTATGCCTTGACACGAGTAGATGATTCCAAAAGTGCTACTTTGATGCAAACCATAATGACACTCCAAAGGTACTTGTTATGACTATTGTCTTAATTTTTGAATGATAGTTTATTTTGATTATTTCAACAAGTCTCCAATGATGGTTTAAATTGCATATGGTTACTTATTACTCTACTCGTGTATACCGTAACCCTTCTATCACCGAGTCCCAGGCCGGTATGAAATCGTGCGTAGTTCACTGCATTATCCACTGAGTCCCTTATTTAAGGGACGGGTACGTTATATAAAGACATGGTAATGCAATGACATGATCCACTCACTGAGTCCCTCACTAGAGGGACGGGTACATATATATATATATGTGAGGATATGATGTGATAAGGTGGAAATGGCATCGAGCCTATGATGGTCCTACAGTTATGATTCACCGAGCCCCTAAAAGGGCCGGTTACATTATATATGTGAGCATGCATGTTTGCTTATAATTTACAAGTACAGGTACAGTGTCTTCTTAAGTATCACATTTACTCCCCTGACTCTCTCTATTTTAGATATGTTTTCAGTTATGCTTTATATACTCAGTATATATGTCATATTGACCCTCCTCTCTCGGGGTAGGGGGGCTGTGTTCATGCCCATAGGTACAGACTCACACCTTAAGGATCCACCAGCATAGGTGTCCCGATAAGCAATTCAAAAATGCTCTGTCATGCTGGGGCCTAGTTTTGGAACTAACCCTCATTGCATGTATTTACTTGTTCACGGGCACGGCGGGGGCCCTGTCCCACCATATGTTATCATTATACTTTTAGAGGTTTGTAGATATGTGTGTGGGTTATATATGGGTTATATAGTATGTATGTACAGTCGTGCGGATATGGTTTATGTTTTGGAGGACGTTTTCCCCTGTCGTGATCGTCGTGTCGGTTGAGGTGTTATCTAGTATATTTATACACTATGACTCAAACAGGAGACAGGTTTGCTTATAGCTAGCAAGGGTATATGCGAGTGTCCAGTTTGGGCACCCGTCATGGCCTACGGGGTTGGGTCATGACAGTAAGGGTTAGTACTCTTGGAATAGATCTTCATATAAAGGTATAGGGTCCCTAGGCTTTTTGGTAAGGTGGCTTATGAATGTGATTTGTCATTGGATTTAGCCTTCATTCATCCTGTGTTTCATATTTCTATGTCGAGGAAATGTGTGGGAGATCCTAGCTCCATGTGCCTTTGGAGATAGTGAATGTTGAAGAGAATTTGACCTATAAAGAGGTTCCGATTGAAATTCTAGACCGAAGAGTCAAGAGATTAAGGAACAAGGAAATTGCATCCGTTAAAGTCCTTAGGAGAAATCAATAAATCAAAAGTACTACATGGGAAGGGAAGCAAATATGGTGAAACATTATCCTCATCTCTTTCATTCTACTCAAGCTTAAGGCATAAGTCATTCATGTTCAAATTCTTAAGGCTCTTATGTTTCAGTTTTCCTAAGTCCTTATGTGTATGCATGTTCATGAAGTTGAATTTTAAAGTTATGCTTTATGTTTAAGTTTAAAGATCTCATGTTTGATGCATTTCAAATGTCATTGTATTCATGTTGGGTTGCTAGTCCCCGTGCCATGTCCCCTTCTAAGCTAATGATTCTCATTCGAGGACAAATGTTTCCAAGAGGGATATATTGTAAGACCCCGGAAATATGAAAGGTCCTAAACCAAGGAACCAAGGATGAATTCTTAGAAGTTTCAAAAAACTGGCACCAGAAGCTGACCACGAAAGCCTTCACGGATCGTGGTAAGCACCACAGACTGTGGTGTGCAACCGTGGTAGAGATTTAGAGGCTCAGTCTGCAGAGGACGGACCATGATGAAGGACCATGGATTGTGGTAAGCACCACGGGCCGTGAATCCCTATATGGTGAGACCTCCCCAAAGTCTTTTGGAATTTTCCCAAAGGCAGGATCCATGGACGCCACTACGGGATGTAGTATGTTTCACGGACTGTCAAGGTGTCTGTGAAAAAACTTCAAAGATTACCCTGCAAGTCCCTTTCCTGAATTTCTCTAAGTCCCTTATCACGGGACCCCACCATGGACCGTGTGAGCACCACGGACTGTGAAGGGTCCCCATAAAGTCTCTTCCGGCCAGATCTTTGAGGGACATTTTGGTCTTTTTCTGCTTTTTAACCCAATGTGGTGTCGTTTTGAGGGCAAAATTCACCTATCTAAAGACTCTAGACCTTTCAAAGCCCTCATTTTCTTTCACTCCAACTTCCCAAACATAAATTCTCTTTTCTCAAACTCCCCCAAGAGTTTCTCGCCAAGCTAGGGTTCATCTCAAGGCATCTTCAAGTATTCTCTCCTTCTCAAGCTTTCATTAGGGATTTTGTTTCTCCCAAGGTATGTGGGTTTTCATCCATGGATCCTTCCACCCATGAAACCCAAATGTTTTCCCAACCTAGCATTTCAATCTTTGATGATGAAATTTTATGGGCTTTTACATGATGACTCTAAATGCATAGATTTTGATATATTTTAAGTTTATTTAGATATATTGATGAATATTGACTCTTGATTTCATGAAGTTATGATGTTATTAAAGGCCCTTATATGAAAGTATGAAAGTAGTTTTTTTAAAGTATATTGGTGGGTTATTTTAAGATGTTTAGATGATGTATTCTTGTACTTTCATGCATGCTAAAATTGATTTAAATGACTTGAAAGTTTATTGATTTGAACCCACCTAGTTTTGACTCTATTTCCACTAAAGCGTGACTTAAAGTTTATGGACTTCAATTAAATGTTTGAGAAATATAATGACTATGGTTATAGGAGTCTTTTCAATAAAAGAATAAATGGTTGTGAAATGTGTCTCCACCTAGTTTTACTATGTTTGGATGAAGTTTGAAATGAAATCTTTGACTCAAAAATGAATGATATGAAGCAAGTATTTATGAAATGGGAGTCTTATGATTGATTGAATGATGAAAGGGCTTCTTAGCCAAAGTAAGGTTTCAATTTTATGTTAAAGTTATATAAATTCTTATGTTATTATGATATTTAAATGTTATTCTGTTGAGAGTTTACCTAGCACCGAGATGGACTAGGGGAAAATACCCATGTCCCAGAACTACATGTCATCATAGGTATAAAGGAAATAGAGGCGAATACCCAAATATCTAAGAGGTGAGTATCCGAAATATCAAGGCTTAGAGGTGAGTACCCGAGTCTAAGAACTAGGGGTGAGTACCCGGTTCACACAATAGCTTAGTGGATCCACTTAGGCGTGACAGAGTCTACCTTGGCAAGTAGTCTCTTCCTTTTTCTCTGATGTAGGGGTAACATCGGGACTCCATGTTATAGCTCACATGGTTTATGTCGGTTAATGGTCTCTCTCACAAAGGTACAAGGTCCCTCTTCCAATGTTTAAGATATAACATATGATGTCTACTATATCTAGCACAAAGAAAAGTATATGCCCTCACAAAGTTTAAAGATTCCTTTCAAAAGGTTTATGGTATACTTATTTATGATTTATGGTATTTTGCAAGTATATGGTTTTTATAATGACTCATGATTACCTCTATAATGTTTAAGTTTCTTTTATGATTCATGATGGTTTTTATATTTCATTGACTAAGCTTCATAACTCTAAATGGTATTTCAAATGATTGCAAAGTTCTAGCATGGTCCATGGCATCACCTTATTGTAGAATGATATATTGCATTGCATGCTCACATACATAGTACATTCAAATTATTAACACATACTTTTGCCTAAATGATATCACCATGTAGAGATCGACGTTGCTCCATATTCTCCTCCACATGGCTATTTTGATTTTTGAAGGCTACTTAGTTGGTGAGTTCCCATATTTCGGGAACAATATTCCATTTCCTTTTCTTTCTATTTTTTTGGTTATCTTGTAGTACTTATGGATACTTATCACGAAGGTGAGCTAGGAATATGTCTTAGCTCATGCCAAGTCTAAAGAAAGTAGAGGTATTATTGGACAAATAGACGATGATTGATGTTGCCTATGATTTCTATTCTATGTTATCTCCCTTAGTCCCATTACCCCTTTTTCTTCCACAATTTATTATATTTCATTACCTATGAAAAGCTTAATGAATGCTAAGAGGTTTGAGTGAGGTACCTCCGGGTGTCTCATTCGTCGTGTCACGTCTAGGTCCTAGGCTTGAATCGTGACAAGGCAATAGAGTATGTTTTAGTACTTTGAATCTACTAAGTATGTAGGCATGCATGAACCTTTAAGTAACATTATAACATTTTTGTAGTATGAGACATAATTCAATCATGCATAATCATTCATTTAAATAACATTTGAAACATTCATTTGTGGGGAGATGACCATAACCGACATTTAAGACCATTCGAGCTATTACATGGAATCAAACATAACCCCCTATGTTGGCATAGGAAAGCTACTTGTCGGGTAGATCTTCTTCAATTTCATTCATTTCTTTAACTTTAACTTTAAGGGTTATTTGTGGATCTACTAGCCTAAGCCAACAAAGGCTCCTTTGTTGGCGAATAGTTAATGCAACATGAGACTTTACCTAAGGACCCCTTAGGTCGATTCCCCATCTACATGCTACATTCGGTTCTAAGTCAAATCCCACGGAATAGTCATATATCATAAAAATACAATCATTTACATAGCTTTAAATTATCATAACTTCATTCGGTAGTATAGCTCATTAAAACCTTTCATCTTATTCAAATATTGTGAGTATTGTCCTTATCACATAAGAATCCATTCTTTGGCTAAGAAGCCATTTCATCATCATTCATATCGTTTCATCATTTATTTCATTTCATAAGACTCCCTTTCATCATAAACATTACTTTCATAAACATTCATTTTGGAGTCAAAGCTTTCATGACAAACTTCATTAGAAACATAATAAAACTAAGTGGGTTCTATTCTTTTCAACCTTCAAATCATTTAAAACAATACTAGCATACATGAGCATAATGAAATGTATCAATTAAGATATCTTTGAAACAACTCACCAAAATACCTTGAAACCCTTTTCATGCCTTCATATAAGAACCTGTTATAAAATCATCAAACTTCATGCAATTGAGAATTAATAAAGACTAAGATAGATAATTAAACTTTAAATAAATAATAAACCATGCATTTGGAATCATCATATGGAAACCCAAAAGATTTTACCATTTGAAATTGAACTATTAAGTTGAAAAAATATTTGGGCTCCATGGGTGGAAGAACTCATGGATGAGACCTACATACCTTGGGGGAATAACCTTTAATGCAAACTTGAAGTGGAGGCTTCAAGCTCTTGGGATGAAACTCTAACTTTTCTCAAAACCCTAGCTTTTCTTGAAACCTTAGGAGAACTTAAGAGGAGAGAATCTTGTGTTTCAGTGCAAGTGTGAGAAATGAGGGCTTGGGAGAGTGTAGGGGTTTTAGATAGATCAATTCAGTCTTCTAAAATGACCTCACTTTGTGTTTTAACACATGAAAAGACCAAAATGCCCCTTTTTAAAATTGGCTAGACTCACCTTCACAGGGACCCTACACGGTCCGTGGTTCTCACCACCGCCCGTGGTGGTGCCCCATGATGATTGACTTAGAGGGAAAAATCTTGGGGTTTCAGGAAAAATCTCTAAACTTCCTCCACGGAGACCTTCACGGTCTGTGAAGGGCATCATGGTCCATGAAACGTGGCCGTGGTGCAGGTCTTCCAGGAGGGCTTGCAGATATGATCACCACGGATCACACCACGATCCGTGAAGATCTTCATAGCATGTGGTGGTCCTTTCCTTGAAAAGTTTTTTAAGGCTTTGGGGGAGGGGTCACCATGGATGGCTTCACGGCCCTGTGATGCTCACCACGGTCCGTGAACCCTTCTCGTGGTCCCTTCCCTATAGGGTTGTATTTCTGAATCACCACCATGGTGGATCACCACGAGGAGTGGTGCTTACCACGGACCGTGATATACTTCCGTGGTCATCACTGGTGCCAATTTCTGCATTTCTTCTGAGATTTCATCCTTTGTTTCTTGTATTAGGAATTTTCAAATTTCTAAGGTCTTACACAACGTTATCAATGTTTCTTCAATATAGTAATTTTTTGAGTAAAAAGACCGAACCTCGAAATCAAATACATTGATAGCATTTTCCAGCAAGTAAGTGGTAGTTTGTACATATCACATTTTTTCCCTTTATCCATTTACATTATGTTATGAGTTCTTAAATAGATGATAAGCAAGGCAGGGATTGTGAAATTTTCATTACTGCATATGCTGAGTTTTTAAGTGATGGATTGCAAGTACTATCATCTAGAATTGTCCTTGAATCACTTTGCATCAGATATGCCTTACTTTTATGGAATTATGGAGTTATAAAAGCTCAAAATGACTATGTTAGTGACTGTAGAGACTCGAAAAGACAACCTAGAAAAATTAACATATCTCCAGATCAATTTTTTTCAACCATTGAATAGATATAGATCATTTTGTTCATAAGTTATAATAGGCGCACTGTTCCTTTTTGGTGACTGACTATGACTGCTTATATTTACTATTGCAGAATCTCATATATTGCAACATAAGACTCATATGTTGCAACAAAAGACCGAATGTTGAAACATGAGAGTAATATGTTGCAACTCGTGAGTTATATGTTGAAACATAACGATTCTATGTCGCATCAAGGAAGTCATATGTTGCAGCATAAGACTCATATGTTGCAACTCTTGAGTCATATGTTGAAACATAAGGCTTATTCGTTGCATCAAGGCAGTCATATGTTGCAGCATATAACTCATATGTTGCAACTCGTGAGACATATGTTGAAACATAAAGGTAATTAACAAAATATTTTACATACAGGTTAAACATAACAAAATTCTAAATTAAATTAACAAAAATAACAGGAAAAAAAATCGACCTAATACTTTGCTTTACAAATTAATCTTTCAATAATTTTCCAATTACAACCCCTGCCAAAAATATTGATAAGATAGATACATTTGGCTCATTAGGTTCTAATTTCTTTTCATCCACTATTGTATCAGATGATGATTCCCCGAACCATTCCCCAGATAATCTCCCTTTATCTATTCGGAGATTCCAATCTTTTAAAGCTTCAACAGCTTCATCATAACTATCATACTTTCGATACAAGCTTCCATTAACGTCAATCACCATTTTTGCACACTCTTGTCAAGTAGAGTATATACCCTCTTTTTTTCTCTTAAAAACAACATAAAAATATTTGTTCATGAGATGAGATTTAGACAAGAAAATAGAGGGAGAGGAGAAAATATTGAAAGTAGGAACAATGCAAGAACAAAAAATGAAAAACAACAGAGAAGCACTTCTTATAAATAAAAGAAGGAACGTTGCCCAAGAAACAATTCTTGAAAAGTGAAAAGTTTGACATTAGGGGTTTGCTAGTGGTTTAGGATTAGTGATTTTAATTTAAAAAGCATTTTGGGTACAAAAATTAATTGAATTGACTGATTCACCCTTCCTAGCCCCTTTTAATTACAAAAATAACCCTAAAAAGTGCTTTTGTACCAATCTGTATCAAAATTTTTCGTGCCATCCAGTATCATCCTTTTTTATAATGTTAATGTCCACATCAGGGCGCAGATTTCACAAAGAAAGTAAATGATTGAATAATCAAAAAAATGCCAAAATACATGTAGGGATTATCAAATTAAGTGGTGCTCAGAGGTGCAAGTTCCAATGTAAGAATACTTAGAAGTAGGTAGTACTTTGTTTTGATACTGCAGTCAATCAAACCTTGGGAAAAGGACTCGATGTATTTAGTAAAACTACCTTTGGTACAAATTTCCAACCTAAAGCATAAATTTAATTTGCATAGATAGTCGATACTCCCATCAGTATATATAGAGTACATGCAAGTTGTATAGCAATTAGAAGTACGTTTGGACTATTTTTTGCTTCTGAATATCAGACATTTCTTCTTGGTTCTTTCTTCCCAAGCAAACGTGAAGAGATCACCAATCCAAGCTTATATTCCTTGAAATATAAAGTTTGTCAATATATTCGATGATTGGAAGTGAAGCATCAATGTATCTTCTCATTTCTCTCTCCGCTGAATAATCTGATACAGTCGAACCACTAAGTAATTTAACCTTAATTTTGATGAAATTGTGAGAAACTTGAAACATTATTAGGAGGACAGATATGAATGCCTTACAAGCCACATTATTAGGACACATAACTTTGCTTCCAAAACAAGCCGAGTCAATCGTTCTTCTTGGTAGTTCATTAACATAATTCATATATTTGCAGGATGGGTATAAATCCCAAAGTTATAACTTAAACATCCAACCCAGATACCTCAAGGTTGTCTTAACAAATTCAATACTCAAACCAGATGGCCATCTAATCAAAGTTATTATTAACATAGTTCAATTGGTTGAATGTCAAGAAAAAGAAAATTAGAATGTTAGTCAATTTATTCAAAAGTATGTCAGATAAAGAGACAAGTTATCCTCGTAATTGGCAGAAATACGCGGAGCTTGGATTCTAATAGTCGGAGACAAATTCGTCATCTAGCTTATTTGGATTAAGATTCAAAATGGAAACAATAAGAGGAAGACAAAGCCCCATATCGTAATGAAATCTATTTGAAATAGTTTCGCATAGTCAACATCTCTTGTGTTATCACAACACAGGATCTATATATCTCACTGATTAGTAAATTTTTCTAATGCTTGCCACAGCTGTTATGTTGGTCATAAAAGTACCGTTTAGTAATCTTACACTCCCTGTAATGTTGAAGCACTAGTATGTCATATCCTAATTTGGAGTGACAGTTAAAAACAAAAATCCTTAATTTCATGGATAAAGCTACAATGAATAACAAATTATGTAATAATGTGACAAAAAGTAAACTTACCAGTCTCATTTAACTTCATAAGAAGTTGGTCCCTTGTTGGAAGAGCACACATACCAGCAGAGACAGCAGTTCTGACAGCCCATGTATGATAAGGTGCACAAACTTTTGCATACGCCATTGAAGCAGCTTCTTTCAGGGAGTCGTCACTAGAGAGAAACTATAACGATTAGAGAGAGTTAACAGGGAAAAAAACATAAAATCAGATATATAAGTTTAAGGATGAAACAAAAAACATTAATAGAGAGCATTGAAACCTTGAAATAGCATACTCAACATTCTTTGCACGTCACTGAATTGTATAAACAAAACTATAGAAGGCCATTATTTACTTCTCATTTGACTAATATCATATTTTACTTCTTTTCCAACAACAACAACAACAACATACCCAGTAAATTCCTACTAAATGGGGTCTGGGGAGAGTAGAGTGTACGCAGACCTTACCAATACCTCGAGGAGGTAGAGCCTCAAGAGGTAGAGACGTTATTTTCGAAAGATCCTTGGCTCAAGTGCCTCAAACCCAAGTAAAAAAAGAAGAAAAAATAATGAAGAAAGCATAACCGTTAATAACAAAGGCAAAGTAAACTCTACAAGAGAGAAACAATAACAATAACAAATAGTGTGATA
This sequence comes from Solanum dulcamara, assembly GCF_947179165.1. Lineage (NCBI taxonomy): Eukaryota > Viridiplantae > Streptophyta > Magnoliopsida > Solanales > Solanaceae > Solanum > Solanum dulcamara. The sequence continues at coordinate 49,593,536 of NC_077243.1, forward strand.
CTCGAAACACGATACAAAACATAATACGCTAATCCTCCACCAACCTTCACCCCTACTACCATATGAACAGTGTGATCTACTCATATTTTACTTCTTGCCCTATGTACAAAATATCCTTCGTAATTATGTGAGGATCATCCTTTACTTCATAGTAAGTGCCCAGTGGATAGTGTTTACCAGACCGCTGTTCTACTTACAGAAAGCCAGTATTAATTTACTCATGAAGTAAAAACATAAAGATATGAAAAGCATGTTGGGACTTCTCATTCTATTTTCTCTAATTTCTTCACAATTTCTCATCTCATTCTTATATTAAAACAAGTCAATAAGGAAAGAGTTCGAATTTTTACTTGTCAGATAAGTTCGGGCATCAACCAGTGAGTTCGTTTGATTCCATAAAGAATCAAGCAGCTTCATTGTGAATTTTAAATAAGAAGAAAAAACTATTATTAGTGCCACATGAAATTCTTTTATAGAAGTGATCTGAATCCAACTTTCATAGGAATAAGTAAATTGTTGAATTTGAAACAAAGGCAAGGCCAATGTATTCTTTTATTCTAGTAATGATTTTGAATGCATAAAGTAGTCTAGACTACGTTAAAACAATAACTGGGCATATTCCATAAAAAGAATTGACTAAACAAGATAACACACATTTGGGTCATGCCAAAAATCTATTCAAAACTTCAGTTAGACAAAAGACATAGTACGAAATAACGTTTATAGAAATAAAAAGAGTAAAACGTACTAGGTTGAAAGAAAATTCTGAAACAAGGCCCTGATCAGGTCTAGACCCTGACGAATTCTGCGTAAATTACGTGAAAGGCTTCCTGGTGTTCTCACTGTATCATTTCTAACATCATAATCAAGGATACTGTTCAAACTTCCAAATATTTCTGATGCTTCTGCAAGATCACGTACCTGAAATCGATATTCATGCTTAAACCAAAAGATATGAATGCCAGACCTCACAACTAATAGAAAATTACATAGATTGTTAAATGATGGACAACTACCAGCAGACAACATAATCTGCATAAATGGAATGTAGTTGCCTAATCTTGAGAAACTTTCCCGACAACAAATTATTCAATCAACTATGCCTCACTTCAAAATTAGTTGAACTCCACCTATATAATCATTTCAATTTATTATGCTATATTCAGGTTCATTTATTCCAACACTAAATAATGCTTGTCTCGTAAAGTAACATAGGCATATCCAAATCTTGAGGTTCCCTTACTGTCACATGTATCCTTAAAAAGAAGCATTTCTGCATTCAACTGAATCCTCTAACTCGGAAAAGACCCAAAAAAGGTAATATCTTACTCTTGGCTCTTCAGTGGCATATAGTTTGATTTAAGCGATTGTTGTAGAGACCAAAAAGGAAGAGACTGATTTGAGCTCATGATTTTAAGAGTTTGAAACTGATTTTCATGAACTACGCAACAAAGATGTTAATTATCAAAGTGAATGCTAAAGAAGAATTTAATGTGGCATGAGGCCAAAATGAAAGTTGTTGGTGAAAGGGGAGGGAAGAATTTGAAAGGAAATTCATCCTCGAGCAGCAAGGAAAATAGATATTCATAAGACATAAAGAAAATACTTTGAGCAAAAAGGCATCAATACCAGATACCCAAGAAGAAAGAGTTTAAATCTTTTGATGATATCTACAAGAATAACAAAGTCCCCACAGTACAAGATAGAGCATAGCAATAGATGAAGCCAAAGCCCCCATAGTACAAGATAGATCATAGCAATAGATGAAGCCTTTTCATGAAGATTTTTAAGACGACTTCTAGCGGACCCTATCAACTTTTGTCATTGCATTTGCTACTTAGAGTGAATATCAAAAGAGATCAACTTCTTTACGACTATGTTATTTTAGTAAACCCTGAATAGTGCACATAATCGTACAATAACAACATATCCAGTGTAGTCCCACAAAGTGGGGTCTAAGGAGTGTAGAATGTAAGCAGATTGTATTCCTTCCTTTAGGGTAGAGAGGAAGTTTCTGATAGAAACTTGGCTTAAGGAAAAATAGTCCAAAGCAGTCCAAGAAAAGAAGTAATGATGGTCACAGTGCCATAACTAGTTGAGGAGCATGTTATCACCTTTTTCTTTTCTAGGAATCAACAGTTACATTTCAACTTCCAATCAGCTGACTAGTTTATGTAAGTTTTTTCAAATTCATTAAGAATTTACATGCTCAGATAAATCCTTATGGTAATGCAGTTACTCATGTTGTCCTTATATTTTATATGAGAGGAAAATTCATGTGAGGTAGATACAATATGCAAACTTACTTCAGCTGTTTTGCACAATGCTTCAACAACCTTCTTGAAATAGTTATCACAATAAGAACATATTTGAATTGATTCCTTATAAAATCAACTAATCTTCCAATAATTGGTTCCTAAAAACTGAAGAGGATTAAGTTGACATGTTAGACTGGAGACACGAGCAACATAGAATAAAGTTCAAACTAGGTACATATATCCCTTGCAGAATAGCCATGACATGCGACCATTACAATGGGTTGCACAAAATTAGCTGACCTCTTATAGTTTTCTTCTCTGATGCTTAATAATCGCCAAGAATAACTAAACTCTTCACCAAATAAAGCTTTACTTTCAGATGTTAAATAAATAAATCTAAGCCACAAGTTTTATTTGTAGCTCATCACTACTAATCTAGTTAGAACAACTTCTTCATTCAATTTTATTTCGGGTGCCTACCACCGGAAGAGGTGAAATAATAACCCTGAGAACCAAACCTTTAATCCATCCAAAAGAAAAACTAGGTGAATTCTTCCATTTGTCTATGTCAGTGGACAGAGTACCCAATATATGTGTTGGTAGGAAGATAGCACATATTTAGGGTTCTTAACTATATAAATATTTTGAAAGAGTATTAGAAAAATAAACATACAAAAGAAATACATCCATCATGGTATATTTGACTTAGATTTGATTTAAAAAGTATTTTGGTTAGACCACACATGAATGATGCTATTTCTCATTGTAGTGTGATTTAAAAGTTAGGCCTTAAGCATTCAGGGCACTGATTAAAAACAAATTCTTGGTAAATCAATCCTTTATTTTGTAGGAGTGATGAAAACATGAACATACATCACCACTGAATAACAATCACGGAGGGAATACTATTTGGTTTGCAAACTTCTAAAGCTCCTCTATGTTCTTTATCATGTTTTAAGGGAAAATGACTTTGTAGATACGCAAATCACTTAATTTTTTTCCTTAATGAAGTAACAGAGTTCATTCCTAGTTTCGCTAGATTGTAAGCAAAGATCTATCATGTCAATATTAGTATCTATGTAATAGCCACATTTTTCTAACATGTCTCAATAATACTTTCACCCAACCTATTTGTTGAGTCCCATGTTGGTGATTATGTGACTCTTTCTATTGTCTTGGAAGTTAGCTTTAGGATCTAATATTTTATTTATTTTTATCATTGTTCAGTGTTGGGGTGGAGGGTGTTGAGTTTGATAGATGGGATTATGTATATGCAAAATCAAATTGAGGTACAAACAATGGAAAAGAATAAAAAAGGTAGAAATTTTGTTTGGGATGCTGGGGGTGTAACACACCTTTGAGACATATTCAAGCTCAGCAAATTTAAAAGCGATCCCTAGGGATCCAAAGAGGACAGAAACAAGGGAACAAGCGTCACAAAAAGGCTTGAGCATAAGATCATGGTAGCCACCGTTTGATGACAGCTCCTCAAATGCCTCAGCTATGGCGGATAAAGGTGTCCCTGTCCCTGCATCCTCGAATCCATCATCCTCGTCCATTGTAATTTTCCCTCACAATCAACAACATGCTTTCATTTTCCAAATATATATCATAATTTAGTACTATGAGAATAACTAAATAAAATTTCTTTCAATCCTACTGCTAAAATAGAACCATACTTTTCTCTCCAATGTTGTTGCCTTCTTTTGAAAAGGGAGTAGAATTGGAGGACCATTTTTCTTGGTTCTGCTAAGATTGCGGTTAGTCACATTAACTATTTTATTATATTATAAAGTAGTCCACCTCCACTACTTTATAATTTATAGAGCTTAATTAATATACACCAACGGTATATATATTTTACCGGTTACTAATATGTGACCACCTATTTTTCAGCTTTTCTCTTCTTTTCTTATTTTTAATTTCTTAAACACTCCTTTCATAATCCCCTCTCTGCCATTCTAAATGTTTGTGTGCTTTTCTCTTTTTTATTTTTAAATTATTTTGGATCTGCGACTCCTTGAAACTCCGAATCGTAGTAATCGGCACCTATTTTCACAAATGGACTAATTTTAAATAATAATTAATTGTTTGTGTTGTTATAAATTTCTCCGAGATGTATTAATGCAGTATTATTAACTAATGAAATAATACGTTTCTTATGATCAACTAGCTAATCAAATTACAATTTAATCTTTTTAACTAAAAGAAAATTATTGTATCATTGTATGAGGCAAGCTTGATTAAAAAAGAAAACCCTACCCTAGACGTCTACATGCAATTTTAATGGTTATGTAGTGTTAACTAGAGAAGATAGTTAGGCAAGCTATCATGGTTAGTCAAGCTAACTAAGTTTGTTAAAAGTTTGTTAGAAATTAGTTATGGTTAGTTAGAGAATAACTTCTACATGTAATCTATAAATACACATGCTATTCACATGTATTGTGTGAGCTAAGATGATCTAACTCAATAACTATTTTCTATCATTAGTTTCTCTTCTCTTCTTTCTTATCTTTCTCTGCTCATTCTTTACTTTACAAAGCTTCATTAATGGAGTTATCATGTAGAGATCCTATTAAACTTTCAATAATTAATTTAAAAAGTGTGATGGAAGAATCTTTTTCGCCTCAAAATAAAGAAACATTTTAAAGAGCTCTATACTCTTAGAATTGACAATTGTAGAATAACCACAAAACTTCTTCATCTTAATATTTTGATAAGAAAAAAGTTAATGTATGTCATATTAGAATAGAACTGGTGATTTCTTCAACGGTGTATGTTACATATTATTTCAATCTTATTGAAAAAATAGAATAAAACGAAGAAGATATGTAATGCATTGTATATTTGGTAAAAAAGGTCATACAATAATTGTAAACTCCTAGTTACCTTCCAGAGTACTGCTATAACTTTTCTTTTTCTATAATTTTAAATGTAAAAGAAATTAAAATACGTAAAAACTTACTAGAAATTGCCCATTAAGTTACCGATCATGTAAAAAAAGGGAAACTACATAAATTGGATGGATTAATGAAATTATTTACCTAAATTGGATCTAACCCTAACTATTTATCCCTAATGGACTCATGACCCAAACTATTTACACGTCTACCCCACTTTCTCTTTTCTTCATTTGCGCATGACGCCGGCATCACAACTATGAATTAATCCTCTGTGATACTTCATTGGTATATTGATACAATATCAGTACCATATACGATGAGCTTAATCATCTGTAATACTTCGTCGATATATTGATACCCTATCGGTATCATATACAATTAAACTCTTTTTTTAAGAAATAATTAAGAGAAAATTATGAAAGTCACAGTCTTATTTATAATTATGAAAGTCACAATCTTATTTATTAAACTCTAAATTAGTAGAAAATATATTTTGTAATTTTTTTCTGTTTTTGTAAAAAATAAATTAAAAATTGTATCTAAATTAGAACTCTTTTTAAAGTGTTTTAAACTTAAAATATTGAACAATTGAAATATACATCAGTGATACCAAGATGGTATGTAGATATACCGTAATGGTATCATGGGTGATTGAGTAATCTCACTGAAAGACTGAAGCAAACCTCAATAAAAACATTGCTCAGTTACTCTTTGATACCACTAGAGTATATTATACTTTGATGGTATCAAGGAGGAAGAAGCAATCTGTTACACCCCACATTCTTGAGCTCGGAATGTCCCTTAAGCTTCTTAGAAGTTATCAAGTGAGTCGGATAATCTACCACACTATCAAACAACTCTAAGGATGGGAGAATGTGGTACCCCATAGTAGAGAAGGTTGGAAATAGAGTCAGGAGAATCTGAAAAGAGTTGGAGGCCAAGAAATGAGTCGTAGGACTCGATTTACCTACGTAAGCTACTAATTTTTAAGTCTTATACACTTGAGCGATTTGAGTACATACCAAGCTTGCGTAGCACGGATTACATAGGCTCTTAAAATAAGACGAGATTACGAACCCACGAGGAAGAAAAAAAAGGACACGTGGCAGCCAATGAGGGAGTGACATGTGGCAGCACCTCAAGCAAGTAGGTGACCCACCTGCTTGGGGTCAAGTAGGTGACCCACCTGCTTGGGGGAGGTGGGCCCTACTGCCACATGGCAGCCCCACCTTGCTTGCATGGATATAGTGGCCCAATAAGGGCTGGACACGTGTCTCCCTTAGGGGATGACATGTGTCACCCCTTGGTACCACCCATATAGGTGTATATGTATTACATACTTCAATTTTATCCCTTAAACTTCAGCAGCAATAAGAGAAAACAAACCCTAATTTGGAGAGAAAAGTGTGGCGGCCTAGAAGAAAAAATAAGGTACGTTCTGATTTCACTCCGTAAATTAATTATCCAGCATATACCACAATGATATGGAGGTATTATAATTATAAAATTATAGTTTGGTGCAGCGAAAATGGACAACAAACAGTCCACACAGTTTCAGCGCGACTAAAGAAATTCCGAGGCACAATTTTGGCTAATTTTAGCCAATTTCGGGTAAGATAAGGCTTCTCCTTTAAATTTAGACTTTATGGGGTTGTTATGTAGTGTATTATATACCTTGTATACTGCTGAGAGTATAAAAAAGTCGTGGAAATGCTCGAAGGTAGAAATAATCAAAATTGAAGTTGTCGTAGTTAAATTATAGTCGAAATGAGGCATTGTGTGTGTGGAGGCTGCTGCTGGTTGTGTGGTGTGTGTTGCAGGGTCTAAATGTGTCCTAAAATAGGTGGAGGAGCTTCTGGTTACAGCCACACGACCCCTGTTTTGTATGATTAAAGGTTTTACAAAACGAAAACCAAAAACCCTATTTGGTACCATAGTTCGAGCGAGTCGTTTGGAGTTGTATTTTGTAATATTGAGGTGAATTAATTGTATATCTACTTCTGGTTGTTGTTTTTGATATAGTTGTTGACACTATGGCCGAGTTGGAATCTCGGGGATGTTGAAGTTATAGAGGAGGTGTTGCCCAATTTTCGTTTACTCTTTAACTAGTTAAGGAACTAGCCGAGAAAACAAGCGAAGGGTTGAGTTCTATGAATACTTATGTGTAGCCTAAGGTGATGAAAAGCCAAGGGTTGTTAATACTCGTAGTGATTTTATGTTACTTAGGTTTAAAGGACGACGAGACGAATGGGATAAGAAGTAACCCTTGGCATGTTTTGGAGTAAGTATGTAAAGCTATTTTTCATTCCTTTTGGGCATGACTTAGCCTCAAGTAAATTGTATGTGAAATAAGGGGATAATTCCATTCCCATAACTCCAAGTACGCCTCATAATCCCTGTCCACTGCTTAGTATTGGAACTCCGGCAAGAATTGAGTATTGCCTATTAAGGCTTCTACATGTTAGAAAGTAGTATGTGGAAAACTATCTCTTCCTTCTTTTGATAGGTACTTGGTATGAAAATGAGATCGTGATGCCATAGTTGTTCACCGATCCCCAGGATGGGATGGGTACGATATATACACGATGACCATATGAAGGGAAGTATAGACTATATAGAGCTTATTCTCTTTCTTTTCTGGCATGTCGTAACTGTAAGTGAAATATGATATGAGCTACGGGGTAACTCCATTCTTATCATCTCTTATTTACTTCTGAATATCAAACTCCTATAATAGTTGAACTATTTCCCTGGAAACTTCTATATGTTAAAGAGGTACCAAACGTACTGGCCCCAAGTCTTAAAGACTATACGATACTAAGTGTTTTTGATTCTATAAATGATTTAGCCCTATGTTAATACATGTCTAGGGTCCCTGAGATTACAATTGAGACAGCCCATAATAGCATTTAGAGGACACTCGAGATGACTACACCACTACTCGGGTCCTTAGGCAAAAGCTTAACTTTCTTATTCTGTCGAGTCTCAGATATGATTTAAATTACATATAGTTACTCACTACTCTATTCGTGTATACTGTAACACTTCTTCGCCGAGTCCCAGGCCGGTTATCAGATTTGTGCAATTCACTGCATTGTCCACCGCCCCTCACTAGAGGGCTGGGTACGTATGTATATATATGATGATGTATTGTAATAAGGTGGTGATGGCACTGGGGCCATGATGCTTTTACAGATATGATTCACCGGACCCCTGAAAGGGCCGGCTATATTGTATGATATGAGCATGCATGCTTTTGTAATTCATAGAGTACAAGTACAGGTTTCTGATTTGATAATTTATTCCCCTGCTTATCTATTTCGGATATACCTCCAGTTGTATTATGTTACCTTTTACATACTTAGTGCATATGTCGTACTGACCCTCTTTCTTTGGGGGGCTGCGTTTCATGCCCGCAGATACAGGTACAGATTTTGGGAGTACGTCAGCTTAGGATTCTGCTCAGCTCAACTGGAGGAGGCTCCATTGTATCGGAGACTAGTTTTTGATACTGACCATTAATGTATAAAATTGTTTTATCTATTCAGGGGTATGATGGGGGCCTTGTCCCGCCATATGTTATCGTTAATATTTTTAGAGGTCTGCAGAAATATATATGTGGGTTGTGTATGTCAGTTTGATTCAGCTGGTTCTACGTGATGTATGATATATGTTATTATGTTATGACAGCCTTATCAGATTACGTTTCCTTTCATGAAGTGATACAAATGAAAGAGGCTACAGGTTTATAAAAATAATATCGCCCAATAGGGCTTTGATGCATGACGTTGTGTTGTTTGTAGTCTGGTTCGACTACACTTAATTTATATGCATTGCCTGTCTATAGTTTGACTTGACCACAACTGATAGATATATATATACGGGGGTACAGGTCGGATCCCAGCCGTGGCCTACGGGGTTGGGTCGTGATAGAAGTAGTATCAGAGCCAAGTTCGTCCTTGGAGTGTCTGCAGACCGTGTCTAGTAGAGTCTTAATTATCGATGTGTTGCGCGCCACATCTATAAACAGGAGGCTACAGAACATTTAGGATATTACCTTTCTTTTACATCTAAGATCGTGCTATAGATCTGAGTCATAGGAAAATTCCCTTTACTAATCTTGGATCTTAACAAAAGAATGACATCAACCGAAGGAAGTAATTGACGACATGGGACATTACGAATCACGCGGGTAAGTAAAGTAAAGGCACAGAAGATATCCGTCGGGTAAGGTATTGAAGTAATATTGAACTGTAAAGTTGAAACTTGAAAGGAAAGCAGATAGGAAGTGCAACAGATGCAGTTTGAAGTTGGACATACGAGGTAAGTCCAGTATTTTTATATTATTATTGACGTTAAAAGCCCTGTGTGGCTACGATATGAGATGATATTGAAAGCCCTGTGTGGCTGTGATATAATATGAATATATATATATATATATATATATATATATATATATGTTTTGGCCCTGTGAGGCATTATTGGTATTTTCTTCGTGCAGGTTGTGGGATAGTAGAAGTGTAGAGGAAACTCTGCCGAAATTTTCCCAAAACAAGAAAAAGAGAATAAAACATAGCTTTATAACATGTCTTGGAAATTGATACTGAGTACCCATATTATGCCAAATTAAAGTTGTAAGAGGTACTCTTCATGTCGTCAATAAGGGATACCCTTTTTACTTGGGAAAGTTTATTTTGGAGAAACAAAAGTCTATCTGAGCAATACAGTTCAGACCACAATATCTCCAACCGTAATTGTGCTGTAGAAAAAAAGAAGAAGCTCAGGTTGAAGGGTAAGATGTCCAGTAATTGAGCTTCAATCATTTTGAAAGTACCAAGCCCCCAACTCCTAATTGTAAATTAGATAAGTTGTTCATAACTCGAGGATAAACTCAGAAGGAGACCAGGTAGGTCAAGTATTAAAAGAAGTACTGTGATGTTTAAGAGATTCTAGTTTCTTCCAACAACGGTTGAAAAATAGTTTACGATTACAGTTTATAGTCCTCCATCGACTAATTGGGGAAAGAGCTTCGAACAGAAGCACCTCAAAGAGATGCCAGGAACTAAATATGAGTACGAACTAAAAGGGGGATATATAAGTATGAATTGAACGGTGTGATACAATTATACAAGGATAAAGTAGGACCACTAGTAAGGCGTACTTGGTATATGTTAACTAAGTTTAAAGCCCGTGTTGGGTACACAGTAAGGATTAGGCTATAAGGTATAAAGGAGTAATGCGTGTACACAACGTCGCCCCGAAAATGATGGAACTCTTAAGAGACAAAGACGACAAACTTAAGGAATAAATGGTGCATTTTCCATTCATCTCAAGAAACAAAGGATATAGGTTGGGAAAGCCACTACTCCAAGAGAACCTGGGACAATGAATGCCAGAATACAAATGTTGCCTAGTTAAAAGAAAATTTGGAATGGCTACAAGTGTATATTAACTTTTTATAAAGATAAGTAGAATATGGCCTCGGACGAGTTGTTCCATGGGTCCCATTACTCAAGTACAGATTAATAGATGAGGTATCACACTATGTATGAAAAGAGTTCTCGACGCTTCATAATTTAGCCAAGGTTTCGTACATGGATAATCAGGTTGGCAAAAAAAATGCAGAAAGACGAGGACATGATACAGTACCAAGTAGACTGAGAAAGGAGACTGGATGAATTTGAAACTGGGCATAGAGACATAAAGCAAGGTATAAGCAGATGAAGGTATAAGTACCCTCTAAAGAGGGGAAGCAAGTGAGAAAACTGCAAGGGTAAGATGAAGGTAATTGATATGACAACATGCTTAAGATGGATGGTTAAACTTTAATAAGATCCCTTGCTGAACCAAGCTAGAAAGATGTGGAAGCTACCAGTAATTGGATAGAAGTCAGAATGGTATGTAAGACAGCGTTTAGAAGTTTTGACGAGACCCTGAATGGTATAACACTAGAAGGTGGGTGCGTATAAAAGCAAAAGAATATAGCAATGAAAGGATATCGAATAACACAAGGGACTCTACAAAAGATAATGACAGCATGCTAGACAAAAGCCAAAATATTAGCTATAGAGTTGGTCGCAAACGATGTTACGATAGATATATGACCAAGGAAAAAAGAATAGAAAGCCTCCTGTGGTAGAAAATAAGAAGAACAGAGAGTGAATAGGGGAAAGGAAAAAAGTGCGACAAGGTGGGACGAGCAAGACGACGCTAAGGTAAATCTTAGTCTAAGTTGAGTGCCCCGCACATTATCGCAAGGATTACAATGAAAAACGATGCGAAGACTTCCTAGGTAGTCACCCATCCCAATATTACTCTCGCCCAAGCACGCTTAACTTTGAAATTCTGATGGAATTTAGTGCATTAGTGCTAGTATGATCGCGCAAGGTAGAAGAATCTGAACTAACGGCGGAGAAACGATATAGGATTATGTACCTAGGGTACTATAAGTTACGTTAAGGGAATTATAAAAAGGGCTAAGGGAAACCAGTAGGATTAGCTAATTATGAACTAATGGCGACTTGAACGCCACAGTTCCTCAACATGGTACCAGTTAATGTCATTTACGGAAGGCAGGAAGTAATACGTGAGGTCGAAGATTCCACAATATGACCTGGGTTACAAGACTCACTTCACACTCCAGCGCCAGATGACTCTGGAGGGAATGTTACCTATGGATTAATGATATTAGCCCTTGCTCCTTCGATCAAAGGCTACCTACTCAGCCGAGAAGGACTATATGAGGCTAAGGATTTCCAAATTATCAATGTCATTACACACCTATTCTATACTCTTCAAGAGTTGGGTGCTATACGAGTTATTGCGAATTGGCTAACGAATCAGCCCATTTGCTTTCAATCAAGACCACTTATGCAGCTGAAATTAGGTGGAGTTATAGTACATGGAGGTAGTAAGGTTCCGTGAGGTTTCCCCAGCTAATATCTCAGATAAAAGGACTTCAATTATAATTAACGTTTGAAGATCAGCCCAAGAAGAGATCGAGAACACAGGTAGGTCTTAGTATTGTATTTTTCCCTCGAGTTGCTGGATAGACTGAGCATACTATCCAAACTCTAGAAGATATATTGCAAGCCTGCATAGTTGGCTTCAAGAGTAACTGGGACGATCGTCTACCACTTATTGAGATCGCCTACAAAAATGGCTACCATTCCAGTATCCAGATGACCCCATACAAGACTGGTGGGGCAGGACGTATATATCCCCTATGGGTTGAGTCGATGTTAGAAAGACTAAGCTGGTAAGCCAGACATGATTAAGCAAGCTATTTACTAACAGTCCAGAGTCGGCAAAAATGATATACAAATAATCGACATCGACATTCGAAGTTTAAATTGATGATTAGGTGTTCATAACAAAGTCACCTAGAAAAAGAAACTTAACCCAAAATACATTAGGCCTTATCAAGTTGCTTGTAAGATGGACAAAGTTACCTGTAAGTTAGACTTACCGCCTGATTGCGAAACTATACGCCCAGTGCGTCTAATACGGATACTTCACAATGTACTGGTGATCCACCCAGGATATGTCCCATAAAGGATGGCCATGAAATGGAAGAGTTACCCTGCGAGGAGAAAACCATCGCCATCCTAGATCAACAGATCAAAAGATTGTGGACTAAGGACGTAGCTTTTGCCAAGGTGTTATGGCGAAATAGGAATCATGAAGAAATAACCTGGGAAGCTGAAAAAGACATGAAACACAAGTATTCATACCTATTCCAGATGTCTACAGGTAACCCCAACTCCTGAAACGCGTATCCTAACTACTTGGATGAAAGTATGTGTCATCACAATGGAAAATAATCTCCCTACAATCTGTATAAAGCCTTGAGGGAAGTTTTGTTTAACATTCGGGGACGAATGTTCTAAAGGGGGGAAGAATGTTACACCCCATATTCTTGAGCTCAGAATGTCCCTTAAGCTTCTTATAAGTTATCAAGTGAGTCGGATAATCTACCACACTATCAAACAACTCTAAGGAGGGAAGAATGTGATATTCCATAGTAGAGAAGGTTGGAAATAGAGTAAGGAGAATCCGGAAAGAGTTGAAGACCAAGAAATGAGTTGTAGGACTCGATTTACCTACGCAAGCTACTAATTTAGAAGTCTTATACACTTGAGCGATTAGAGTACATACCAAGCTTGCGTAGCAAGGATTACATAGGCTCTTAAAATAAGATGAGATTACGAACCCACGAGGAAGAAAAAAAAGGACACGTGGCAGCCAATGAGGGAGTGACACATGGAAACACCTCAAGAAAGCAGGTGACCCACCTGCTTGGGGTCAAGTAGGTGACCCACCTGCTTGGGGGAGGTGGGTCCCACTGCCACGTGGTATCCCCACCTTGCTTGAATGGACTCGATGGCCCAATAGGGGCTGGACACGTGTCTCCCTTAGGGGCTGACACGTGTCACCCCTTGGGACCACTCATATAGGTGTATATGTATTACATACTTTAGTTTTATCCCTTAAACTTTAGCAGCAATAAGAGAAAACAAACCCTAATTTGGAGAGAAAACTGTGGCGGCCTAGGAGAAAAAATAAGGTACGTTCCAATTTTGCTCTGTAAATTAATTATTTAGCATATACCACGATGGTATGGAGGTATTAGAAGTATAAAATTATGGCTTGGTGCAGCCAAAACGGACAGCAAATAGTCCACACAGTTTCAGCACGACAAAAGAAATTCCGAGGCGCAATTTTGGTTAGTTTTAGCCAATTTTGGGTAAGGTAAGGCTTCTTCTTTAAATTTTCACTTTATGGGTTTTTTATGTAGTGTATTATATACCTTGTATACTTCTGGAAGTATAAAAAAAGTCATGGAAATGCTCGATGGTAGAAACAATCAAAATTGAAGTCGTCGTAGTTAAATTGTAGTCGAAATGAGGCGTTGTATGTGTGGAGGCTGCTTCTGGTTGTGTGGTGTGTGTTGCAGGGCCTAAAAGTATCCTAAAAGAGGTGGGGGAGCTTCTGTCTGCATCCACACGACCCCCGCTTCGTACGATTAAAGGTTTTACAAAACGGAAACTAAAAACCCTATTTTGGTACCATAGTTCGAGCGAGTCGTTTGGAGTTGTATTTTGTAATATTGAGGTGAATTAATTGTATATGTAATGCTGGTTGTTGTTTTTTATATGGTTGTTGACACTGTGGCCGAGTTGGAATCTCAGGAATGTTGAAGTTATAGAGGAGGTGTTGCCCAATTTTCGTTAACTCTTTAACTAGTTAAGGAACTAGTCGAGAAAGCGAGCAAAGGGTTGAGTTCTATGAATACTTATGTGTAGCCTAAGGTGATGGAAAGCCAAGGGTTGCTAATACTTGTATTGCTTTTATGTTACTTAGGTTTAAAGAACGATGAGACAAATGGGATAAGAAGTAACCCGTAACAGGTATGTGAAGCTTCCCCTTGGCATGTTTTGGAGTAAGTATGTAAAGCTATTTTTCATTCCTTTTGGGCATGTCTTAGCCTCAAGTAAATTGTATGTGAAATGAGGGGATAATTCCATTCCCAGAACTCCAAGTACGCCTCATAATCCCTGTCCACTGCTTAGTATTGGAACTCCGGCAAGAATTGAGTATTGCATATTTAAGGCTTCTACATGTTAGAAAGTAGTATGTAGAAAACTATCTCTTCCTTATTTTGATAGGTACTTGGTATGAAAATGAGATCTTGATGCCATAGTTGTTCACCGATCCCCAGGATGGGATGGGTACGATATATACATGATGACCATATGAAGGGAAGTATAGACTATATAGAGCTTATTCTCTTTCTTTTCTGGCATGTCATAACTGTAAGTTATCATCTCTTATTTACTTCTGAATATCAAACTCCTATAATAGTTGAACTATTTCCTTGGAAACTTCTATATGTTAAAGAGGTACCAAACGTACTGGCCCCAAGTCTTAAAGACTATACGATACCAAGTGTTTTTGATTCTATAAACAATTTAGCCCTATGTTAATACATGTCTAGGATCCCCGAGATTACAATTGAGACAGCCCATAATAGCATTTAGAGGACACTCGAGATGACTACACCACTACTCGGGTCCTCAGGCAAAAGCTTAACTTTCTTATTCTGTCGAGTCTCAGATATGATTTAAATTACATATAGTTACTCACTACTCTATTCGTGTATACTGTAACACTTCTTCGCCGAGTCTCGGGCTGGTTATCAGATTTGTGCAATTCACTGAATTATCCACCGCCCCTCACTAGAGGGACGGGTACATATGTATATATTTGATGATGTATTGTAATAAGGTGGTGATGGCACTGGGCCATAATGCTTTTACAGATATGATTCACCGGACCCCTGAAAGGGCCGGCTATATTGTATGATATGAGCATGCATGCTTTTGTAATTCATAGAGTACAGGTACAGGTTTCTGATTTGACAATTTATTCCCCTGCTTATTTATTTCGGATATACCTCCAGTTGTATTATGTTACGTTTTACATACTCAATGCATATGTCGTACTGACCCTTTTTCTTCAGGGGGCTGCTTTTCATTCCCGCAGGTACAGGTACAGATTTTGGAAGTCCGTCAGCTTAGAATTCTGCTCAGCTCAACTGGAGGAGGCTCCATTATATCGGAGACTAGTTTTTGATACTGACCATTAATGTATAAAATTGTTTTATCTATTCAGGGGTACGGTAGGGGCCCTGTCCCGCCATATGTTATCATTAATATTTTTAGAGGTCTGCAGAAATGTATATATGGGTTATGTATGTCAGTTTGATTCAGCTGGTTCTACGTAATATATGATATATGTTATTATGTTATGGCAGCCTTGTCAGCTTGCATGCCCTTTCATGAAGTGATACAAATGAAAGAGGCTACAGGTTTATAAAAATGTTATCGCCCAATAGGGCTCTGATGCATGGCATTGTGTTGTTTGTAGTCTGGTTCGACTACACTTGATTTATATGCATTGCCTGTCTATAGTTTGACTTGACCACAGCTGATAGATATATATATATATATATGGGGGTCTAGGTCGGACTCCAGTCGTGGTCTACGGGGTTGGGTAGTGACACAACCATTCAATAAAGACACTGCTCAGTTACTCTTTGATACCATCAGAGTATATTCATATACTGTAATATACTGCGATAGTATCACACAGGAAAAAATGGGTTATGATGTCAGCTTAAAAAATTAAAAATTAAAAAGGGTATGAAAGTAATAGGGCATTTAAGGGTAAATATTTTACTTTTTTAGTGTATAAGTGTTCTTTTCCCTAAAAAAATATATGCACCATGGATGGATATTCTTAAACTCTAACTTATACTAGTACTACATAAATTCTAAACAAATCATATGTGATAGTGTCAGAAAATTAGGAGCAAAGACAACAGTATGTGTATCTTAAACTTACGGGGGACAGTGTTGAATTTGCTACCAACTTGAAACAGCTCCAAAGTACACTTCGTCTCTCAAAAAAATAGAGTACAATTATCACAAATTAAGTGTCTTCTTAGTGTGTTGATGGAATCTGAAAAATGGATATTTCTCTCTTCTCTAGTTTTTGTTTTCTCTTGTACATTCTTTTTTAACCGAAAGAAGACTCATTTTAATAAGGAGAGGTTGAACAGTTAAATTGTAACTGTTCCCTCTTCTTTTTAAAAAGAGAGGTTGAACAGTTACAATGTAATTATTCCCTCCTTTTTTCAAAACAAGAATTATCCTTTTAATTATTTATTTTTTCAAAATAAATAATATATTTGGTCGGTTTAGGTCAGTCCACATGGGCGACCCATGACCCATAACTTACATCTCCCACTTCACACATAGTGGACAAGACCCAAACCAATATAACATCAACTAGACACATAATTCATACGATAAATAGTTTGTGTGACCTGTAAGCATCAAAAGCTTACCTTTAAGGTTTTACAAGGTCCACATAGGAATGAAATCACATGTGGAAAGAATTCGCTACTAATATAAGGACACTTTTACTCATTATGCCTCAGACTTCATTCACTACTCCAGTAGTTACTTATTTGATCCCTCATCCTCTTAAAAAGGTGAACTCGAGTTCATATTAAACTTTATATATGCACAATTACAACTCGACACCTATATGATTAGTGTAATAATCGGCATGTGTACACAAGTTACATTATTTACTTTAATCGTCTTCCCTTTCTACTCAAATTTATCTATTTCAATTCAATTGCTTTTCTAGATACACACCGCACTGCCGAATCATTCATGTATATTAATGACATACTAAAGTAGTAAAATTGTTTGAAACTTCAAGAAACAGTAAAAGGTCAAAGGATATTTCAATGAAAAGTTAATATAACTTTTCGGGGTCTCACACAATGAAGAAGCATGGAACCATTATTTCACTAACCCATAGACCGCTTAACACACATGGTATGAAACACGTGTTATGATGTTTCCACCTTATACTAGTGCAAGTGTCTCATTCTTTTAACTACCCAACATCATACAGACCTTGGTCTAAACACTCTTAGATGTCTAACTTGAGTTTCTCTCTTTAATGATCCTCAAAATCATCTTCTTAGAGGGACTCTTGTATGGTTTATAAAACAAGTCATAGCATTATAGTTGAAATCATCTCTTCACGTTCTCCGATGTAAGAGCAATTGCTCATGTGAGATAGCCAATCTTGCGACTTGGCCGACAATCTTTATTCTAAAATATTATCACATGCACAAGAGAAATGAATATAAATTCAATTGTCTTATATTGATGATAATATTATAACAATCATGTTGTTTTATAATACATAAATATCATCATATCCTACGCAAACCTAGATCCTTAACATGTTTCTCAAACAAGTCTCTAGATAACACCTTTGTAAAAGGATCAACTATCATTTTACTAGTAGGAATGTATGGTAAATTTATTTTTGCGCTTGTTACTTTGTCTCTCACAAAGATATGCTTGATGTCAATGTGTTTGGTTTTGTTGTGATACTTAGAATCCTTCGTATATGCAATGGTTGCCTGACTATTATAATGTAAAATCATGGGACCCTTAGAATGTTTTGTAATAGTCAAATCCTTAGAGAATCGCTTTGGCCAAACAACTTCTTTACTGTAGATGCACAAGCTATGAATTCCGATTCC
Source organism: Solanum dulcamara (assembly GCF_947179165.1). NCBI lineage: Eukaryota > Viridiplantae > Streptophyta > Magnoliopsida > Solanales > Solanaceae > Solanum > Solanum dulcamara. The sequence continues at coordinate 49,611,832 of NC_077243.1, forward strand.
ATAGTTTCTTACTTTTCCATGAAATAGAACTACCATTAAGTAAGAAAACATAATCAGAGGTTGATTTTCAATCATTCTAGTCACCAACCCAATCACCATTCGTATAACCTCTCAAGAGTAAATCAGATCCACAATAGCAAAGTGAATAATTTAAAGTTCCCTTCAAATATCAGAATAGTCTCTTCACTGCCTTTCAATGATCTCTCCTAAGATTAGATTTATACCTGCTTACCAGACCTATGGCATAACAAATGTCTTGACGAGTATATTTTATAGTGTTCATCAGTGTCATAACCCGATTTCTTGAGTCATGATGATACCTATTATAACCCACTAGTAGGTAAGCTAACCCGTAATCCAGAATGACAAGTAATAGGTTTGAGGGTAGAAACTAAACAAGAATAGACAATTCTAAGATAAATAGAATAAACAAGCAGAAGCAACTCAAATAACGTAGCATACCTGTAGGCCGAACACGCGCGCTCCAAACTATTCTACACAAGATTTTCCCTTCTAAATGGCCTTATATCACTGCCATGTTGTCAAAAACAGAATCACAACGTCGTTACAATTGTTTAGATACTAAAAACACTTAAAACGAAGATGAACCAATTTTGAAGTAAAAAACGAGAATGTGGGACCCACACTGAAAAATCTAAAATTAACCCCAAAATATGTCCTAAAAAGTTTGCCGATCTCATGTACCAAAATCTATATTTTCTCAAAAACTAGATATGGGACAACGAATGAAATAAGAAATTTACCAGAAACAGGATGTCTAAAATGAATTCTGACAATATCGCGATGTTCTTCTTGAAAAATACTCAATATAGCCATTGGAATCATCAAATTCAAACATAGAATGAGGGAGAAATTAAGTCCCAAAATTGTCATGACCTAATTTCTCGAATCATGATGGCACCTACTATTAATCCACCAGTAGGTAAGCCTAACCCTATGGTCCAGAACCATAGGCATCGGACCATCACAAGTGAAATAAAAGAACCAAATAATAATATTAATAATAACAATAAGAAGAAGAAAAGAAGAGTGAAAACAATACAACAAAATAACCCCAAGACCTAGTATCAGTCGGTAGTCAAGCTACTAAACTAATATAAAGGAATACAAGGCTTATACAGATACAATAATAATAATAGTAATACAGACTGTGTCTGAATAGAAAATAAAGACTAGTCCAAGCTAAAATAGAGAGAGATAGGCAACTCTGAATGCCAAAAGCTCAACAAATTCTCCAAAATCTGAGAGCTGCTCTACATGATATCCAATCAGTAGTGAAAACTCATACTATGATCTACAGGTTGCAGAAGTGTAGTATGAGTTCCAACAAGGGACACTCAATAGGCATCGACCGACTGAGCTCTAAGGATAAAGCAAGTATAAAGAACATGTAAGCAATGAGTATATATTACAAGTAACTAATAAGGATAGTAAGGAAGCCTACAATAAGAAACATCTAATATAGGAAAGAGAGAGTAGGTAAGAAACAAGCAAGGAAACCAATGACGTATGTAGTAAGTAGTAAGTCAATAATCCCTGAGCCCCTGTGTGCCAAGAAAGTTCACTCACAAACATGTAAACCTGTATGATATTTCATACTATCGATAGGTACAAACATCAAGGCTGGTGATAGACAATGGATATATGCATGAAAGTAATGCAGTAAAATCAATAGTACCATATGTGCCAAGCATCTCATACTAATATATATACACCTACTTTCAGTCCCAGCCAGGAAGTAGGACTCATGCGCTTCTATGGGATTGCCATGGGGGGATCGAGAATGCCCCTTATATATTGCATGGTATCGATCCATGTCATATATCAATCTGTAATATGAGCACATCCTCGATGCCTCGAATCAATGTCATAAAATGAGCGCATCCTCGATGCCTCAAATTAGTATAATAAAATAAGTGTATCCTCGATGCCTCGAATCATTATAATAAAATAAGAGCATCCTCGATGCCTCCAGTCCACTAAAAATAGTAGTAATAAAGGTAGTACATCCCCTATTCGAAATCAGTATAAAATAGTTTGGGTTACAACCCAACTTTCTCAAATCAATGCTAGAGCCAATGCATACACCGAGGTTGACTACATCCGTTAGAAAATAATGATCAAATGCAATGCATGCCATCACCAGCACCCAAACAACACGCATAAATCACATACAATAATGACTCCATAAGCACCTTACCCTCTAGAGCATACAAACAAGGCTCACAAGTACCACCGACCTCTAATTAAGGCCCAAAGCTCAAATCTACTCCTCTAACACAACCACAAGGCCCATAAGGGAACTCAACCCTAACTAGGTAACAAATAGGAGGAAAATAAGGAAACACGTGCTCAACTAGTCAATCAATACCTCCAGATCCATATGGGAAATATCATCTCGAGATTCATAACCACAGATACCCCCGATAAACAGCAATAGGAAAGCATAGGGGATTATAACTCTAAATCCAAAAATGGAACCCAATAGTAATTCACAAGCCTAACTGGGTGGAAATCACTACACCAAGGCTCCAACGTAAGTATTTTAATAATGAAGATCACTACGTATCATAAAATCCCGCCAACAATGGCTACAACAACTAAGGTTCAAACCATAACTCAATTCTAAGGCACAAATTACCTAAAATAGGTTAACCAAAGCCAAACTAATGCATAGTCCACATTCTTACGAACTAGACGAGAAATATCATAAAGGTAAATTAGACTAAGGCTCATACCGGGACAACGAGACCATAATTTAGGAGTCAAGCCTAACCCATCACATACAATCGAAATCAAGAGTAATTTATACTAAACAATACCTTATGAAATTCAATCAAAATAGTGGAGACTGTAGCTTACCTCAAAGCTGAACACGTGCGCTCCAAGTCCACTTTACGATAGCTTTCTACTCCAAAAATGACTCCAAATGCCACCACTATCAAAAGGTTGATCACCTCGTCAATACGGACGTTTTGACACTAAAATTATATTTTTCGGAGCCGGACCCAAAATTGAGTCTAATACGAGATTATGGGACCCACAATGAGAATCCCCAAAAATGACTTCGTGAAAATGTTCTAAATGCATTATTGATCTTGTAACCCAAAATGGAGAAACAATCGATGCTCAAAATGACCTAAATCATCCCAACAATTAAAATCACCATTGAAGCTTAAAGTTAAGGTAGAGCAGCCGTTGTGGGGCAAAAATTACCTCAAACTGATGCATTGCACGGTTCCCCAAAACTACCAACACGTAACCATGATCAATACAAACCCACCAGATTTAGAATCACCTAATGTGGAGCTTCCTAGCTCCCACAATCGCCAAAGAAGGAATGGGGGTCGGGGTTGTTTGCGTCTTGTCTTAAATTAAAAGACTAGGTGAGACAATACATCGCGATCACGGTCTTTGGCCTCACGATCGCGAAGTCCATTGAGCTAGTGCATCGCAATTGCGACCATCAGCCTTGCAAAAGCAAAGGTATAGGCGACAGGTCTTCGTGATCATGACGCCTATAGATCTCGAACATGATGAGCAACGGTGCTGGCACCAGCTCAAACATGAGCTTTGAACAAGCTTTGATGGGGTGCTCGGGATACATTTGGAATCCCGTGCGCACAAATGGACTATGCTACCCCACCAAATTTGATGTTCCAAACTCAATGGCGCAGTTGAAATTTCTATCTGAGATTATCTTGATAAAATGTGGGCCTCATACCCAAGCATAATTTTTGCCATTTCCACGAGAGGGCTCGAAATGAGACCAAAAGCCTCAAGACATGAACGAAAGGTTGTTTTATACCAAACTCAATATTTCAGAGCTAACTGCGCTGATGAAATTACAATCCGAGCAAGGTTATCAAGAATGTTGACCAAGGTCAACCTTAGGCTAAAACACCAAATGGCATCAAACTCGCACCAATAGCCTTGATACTCATGTCGACCATGCTACTAGCCTATTTGGCCATTCAAGAGTTGATGAAATGGTCAAAATTCCATTCCGAGTTCGTCTTCCTAGAGTTTTGACAGAAATCAATTGTTCAAACTCCAAGAGCTCCAAAACATGGAATCAAGCATAAAATTCAAAACGAACGACCAAGTAATCGAACTGTCAATGCAAGGAAGTCATAAATGGCTTGGGGTCACTACAGGAAAGCTTCAAATGTTGAAAATATTAGAGAATAATGAAAATGACATGGAGGGTCATTACAACATCCATTACTAAAAAGACTTTTATCCTCAAAAGTCAAGGGACAGAAAAGAACCCAAGGGCATGAAAAGATTAGAAGTTAAGCCCGCAACCTCTGCCTAACTTACAAGTACCTTCTCGGGTCAAATAATGCCAACCTAGAACTCAGGCTAAGAGAAAACTCTCAAATTTACTTTTCTCCGTCATAACTCAACCCAATTTCCAATTTCTCTCTTTTGATACTAACTTCAACTTAACAAGAACGGGCTCAACCAAATGTAACAGACTCATCCGAGATAAACCAAAACCACAGAGATTCCTCAAAATTAGGAGACCAATAGATAAGAGAAGGTCCTAAATAACTCCCAAGTCAAATTCGTTGCATTATACTCCAAACTTAAGAATCTTTAGTCATCGTAGGTGTCCTACCCATCCTAAACCACAGTAACATCTCCCAACACCATCTGAACATTGCCCCAATAACCATGAAGGACATGCAAGCACTACCTAAACATCGAAGAGTGGCAAGAACTTAACATAACCAACTCAGCCCAGGGCACCAGCCCAAAGTTTCAACCCAATGACTCCCAAAACCAATAACTTGAGTCTAAAAAATATCTTTCAAATCTGAAACAGCCGCTTAAAGGGGCAACCAAGTCCACAGGAGGAAAAACTGCACTGAGACCAACTCTAATGTCACTCTGCTACCAATGGGACTTCTAGAAAACCAAACCCATCTAAGAATCTAAACCCAAAAGCAAAAAAAATAAGGCCATGAGTCCATTTACCCCTCCACAAATGCAAATTTGAGTAGACCACCAAATCAAGAGAAAAACTGACCCAATAAGCATACTAAACCTGCTAAAAGTGACCTAATAGAACCTAACCGCCACAAAAAACACCACAAGTCAAACCACTAGTACAAGTCTGAGCTAACCGCCCAAACTCAAGAAAACCTAAGTCGGCAGGTAGATATTATATAGATTAACCTATTAAAAAAAACCATGTGAAGTTGAACCACCGCACGATACACTAGAAACTAACCATAATAGCACACACGAACCTTGCATCCTTAACAAGAAACCAAGAGATGATCCCACGAATTACTTTGACTCCTAGAGGAGAGTCATTTGAGAAATTCCATTCGCCCATGGAAGCAAAGGTCTGAATTAGTCAAAGCATACCACAATAGAAGACCCAATTCAATAATCTGACTCTTTAAATTGTCAACACAATTGTTGTTGTTTACCAGCAGAACCAAGGCACAACATGGAATCACCGAAATTGAGGATAGTCTAGGTTGTAAGGTAAAACGAGCTTGTGATTATAATTTTTGAGACATAGCAATTAACCACCTAAAAGTCCAATAATCACAAGGGCACATCAAGGAAATTCTGATAAGCTACAACTCATCAATATGAACGCTCTCACTCCTCAACCATCCCTTCCCGCTACTTGTTGGTCGGGCACAAGCATAAGAAGACTACCACTTCCATGAATCTAATAGAACCCTTTTTACATGACGCTTCAAGCTAAAATATCACCATACTTAGAATAACCAAGGCCAATTCCATTTGCATCTTTCCTAACTCAAACATAGCCATCTGACACCACATTACACAACTAACTGAGCTAATAACCTTACCATGAAGAAATAACCCAACCAAACTGAAGGGCAAACCTTAACTTCGCCAACTTAGGAACTAAAAATATGAAATCAAACAAAGAGAGAAACATGAAAGAGATCTACAGTAGACCATAAGGTCCACAACTATTGACATACCCTTCTCTCGGCAGCAACCTCACATCAGCTAAGCACACTAGGGGCAAACTAGAAGGGGAAGAGATCAACCCAACAAAACTCTAGCATAGATAGACCTAGCCCACCAGAGCAATCAACTAAGCTCAACATACATGAGATATAACTCTTCCACTATTGCCCCAACACAGTAAAACCAATATGATCCACTACTAAAAGAAATCACCTAGGATAGATAAACACATACATATAGTTTCAAGTAAAGTTATCATAGCAAATAATACAAGTAATCAGGCTAAGTAAGCACTCTCACATAAGTCCATGTAAAGTAACTACCAAAATTACAACATGAATCTATCAAGTCAAGTAATCACCGATGGGTACGAAGACCCCAACACCCTAGCACTACAAGCAAGAAAGCTCCTAGAAACAAAATTTACACAAGTCTGATTGATGCCTACAGTCTCATCCTCTGTCTGACCTGGAGAAGCATGGAATGGAATGCGCCTAGCCTCGAACTGAACACCTGAACTACTAACCACAACACTTGGGGTATCATCTCTAACTGACTATCCCTAAGCACTATGAATCTGATCCTATCGAGCTTGTCGCCTGTGGTGGGTGACTGTAGGACACTCCCTAGTCGGATGCCCAAACTCATTGCATGTATAGAACTTCCCATCAAATGCAGCCCGCTGAGATGAACCAACTTAATTAGTATGAGCCCCAAAACCTGAATGCTCAGATAGCCAACCCTAAGAAATCTATCATGAACTCTATCCACCATGGGTACCATAACCTATTACAGGACTGCCTAGAACTTGAGGTGATCCCGCCATGGGTTCGGTAGGTCTAGGGTGAGGTTAACCCTCACTAGGATGATACCTACTTTGGGTCAAGATGCTACTTCTATTATGCTGGCGGCATGATCTCCTATCTCTACCTCTATAAGTCTCCATACATGCATGCTCCATAGACCTCATATAACTAACCACCTGAAGAAAAGTAGACCCAATGCTATCAAGTTTTGTGATGCTAGGCAGAGCGACAAAATCAATCCCTGAATAAATTATTGAGTCATGTCTCAATCTATAGAAAACATTATAGGAGCATGCCCTGTCCAATCTAGGAACTCCATCATATACTCAAAGACTGATAAAGAACCCGTTGAGGACTACAAGTTCAATCCTAGGTTGTGAACCACTTGAATTACCCAAAACTACTTCTGCCTGTGGTGTATGCCCATCGACACACTAAATCTCTAATATTGGACCCAAAAGAGCCGAGGTGGTCATAGATACTATCGGCGCCTGGGTAATATATGTAGATGGTCTAGCCATATCCATTAGAAAGTTTGTGCAATCCATCTAAGGAAGAATGCATTTCAAGAAAGTATTTAGAGGTTGATCAAAGAAATTTCACACGCTAAGGAATCAAGAATACAATTTCCCTAAAATGCCCTATAGCCTCCCGAAGATAGGATACAAACATCTCTGCACTGATCCACAGGATCTGCTAGGCACTTGCTCTTATACCGATAATACTGATGAACCTAAGCTCTAATACCACTCTATCACAACCCAATTTATCAGATCATGATGGAACCTACTATTAATCCATTAGTAGGTAATCCTACCTCATAGTCCAGTACCATAGGTAATGGACCATCACAAGCAAAAGAAAATAATCGAATAATAATATTAATAATAACAATAAGAAGAAGAAAAGAAGAGTGAGAACAATACAACAAAATAACCCCTAAGACCTGGTGTTTGTCGGTAGTCAAGCTACTAAACTAATATAAAGGAATACAAGGTCTATACAGATACAATAATAATGGTAATATAGACTGTCTTTGAATAGAAAATAAAGACTAGTCTAAGCCAAAATAGATAGATATAAGCAACTCTGAATGCCAAGATCTTAACAAAATTCTCCAAAATCCGAGAGCTGCTCTGCACGATATCCAATCAGTAGTGAAAACTCGTACTATGATCTGCAGGTTGCAGAAGTGTAGTATGAGTTCCAACAAGTGACACTCAGTAGGCATCGGCCGACTGAGCTCTAAGGATAAAGCAAGTATAAAGAACATGTAAGTAAGGAGTATATATTACAAGTAACTAATAAGGATAGTAAGGAACCCTACAATAAGAAGTATTAGATATAGGAAAGAGAGAGTAGGTAAGAAACAAGCAAGGAAACCAATGACGTACCTGGTGGCGCCAGCCTAAGACCTAAACACGATGACACACTATGAAGGAGGACAACTAAGTGACAACCTACTAAAACAACTAATCACAGATATCACACAAAGGCCCCAAAGGACCGTATCAACTAAATTCCTACACAGAAAGTTAGATAAATAAGAACAAGAACAGTAACTACCTTAAAAACAAGAGACCACCCTTTATACTGCAATAAGTTCGCAAGTAGTAAGTCAATACTTCCCGAGCCCCTGTGTACCCTAGAAGTTCACTCACAAATAGGTGAACTCGTATGATATCCCATACTACCGACAAATATAAATATTTATGCTGGTGATAGATAATCCATATATGCATGAAAGTAATGCAATAAAACCAGTAGTACCATCTATGTCAAGCACCTCATACCAAGATATATAAACCTACTTCCAGTCCTGACTAGGAAGTAGGACTCATGAGCCTCTATAGGATCGCCATGGGGGGCTCGAGAATGGCCCTATATATCGCATGGTCCCAATCCATGTCATATATTAATCAGTAATATGAGCACATCCTCGATGCCTCAAATTAATGTCATAACATGAGCGCATCCTCGATGCCTCAAATCACTATAATAAAATAAGTGCATCCTCGATGCCTCGAATCAGTATAATAAAATGAGTGCATTCTTGATGCCTTCAGTCCACTGAAAATAGTAGTAATAAAGGTAGTACGACCCCCATTCAAAATCAGTATAAAATAGTTTGGGTTACAACCCAGCTTTCTCAAATCAATGCTAAAGCTAATCACAGGGGTCGACTACATCCGTGAAAAAATAATGATCCAATGCAATACATGCCATCATTAGCACCTAAACAACATGGATAAATCACATACAATAATGACTCCACAAGCACCTTACCCTCTAGAGCATACAAACATGGCTTACAAATATCACCAACCTCTAATTATGGCTTAAAGTTCGAATCTACTCGTCTAACTCAACCATAACACCCAAAAGGGAACTCAACCCCAACTCAGAAACAAGAAGGAGGAAAATGAGGAAACATGTGCTCAACTATTCAATCAATACCTTCAGATCCATATGAGAAATATCACCTCTAGATTCATAACCACAGATAACCCCGCCAAACGTCAATAGGAAAGCATAAGGGATTCTAACTCTAAATCAAGAAATGGAATCCAATAGTAATTCACAAGCCTAACCAGGTGGAAATCACTACAGCAAGACTCCAACGTAAGTACTTCAATAATGAAGAACACTAAGTATCATAAACTCCCACCAACAATGGCTACAACAACTAAGGTTCAAACCACAACTCAAGTCTAAGGCACAAATCACCTAAAATAGGTTAACCAAAGCCAAGCTAAGGCATATTCCACAATCTTACCAACTAGTCGGGAAATATTATAAAGGTAAACTAGCCTAAGGCTTATACCGGGACAATGAGACCATAATTTTGGGCAAAGATTACCTCAAACCTACGTCTTGAATGCTTCCCCAAACCTACCAACACATACCCATGATCAATACAAACCCACCGAACCTAGAATCACCTAATTTGGAGCTTTCTAACTCCTAAAATTGCCAAAAAGGGAATGGGGGTCGGGGCTGTTCTTTTTTGGTCTTAAATTAAAAGGCCAGGCAAGAAAATACATAGTGATTGTAGCCTTTAGCCTCACGATCGTGAAGCCCACTAAGCTAATACATCTTGATCGCGTCTATCAGCCTCGTGAATGCGAGGTCTAGGCGACAGGTCTTCGCAATAGCGACACCAATAGATCGCGAATGTGATGAGTAATGGTGCTGGAATGTCCTGAAGGAATCCAATGAGTAACTAATAATCCTGTTCAAAATATCGTGCTAAAGGGCGTGGAGTTTCGAACCTAGCAGGTGCTACACAAGTTCAAACTTGAGTTTTGAACAAGCTCCAATGGGGTGCTCGGGATTCGTTCAAAATCTTGTGTGCACAAATAAACTATGCTACCCCACCAAATTCGACGTTTCGAACTCAATGGAGCGGTTGAAATTTCCATCTGAGATCCTTTCGACAAAATATGGGCCCCACCCCAAGCATAATTTTTGCCATTTCCACGAGAGGGCTCAAAATGAGGTTAGAAGCCTCAGGACACACACAAAAGATCGTTCTAGATCAAAATTGACATTTCGTAGCTAACCGAGCTGATAGAATTTCAATTTGAATGTGGTTACAAAAAATGTAAACCAAGGTCAACCTTAGGCCAAATTTCAATGGCTAAAGCGCTAAATGGCCTCAAACTCGCACTAATTTCATTGATACTTGTGCCGATTATGCTATTACCCAATTTGGCCATTTTAGAGCTGATGGAACCATCAAAATTTAGTTCTGAGATCGTCTTACTAGAGTTTTGACCAAAGTCAATTGTTTAAACTCTAAGAGCTCCAAAATAAGGAATCAGGCATAAAACTCAAATGAATGATCAGGCTACCAAACTATTAGTGCCAACAAGTCATAAATGACTTAGGGTCGCTACAGGAAAGCTCTAAATGCTAAAAATATTGAAGAAAGATGAAAATGACCTAAAGAATCATTACAAAAATATCCCACAAACTGAGTTCACAAAATAGCCATGACAATAGGTGAAAATGAGAATTTACCTCAAATGAATGTTCCAAAGCAGCTTTCGAGCTCACAAGGCATTCTCCTCAAAAAATTTCAAAACCTAGCCTTTTTAATCACGCAATTTGGAGCTCTATAGCTCAAAATGCTCAACTTTGAAATTTAGAAGAAAAGTTGAAAATAGTTGTCTTATAGGCGAGAGTGCACCAGATACAATGCACCAGCACACCAAAAGATTATTCTCATTGTTAAAGTCTCCAATTGGGTGCTCGGGATTCATTTGGAACCCAATAAAAATAGGATAAATATGCTATCCTACTAAATTCGATATTTTAGACTCAATGGTGCTATTGTAATTTCCATACAAGGTCATTTTGACTGAAAGTGGGCCCCACACCAAGTGTTATTTTTAGCCAACTTCCACAATGAGGCTTGGTATTAGATCGGAAGCCTCAAAAAGAAAATAAAGGATCGTTCTAGACAAAACTCAATATTCTGCAACTAACCACGATGATGATATCTTCATCCAAGCGTGTTTATCAAGAATGTTGAAAAATTCAATGTTATGCCAAATTTCAAAGGCTAAAGCGCTGAATTTCCTCAAACCCACACCGACTGCCTCAATACTCATACTGATCATGCTACTAGCCTAATTTGGCCATTTTAGAGTGATGAAATCGTCAGAAATCCGTTCTGAGGTTGTTTACCTAAAGTAATGACCAAAGTCAACTTTTCAAGCTATAAAAACTCCAAAATAGGGAAACAGGCCTAAAATCCAAACAAATGATCAGGTGAACGAACAATCTATGCCAATAAGTAATAAATGAATCGAGGTCACTACATGAATGCTCTAAATGGCAAAAAAGAGAAACTAAAGTAAAAATGACTTAGAGGATCATTACAACATCCACTACTAAATTGCGAAAGTAAGTGTGAAGAAGTACCTGAAGGCTCAAATAACATAGGAAACTGCTCCTGTATCTCCTGCTTGGTCTCCTAGGTGGCCTCCTCAACTGGACAGTGCCTCTAATGGACCTTAACAATAGGAATGGCTCTCGACCAAAACTTCCTGACATCTCTAGCTAAAATAGCAATTGGCTCCTCTATGAGGGTTGGACGATCATCCAACTCAACCGAATCATATTAGAGAACATGAGACTCATCTGAAACATATCAGCATAGTATCAAAATATGAAAAACTGGGTGGATATCTGATTGTGCCGGAGGCAAAGCTAACTCATAGGCAACCTCATAAATTTTCCTCAAAATCTCAAAAGAGCCTATATACCTGGGGCTAAGCTTTCTCCACCTCCCAAACCTCATCACTCCCTTCATGGGCAATACTCAAAGAAACACCCAGTCACCTACTAGAAACCTCAATGACCGAGGCTTATGGTTCGCATAACTCTGATGTTTACTTTGAGCTGACTTGAGCCTATCCTGAATCACTCTCACCTGATCCAAGACCTCCTAAAGCAAGTCTGTATCATGCGGCCTATACTTCATAGACTTAAACCAACCAATTGAAGAGTGACAATGCCTACCATATAATATCTTGAAAGGGTCCATCTGAATACTAAAGTGGTAGCTGTTGTTTTATGCAAACTCCGCCAAAGGCGAGAACTGGTCCCACTAACCTCAAAAATCCATAACACAGACCCACAACATATCCTCAAGGACATGAATAGTATGCTACGACTGCCATCTATCTATGGGTGAAATATTATGCTAAGGTAGACATGGGTATCCAACTCCTCTTGAAAAGCCCTCTAGAAACTAGAAGAGAACTGTGAATCTCAGTCTAAAATGATAGAAATAGGCACACCATAAAGACAAACCACCTCTCAAATATAGATATAAGCCAACCTCTCGGCATTGCGGGTAGTATGAACCAGAAGGAAGTGTGCTAACTTGGTCAATCGATCCACGATGATCCAAATGTTGTCAATACCTCTAGAAGTCCGAGGCAAGCCCATAATAAATTCCACAGTGATGCGCTCCCACTTCCACTCCTGAATGGGAAGTCTCTGGAACTCCTCACTAGGCCTCAAATGATCGGCCTTCACCTGCTGGTAACACAAACAAATAAACATATAATCTGTAATATCTCTCCTCATACTGCTCCACTAGTAGTGCTGTCTCAAATCTCAATACATCTTAGACATGTCCGGATGAATTAAATACCTGAAATTATGGGTCGCACTAAGGATAAGTGGTATCAAACCCCTAACTCTCGGAATGCACAATTGGCCATCGAATCTCAAAACCTGATATGAATCTAGAGTAGCCTGACCAGTATTACCTGTTAACAATCTATCTCTGACTGCCACCAATGACCCAACCTCAAACTGACGACCCTGAATTTGATCTAGCAAAGATTATTGAACCCTCACATAGGCTAATACTCATTTAGGATTTGAGATGTCAAGTCAAATCATCTAGTTAGCTAAGGACTGGATTTCTGAAGCCAATGGTTGCTCTAAAATAGAAAGGAAGGCTAGACTACCCATACTCACTGCCTTCCAGCTCAAGGCATCCGCCACTATATTTGCCTTGACCGGATGGTAGAGAATAAAGAGGTCATAGTCCTTCAGAAGCTCAATCCACTGACGATGCCTCAAATTAAGGTCCCTTTGACTCATAATGTACTAAAGCTCCTATGATCAGTATAGATCTCACAATTAACATCATACAGGTAGTGCCTCTAAATCTTAAGCACGAAAACAACTGCTGCCAACTCTAACTCATGATTGGGGCAATTGTGCTCATGCAACTTAAGCTACCTCGATGCATAAGTAATAACCTGACCTGCTGCATGAATAAACAACCCTAACTAATATCAGATGCATCACAATATACCATGAAGTCCTCACCCTCAATTGGAAGAGTCAGTACATGAGCGACGGTAAGAAACTCCTTGAGCCTCAAAAATCTCCTCTCACACTCCTCTGACCACACAAATGGAACATTCTGGTGAGTCAATGGGTACCAATAGTAGAAAAGCCCTCAACAAAGCCTCTGTAGTAACATGCTAATCCGACAAAGCTCCGAATCTCTATAATAAAATTAGCCTTGTCCCAATAACGAATAGCCTCAATCTTCATTGGATCAACCATAATACCCTTCTTGGACATCACGTGCCCCAAGAATTCTACATACTTAATCAAAAACTCACACTTTGAGAACTTGGCATAAAGTTGTTAATCTCTCAAAGTTTGGAGCACTATCCTCAAATTCTACTCATGCTCACTCTAGCTCTGTGAGTATACCAATACATCATCAATAAAGATAATGATGAAAGAATCAAGGTATGGCCTGAACACTTGGGTCATTAAGTCCATGAAGGTGGCAGGGATATTAGTTAACCCAAAAGACATCACAAAGAACTCATAAAGGCCATAACGAGTCCTAAAGGCGATCTTAGAGATGTCCGCTTCCCTAATCCTCAGATGATGGTAATCAAATCTCAAATCTATCTTAGAAAAAATTGCGGCACCCTAAAGTTGATTAAGCAAGTCATCAATGTGAGGCATAGGGTAACAACTGTTCATCATTATCTTATTCAACTGCCTGTAGTTAATGCACATCCTCATAGTCTCATCCTTTTTTTAAACAAACAGAATAGGAGCACCCCATGGAGATACACTCGGACGGATGAACCCCTTACCCAGGAAGTCCTTAGGCTAAACACTGATCTCCTTAAGCTCTATAGATGACATCCAATAAGGTAGAATAGAAATAGACTAGGTGCCTGTGTAAGACCCCGTAAGATGAAAAGTCAAACGAAAGGAAAAATCTCAAGAAAAATCTACTGACCCCAAGTCTACGAGTTGGTCTGCGACTTGTAGGGACTTGTACGGTTCATAGCAACGAGTCATAAACATGATTTCAGGGCTGGAAAATTTACTAAGGCAAATATGAAGTTGACGAGTTACTTGAAAACTCATAGAAATGAAGACAACTAGTAAGAACGAGTCATGGTAAAACTTTAGAGACCTTCCACTTGCAGGTCCTGCAAGACGAGTGGTGTTTACGACTCATAAGGAAGATCATAAGACACAACCATGAGTCGTAACCAAATTTCAAAGACTTCAAAATTTATAGGTTTTCGGAATTGCAAGATAAGTCAGTTTGATGACTCATAACTCTAACGACAAGTCATAAGAACGACTCGTCGAAACAACTTCAGAGACCTTTTTTAGGTCTTTCTCAGGAATTTTAGAATGAGTCATTCCTACGACTCATCACTGTATCTATGATTTGTAGACCTTGTCATAGAATTTTCCTATTCAAAATTTAATGAGGTGTAGTTTGGTACTTTTCGTACATTCTAATAATGTATGTGGAATTTTTTAAAGACTAGATTCATTAAGTATTGTATCCTATATACTCCTAATCTCTTTTATTCCCTCGTTATTTCCCCAAACAAATTCTAGACTTTTCTCCCAAGGTTCCTCAAGAGTTCATCAACATTTTATTAGGAATTCTTTAAGATCAAGCCTCCTTTCTCAAATTCGAATCCACGTATGTGTTGATTGATTCACGAGTCCCTTCCAATCATGGATTCCAAGGTTTGTCTCAAAAATCTCATAAAATCTCATTGGTTTTAAACTTCAATTTTGATGAATTGTGTTGGGTTGTTTGAATTTTTTTAAAATCATTATTAATGATCATTATAAGTATATCTCTATGTAAATTATATGATTTCAAGTTGAATTATGAATGCACATGTATGAAGCTATTTTTTATGATGATTTATATGAATTATGATTATAGAGTTCAATGGTTTCAAGGTATTCTTATGGTTTTCAATCAAATTGATTATGTCTATGAGTTTTTCTCTAAATTCAAGTATGAATTACGATCATGCTTAAGATATGAATATCATGAAAGTTATGAAAAAGGTCACTTAGGTCCCTATGTGGTGACGTTGGACCTTTTGATATGAATTATACAAGTATGATTTGAAATGATGAAAGGTCAATTCTCACATTGCAACTATATTATGAAATGAGCTATTCTATGAATTATGAAATTTATGAACAAGTTATGATATATACTAAGTATGTTTACTATGCTATGTATTTCGTGGAATTTGACTTAGCACCAAGTGGAGTTGAGGTGGAGGCCCTACCAAAAGCCTTAGTACCAGCTTCATGTCTCTTAAACTATGTTCCATCGTAGGTTGTCTTCATGGCTTAGCTAGTGGATCCACATATAGCATATAAGATGATTGTGATTGGAGGATATTCTAAGGGCATGTGTGATTGATTTGAAAGGAAGTTGGGATGAGCATTTGACATTGATTGGATTTGCTACAATAATAATTATCACTTTTGTATTCAAATAGCTCCTTTTGAAGCCTTATATGAAAGAAAAAGTAGATCCCTAGTGGAATGGTTTGAAGTGGGAGAGATGACATTGATTGGTTCATATTTGGTAGTTGATGAAATGGAGAAAGTAAGGCTCATAAGAGAAATATTAAAGATGGCTCAAAGTCGTCAAAAGTCCTATTTGGACACTAGATGAAGAGAGCTTGAATTTGATATGGATGATTGGGTATATTTGAAGGTTTCACCTATGAAGGGTGTAATGCATTTTGGTAAAAAGGAGAAATTGGGTCCTAGATATGTAGGAACCTATAGGATCTTGAAGCGTATTGGTAAAGTGGCATATGTGTTAGAATTACCATTGGAGTTGGCTATGGTTCATTCGATATTTCGTGTTTCAATGTTGAAAAAGTTTTTGAGTGATCCAAACTCTATTGTGCCTTTAGAAATTGTGAACATTGAAGATAATTTGACTTATGAGGAAGTTTTGGTGGAAATCATAGACCGTCAAGTGAAAAGATTGAGGAATAAAGATATTGTATCAGTCAAGGTATTTTGGAGAAATCAACAAGTAGAGAGTACTACGTGGGAGGCGGAAGCGGACATGATGAAGCATCATCCATATCTCTTTCCTTCCACTCAAGCCAAAGGTACTAAGTTTTTCATGATCAAATTGATTGAACCCCTACGTATTCAGTTCCATATGTCATTCATATGTATGTATGTTCATGAAAGTTGATTTTAAACCATATTTTAGGTTAAGTGTGAAGTTTACATGTTCTATTCATTTTAAAGTGTCCCTATTTTCATGTTGGGTTACTAGTCCTCTTTTCATGTCATTCCTATGCTAGTTGAAGCTCATTCGAGGATGAATATTTCGAAGGGGGAGATATTGTAAGACCCCATAAGATGAAAAGTCGAATGAAGGCAAAAATCTCAAGAAACGTCTACTGACCCAAAGTCTACGAGTAGGTATACGGCTCATAGGGACGTGTACTAGTCATAGAAAAGAGTCGTAAACACGAGTTCAGGGCTTGAAAATTTACTAAAGAAAAAGTGGAGTTGACGAGTTATTTGACGACTTGTAGAAATGAAGATGACTCATAAGAATGGGTCGTAGTAAAACTTCAAAGACCTTCAACTTGCAAGTTTCTCAAGACTACAAGACGAGTGGATTTTACGACTCGTAAAGAAGACTATAAGTCGTAACCAAAATTTAGAGACTCTAAAATTTATAGGTTTTCAGACCCGCAAGATGAGTCAGTTTGATGAATTGTAACTCTAACAATGAGTCGTACTCATAGAAGCAACTTTGGAGACGTGTTTTCAGGTCTTTTTCAGGCCTTGCAGGATGAGTCATTCATATGACTCATCACTACGTCAATGATTAGTAGACCTTGTCGTAGAATTTCCCAATTTGAAATTTAATGAGGGGCCATTTAATACTTTTCCTACATTCTAATAATGTATGTGGATGTTTTTAAGAACTAGATTCATTAAGTATTGTATCCTAAATACTCCTAAACTCTTTTATTCCCTAATTATTTCCCCGAACAAATTCTAGAATTCTCTCCCAAGGTTCCTCAATAGTTCATCAAGCTTTGGTTAGGGTTTCTTCAAGATCAAGTCTCCTTTCTCAAATTCAAGTCTAATTTCAATCAAGGTATGTGTGGATTGATTCATGAATCCGTTCCACGCTTGGAGTCCAAGGTTTATTCTAAAAATCTCATGAAATCTCATTACTTTTAAACCCAATTTTGATGAATTGTGTTGTGCTGCTTCACTTTCATTTTAAATCATTATTAATGATCATTATAAGTATGTCTGTATGTAAATTACATGATTTCAAGTTGAATTATGAATGCCCATGCATGGAGCTATTTTCTATGATGATTTATATGAATTATGATTATGGAGTTCAATGTTTTCAAGGTATTCTTATGGTTTTCAATCAAATTGATTATGTATATGAGTTTTTCTCTATATTCAAGTATGAATTGCGATCTTAAATTATAAGTATGCTTAAGATATGAATT
The DNA here is from genome assembly GCF_947179165.1 of Solanum dulcamara. Classification (NCBI taxonomy): domain Eukaryota; kingdom Viridiplantae; phylum Streptophyta; class Magnoliopsida; order Solanales; family Solanaceae; genus Solanum; species Solanum dulcamara. Next base: position 49,629,977 of record NC_077243.1, read on the forward strand.
TCATGCAAGTTATGAAGAAAGGTGACTTAGGGCCCTATGTGGTGACCTAGGACCTTATGATACGAATTATGCAAGCATGATTTGTAATGATAAAAGGTCGATTCTCACATTGCAACTATGTTATGAAATGACCTATTCTATGAATTATGAAATTTATGAACAAGTTATGATATATGCTAAGTATGTTTACTCTGTTATATATTTCGTGGAATTTGACTTAGCACCGAGTGGACTTGAGGTGGGGGCCCTATCAAAAGCCTTAGTAGCAGCCTCATGTCTCTTAAACTATAATCCAAGTAGGTTGCCTTCATGTCTTAGCTAGTGGATCCATATATAGCGTATGTACATGACCCGCTTAGCAGGGTGGAGTCTACCTTGGCAAGTAGATTCCCTTTTTCTTTATTGTATAGGGAGACAACGGAATTCCATGCTATAGCTCGCATGGTCTTATTGTTGGTTATGGTTTCTATCTCACATATGTATATGATTATTATGTTATTTTATGATCTTTAACTATGCTTCTTAAATGCTTTGATCATTATGGTTTTTCTCATGCTTTGATCATTATACTCTCAACCATTGCATCTTATGATTTATATTTTATTTCATGCCCACATCATTAGTACATTCAAACGTACTAATTCATATTATTCCCTAAGTTGTCTTATAATGTAGGGTTGGGGTTGAGGATCATACCCACACATGGCTAGTTGAGTTCATACGGTGAAATCTTGGTGAGTCCTCATCCATCGAGAGTGGTGCATGAGTTGTTTCTTCCTTCAAAGACTTTTTGTTATATTTCATTTTGAGGGTGAGCTAGGGATATGTCTTAGCCCCCTCCATGTTCATGATTAGAGGCATTAGTTGGACAAATACTTTTGAGTCTATGTTGTCAAGTTACATTCTTCTTTTAAGATTAATGGTTTAGACTCTCTTATGTTATTTCTGCATTTACTTTACCTTATGTATGCTTTATGATATGTCAAGAGGCTTGGTTGGAGTCCTATCAGAGTTTTGATCACTGTGTTACGACTAGGCCCTAGGTCGGGTCTGACAGCCTGGCTCTAACTCTATGACAAACTGTAGATCACGATTTGGGGGAAGGCCAGGTAGATACATACGGAACACGTCCATAAATTCACGTACATAGGTGAAGTAAGCTAGACATCCCAAGGCAACCAACCATCGCATCCGCATAAAAGAGATAATCCCTATCGGTGTGTGACTGTAGGAACTATGCTATAACACCATAGGGATGCAAGGCATGACTAAGGTAACGATATTGGCATAGCAGTCCAAAATCATATAGTAAGGGGATAACCCGTCCATGCCCAGAATCACAACAAAATCTAGTATATCTAGCAGAATAAGATTAACACTAGTATCATAACCCTAGATGGTCACTAAACAAGACTGAAACACCTGATCCACTACTAAATACAGGAGGGTGGCATAATTACTTATCTTTATAAGCATCTAAATCATGATTTCATTCATATTATGAACCAAACCTTTCACAATTCATTGGTACATACTTCATCATTCTCATAAAACATGAATAAATCTTTCATTAAAATCATGACCATAGTTCATAGTGAAGATCATAGGCATAATGCATATGTCCATGTGAAATTAATTTTAAATACATAATAAAGTAGAATAACATCAATTGAAGCAAATTAAAAAGGACCCATGAGATTAGACATAAAACTCTTGTTGAATTGGGTGATATTAGATTTGGAGAATTGAGATCTTTTGGGACCCAATGAATGAAAGAAATCCATTGGTGAATTCCCATATACTTTGATAATCAAATCCCTAAAAGCAAGCTCTAACAATAGAGAGCCATTTTAAAGAGAGTTTCTTCTAGTGAACAATGTTCCACTGATTAGGCGGGGATGATCTTAAAACCCTAAATTTTCCTTGGAGAAGAAATCTTGGGAGAATATCCTTGATGCCTTAGGTGGTTTTAAGAGAATCAGAGAGAATGGGGTTAGTTTGAAGGGTTTGGAGAGTTATAGGTCATCCAATTTAATCAAAATGACATAGTTTAAGAGTTAAGAGGGTAGGAAATGTCCAAAATAACCTTGAATAAAATATTTCAGAGATGACCTACGACTGGGACCTATGGGTCGTAGGTCCTTAGACGATCAATCAAAAAGGGTTCATAGAATCCCATACCCAAAAAGTGAGGTTACTGAAATTGTACCCAAGTTCTATGACTTCCTTTGGGTCGTAGATAGTCCTACGAGTCATAGGACTCGCCCATAGAAATCGTGCACCAAAATAATAGCTACTAAAAATTGAACCTTAACTGTACGACTTTAGCCTATGGGTCGTCGAGTGGGCCACGGGTCGTAGACCCTTTCTTGTGCAATCTGAAAATTTACTTTCTAAATCTCTTCTTATAACCACCTTCCATGACTTGCTCAAGCTTCTATGTACCATCTTGTTGGTCCGTAGTAAAATGTTCAGAGGCTTGAAATTTTGGCAACCTTCAAGACCCTTCTACGATCCCTACTTATGGACTATAGGACCTTATATGGTCCTTAAGTTCAACTTGTAGATCGAACTCATACTTACTCATTTTTCCCAACTCCTCTGTCCCAACATACGACTATTTCCTATGGTCCGTACGTCCTTATAAGGGCCATAGGCAGGCTTGTACAAACCTACACTAGAAGAATTTTTCGCACCATTTCTTTCGTTTCAGCTTTCTAAATTCTGGGGTATTACACTTCATTTGAGGAAGAATGATCCCAAGCAGGAGATATTTTAACACCCTAAAAATTTCTAAACTAAGACTCGAATTATTATGCATATGCATATAGATTTTATTAAGCTTTCCATCGATAGTGATAATCAATCAAGCGGAAACTAAGGAATAACGGAACTAAGGGATTCCACATAAAATAAGAGTCCAATTCATTAGAAGATCATACATATTGTCCAACCAAACCTTCTACTTTAAAGACTTGGCAGGGTCTAAGACATTTCCATATCTTACCCTCAAGATATAAGTCAAACAATGCCAAAAATAACTCAATAGTCTATGCAAGCATAAGCTAGAAAGATAGGAATGTTGTTCCCGAAATATGTGAACTCACCAACTAGTAGTAGCCTTCAATGACAAACTTAGCCATGGAGAGGAGAGTGTGGAGCAACACCGGACCCTATATGTTGATATCATATAGGCAAAAGTATGCGTTATTACTTTGAATGTACTAAGTATATGAGCATGCTATATAATAAAGAATATTAAGACATTTATAAGCAATATGAATGAGTGAATTTATGCATGATAAATCATCATATGAAACCTTAAAACATTCATTTTGTGGGAAGATGAGTGTAACCGACATTAATACTATGCGAGATATTACATGGAATCCAGCATAACCCCCTTCATTGGCACGGGAGACTACTTGCTAAGGAGAACTCCATCAACTTTAATTATTTTTTTAACTTTAAGTTTAATGGCTAATGGTGGATCCACTAGCCTAAATAGCCAATAAGGGCTCCTATGTTGGTGCATAGTTAATGCAATATGAGACTTTACTTAAGGAATCCTTAGGTCGAGTTCTTGTTACACCCCGTACTTTGGTACCTTAGAATGCTTCTTAAGCTTCTCAAGTTTCTGGGAAAGCTCTTAAGTTTCTTAAAAGTCGTTATTGAGTCGGATAGTTAATAATGCTATCAAATAACTCCAAGGAAAGGAGAACGAAATGCTTCATAATAAGGAAGATTGGAAATAGGGTTATAAAAATTCGAAAGGAGTTGGAGGCTGAAAAATGAGTCGTAGGACTCGATTGAATCGCGTAAGCTACCAACTTTGAGGTCTTACATACTTAAGCTACTCGAGTGCGTGTTGATACTAAGTAGCAAGGAATACATAGGCTCTTAAAGTGCGATGAAATTACGAACCCACAAAAGAGAAATAAGGAAACGACGCACCTACTTGAAGCAAGTAGGTGACTCACCTACTTGACACATAGAAGCACGTGATAGGTACACATGGCAGCACATGAAAGTGATACATGGCAGAAGGTGACACACCATGGGGTGGACCCCACCTGCCATGTGGCAACTATGGATTTGTTGCATAATTGAGGTGGCTGCCTAAGGGTGTGACACGTGTCACCCTTAGAGGCTGACATGTGTCACTCTCCAAAAAGATATATATCTATGTATGGATAACTATTAAGTCATTTTTAGCCAAAAACTTGAACAAAAATAGGGAGAAAAACGTGGAGAAGAAAGCAAAGGCAGTCATGGTTTGGAGAAACACTAAGTTGGTAATACGAGTATAACTCCTTGTGTAAGGCTTATTTTTGATGATTCAAGATGTTTTGGAAAGCTGTTTCATAGGACTACAACTTTCATTTAGCCTCTAAAACCTAGTTTCGCTTTTCTCTGCTCGAACAAAGGTGATGAAGTATGGGGGAGGTGCTGCCCAGATGTTGTTTTGGAAATCCTACACGGACAGCTGTGGGTATTTTGGGCATATCTTTTCGTACAAAATTGCCGTAGGGGTAATTCAAAATTGTATGCGACTTTGATACACATTTCTATAAATTTCATTGAGGCCACAAATCCTATTTCCCTCAATTACCCCTTCGAAACTAAGCGACAATATAAGACAGTGGGCTGTCCAGATTTCATGCTTTGATAGTTTTGGCGAGTTTGACGAGTTTAACGTAAGGTAAGGCCTTTTCTTTTAAATTGGAGTTTATGGTGTTGTTATAGAGGGTATTATACATTATGTAAATGGCTGGAAATATGAAAATATGATAAATATGCTTGACGTTCGAAATAAACTAAATTAGAATCGCTATAGTTAAATTGTAGTCAAAATGAGGCGTTGTGGGTGTGGGGGATGTTGCAGGTGTGTGATGGTGTGGTTCAGGTCCTAAAGGCATTCTAAAAGAGGTGTGGGAGCTTCTGGTTGCAGCCACATGACCCTTCGTTCCATACGATTAAAGGTTTTACGAAATAAAGGCTAAAGACCCTATTTTGATATCGTAATGTTAAGTAAGTTGTTTGGAGCCTATGTTGTGTAATGTTTCCATGTTTTATGTGTATATGAGTTACAGGTCATTGTTGTTGGTTGGCTGTACTGATTAGGTATGGAAGCGGGAATTCGGATAGGGCAAGTTATAGAGGAGATGCTGCCTGAATTCCATTAACTTCTTAATTAATTAATAAACTAGTCGAGACTAGTCGAGAAAGGAGAATAAGGAGTTGGTTCCTATGGGTGCTTGGTTGTGGATTTAGAAGCTGGAAAGTTGAAGGTTACTAATATTAGTATTACCTTCGTGTTAAATAGGTTCAGAGGACAATGAGACAAGTCGGGCTAAAAGCAGTCGACTAGAGGTATGTAAAGTTATTCCTTCTTTTGGCATGTTTTGGTATAAATATGTAGAGCCTATCTGTTCTTTCTTTTGTGCATGTGTTAGATCTAAGTGACAAGTGATATTTGTATGAAGCTTGGGGTAACTCTATTCATGAGCTCTGAACATGATTCATGATTCATAATTCGTGTTCACAATTGAATGTTAAGACTCTTAAAGTAGTTAAGCTTCCATTCCTCAAGTATTCTATATACTGAGAAGTAGTGTATGTAAAGTTATTCCTCCTCTCCTTTGGCACGACTTAGATGTAAATAGTATGTATATGAAGTTTGAAGTTATTCCACTCTTAAAACTCTGAGGGTGAGTTAAGACTCTTGTTCACTTCCTACTGATTAGAACTCCTGTAACGAGTTGAGTCATTACTTTTCAAGTCTTCCATGTGATAGGAAGTGGTGTATGTAAAGCTTGTCTTTTCCTGCTTCGAGAAAGACTAGACTAAAGGTTCTATAGGACATGGATTTGGATATAGCCCCATTTATAGATTATGGATGTAACTCATGACTTGTACCCACTTTTGAATGATAAGGACCTTGAAGTAGTTGAACTACGACCCTTAAGCCTCCTATAGGTTGAATAGTGTTGGGATATGTAAGCTCGTATATCTAGGGGCTCTTAAACATGATTTAGGATGATATATGTGGGATGTTTGATATTTTACAGAGTTTTACGCACACATATATGCATTATGATATATATGGATCGAGCCGAACGTACCTCGACACTTTTTGCTATGTAAGGATCGGGTCATACGTTCCATAATAGATTATGCATTATACTGATCGGGTCGTCATACCTCGGCAATATTATGCATTATATGGATTAGGCCGTCGTACCTCGGCATTATTATGTATTATACGGATCGGGCCATCATAACTCGGCATTATTATGCATTATACGGATTGGGCCATCGTACCTCGGCATTATTATGCATTATACGGATCGGGCCGTTGTACCTCGGCATCATCATGTAATATATGGATTGGGCCATCATACCTCAGCATTATCATGTAATATATGGATCGGGCCATCGTACCTCAACATTATGATATGACATATGGATCGGGCCGTCGTTCCTTAGCATGTGCTTGTTGTATACATGAATCGGGTTGTACGTCCCACAGTGCTAATAATATGCATATACCTATCATGATAGATGATGTGTATGTAACACCGAGTCCCCAAGCGGACCGGATACGGTACGTGATAATGGTATACATGACTTTATTGTATGAGATGCAGGTACAATACCCTATTAAATGTTATACTTGGTTTCCTGCATCCCTATTTCAGTTGTTATCTCAGTTATGTTATGCTTATATACTCAGTACATGTATCATACTGACCCCCCTTTCTTTGGGGGGGCTGCATTTCATGCCCGCAGGTATAATATAGATTTTGGGAGTCCACCAGCTCAGGATTCCACTCAGCAAGTTTAGAAGAAGCTCCATTGATTCGGAGCCAAGTTTTGGTACCAAACCACCGATGTATATATTTGGTTACACAGGGGTACGGTGGGGGCCCTGTCCCGCCATATGTTGCTGTTTCTATTCTTAGAGGTCTGTAGACATGTATGTGTGGGTTGTTCATGAGTTTATTTTGGATGTGCCTATACGGCACGTTGTAAATGTTTTTACGTTATAGCAGCCTTGTCAGCTTGCATTTTCTTTCATGATATGATATGAATGAAAGAGGCCACACGTACACGAAAAAGTTTTAACTCATTGGGGTTTTTGTGAGTAGTATCGCTTTGCTCATAGTTCAATTTGCCTACAGTTGACAAATATGTATACCGGGGTCCAGGTCGGACCCCAGTCGCGGCCTATGGGGTTGGGTCGTGACAGAAGTGGTATCAGAGCAGTTCGTCCTTAGAGTGTCTACAGACCGTGTCTAGTAGAGTCTTGTTTATCAGTGTGTTGTGCACCACATCTATAGACAAGAGGCTACAGGACATTTAGGATGTTACCTTTCTTTCATATCTATGATCATGCGATAGAGCCGAGTCATAGAGAATGAAATTCCTCATACTAACTTGTGATTTTAGCAGAAGGACAACATCGATAGAAGAAGTTTACTGATGATATTGGAAGTTACACAGCACGCAGGTAAGCAAGGCACGAATGATAGGTGCCAGGTAAGGTATTGAATTACGGTTGACATGTAAAGTTGAAAATTGAAAGGAAAAGTAGACGAAAAGTCTAAACAGGTGCAGTTCGAGTTGGACATACGAGGTAAGTCCATTAATTTATACTATTGCTTATATTGGGCGCCCTATGAGGCTGCGATATGACGTGATATGATACGTATATATGTATCTTTATGCGTATTGCCCCTGTAAGGCATTGTTGGCATTTTCTGCGTGCAGGTGTTGAGATAGTAAGAAATACAGAGGAAACTCTGCCTAAATTTTCCTTAAAATAAAAGGAAAATGATTTAGGAAAGACTGGTAGTTCTGGATAGAACGATATATTAAGAATAAGACTAACTAAGAAGGGTAAGTAACCCATAATAAGAATCGTGAAAAAGGTTAAGAAGTGTTATACTATGGGGTAGAATGCGAACAGGATATGATGTGAATATAATGAGGATAGTTATGAAAATAAGTAAAGCCTTGTAAGGAAGTGGCTAAAGATAGGATGTGGTCCGTGTAATAAGAATATAAGGGTAACTTGGGCGGTGCAGCTTAGCCTACTGGATCAGCTGCTGGGTCATCATCTTCTTCGATAGATATGCGCCCCACGGGGAAGGGTGCGATCATACCAGCACTAACGTATCAGATCCCATCAGAACTCCGAAGTTAAGCGTGCTTGAGCAAGAGTAATATTGGGATGAGTGACCCCCTGGGATGACCTGTGTGGCTGTGATATGAGATGATATACATGTATATATACACGTTGGCCGTGCATGGCATTATTGATATAAAGAAGTATTGTGGATACGTAACTCCACCGTGAAAGATGATAAGACCCCTTAAGATAGGGGATGTAGCTTTGCAAAACAACTAGCGCATTGTGAATTCATTAAAGGGATAAGTGGTACCCACTGGGATAAGGCTAGGACTATGACAAAGCTTGGGACACCGAGCGTCGGAAGGTAAGTACTGCCTATTTGAGAATTGGAAACGACTATAAGCCCTAGCTAGTTGTTGATCAAAATAAATGGAAAATGGCTTCAAATAAATTGCTACGTGACTCGAGTACCCATAATCAGACTGGATTAGCACCTCATGATTGTGTTAAGTTGTCATACCTAGGCAACCAAAGGTATGGAAGATATAAAAGAAGGCATAGATATGGTGCAGTATACCGAATGTGTTGGAAAAGAATCATACGTATTGGAAAATTGGAAATAAGAGCGTAAGGTAGAACACAACAGATAGTGACATGGGTACACCCTAAAGGGGGGAAGTGGCTTCAAGTGAGATCCCATACTAGCACGAGTTAATAAGATCTAAAGGCCAGCAATAAACGGATAAAAGTCATGATACCGGAGACAGTGCGGAGAATTAATAGTAAGGACTTGAATAGTATGACATCAAAGAATAGGTGCATACAAAGGGGATGAATACAACAAGAGAATTACGATGAGAACTTAAACATACTGTAAGGAATAGCCAGGCTATACTCGACTGCAGGTAAGATGTTGGTAACAAAGTTACTGACTACTAATATTGTGGTGTACAAGCAGCAAAATAAGAAAAGGATGAGAGATCTCTCCTATACTGGAATATGAGGAAACTCAAGGGTAAGTAGAGGAAGGAAGTAAGAAATGATACAGGTTTACGTACAGACTAGTATGGTGATGCTAAAGCATCTTTTGGGCTATTTTAAGCTCCTACACATGTTCATGTAAAGGGTGCAATACGATGTGTGGTAAAGAAACTGGAAAGAAGTAATGGAAAAGAAATATCACTTGTTCCCTATGACTACAGGTAATCTACCTTCTTAAATAAACCATATGAGTTGATACAAGGCCTATGAACGGCAGCCAGTACAGAAGAATCTTGAAGCACTCGTAAGACCTTATGAGGCTAGTTAACATTCGGGGACGAATGTTCTAAAGGTGGGAAGGATGTTACACCCCGTACTTTGGTACCTTAGAATGCTTCTTAAGCTACTAAAGTTTCTAGGAAGGCTCTTAAGTTTCTTAAAAGTCGTTATGTGAGTCGGATAGTTAATAATGCTATCAAATAACTCTAAGGAAAGGAGAACGAAATGCTTCATAATAAGGAGGATTGGAAATAGGGTTATAAAAATTCGAAAGGAGTTGGAGGCCGAGAAATGAGTTGTAGGACTCGATTGACTCGCGTAAGCTACCAACTTTAAGGTCTTACGTACTTAAGCTACTCGAGTGCGTGTTGATACTAAGTAGCAAGGAATACATAGGCTCTTAAAGTGCGATGAAATTACGAACCCACAGAAGAGAAATAAGGAAACGACGCACCTACTTGAAGCAAGTAGGTGACTCACCTACTTGACAAATGGAAGCACGTGATAGGTACACATGGCAGCACATGAAAGTGACATGTGGCAGCAGATGACACACTATGGGGTGGACCCCACCTGCCACGTGGCAACCATGGATTTGTTGCATAATTGAGGTGGCTGCCTAAGGGTGTGACACGTGTCACCCTTAGGGGCTGACACATGGCACTCTCTAAAAAGATATATATCTATGTATGGATGACTATTAAGTCATTTTTAGCCAAAACCTTGAACAAAAATAGGGAGAAAAACGTGGAGAAGAAAGCAAAGGCAGTCATGGTTTGGAGAAACACTAAGTTGGTAATACGAGTATAACTCCTTGTGTAAGGCACTTTTTTCTATGTAAGGATCGGGTCGTACATTCCATGATAGATTATGCATTATACGGATCGGGCCGTCGTACCTCGGCAATATTATGCATTATACGGATCGGGCTGTCGTACCTTGGCATTATTATGCATTATATAGATCGGGCCGTCGTACCTCGGCATTATTATGCATTATACAGATCGGGCCGTTGTACCTCGGCATTATTATGCATTATACGGATCGGGCCATCGTACCTCGACATCATCATGTAATAATGAATCGGGCCGTCGTACCTTGCCATTATCATGTAATATATGGATCGGGCCATCGTACCTCGACATTATCATATGACATATGGATTGGGCCGTTGTTCCTCGGCATATGCTTGTTGTATACATGAATCGGGTTGTATGTCCCACAGTGCTAATAATATGCATTTGCCTATCATGATAGATGATGTGTTTGTAACACCGAGTCCCCGAGCAGGCTAGATACGGTACGTGATAATGGTATACATGACTTTATTGTATGAGATGCAGGTACAATACCCTATTAAATGTTATACTTGGTTTCCTGCATCCCTATTTCAGTTGTTATCTCAGTTATGTTATGCTTATATACTCAGTACATGTATCGTACTGACCCCCCTTTCTTTGGGGGGCTGCATTTCATGCCCGCAGGTACAATATAGATTTTGGGAGTCCACCAGCTCAGGATTACACTCAGCAAGTTTAGAAGAAGCTCCATTGATTCAGAGCCAAGTTTTGGTACCAAACCACCGATGTATATATTTGGTTACACAAGGGTACGCTGGGGGCCCTGTCCCACCATATGTTGCCGTTTCTATTCTTAGAGGTCTGTAGACATGTATGTGTGGGTTGTTCATGAGTTTATTTCAGATGTGCCTATACGGCACGTTGTAAATGTTTTTACATTATGGCAGCATTGTCAGCTTGCATTCTCTTTCATGATACGATATGAATAAAAGAGGCCACATGTACACAAAATTTTTTTAACTCATTGGGGTTTTTGTGAGTAGTATCGCTTTGCTCATAGTTCAATTTGACTACAATTGACAAATATGTATACGGGGGTCCAGGTCAGACCCCAATCGCGGCCTACGAGGTTGGGTCGTGATAGCTCCCATCTACATGCTACATTCGATGCTAGGTCAATCCCACAGAATATCATTTAGATATCATAATAGCATAAATATCTATATAACTTTAGACACCAAATCATCATTCGGTGGAATAGCTCATTAAAACATTTTATTTGATTCAAAATGTGAGAATTGTCCTTTCACATTGAATCCTCTCTTTGGGCTAAGAAGCCTTTTCATCATCATTCAACCACTTCATAAGACTCCCTTAAACATAAATATTTACTTTATAAACTTTCATTTGGAGTCAAGCTTTCAATGTAACTTCATTTCAACATAAGGAAACTAGATGGGTGCATTTCACATAACCTTCAAATACATTTAAAATGATACTTCCATGCATGAGAGTGATGGAAATGCATCAATTTAAAAAATCTCAAAACAACCCACCATTTACACCTTTAAGGCTAATTTCAATTCTTCATATAAGAACCTTGGTAAATCTTTCTATTCATGAAATTGGAAGTCAATACATATCAATATAAGTAAACAAACTTTCGATAAGCCATAATCCATGCATTTAGATTCATCATGTAAAACCCATAAGAATTCATCATTTAGAATTTGAAATGTCAAGGTGAGAAAATATTTGGGATCTATGGGTGAAGGAACCCATGGATGAAACCCACATATCTTGGGGAAACAAAAATCCCTAATAAAGACTTTAGGACGAATGGAGACCTAAAGATGCCTTGAGATGAAACACTAGCTTGGCTTGAAGTTCTTGGGAGAGCTTGAGAAAAGAGGATTCCAGTGTCTTGAGTCTAAGTGTGAAGAATGAGGGTTTTAGAGGGTTTAGGGTCTTTAGATGAGAGAATTCAACCCTCAAAATGACTCATTTTGATTTAAAACGCAAAAAAGACCAAAATGTCCATTTTAAAATTTGACTAGAACTAGCTTCATGAGGACTCTTCACGGTCCATGGTGGGATCCTGTGGTAAAGGACTTGGAAAAATATTTTGGAAAGCCTTCAGGGAAGGTCTCTAAAGTTTCTCCACGGAGCCCCTTCATGGTCCATGAAGGGCACGACGGGCTTTGAAGGGTGGCCGTGGTGCAGGTCCTGCAGGAGGCCTGCAGAGTGACCACCACGGGGATACACCACGGACCGTGGAGTGTTCTACGATCCATGGTGGTCATCTGTGGCCCTTCCCTTGGGGAATTTCCTGAGGGTCTTGGGGAGGGGGTCACCACGGAGGGCTTCGGGTCCGTGGTGCTCACCACGGTCTATGGTCCTCCATCGTTGTCCCTTCCTTGCAAGTCTGAGTCTCTGACTATCTACCATAGTTGCCCGCCATGGTCCATTATGCTTAGCATGACCCGTGATGGCTTCTGTGGTCAACTCCTAGTGCCAATTTCTGCAACTTTCTAAGATTTTTCTCATTTATTCCTTGGTTTAGGACCTCCTACATTTTTGGGGTCTTACAATAGCTCCCCTTTGGGAACATTCGTCCTTGAATGTGAATAATTAATCATAACTTTAAAATTCAACTTCGTGAACATGCATACATATGAAGACTTTAGAAAACTAAAACATAAGAGTCTTAAACACTTGAGAAAGAATAACTTAATACCTTAGGTTTAAGTAGAATGAAAGAGATAAGGGTATTGTTTCATCATATCTGCTTCCGTTTCCCATGTAGCATCTTGTTGATTCCTCCAAAAGACTTTAACGGAGGCAGCTTCTTTGTTCCTCAATCTCTTGACTTGTCGGTCCAAAATTTCAATCGAGACCTCTTCATAGGTCAAGTTTTCTTCAACATTCACTATCTCCAAAGGCACAATGGAACTGGATCACCCACACATTTCCTCAACATACACACATAGAACACCAGATGAACCATGGCCATTTTTGAAGGCAATTCCAACTCATAAGAGACTTTGCCAATAAGTTTCAAGATTCTATAAGGCCCTACATACCCAAGGCTCAATTTTCCTTTCTTACCAAACCGAACCACATCTTCCATGGGTGAAACCTTCAAATTCACCCAATCATCCACACTAAACAAGATCTCTTCTTCTAGTATCGGAATAGGACTTTTGATGACTTTGGGTCATCTTCAACCTTTCTCTATTAAATCTCACCTTCTCTAAAGAATTTAGCACCAAATAGGGGCCCAACAAGGTCTTCTCACCTACCTCGAACCAACCAACCGGAGCCCTGCATTGTCTCCCATACAAAGCCTCAAACAGCGCCATCTCAATGCTTGAGTGGTAACTATTATTATAGGCAAACTCAATGAGTGGTGGATGATCATTCCAACTCCCTTTTAACTCTAACACACAAGCCCTTAACATATCCTCTAGTATTTGAATTATTCTTTCAGCTTGCCCATCGGTTTGAGGATGGAATATAGTGCTTAGCTTTACCTTAGTACCAAGGCCCCCCTTTGAAACGACCTCCAAAAGTGAGAAGTGAATTGGGTACCACAATTTGAAATGATTGACAATGGCATGCCATGTAACCTCACCAACTTTTGAATATACAACTTAGCATAATCTTCAGCACTATAGGAAGTCTTGACAGGTAAGAGGTGGGCTAACTTAGTCATTCTATCAATAATTACCCAAATCAAATCATGACATTTCCCAATATTAGGCAAACCCACTATAAAATCCTTATTCACGTCTTCCCACTTCCAAGTAGGGATTTGAATATATTTTGCTAGGCCACCCGGCCTTTGGTTTTGGTCCTTCACTTTTTGGCAATTCGGATATTTAGACACGACCTTGTGTCCTTTTTTCATGCCACCCTACCAATAGAACTCTTTTAAGTCTCAGCATATTTTCATCGAACCGGGATGAATAGAGTATGAAGAATTATGAGCCTCCTTCAAGATTAAACTCCTCAGACTAACCATATCCAGAACACACAACCGACCCTGGTAGTATAGCACCCCATCTCCCCCTTGTGAAAAGAACTCTACCTTCTCCTCCTTCACCAATTTCTTTAACTCCACTAATGTCAGTTCAAGGTCCTGCTCTGACTTGACATCTACCACCAAGGAGAATTTGGACCTATTATAAACAATCATACCACCACCATAGGTACCACTCAACTTCACCCCTAACCTAGCCAACCTATGAACATCTTTCACCAACTCCATCTTGCCTTCATCTACATGAGCCACACTTCTCATAGACACTCTACTAAGTGCATCGACAACCACATTGACTTTACTCAGATGATAATGCACACTTATGTCGTAGTCCTTGAGAATTTCTAGCCATCTCTTTTGCCTTAGGTTGAGGTCCATTTGGGTAAACACATATTGGAGAATTTTATGATCGGTATACACATCCATATGTACCCTATAAAGGTAGTGCCGCCAAATCTTCAAGGAAAAAACAACGGCCGCCAACTCAAGGTCATGGGTAGGGTAGTTATGTTCATGCACCTTTAATTGCCTAGAAGCATAAGCTATAACTTTACTGTTTTGCATAAAGACACAACCTAAACCAATCTTTGAAGCATCACAATAAACCACAAACTCTTCTAATCCTTTCAGTAGAGTTAAAATAGGAGCGGAGGTAAGTCGATCTTTCAAAGTTTGGAAACTCTTTTTACACTCATCCGTCCATATAAATTTTTCTTTCTTTTAGATCAATTTATTCATAGGGGATGAGATAGAATAAAACCCTTCAATGAACCTTCTATACTACCCGGCTAGATCCAAGAAACTCCTAATGTTTAAAGGAGATAATGGTCTAAGACAATTCTTGATCACCTTCGTTTTCTTATGATCAACCTTGATCCCATCACCGGACACTATGTGACCAAGAAACGCCACCTCTTTCAACCAAAATTCGCACTTACTAAATTTTGTAAATAATTATCTATCCCTCAAGGTTTGAAGCACAACCCTCAAATGGTTCTTATGTTTTTCCTCACCCCGAGAGTAGATCAAGATGTCATCAATAAAAATCAGAAAAAAACATCAAGATAGGGTTTGAACACTCTATTCATTAGGTCCATAAACACTGTCGGTGCATTCATCAACCCAAACAATATCTTAACAAACTCGAAGTGACCATATCTTGTTCGGAATGCTGTCTTGGGAATGTCACACTCCCTCACCCTTAGTTGGTGATAACCAAATCGAATATTGATCTTGGAGAAGTGACTTTCCCCTTGCAATTGATCAAATAAATCAACTATTCTAGGGATCGGGTACTTATTCTTAATGGTCACTTTGTTCAATTGGTGGTAATCTATGTAAATCCAAAGCGACCCATCCTTTTTCCTCACAAATAATATGGGAGCCCTCCATACTGAAATACTTGGCCTTATAAATTTCTAATAAGTCCGTTAATATTCCTTCAACTTCTTCAATTTCGTCGGGTACATTCAGTAGGGAGAAATAGAGATAGGTTGGGTATCGGGGAGGAGATTGATACCAAAATCAACTTTCCTTTTCGGAGGTATATCAGGAAGGTCATCAGAAAACTCATTGACTACGAGGACTGACTCAAGAGGAGGAATTTCAGAGTCGACATCCCTAACCCTCACAATATGGTAAAAGCAACCTTTAGCAATCAACTTTTGGGCCTTAAAACAAGAAACGAACTTACTTTCACTATCTAATCATGACCTTTCCATTCAATAATAGACTCATTTGGGAATTGAAACTTCACTCGACGAATCCTGTAATCTATGGAAGCATACAATAAATGTAACCAGTCCATTGCAAGTATAACATCAAAATCTACCATGTCAAGCTCAATGATATCACAAGGAACAACTTTATGCAAGATAGACACAGGACAACTCTTATAAACCTTTCTAGCAACAACCGACTCACCAATGGGGGTAGACACTAGATAAGACTCTACTAACATTTTGGGCAATATGTCAAACTTATTAGCTAAGAATGGAGTAACAAATGAAAAGTTTTCACCCAGATCTAACAATGCATACACATCAAAATAAAAAACCTTTAACATACCGATAACAATATTTGCTGCTTCCTCAACCTCTTGTCTTCCATGTAAAGAATAGAAGCGGTTAGTGTGTTGGTCACCTTCTTGAGCTTGTTGACCATGAGCAATTTAGCCTTGATGCCTACCACCACCACCACCTCTACAATACCAAGCATGATGACCCAGTTTGCCACACTTGAAGCATGCATTGGAACTAGCCAAGCATTTCTCTTTGTAAGTCCTTCCACACTTCTTGAAAGTAGGGAAAGGTTGAGCACCAACACTCTCTCTTGGGACCATACCCTTTTATTTTGTTGAACCTTGGAGGAGGAGTATTAGTGGAACCTTGTCCCATAAATCATTTCCCACCTTGGCCCTTTCCACTACCACCATAATCGAACCTTTGAGGGTTGAACCCTTCACTATCCACTCTAGTCTTCTTGAACCCTCATGACCTCTCCCTCAACTTCTCTTCTTAAATTTATTCCGCATATGTCATGAGTCTAGAGATGTCCATCTCTTTGACCAACATGTCCATTTTGCATTCTTTAGACTCTAAGCTAGAGACACCAAAAATGAACTTCCTCATCCTTGCCTTCAGGTCGGAGACCATGAAGGATTCATACTTGGACAATTTAGTGAATTTGAGGGTTCATACTAGATCGTCCTTCTTATTTGGAGGCACACCCATGATATCCATAATCTGGTATACCTCATCAATGAACTCTATAGGGTCCTCATCCATTTTAAAACCATCAAACTTGGGCGGGTTCATTCTTTGGAAATCCTGAATTCTAGAAGCCGTATTTCTCACTTAAGGATGAGGCACACCTTAGTTTTGTTGGTTGGCTACGTCTTGAGCCAACAACGTGATTATATTCCAAAATTCTGTATGGGTTACACCTTCCTCATGATGGGGGGCATCGGGAACTGGAGGAGCTTGGTCCTCATCATCAACCCTTGCTCTTAGAGGTGCTCTTCCTCGAGGCATAATATAGAGAACATAAAATTAGTCGTTAGTTAGTGGAATTCTTAGGACACTCTAGGGTACGAAATGAATTTAAAAGAAGTGAACACTTTTCTAAACGTCCCATAGTTTTCTATTCATAGTTGTGGCGCGCTTCACATCCATGAACAAGACCCTATTTGAGGCGGTATGTTGGACTCCAAGGACCATTTCAAAACCTTTGGCTTTGATACAAAGTTTGTCACGACCCAAGCCTAGTTCCTAGACGTGACACGGCGAATGAAGTACCCGGAAGCACCCCATCCAAGCCTCTTAGCATTTCATTAAGTTTTTCATCAGTAATGATAATCAATCAAGCAGAAACATAAGTCATTTGAAGATCATACATTTTGTCCAACCATACCTTCTACTTTAAATACTTGGCAGGGGCTAAGACATGTCCCTAGCTCACCCTTAAGATATAAGTCAAAAAGTGCAAAAAATAACTCAATAGTCTATACAAGCAAAGCTAGAAAGATAGGAATGTTCTTCCCGAAATATGAGAACTCACCAACCAGTACTAGCCTTCGACGACAAACTTAGCTATGGGGAGGAGAGTGTACAGCAACGCCGGACCCTACATGGTGATATCATGTAGGTAAAATTATGCGTTAGTACTTTAAATATATTAAGATGTGAGCATGCTATATAATAAAGAATATTAAGACATTTATAAGCAATATATATGAGTGAATGCATGCATAAGAAATCATCATATGAAACCTTAAAATATTTATTTTGCGGGAAGATGGTCGTAACCTACATTTAAGACCATGCGAGCTATTATATGAAATCCAACATAGCTCCCTACATTGGCAAGGGGAGACTACTTATCGGGTAGAACTCTGTCAACTTTAATCATTTCCTTAACTTTGACTTTAATGGCTAATCGTAGATCCACTAGCCTAAATAGCCTACAAGAGCTCCTATGTTATCTCATAGTTAATGCAACATGATACTTTACTTAAGGACACCTTAGGTTGAGTCCCCATCTACATACTACATTCGGTGCTAGGTCAATCCCATGAAATATCATAATAGCATAAACATCTATATAACTTTAGATATCTAATCATCATTCGGTGAAATAGCTCATTAAAACATTTCATTTGATTCAAAATGTGAGAATTGTCCTTTCACATTGAATCCTTTCTTTGGGCTAAGAAGTCTTTTCATCATCATTCAACCATTTCATAAGACTCCCACAAATATAAACATTTGCTTCATAAACTTTTATTTGGACTCAAGCTTTTGATGCAACTTCATTTCAACATAAGGACTCTAGGTGGGTGCATTTCATATAACCTTCAAATACATTTAAAACGATACTTGCATGCATGATAGTGATGGAAATGCATCAATTTAAAACATCTCAAAAAAACCCCACCATTTATACCTTTAAGGCTACTTTCAAGTCTTCATATGATAACCTTGGTAAATCTTTCTTTTCATGAAATTGGAAGTCAATACATGTAAATATAAGTAAATAAACTTTACATAAGCCATAATCCATGCATTTAGAGTCATCATGTAACACCCATTAAAATTCATCATTTAGAATTTGAAATATCAAGTTGAGAAAATATTTGGGCTCTATGAGTGGAGGAACCCATGAATGAAACCCACATACCTTGGGGAAATAAAATCCCTAATGAAGACTTAAGGGGGAATGGAGACTTGAAGATGCATTAAGATGAAACCCTATCTTGGATTGAAGTTGTTGGGAGAGCTTGAGAAGAGATGATTTGAGTGTCTTGAGTCTAAGTATGAAGAATGAGGATTTTAGAGGGTTTAGGGTCTTTAGATGAGAGAATCCATCCCTCAAAACGACTCCATTTTGATTTAAAATGCAAGAAAAGACTGTCCCTCTTAAAATCTAACCTGAACTGGATTCATGTGGACTCTTCACGGTCCGTGGTACTCATCATGGCCTGTGGTGGGATCCCATGGTAAAGGACTTGGAAAAATATTTTGGAAAGTCTGCAGGGCAGGTCTCTGAAGTTTCTCCATGGAGCCCCTTCATAGTCTGTGAAGGGCACGATGGACCGTGAAAGGTGGTCGTGGTACAGGTCCTGCAAGAGGCTTGTAGAGTAACCACCACGGGGATACACCATGGTAAATGGAGTGTTCCACAATCTGTGGTGGTCATCCGCTGCCTTTTCATTAGGGAATTTCCTGAGGGTCTTGGGGAGGGGTCACCACGGAAGCCTTCATGATCCGTGGTGCTCAGCACGGTCCGTGGTCCTCCATCATCATCCCTTTCTTGCAAGTATGAGTCTCTTAATCTCTACCACAGTTGCTCACCACGTCCGTGATGCTTACCACAAACTGTGATGGCTTCCATGGTCAACTCCTAGAGCTAGCTTCTACAACTTGTTTAGATTTTCCTCATTTGTTCCTTGGTTTAGGACCTTCTACATTTCTGGGTCTTACAATTCGTAAGTGTGGGAAGTGTTTTAAAGATGAATTAAGATTGTAAGGATCCTCTAGCATAATGTTGAGGTTAAAGCTTGGTTACCGAATGAGTTTCGGTACAAGATTTTATTTGGATCAACTTCAAATGAGCATATATTTTAGAATATTAAGAGTTATGTGTCCCATCATCCATAGAACTAAAATTCTTTGAGTCTTCTTTCCAATTTATCAACCTCTAGTCAATCCGAAATTCGAGTCAAAAGTTATGATCATTTTAGTTTTGTCCTACATTCTATTTTAGACAAGTGTTTCACCTTTATTGAATGGTTTTGCATAGACAAAACATCGATGTGAAGTCGATGGAGGAAAAATTTTGAGGTATTCTATTTCTACATGTGTTTCATTTGTGTTGGACTATTTTGCATCTCCTAAATACATGTCCAAAGCAGATGGGCTGACGCAAAACTTTTAAGTTGATTTCAATCTGATTGTTTTCACTTTCGTCCATTCCTTCAAGCCCAAGAAGTAGTTTTCTCATCCTCTCATCCTCCTTCATCAAGGCAAGTACTCTCTATGTATTTCAAGCCTTCCAACTAAAATTCTTTCATCTATTCATGAATCGTTGATAGAAATATTAACCCTCGATCATAGAATTTTTAAGAAACGAATTCAAGAATCTCAAGAAAAGATTTCTTGATCGTTCTTCATTAAGTTAGTGAGGAGCTCAGTTCTTCCTCAAGCCCTACATCTACAATTTTAGTTAGTAAGATGAAAGTTGGGATCTTTATCCAAAATCTATGATTTTAAATTTCCTCTATCTCCTATTAGTGATTCTTGATTTTATTGTCAAAATTATGATACTTCAAATGATAAATGATCTTTGATTCATGGTTCATGGTTCATGGTTCATGCTTATTATATCACATGGCTTACTTTTAGCCAAAGTTATTTAAAATTCTTTTCATAGTATTTCATATGTGTTGTATTCATGAAAGAAGTCCATGATTTTCAAGAAGTATTTTAAGAAAGTATTCTTATTTTAAACTTCAAGTGAATTATTCAAGAAAGAGTTCAAGAAAGTATATTTTCATGAAATTTCTTGATATCTTAAAGACTATGTTTTGACGGAAGTTTAGTCACTTCAAAAATTCAGTACGAAAGTTTATAATTCTTCATTACAGATAGATATGATTTCGAAGAGAATTTTCCCTTATCATAAAAACTCAGAACATTAGTATGTTTCAGATAGTTATGAGCTTAGTCTCACTAAAAGTACAGTTTTACAAATTTGAGCAAAGACTCATAGGATGATTTCAATAACAGTTTTCATGGTATATTATGAGCATATATAGATTATTTTGGGACAATTTTTTAGAATCGAGCGGATGCGGGTTAGAAAATTCAAGTCTCAAGTAGAATTTGAATATAATGCTAGTCGCTCAACTCCTTTAGCCCTTTGAGACTCAGTTAGTGGAATATTAGACAATCAGGTTTTACATCCTAACAAGGTGTAGGTCAGCCCCCTCCCCACAAAATTGGGATTGTAAGTTGATGCATCATGAGTTAACATGATTTATGTCTGTTGTAAGAAACTCCAACATAAAGATTAATATACATACATATGGACTAATATGATTACTTAAGCATTCATAGATATAATGATTTCTCAGATTTACATTCTTAAACATGTTTTTCGCTCAAGTCATAGTAATAATTTTACATTATCAGATGATGATAGCGTTTTCAAACAACTTGCATACTATTTCACGTTTTATCTTCTCAATCTCAAATATTTTAAATATCATATTTTAGTTAATCAGTTTTAGAATATCTTTCAACTTTTCAATTGAAAATCTAATTTTATACTACTCAATTGGCTTTATTTCAATTTATCTTTAGAGTTATTCATTCAACTCAGCGTTTAGTTTTAGTCAGTTATTTCATTGAACTATTTTATATAACGTATATTTCATAGAATGACTTCATGCAACACCGCATTATTTTACGATGTAAATTCAGGTATACAATTTGGACAATAGACGCATCATTAGGATCACTTTCATCCATCTTTGGTGAGACCTCCTTACGTTCGGGGGACTCCAGTTTGTTTCAATATTAGTAGTTTGTTTGTGTTGTTAGTAAAGTATTCAGGAAGCATGAGGATTTGTCCCAATAGTATTTCTTTAGTATGTTAGAGGCATTATAGACTAGTCAGTTAAGTTATAGTTTTCTCCATATTTCATAAATGTATGCCTATAGTATTCATATTCGTATTATTACTTTATTTTATTTTATAAAGGTGTTGTTGTTGTTGTTGTTGTTGCTGCTGCTATTGTTGTTGTTGTTGTTGTTGATGTTGCTGCTGCTTACTTTAGGACTTTAACTATATGGTCATTTAAATACCCATTAATAACTTTCAAGTGAATTAAGTTCACCCTAAAAGTATAATATCACTCTCACCAGCCACATCCTAGACATGTAAGCACAACATCACAGCCATGTAAGCACCACGTCATTAATTTATTTATTTTTGGCTTATTCACCTTTTTTTCTTAAACACTTATTAAAATTCATTCTCTAATTAATTAATAAATTAATGCATTTTCTAAAATCAAAATTTAAAATGTGGACCAATTTTCATTAATTTTAAATACTTTAACAAGTGGGCCCACCTTCTTAAATTCCTTCGTTGCTATGTCCCCCTCCCCCCTTTCTTCTTCCTTGATTTTCATCATTTCTACCCTTCACTGATTTTTTTTCCGACTATTTCCAACCTTCAATAGTTTTTTTCTGCCATTCACCATTATTTTTTAAAAAACTACACTTACTTTTTCTTATTCGAACCCTCCCTCCCCCACCCCAACCCCACAAATCTGTCCCTAGGAAAATGAATATTATTTTAAAGTCATTTTTCTTAACAAAGTAAATAAAAAATGAAGATTGTATAAAAAAAATTGATAGACCCACATTTTTTGCATCACAAGTAATAGAAACTAAAATGGACCACTTAAAATTTAAGAAAATTTATATTTGTGAAATCGACGGGGTTGGTGGAATAGAAGTAGTAGACAGAAGTGGGGTATGAAGATGAAGGAAGAAATGACTAATTAACATGGAAGGAGAAAGATATGAGGAGTTCTTCAAAGGAGAAGAAGGTATTTGGAGAAGACAACAAATAAAGAGAGAAAAAAAAATTAAATATTCTTTTTTTTAAAAAAATGAAACCCACAAATTTCATTTACCTCTAAATAAGAAATTTCACATATTTTTAAAAAGTTAATTTATAAAAAAATATTTAAAATATAAATTATATATTGGCCAATAAAAAAATATTGTGTACGATCTTATAATTCAGTTGTTTATTATTTTTTTTCACGTACTTTGAGGAGAATTATTGCACTCACCTTGCCACGTCCCCCCTTAAGGGGATATTTAATTCACATGAAGGATGTTAAGAGGGTAATATAAACGCACGTGTAGTTTAAATGCTAAAGTAAGTTTTACTATCAAATTCAGGGTAGATATGATGTATTAACTCTTGTATTTTACAATGGTATTAAGTTGTTTTTTTACGTTATTGCATTGCATGTTTATCTTTTATAAAGTTATGCATTAATCAGTATTCAACCTTATAGTATGCCAAGCCAAGGATTTGCTCAGGCCAATAATGATTTCAATTGTCGGCCATGTCCTAGATGTAGACTTGAATCGTGATAATCATAAGCCTTTTCATGGTCAATAAACACCTTATGTAATCTCTAACGGTCATCTCTAACGGTCATCTCCTCCCTCTCTATCTCACACTGTTCATCTCCGGTCAGTTCTGAATGGCTTCACCGCCGCCGGTGAAGCTCCCGTGGCCACCGAATATAGATCATCAAACATCACCAGCTAATGACACTCTGAATCTGCAAAATAATACTGCAATTTCAAGTGAAGCCGGTTTGAATCAACAACAATCGATCGGTCAACAAAATACTGATGCAATCACTGTCTCTGAAGAGGAGCTGAGAATTGCACACAAGATCATCAATTTTCAGAAACATGGTTTGATTCGAGTATCAAGAACTGTGGTAGATGATTCCTTATCTTTTGGACTACATACAGTCCAAAAATTGGATCAAACCACCGCACCATTTGAGAGCACTGATCAGGCGACGCTTGAGAGAAACATCGCAGAGTCGCCGGAGTTGCGCCTTCATATTCGAAGGGGCTCCGGCGACATTCGAGACGGCGGACCCCCTGGGGTTTGTTCCCCACCTCATGGCGCTCCTACCACCAAAATTTCAACCCAAATGGACGGTGAAATCATTAGGGACGATGGTACCGGCGAGGTTATCGGAGCTCAGGCGACATTTTCAGGTGGAAACCAATGCAAAACAGGGCGTTTCATTGATACAAATACACCCCACCAGCAACTCACAAACACTAGAGAAGGAATCAAATCCTCTCAAATTAGCTCGAATTTGCCAAATCAACATGGTCACTGTCAGAGTGCCGGCGCCGGAGCTCCGGCGAACCATTTGTCACAAGATCAAATCCAAAATATCCCTAAGGGCAATGCGCAACTTCCCATCCACAAGAGGTGTCTCGAATCATCAACAACAAATTCAAATTCAAAAAGTCGTCGAGACACTCGTCAAGGTGATATGCATATTTTCACAGATAATCAAGCTGAAGAACACACATTGGTTCAAGACCAATATCAACAATATGGTCAATTCAATCAACTAAAGGATGATATGCACACAATTGATAATGCAAAGTCGATGCATCCTTTTTCCAAAAATAATAAACATGCCTCAGGAACTTCACAGCAATGTAACAGTGCTAATGTTACAGACCTTCAAGGTAAGACCAATCCTTCCAACTTGATATACTCTGAGACTGCCAATTTGAAATCCAGTGGAGTTCTTTTGCAACCTAATGCAAATGTAATCCCTAGTAATGCTGTAGGTAACTCCTTGCAGGGCACTGATCATACCAAAATCAATTCTAAAAGCAGCCCTAAAATTCCTACCAAAATGCCTAACAATTCTATTCCTCAAACTAGCAATCAGCTACACACTCAACAGCCTACCACCACCACAATAGCTTTCCTAAGGTGTCTAGTAATTTTGACATCCAGGTTCAAACTAGCCAACCTAAGGTGCCCACCAGCTATGCTAATGTTGGTCCTAGACATGTTGGAACTAAATCAGTCAATACCCAACCTCAACCAAATTCCACTAACCAAAACCCCAGAAATATATTTTTCCCAACTTAAAGGACCAGGTCCTTCAGCCTGCCCCTTACACTGTAGTTCAGACCTTTGCTGCCAAACTCAGAAATAATCAAGCAAAGAATGAGGCTCCTATTGAATTAGACACCCCTGAATACACAACCAAACAGGGCCTGCCTGCTGTGTTTTTTGAATAAGAAGACTTTATGCACAAACTAGCTCAAAGATGCAAATACACCTTGGTTGGCAAATTTACCCACACCATGCCAAAGATAGAGTTGATAAGAAGGAGCTTTATCATTCAAACTCAGCTCTCAGGAGGTGTAAAAATTGCTCATTTCAATGCTAGACATGTCTACATTGACTTGGACAATGAGTTGGATTACAATACTGTCTGGACCAAACAGAGAATGACAATAGAGGGCCAACTCATGAGGATTCAGACATGGACACCTACTTTTAAACCGGATAAAGAAACCCCAATAGTGCCAATCTGGGTAGCCTTACCAGAACTACCTTGGCATTATTATAACATGGAGTTCACCACTGCCCTGCTAGCTTCTGTAGGGAAGGTACTTTATCTAGACAATGCTTCCATACAAAAAACAAGGGGAAGCATAGCCAAGGTGAGACTTCAAGTGAACCTCACCAATAAAAGACCTCCCCATGTTTGGCTGGGATATGACAAAACTGATAAAACTCTAGGAAGGTGGCAAGCTATTTTATATGAAAATGTACCTGATTACTGCATGTATTGCAAACATCAGGGTCACTTGATACATGTTTGTAATATTCAAAGAAGGGATGAAGAACGAAAAAAAAGAAAAAAAGAAGAAACAGCAAAAATGAACAAAAACAAGGAGGTCATGCTAACCAAGGATCATGATGACACAAATATCAATACATCTGTAAAAGATGCTCCTGCTCAGCCACAACAAACACTTGACAATGCAAAAGAAATGTTGTGGCAAGTTCAGAGGAAGAAACAGTCTAAGGGACAAAACAAGCCCCAACAAACAAATGTGATCAACTCTATTCAACCACAGCAGAACAGGGGAGTTGATAAACCTCAGCAAAACATCACAGGTCCAGGTAAGCCCTCTACTCCTATTTATACTTCCAATAATTATGTTGATCTTGTTACCCAGGATCAAACCAATAACTAAGATGCAGGAGAACCAAGTAACCAAAGGAATTCCACTTTGAAGAATTCAGCAAAAATGCAGGAAAACACCATAATTCAACAACAAGGTACTACTCAAGGGATCAATGTAACAAGGAATGCAGGTATTGACTTATTACTCCCCATACCCATTACACCCCCACATCATATCTCTGTTGTTGTTGGTTGAGTAGTTGATGGAGGAAGGGTTGGAGGAGTAATGGAGAACCCCACTAATCTGCAGGATGGGGAACCCAAAAGGGGAGGGATCCTGTCTCATGTTTTGCATGAGAATATCACTGACCTTAGGAGTGCCCTTACAGCCCCTACTGATGATTCTACCATGCAAAACATCTTAGGCTCTATGGCCAAGGATTTGGGATCCATTGCAAGCAGTAGTGGCAAAGACTCTAATGCTAAAAAGAACAATTTAAGCAAGAAAAGGAGAGAGGCCATCAAAAAGAAAACAAACCTTTCTGAGAAATGCCAAACTCCTTTAACTGACAGTGTTGCAATGCAGCAAAGTGAACAGGGATGTCAATAATTTGTACTTGATGAGGATCAGGTGGGTATAGATATCACCCCTTTTCAAACTCCAGAGGTAGCTACAGATCACTTCACCTTCAACACCAACATACAGGACCCTATTGATGAGTATGATGTATGTGATTCAGAAAATGAAGAAGATAATAATTATCAGCCCTTGCATGATCAGGAGGAAGATGATATTATAAGTGAGCATTTAATCAAAACCATCAACCCCTCTTCTGAGAATATATATGAGGAAGACATCCAACAGGTGGCTAGTTCACAGGGTCTATCTCCTAGAGGGATACATACGACCAGATTTAGCAACAAGGCAAAAATTTCTACAAAAACTGCCCTCACAGGCAGACCAAGTACCAGGTCCCATACTTCAAGAATTTCTCAATGATTAGTACCCTTAGCTGGAATGTAAGGGGTATTAATACCCAAGGAGCCATGGATAGAATAAAACTTCTCAAAAATATCCATCAAATTTCTCTTATAGCTCTAATGGAACCTTTTTCTGATAACTCTCAATTACAATACTTCAGAAACCAGCTCAATATGGACCATGCCATCCACAATCCCAATGGTAAGATTTGGATTTTCTGGACCAAAGATATGAATTGCAAGATTTTGGAGAATGATGAGCAACTAATCACTTGTGAGCTCAATCATGCCATGATCCTAAATCAATTCATCACTACCTTTGTCTATGCTAAATGTAAAGATCATCTCAGAAGACCTTTATGGGATAGCCTTCTACAGCAGTCTACTACTTCCGATCCATGGTGCACTATAGGAGACTTTAATGTTATTGTAGACCCTGAAGAAAAATTAGGGGGTGTCCCCTATAATATGAGAAAGAGTTTTGAGTTCATTAGCATTATTGAGGCTTCAGGTCTTCAAGACCTTGGTTTCTCAGGTCAGAAATACACCTGGTCCAATCTGAGGGGTATCAACTTTAGAATTTGGAAGAGACTTGATAGAGGGATGGTTAATGATAACTGGCTAGAGACCATGCCCCATACCAGCATTACTCATCTTCCTTCTGTGGGTTCTGATCACTGCCCCTTGCTCTTGGAAATGATTGACCAACAACAAAACCCCATCAAGTATTTCAAATTCCTGAATTGCTGGCCTGAGCAACCTTCTTTCATGGATACTGTCAAGAATTGCTGGAGCAGACCTTCTGAAGGAAATCCAATGTGGATTTTTCATCAGAAAATAAAAAGACTTACTGCTACTCTTAGCTGCTGGTCAAGAAATCAATTTGGAGGCATCTATGCTAAAGTCAAAGAATATGAGGAGAAGGCTAGACAAGCTGAAGAGAATCTGATCAGTATAAACACCAATGAAAATAGGTCTCAACTGCATGCTATCAATGCTGAGTACATTAGATACATGAAGATGGAGGATTCTATCCTCAGATAAAAGTCTCAACTTCACTGGTTCAAAGAAGGTGACAGGAACTCTAGCTACTTTCATGCTCTCATCAGAGGAAGGAGAAGAAAGCTTTACATCCACAGGATCCAAAATGAAGAAGGCTCTTGGGTGCAAGGTGATAAAGAGATAGCTGATGCTGCTTGTGAATATTTCCAACAAATTTTTACTGGAAAGGAGGAGCACATCCAATAGCAGACACTCCATTGCATCCCTACAATGGTGACTGACAAAGACAATGAAGATTTACAAGCCATGCCTACTATGGAAGAAGTAAAAACTGCTGTTTTTACTATGAATCCTCACTCTGCTGCTGGCCCTGATGGGATGAATGGAACTTTCTTTCAGGTGTGCTGGGACATCATCAAAGAAGACCTCCTTAAAGTGATCACATCCTTCTTTTGTGGACAAACTATGCCTAAATATTTCACCCATACTTGTTTGGTTCTACTCCCAAAAGTAAACCATCCTACAAAAATCTCTGAGTTCAAACCCATAAGCCTTAGCAACTTCACTAACAAAATCATTTTCAAACTCCTCTACCTAAGACTTGCTCCTATTCTCCCCAACCTCATTTCCTTGAACCAATCTGGCTTTGTCAAGAATAGAAACATCTCTGAAAATATAATGCTTGCCCAGGAAATAATCCACCAGATCAAAAAACCAAATGTTGGAGGCAATGTTGTGATAAAACTTGACATGACCAAGGCTTATGATAGGGTCTCTTGGAATTACACTTGTCTTGTGATGAGAAGAATGGGGTTTAAAGAAACTTTCATTGACATGGTTTGGAGAATCATGGCTGATAACTGGTACTCTGTTGTAGTCAATGGTTCAAGACATGGTTTCTTTCACTCCACAAGGGGTCTCAAACAAGGTGATCCTCTCTCCCCTGCTTTATTTGTCCTAGGTGCTGAAGTGCTGTCCAGACTACTGAATAATCTTCATCAGCATCCCCAATTCCATGGTTTCTTTATGGCAAAAAAGGGACCTCAGATTAATCATCTGAGTTTTGCAGATGATATCATCATCTTTACTTCTGGAAGAAGGCACACCTTAGCTCTCATTATGGAAACATTAACTACCTATGAAAGAGTTTCTGGACAATTGATTAACAAGCAAAAAAGTCATTTCATGGTTCCCTCCAATGCTTTCAAGTCTACTGTACTGAGAATCAAGAGTATCACTGGTTTCAACCAAAAGAGTAGTCCTATAACATACTTGGGATGTCCTATTTATATTGGTAGGCAAAGAGTTATTT
Source organism: Solanum dulcamara (assembly GCF_947179165.1). Taxonomy (NCBI): domain Eukaryota; kingdom Viridiplantae; phylum Streptophyta; class Magnoliopsida; order Solanales; family Solanaceae; genus Solanum; species Solanum dulcamara. The sequence goes on from NC_077243.1 coordinate 49,659,290, forward strand.
ACTACTCTGATCTTATTGCAAAAGTTGTAAGCAGGATCACTGGTGGCATGCTAAAATCTTGAGCTATGGGGTAGAGCTATTCTTGTGAAGCATGTTATTCAAGCCATGCCAATACATTTGCTTTCAGCCAGCATCCCTCCCTCAACCATTATCAAGCAGATTTAGAGCATCACTGCTAACTTCTTCTGGGGATGGAAAAATGACAAGAGGAAGTACCACTGGTCCTCATGGAAGAACCTTAGCTATCCTTATGATGAAGGGGGCATAGGGTTTAGACAAATCACTGATGTGGTTAAATCTTTTCAATACAAGCAGTGGTGGACCCTTAGAACCAAGAACACCTTATGGGGAGAATTCCTTAAATCCAAATACTGTCAGAGGGCCAATGTTATTACAAAAAAGTGGGACACTGGTCAGTCCTTAATTTGGAAGCACCTCATGAACAACAAACACAACAATGAGCCTCACATTCAGTGGAAAATTAAGTCTGGCTCTTGCCTTTTTTGGTGGGACAACTGGCTAGGTGTTGGCCCTTTAGCTCACTTTTCTGCTAACAGCTGTAGGTTTAACCACACCCAAGTTTCAGCTTTTCTAACTAATGGCCAATGGAATGTTGATCTCATTATCCAAAAAGCCTCTCCTCAGTTTGTTCCTAACATTTTAGCAACTCAATTCAGCTACCATCCTCTCAAACAGGACCATCCATGCTGGATTCCTAATACCAATGGGGAGTTCAGTTGTTCTTCTGCCTGGGAGCTCATTAGAGACAAGAGGACAAATACTATGCTGAATGCATGTACTTGGCACCGACTAATACCTTTCAAATGCTCCTTTCTTGTTTGGAGAGCTCTTAGAAGGAAATTACCTACCAATGAGAAAATAACCAGCTTTGGCAAAGCCCCCTCTCAGTGCCATTGTTGTGATAGACCTGGCCAAGACACCATTGATCACACCTTTGTTGCAGGAACCTTTGCCAAGAATACTTGGAGGGTGTTTGCTGATTCTTTGGGCATAAAAAAGGATTACACACCTCTTAGAAATATGCTTATGAGATGGTGGACATCTAAATACAAGAATGAAGCACATAAACTCCTGTTACAAGCAATCCCTGTCTTCATTTGTTGGAACTTATGGAAGAATAGATGTGCTTCCAAATATGGTGGGAAGAAATCTAACCTTTCAAGAGTCAAATTTTCTGTCTACAAAGACATCTCTAACCTGCTCATCACAGCTTTTCCTTATATTGAATGGCCAAATAACTGGAAGGACCTAGTCATTTCAGTGGAACAATGCTACCATGACACCAAAATTACCCCTGTATGCTGGATCAAACCAGGTGATCACATGGTAAAGCTAAATACAGATGGTAGTGCCCTTAACAACCCAGGCAACATTGGTGGAGGAGGAATACTTAGAAATACTCAAAGTGACCTTATCTTTGCCTATGCAGTTCCATTGGGGGAAGGAACTAACAACCAAGCAGAAATCAGGGCTGCTATCTTTGGTCTATCTTGGTGTATTCATCTTGGTTATTTACAGGTAGAGTTAGAGGTAGATTCTCAACTCCTAATCAGGTGGTTACAACAAGAAGCAAAACCCCCTTGGTCAATAAAGGAGCTGCTGGACAATTTAAACAACATCATCAACCAATTCCAAACTTTCAGCTGTAAACACATCCTTAGAGAAGAAAACTACACAGCTGATGTCTTATCCAAACACAGCCACAAATGCAAATCTCCTGAACTCTATTTCACTGTGCATGATCTCCCCAAACAAGCTAAGGCATACCTAGAGATGGACAAGCTGGAAATGCCTTCTTTCAGAAGAAAGAAACTCAGGAGAATCGAGAAACCTCCCTAACTCATTCCATTTTGGTTCTAACTCAAACTTCAACATGGTTTTGTCTATGCATAGCTATAAATACCTTGAAGATCTCACAGTTAGAACTCCTGGCAAAAGGAAAATTTCCCTTCCTTATTACTATCTTTATTATTTTCTTAGAATAACCAGTCTAACTTTAGAGGTAAGGAGTAGAGTAGTTTATATTTTGTCTTCTCTTCCTTCTTGGCTTAACAGGTATAGGAATCTTGATTGGAAGCCCAGGCTGGTTTCCTTGCAACACACATGGGACACATTCAAGTTCTTGTTTTTGTTTTTGTTTGCTGGTCTGTGCAGATACATCACATTACACATCCTGGAATTTTTCTACATCAGTAACAACAAGAGGAGCCATAAGGAAAGTGCTTCTTTTTGGGGTGACAGAATTGTTTCCAGATTTTGCCTTTTGTTTCTGTTTCTGTGCAGGTTACAAACTACAGCAGGAACAACATTCCAGCCTCTTCCAAGATTACAGCAGTTACAACAATACAAAAGCATTCATCAGGAACACCTCTCAACAACTCCTACCAACCTGAAATTGCACCTCTTGAGCCATCTGTGTTTGTCCGTTTATCAGTACAGATTCACTACACACTCCAGCTGTGATAATTTGAACAACTTGCAGACATGCATCTCTACAGATTCAGCAAGATCCCAGGATCAAAAACAAGAGGAGTTGTTCCTTGCAACAAGTTTGTCAAAACTAAGGAGAAGTAGATGCCAAAAACAAACCTCAGCAGCAGCCATCAGCCCTCAACAACATGCATCATGCAACATCCAAAATCCTCCAAATTTTGCAGGATATTAGCATCCCCAAAGATGGTTGAGCCCAAGAAATTTCAGCTCGAACGGATAACCGGAGACGTTAGTCGAGCGACATTGAAAAAGACAGCCGATGTTGCACGCAGAACAGTAACTCTCAAGAGGAGCAACAGTATACATCATCAAAAATGCTCCAAATTTTGCAGGAATACAGCAACTACAACAATTGTAGAGCCCAAGAAATTTCAGCCCGAACGGAGAATCGGAGACGTTAGTCGAGCGACCTTGAAAAAGATAGCCGATTGTCATGGAACCCCTTTGTTTCTTCTTCTTTGGCAAAATTCGAATTTTAACAACTTTCAACAACTTGTATGCTAGCTATTATATGGACCCAAGAATGTAAAGCCCGAATGTATTCTCGAAAACGGTAGTCGAGCATCACAGAAGATATGACCGATTTCGACCCATGCAAAGGAAATTGGGTATACTTGATTTTCTTCAATTTAGCTAGGTTCTGTACCTTAGTTAAATAGAACTAGTTTTCTATACTTGATCTTCCTAGTCGAGAGGAGTCCTCTCATTACATATCTTCCATTTTATTTTTGGAGGTAAGGCCTTTCACGTCCCCCTCCTTGTACTCGTCAGTTTACTTTTATATATATAAGATGAAAATTTTATTTTTAAAAAAAAAAAAAACACCTTATGTAGGTCCCTCCCTCTTTCTTTTCCTATATTTCTCCACCAGTCTCCACACAAAATGGATGATTTTATTAGTCGATCACCCCTCAAGAAAAAAATTGATTCATGAAAATGAACCCCCCTCTTCTCACCCTCACCTCCACCATACTCTCCCAACCCTTCATAGGATGGCTTAGCAATTTGATACCCTTATAATTATTACAATTTTGAACATCACCCTTGTTCTTGTACAATGAAATTGTTGTACTCCATTCATCAGAAATTTGTCATAAAAATAGCATTAAACAACCCAATCAACCACTCTATGCATGCCTTGTTTGTGCTCTTCCAAAATTCCACCAAAATCTCATCAAGTATGGTCGTTCTTCTCTACTCATCCTTCTAATTGCACATAACCTCATAAACCGTAAAATACCTACAGTACACAAAGTCCCAAAGTCTTTCAAAGTGGCGCTAATTCACCGAACACAATATCTCTGTCCCTTTCTTAATTTAGAAGTTTTAGAAGTTTATTAAAGTATGCTTGTCATCTTTGCTTAATAGAGGTCTCTCCACCAAAATATTGTCTTCCACATCCGTCGCGAGCCTTTCTCTTGCTTTTGCAAGCCTAAACAATGTTTTATTCGTACCTTTGTCCCCAAGCTCGACATACAAGTGTCTCAAATGACATAAGGTACGCCAAATAAAAAGAAACATGCAGAAAAAATTAGACCATATCCCTTTCCACTTAGGATAAGGTAATAACCAAGAAAAGGAAACGAACTCGAAAAATCTTCCAGTCAAATTACGGATAGAGAGAATATATACACTTAGAGATGATTCTGTAAACACATCATATTGAAATTCTCATTACCACTTTGGATAACGTACACTGGAGAAAAGGAAAACATACAAAGGAGAACACTTAATAGAATGGCCTTGAAAGAAAGGTAGATTTGCAAACTAACACAAAACTATATTTTTCGGAGGAATCCACGAACTTCAGTAAGAAAGTTATGCAGATTCTTTCTAAACTTCTGGTAATTTGGCCGATCAAGTTTGGAAGAGAGACTGTTGGAGCTTGTGAGTGATTGGAGTGCGTTTGCCAACCTTGTTCTGAAAGCTGTGTCAGACTGGCTCTCTATCAGTTCACTTCCCAACTTCTGCACGAAATGTAACCTTGTTTCACTGAGTAACCAATATTTTGCAAGAAGTCACTTTGATATAAAAACTTATAACTATATACAGCGATTCAAGAATGTGGATTATGCCTGGTATAGAGTTTGTTCACAAAGGATTAATGGAAGAAGAGCATCCGCAGCTGGGCCAACCAGATCAGTGCTGAAATTATTATTTTTTTAAAAAAAGAGAATAAAATATTAGGGCATTGCAACAGTTTCCATAAAACACCGCAAAATTTGTCAATGAAATACTAGTGGGCAATGACATCTTATACATTAACTATGGATTATATAGTAGTCCAAACATTAAATCCTTCAGCCTCTGCTGGCTATGTTTTTTTCCCAACTCACCTGTAATCCTGAAAGAGGAGAAACTGTAGCAATGATCGAAGAAATTGGCTCAGAATCCCTTCCTGAAAGTTTCCTGTATGATCCTTGTAACCTGAAGCATGGAGACCTAACCCCACTTCTCCAGCAATTTTTTGCTTGTAGTGGAAAGAAGCAAGCCCTTTTATAGCTCTTAGACATAAATCAACAACCTCTGCATCCTATCACACAAACAACAGAACATAGTGATCTTGGCTTCTACCTCTAGTAGTATCATTAGGCACAACTCAACTACGGAACTATTTCTGGTTCATCAGTTAAGTAGCATGGTGGACAATTAGACCAAATTCATCTTGAAATGATGACTAGACTCTCTTGGGTACTTCCCAGCATGAAATAGTATATAAAATCATGAACCATAGACATCTTATTGTGTGGAAAGGTTACCTGAGACAGACCGAAATCAAGAGTCTTAATGATATGAACAAAAGCTTCTGCATTTAGCTGTGTAATCATTTCAGGGTATACCTCCAGCATATGTGATAGCAGCGAGAAGTACTGTACAGATGAAATGAATTATTAATTTTATTATATACGGTTATTATCACTGCAGAGAAAAAATAGAAGGGAAAAACCTACATCATGACAAAGCTTGGGGTACTTGAGCAGGTCCAAACTTATCAGAGGGGTAACTATGTGAAGACCCATATATACCACCTGCAACGGAGTTGCTTTGAGATTGTTTTACAGTATCATAAGGTCGAGAATGTACCTTGGCAGGAAAAGCAACAAGTAAAGGAAGAAACTGCATGAACACCACCTGAGAAGTATTTGTCCCGTGAGCCTCAATAGGTTCTGATGAGAAGTCAACCTGCAAATAACAGTTATATACAGGTCACCTCAGACGTAGAACCTACACCAAAGCAAAAGGCTATGTTGCTCGGACTCTTCAAAAAAGTCTACGGGTGCGTGTCAGATTCTCCAAAAGTAGTGTATTTTTGGAGAATCCGACACGGGTGCGGCATCGAAAGTGAAAAGTAATTGGAAAATAATGATGATAAGATCAAGGAGTGCAGACAACACCAGATCTTTCGAACAGAGACTAGAAAGTAATTGGAGTACAGCACGTAGATCCTTGTATCTTTCGGTATCAGCTTCGCTCCGCAAGCTGCTTGAAATGCTCAGAGATATCTGAAGGCATATTGGTCATTCAGGACAGTATCTTCTCATTTTCTATAGAACACAAAAAAAATTGCACACAAGGCGTCATTTGTACAAAAGGGAAGTTTTACTTTGTTGTTTCTTCATTGAGATAGCATTATGATTGATATAACTCAATGAGCTATGACTCACTCCCTGCTAATATTTTTTTACCGAGATTGCAGTGGACGCCAACAAGGATCTTTCTAGATAGAGAGCACGAAGTGACATTTCTTGTGAGCCCCGCATCAGCTCAGTGGGGAATGTGTTTACTTTTCTGTTTTCATCTTCTATTTAAACTCTTAGAGTTGCTTCATTAGTCGGTTTGTCAGAATTTTGATTATTATACACTTGTGACTAGTGTTAGACTTTCTTTTTATATTTTGTAGATGAACGTAGTATAACTGTGTTATAAACAGATGATGGATGATGGTGATGACTTGTTTTGGTTGGATGTTGTTTCTTGTGTAATTTAGTTGAGACAGAAATTTTTTGGATAACACTAGAAATAGGAAAAACTGTCTCATTTTCTATAAAATACCCATAAAGTTTGCTTGGGGGCTCTACCCCCAAATGCCAGTAATGGCCTGAGATTGGATTGTGACCTATTCTGTCAACAATTAACAAAATCACTTATGTGTTATTGTTTGGTGTTCCCTCATCAACAAGCAATGAGGTGCATGGCATACCACCTTGATGTCGGCAGCGAGGCGCAGAGTTCCATTACATTTCACCCAGCTCCATGCTTTAAGCAACTTCAACAGGGCCATTAAGAACACAATTCGTTCTAATCTGTTCTCTTAAATGCAGTGAAAAGCTCAAAATATGTTTCTTACGAAACAACTACAGACTTCACACATGAGGCAAACAGTCAGAAATTAGAACTCATAAAACATTAACAGTATTTTGGGTCGTAATCACAGTTGATCTTAATTCTGAAACTAAAAGTATACCAAAGTGAAAACATAACAAACTACTGAACAACATCAACAACTATCGCACAGCTGATCAGTATTATGTTTGAGTGGACTTTACTTATATAAAATGAGATATTGGAATTGTAAATAGCATGTCACAAATCAAGCTTTGTGCATTGTTAATTTTTTAAAATATAAGTGGAGTAAGTTTGGTAGTTTCATCCAACAATTCTAACAATTGGGGACAACAAGGCAGTTTTAGTGTGACCAATTTTGTGACGCATCTTCTTCCCATAATAGCCTCATACCCACCCACTAGCAAGAATATAGAAGAGCTAAAGAGGTAAAATATAAAAGATTTTTAATTCCACTGCTCCACTTTATATTGTGAGTATGTTATATTCTTGTTTTATCTCCAATTTACATCTATTTTTCATGGGCTTTGAACATATATTTCAATATTCAGACTAAAGTGTGTGCCCAAAAATCTAGTTTCAAGTACTACAGAATAAACTTAAAAGACACTTACACAAAGAAGAAAAGAGCAAGGGAAAATATATCATATAAAACCATTTCTCTTAGGCAATGACTGCATAACTGAATCAAACGAATAATATCTACTGATCAGCTATTGGTGAAAGTGATGATTGGTAAGACTCACTAGAATGGTAAGCTTTGAAAAGAAATTTGTGATTAGGTTTATTTAATCAACCAAACACTAAGGGCTCATTTGGACATGCAATATGAAATCATGATATGAAATAAATTGATATGAAGTTGAAGTTTTATTTGGACATGCAATTTTGAATTTCTTAAGTTGTATCTTTTTTTCATAAAAACATGAAAACCCCACAAGTTGTGAAAACTATCAAAATCTTACACAATCTTACCAAATGAACAAACCATAGTTCATAAACAAAATATCAAAATATCCTATGGCACCACATTAATAAATCACAATATCTCTATGTTTTTCTTATAAATAAATATTTGTGATTACAAATATTCAAATACACATAATTATATAAAAATCTACTAGTCAACAATAGTAGTAACTAGTTATTCTTCAATATAATCATTTCAAATGGTACGAATCTTCACGCTGAGCATGAGTCTACTTTGCAAATTAAAAATGAAAGGTCTTTTTTTTACAAAATATAAATTTATGGGTCAAGTTTTACATTAAAAAATTTATGAAATCATTATTTGGAATCCCAAATCATGTTATTTGGAGAATTTGAGATTTGAAATCATGATCCCAAATCGCATGTCCATACGTTGATTTAAAATCATGATTTCATATAGCATGTAGTGTCCATTGACCTAGACAAGGCCTACAACAAAGTCCTGAAGGAAATCTTGGGGCGATGTCGGGAGGCAAGAGACAAAGCATATTAGGGCGATAAAAGACATGTACGAAAGAGCTAAAACATGGGTAAGAATGATGGGGGAAGCTAAAAACACTTCCCTGTGGAGATGGGGTTACACTAGAGATCAACTCTTAGTCCGTTTCTGTGGAGATGGGGTTACACCAGGTTATGACCTTAGATAGGAGGGTCTGGAGGATGCGTATTAGGGTAGAAGGTTAGTAGGTAGTGTAATGTTGTCTTGCTTCGAGAGACTGGTGTTTGCCATGATATTAATTGTATTATTGTAGTTGAATTTTTTCATTGGTTATTATTGTATTCAATAATCTATCCTTGTATGTTGTTTATTGTGTTTCGACTATCACACTTTTGTATTGTAGTTTTCGAATCCTTTCCAGTAGACTTTGCCTTGTTACCTTGTTACTTGCTATATTCTCTTCACTGTCTCCTTCTTCTTTGTACTTCGATTTGTTGCACTTGAGGCGAGGGCCTTTCAGAAACAACCTCTCTACCTCCATGAGGTAGTGATAAGGTCTACATACATTTTACCCTCCCCAAACTTCACTTGAAGAATTTCACTGAGTATGTTGTTATTGTTATTTCATATAGCATGTCCAAACGCAAGTTAATTAATAAAGAATAAATGTTTTTGGTTCAACGACAAGCTTTATAGTTTATGTTGGAGGTGTAACATTGTAACAATCATGGTTATGAAATAATTACACTACCTATCACAGGTCAATATCTCTTCCAACTTCTGCTAGAACAATTTTTGGGTAACATGTTTTAAAAATACTAGAGCTAATGATCAAATGACCTTTGCTTATACTGTGGGAAGAGTAAAGCTGAAATAGGTGCTTACAGAATTCACAACCGTTATTTCACAAATAAATGTTTTTGGTTGAGTGACAAACTTTAAGGTGTATGTTGGAAATGTAACATTGTAACAACCATGGTTATGCAATAATTAGACTATTTTCACAGGTCAATATCACTTCCAACATCTGCTAGAAGAATTGGGTAACATGTTTTTCAAAATATAGAAGAGCTAATGATCAAATTACCTTGCCTATATTGTGGGAAGAGTAAAGCTGAAGTAGCCGCATACAGAATCCAACAACAATAGCCGTTTCACGAGCTTCTAGGTAAATGATTTGTCCATCCACCCAATCAACCACAAATCTGAGTAACAGATACACAACTGTGGACTACAGAAAACTGGAAGATTAGATCATGTAGTTTCACTTTATGATGTCACACTAGGTTAGCTAAAGCTGTTCAGAAATTAAGACAGGCTAATTTATTGCATTAGAATTCATAAAAAGAATGGCATGGCCATTAATAAAAATCATTGACATGTTAGGCCAATCATCATCAGTAATCAACTAAAGTTGGTTCACTTAAATTGAACTGGAACCCATCACGTAGGTAGAACGAGAACTTGAGTGCAATATCGGACCTTTTCTTTTAACCTTTATTAGAAAAATGGATTAGGGAAAAGGGTCTGATATACCCCTCAACTTTGTCATTTACAACTGATATACCCCTCGTTATGAAAGTAGCTCATACATACCCCTACTGTTACACAAATGGTTTACATATACCCTTTTCTTCTAAAGGAAGTGAAAAAATTAATTTTAAATTAGTTTTTTAAAGTTTTTATTAAAAAAATAATACATATAGGGGTATATTTGATCCTTCTCACACAATTTAGTTTTTTGACTTTTTGGATTCAACGGCTAATTTGAATTTATTATTTTGATGGTAAAATTTATTTTTCTCACTACTTTTATTGTAAAATTTATTATACATGCCCCAATTTTTTTTTATAGATACAAAAATTAATTACACTATAGTAGCAAAAAAATTAATTTTAAATTACAATATAACTGCAAAAAAATAGTTTTAAATTTTTTTCTTATTTTTTCTCTTTTTTCCATTCCCACTTTTTTTTTATTTTCTCTTATATTTACACCAAAGAATGAAAAAATAAAAATAAAATAAGAATTAAAAACTCAAATAATGATAATCAAAGAAGTCAAAAAACAATTCATGTGTGACAAAGATTATATATACCCCTAAACTTTGCTTTAAAAAATGCACATGTATGGGGATATATATTTTTTATTATATTTTTACTAGCTCAAAAAAAATATATACCTCATGCATGAATTTTTTAAAAAAATTAAAAATCAAAAAAATATTTTTTTTTCACTTTTTAAGATGATAATGGTATATGTGAGCTATTTTTGTAAAGGTGGGGGTATATGTGAGCAACTTTTGTAACAGTGGGGTATATGTGAGCCATTTGTGTAACGGTAGGGGTACATATGGGCCTCTTTCATAACGGGGCTATATCAGCTCTAAATGACAAAGCCACTTTCATAACGGAGCTATATCAGCTCTAAATGACAAAGTTTAGGGGTATATTAGGACCTTTTCCCATAGAAAAATAACCTTTTCTTTGGCGATACTACAAACTATTAAATTAATGATCAAGTGGTCCTAAATATTTCTGCATCTGTTTAACCCTAAAATTACAACCCCACTTGCAAATTTAATTCTCAAGCACCACTTTTGAAATTGAAATGTTGTTCTCTGGTTTTTAGCTGCCCATATCAGAAAGTGAGAAATTGAAGAATACCAATCTGAATATCTATTGTGCTGGACAAGTATTAGGAAGACCACATGTAACATTTAATCTATAGTTGAGCTCCCAAGGGTCAGCAGCATAAGAGATGCATACTGGACAACAAAATGATAACAGGCAGCACTCGAGGTTTTATCTCGACACCAGGGGGATATAATTTAAGGATGACAATAAATCAGCACTGTATATCTTTAACAAGTTTAGCAGCACGGAAACTTAAGCAACCCTATCATCCATATAACTTTCTGGTATAATGAAAACATTATCAGCTTTAGGGAAAAGCTCAAAAACAAGTGGGTGTTTGGATTGGCTTATTTTAAGTGGTTTTTGGCTTTTAAGCTCTTTTTTAGTTTTGGGAGTGTTTGGGTAACATAAAATGTGTTTTTAATCACTTTATTTTAGGTTGAAAAAGTTGGAAAAAAGTCAAAAGCCAAAAGTTGGATGCCCCCAACTTATGGCTTTTAGCTTATAAGACACTTTAAAAAAGCTCATTCAAACACCCCCAAAGCCTCCAAAGCACCCACTTGAATCAACAGCTATTATCTCATACAGTTTATACCTCATGTTTGTAAACTTCCATAAACATCAAGAGTGGATTCAGTACTGAATAACCCATCTCATAAATAGCTCTTTGTGTTCGAGGTTCTGTCGCACTAGCAGAGCCACGAAGTCGCTCCAACAAGCAACTGACCTATGCATAATCACAGATTTACTAAGAAACCAACGATTAAAAGATAGAATTATTTTCTGGACCATTCTTACCAATAAAATAATATCTGGCTGTTCAGCAACACATTTTAGATCACTTCGGCTTGAGAGTTCCACCAGATTAGCTGCCATATAGTTTGTCAGATTTCTCACATACCTAAGAACAATTGCAATGACAAATCATCCAATATTAGAAGTTCAACAAATTAAAATAACAAAAAGGTAAAAGAAAAGAAAAGGAAATAACCTAAAATATCTACTTACTGGCTAGAGGCCTCTGGAGTTTTCATGCCAGAAGCTGAAAGAACAAGGGTTTGAGCAAGTGAACGCTGTAATAAGACAAAGAACAGTTTGAATTGGCCGGAAATATTACATTAGCAATTTAAGGGAAAACCATGTTTGGTGTAGTGGTATGTAGGTACATGAAGCTATGAGAACCTACAAAATCATAAGGTTCCAGCATCCATGGTATTGAGGGGAAAAAAGTACAGAAGGGAAAAAGCCCTCTCCACTCCAAGCTCAAATGATGGAGGCGGCTTTGAGGACTCCTTTCCCTTCAAATTTAAAGAGATAGCAAAATCTAATACCAACTCACCTTTATGAATATGTTCTCTGCCTAATAACAAAAACTACGGAGGAAGAAAAATGAGATACCAGTATAGTAACACAACCAAACTGAAAGTTAACATGTGACCAGATTCATACACGTCTAAAGTAATCGTACTTAAATAAGAAAAATCATAGAGAATATATTATAAGATACCTTAAGCTAATAAATACAACATTTACTTATTAGCACTAGGATAGATTACCTACCATATTAGATGTAGCCTGAGGGCTCATATGTTTGCACTTACCAGAAGTCTGAATTTGAATGGTTCAGACCTTAGGCCATTAACCATTAAGATTTAAGCACTTATTTGGCCTAAATAGGTCTTAACCATTAAAATCTTGAACAACGTCTCAATATCACTAAGAAGTATTTTGTGTGGATAATTTTCACCACCACCCTATTCACAATCATCGGCCACCACCACTAACCATATTTGCAATCACCACCATTGTCAACCACCATTATCGTCGCCAACCACCACCATCCACCACCTTTGTCAGCACAACAACCACTGCTACCAGCCACTACCACATCTACCACCTCTATCATTATAACTATATCCGCTATCACCGACGCCACCATTGCTATAAGCCACTACCACTATTGCAATTAATCCCTACTACCAATCACCTCCACCATCACAACTAGAATTGTCGCAAACTACCACCAACACATTGTCAACCACCACTCATTTTGCCACCACCACCAACACAACGTCAACCACCACGCATTCTTCCGCCACTAGCATCAACATCACTGACGACTAACATCAACCAATGTAACCACAAACACCACCACCACCACTACAAACTTCCAATGTAGGACACTACGAACTACCATCACCATTGTTTGCTCCTATGCTTCATATTCCATAATTTTGATTTCCTTAAAAAATTCATCTCCAATCATTACCAACAATATGTATAGCTAATTTGTATCAGAATTACTTTAAGTTTCGTTTCCATTGATTCCATTGGTACATATAGAATCGTCCCACTTTGGCTGAATTTCATGCTTAAAGAATGAAAAATTGGTACCATAGCTAACACGTTTGGGTGGTGAGTTTTACATAACTTATGATATCAAATGTTATTAAAATAAAATAACTTATATTATAAAAATATATTTTAAATCAATTTATAACATAAAGTGAGTTGAGACACAACTTAATTCGTATTTGAATTACTTCTGGAAATTTAAGGTCATTTTTAGTGTCAACAACTTTAAGGGCTGTTTAGTCAATTTAACAGGAATTCATCAGATAAGCACTTTTCCACCAAGCACATCAACGGCTTATTTCTGTTTTAGCACTTCTAGACAAGCATGTAACTAGCTTTTACATTCAGCTCCAGCACTTCAAAAGTGCTTTAAATCCCAAGTACTTTAAAGCTACTATTATTCAACTAATCCAAACGGGCTCTAAGTCGATGAGTTCTTTTCTATTTTCATATGGTATAAGAGCCTCTATGATCTTGGTAGAGACTCAAATAGATTCTACTATCGACGGGCGGCATGCCACTTGGCAGACCAATATTTTCTTTTGTTCTCTCTTTGGGTGTTCAACAACGATCCTCTCTTCGACAACCAGTACCTTCATCTCCACGTGACTATTCAAGTACCACTAATCTCTCTATGATCGCTTACGCACCATTTATTTTCAACAAGCAGCCCAGCTACTTCTTCATGAGCAATGCCCTCTGTCATTGTTCTGCTGATACAAGTTACATTGACAATGTCCTTGAGATTTCCACCACCAGTATTTTTTGTGATTGTGTACTACTCTAACAAGATTTAGGCGTGAACTTTCCATGTTTCCAAAATAAGCAAACTCAATTTGGTTTCTGCACATGGAGTCTAGGAGAGCATGTGAGAATATAAAGTGAGTATATGTCTAGATTCTTACAAGTCATTATACTTGAATTAATAAAATCATATAGGATATTTTATAGGATACCGTAGGATATTATGTATTTAATTATTGAATAATTTATTACCCTAGTAGTATAGGGATTGATTACCTACCATATTATAGTATCCTAAGACAGTAAGATTCCTATATAAGGTGCACCTCTTGTACATTGTCAATTAAGTCAATGATCTATTTTCACAAAACAAAATCATTAGTAGGGATTGGTACCTGGTGAGCAGCATTTAGTGAGAATAGAGTTTGTTCATTTGCAAAAGCATTTGCCAACTCACGCCAAGAGTCCTGCAGGACAAATAATGCAGATTGGGATAAATACGATATTCCAATCATTACTCCTGAACAAGAATCCAGGATGCTTTTGCCTGTTTCAGCACATGGAAATTAAGTCCATATAAATTCACTCTAACCATTTAAACTTTTTGGAGTGCGACAAATAATATAGAACATAGATACTTTTGGTCTTAATCAACATCTCCATTTATTGTGGATGAGATAGGACTATACAACAACAATAAACAAAGCTCAGTTCCGAAGGTGGATGAGATAGATCTAAGAACCAAAATCTCTATCCACAAATGCTTGATATAAGCAATAACAAGAGGAAACATAATTCCTGTGTGGAAGATACCCAATGCCATGCAATTTCATCTGGAATCCTCCACACAAAATTAAAACCCAAAGAGAAACAGAGCCACCCCATTTAGGGTTCAAACATGATATGAAAATAGTACTACTCGTCTAAGGACCCACCAATTCAACAAGGTGCACACAAATGTTCTTCCGCCGAACAAGTCCATGAAGCAACTCATGACAAGTTAGTGCCTATCAAAATGAAAGGAAAGTGTATCAGAGCTGCTGCAACAAACAGCCTCAATAAACAGCAAGGAAATAATAGATTACCGAAAACAAAACTAGAGAAGTTCAATCATAGTAGTAAGTTCCTTATATAACATTGATGTGCTGATATTGTTTATCATACTGACAAAAACTGATTATTGTTTCAGACGGGACGCTCTAATTTTAAATAAGAACAGTACTGGCATTTACCCAAATTCACAGACGTTACCATGTATTTATGCTAAACCACTTTATCAATATTTTAATGGAGATACTTTGGTTGTTTGTTATATTACCTGGCTTTGAATTTCATAGTTTTATGTTAAATTAAGAAGTATCACCAAATTTAAGAATTGATGTTAGAATAGGAATAGGAACAAGAATAGTATATACAATCCTACTTATAATAGGAATAGGAATAGTATATACAATCCTACTTGGAAAAGGATTGTAATGTAGTGTCCTAGTTGGAAAATGAGTCTAATGTAGTGTCGATAAATAGAGTCTCAATGTAATAACATAGATACATAATTCAGTAATATTTTTTCTCTTATATTTCTCACATGGTATCAGAGATTCTACAATATTGATAGAGAATCAAAGAACTTCCGCTGTCGGCAAGCGGCTATGACCCATATATGAAAGTCGTCTGGCCAATGGTTATGCTAACAAAAGTAGGCCAATAATATATGCATGAACCCCATATTCAAGGGAAGAAAACTCAGTCAAACAAGTCACCGTGCATCTTTCCGGTGACTACTTTCCCATATCTAATTTGTGTCGCACTGTGCTATCTTTCTAGTGACTACTTTCTCATACCTGTCATCCAATTTGCGTGGCAAAGAGTATCTTTTCGATGAATACTATTTCATATCCGATTTGCGTAGCACCGTGCATCTTTCCGATGACTACGTTTCCTATCTGATTTGTGTAGCACTATGCATCTTTCCGGACTACTTTCTCATATTTAAGTTGTGTAGCACCGTGCGCCTTTTCGGTGACTCCTTGGATATGACTTACGTAGTTTCAATTTTCATCAATGTTTTGCAAAATCCAACACCACCTCAAGGTTAAGCAATCTCCGGCGACCAAGGCCCAACCAGCGGCACCGATCGCAAATCCCTCATGTGTGGCTAGATCTAGGGTTCTAGCAACCGGGTCAGTGCGTGAGCCTATCCAACCAGTTTTCTAGCGACTTTCTTTTTCAATATCGACTAGTTTCTTGATTTCTAGACGATCTATATATTTCATACCAAATTTCGAGCACTTTCCGGCGACCACTGCATTGGTTCCGGTAGATCTGAGATTCCAACAGTGTTTTTCTCTATTTCAAATACCCTTTTGCTAAAAGGGTATACTCAGATATATGGGCTAGATTACAGTGATACTTTCTCTCCAGTAACTAAAATAGCATATGTTTGCCTTTTTATCTATGGTTGTCGTTCACCGTTGGCCTTTTAATCAGTTGAACATTAAGAATGTTTTTCTCCATGGTGATATTGGGGAAGAATTCTACATGGAGCAACCACCGGGTTTTGTTGCTCAGGGGGAATCTAGTATCCTTGTATGTCAATTGTGCAAATAACTCTATGGTCTGAAACAGTCTTTTCGAGCTTAATTTGGAAAGCTCAGCACAATAATTCAGGATTTTGGCCCGACTCATAGTGGAGCTAATCATTTTGTGTTTATCAACATTCTGTATAACTAAATACATTGAGATTGACTGTCACTTGGTCAGAAAAAAGATACTCTCAAGAGTTAATGTTACAAAATTTGTCAAGTCGAGTGATCAACTAACAATGGTCTTCACCAAGCCTCTCACTGGTCCTTGTATTAATTACATCTGTAACAAGTTAGGTACATATGATTTGTATGCACCAGCTTAAGGGGGACAGTTCGAATAGGAATAGGGACAAGAATAGTATAAACAATCTTACTTAGAATATGAATAGGAATAGGAATAATATATAGAATCCTGCTTGGAAAAGGATTGTAATGTAGTGTCTATAAATAGGGTCTCAATGTAAAAATGTAGATACACAATTCAATAATATTTTTCTCTTATATTTCTCACAGATATTTTAGTTCGGCGTGATTGATGAAGAAGAAATAATTTGGATATAAGTAGCAGAACTAGAAAAGAGACAGAGAATCAGGAACTTGCTGAATAATAAAGCATTCTGCTTCATCGGCTAAAAAATGTATTGAACAGATCATGGATTCCATGAAAATAAATGTTCTTGGATCTCAAAATACAAGGCAAACCGATTCATGATTTACTGATTGATGATAAACTAGAGAATTCTCTTTAAAAGGATTGTTGCCAAACCTTTTGCAATATTTTGGTTAGAAAAACTTTACCTCCCTTAAAAATAGTCATCCAAAAAATGAATGACTTCATATTTAAATAATATTAAATAAGAAGAAGAAAATTCACCAACCTTTCCAGTAACATAGCAAAGTTGCAAATTTTACTGATGATTAGTCAAAGGATGATTTCAGCTGTTAGTGTTTACTTTAAAGCTTTAGTCAAAGGTGCTGACATACTAGTCCCTTATGGTATGTCCTACACATTCTGATGGTTGCCTCAGCTAGCAGGTCAACTTCAAGATTTCCTCTTCATTTTTTTGTAGTCTACTTCAAGCTTTTCTTTTGTTGACGTAATTTGTCACATCACCCTTTTAATTTTTAATTCAAGGTTATCACAACTCTCTACTACACAAATTGTCCTTTACAACCCAATACCTCTCACATGAGAACCTGAAGAATTCGTACATGGTATTTGGTGTTATTGCTTGACATCTACTTTTCCTCTAATTTGAATTGATTTCAATTTTCAACTTTTTTCTCTTTCTTTTAACCATTGGCAGTCCTAAAATTATTCTAGCCACACATGGCATATTCGACGCTTTGGAGGGAAGCGGCAGCTGTTGTTAAACTATCTGAAAATTAATGGGAAAATATACACAAGAAAACTAAACAATTCACATATACTGTACTTGAGATGTTTACCGTTATTTTAGATGTTCTCTTTGTTAGTAGACATGTTTTACTTGTTACTTGAGATATGATTACCGTTACCGAAATTAAAGTACATGATTTGATAAGAAACTTGAATGCCCTGTATTAATTTGAAAATGCTTTCATATGAGTACTTACTGTTTACAAAGAAAAGTACAAATAGAAGTAGACCTTGATGGATTCCGTAGCTAATGGTGGGTTCGTTAGACCCGGTGCACCTTGTATTTCTAGATTATCGATACAACCTTGTTAGTGGGAAGGTAGAACTAGCATATTGTTATTGATCTCCCTAGAACAGGGACCTACCTATATTTATATTTGTCTTTTTTAAGAGGGGTCCACAGTTATTGGCTAGTTCATAAAGTACAAAGCCACATCGATAAGATGATTCATTCTTGAAAACCTCCGAAATATAAGATTTGTGATGACCGTGTTTACCATGTTTATTACCAAATTGTTAAAAATGATTTTGCTTACATGAAACAAAAAAAAACTTATAATTGTTACCGTTTTCCTGAAAGGGCATTTATTTCATGATATTTTTTTTTAATGACTGTGGTGTCCAGGTCATCTCTCACGCACCTTGACTAATTCCACGAGACACCAGTCACGATAACAGGTAACTCTGTCTACCAAGGCTAGGACAGAGGGGAATAATCACCTAGTGTTTCTTTTTGTCTCTGTTGAGTTTAGAACTTGAGACCGCAGAGTTCTCAACCACTAAATTGACCACTAAACCACACCTTGGGTGCATTTCATGATATTTCTAATTATCATACTAGCATATTTTATGTCCCCATTAAAAATAGTTGTGATTAAGTGTTATTACTCACTGAGCTAGTGACTCACTCCCCACTTATTTTTTTCTAGAGAACGTAGGTGATGTTGGTGAGGACTTCATTAACTAGTGCTTATGAGTCGACAATTCCTGGTGAGCCCCGCACTTGTTCACATGGGCAAAAAGCTTATTTATCTGTTTTGGTCTTTACTTTTGAACTCGCTCCATAGTCATTTTTATTAGATAGTGTTTGTCCATGCACAACATACCCAGTGAGACCCCACTTCCTGGTGAGCCCCACACTTGTTCGCATGGGCAAAAACTTATTTATTTGCTATGGTCTTTACTTTTGAACCCCACGTTGTGGGATTTCATTGGGTTGTTGTTGTTG
The DNA here is from genome assembly GCF_947179165.1 of Solanum dulcamara. Lineage (NCBI taxonomy): Eukaryota > Viridiplantae > Streptophyta > Magnoliopsida > Solanales > Solanaceae > Solanum > Solanum dulcamara. Next base: position 49,678,525 of record NC_077243.1, read on the forward strand.
TTGGTCTTTACTTTTGAACTCTTCGAGCACTCCATAGTCATTTTTAGTAGCTAGAGTTTGGCCATACAACAACAGAACCAATGAAATCCCACAAAGTGGGGTCTCGAAAGGTGTAGAGTGTGCACAAACCTTACTATAGCGTTTGGCCATAGATTCCTAAATACTTTTTGGCAAGTCATTTTTTGGTGAAGTTTCACCATGCATTTGGCCATAATTTTTGGGAATAATATTTGACTTTTAAAAAAAATATGTTTTATACCCATAAGTTCTAAAAACTATCAAAATACCCATAAGTTAGCATTAGCATTTTATAATGAACATGTTCCATGAAAAGTCATGACAATAAACACAATTAATATGAATCTAAAAAAAGAGTAAGAAGACAAAAGAAAAATACCATTGATTTGTATACAAAAAACTACTATTACTACTTGTAATTGGAAGTAACTTCAGAGAGCAAGCTCGGATAAAAACTGTATAAAAATGTATATAATTGTATAACTTGTGTACAACCAACTTGGATTGAAATTCAATCCAAAACTATAAATAATGGGTGTTTTTATAAAATATAAATGTTTGGGGTAATTTTAAAATTTTTAAAAGTTTCCAAATAATAGAATTTGGCTTCTAGTATTTGGGAGTTTGGATAATTTGCCCAAAATATTTGCCAAAGAATGACAAGTTGTATGGTCAGACAGTACTTGCCAAGTTTTTTTCCAAATATATTTGGCAATATCTATGGCCAAACAGGTCAACAGTGTCGTGAGTATTCTTTTATTATTATAGACTTATGGCAAGTATTGGACTTCTCTTTGTAATTGGTGATGATTTTAGTATTATTTATTTGTGAATAGTTAGGTGATAAAGATTACGACTTGTTTGGTAAATGTCTGTTGGTTAGCTGTTGACTCATAGACAGAGAAATCTTTGAATAGGGCCAAAAATAGGGAAACTCTGCTCAATTTGTTGTAAATTTCCGTTAAGGCATGCTTTGGGATTCTACCTCTTAGCGCCGGTCATGGCCCAAATTGGGTTGTGACAATATTCTATAATTAAGGGCATAAACTACGAAGTATTATGTGCGTCAACTAGAATCAATTAAGAGAATTAATTAGGAAATTCAATCTTCTAATTGTGCATCACTTCATACTTTAAAAATATGTCTATAGATTATCTGAGCCCTATTAGCTTGAGGGACTGATCAAGCTGAACCTTCTAGAAAGACCTTCATTCTTTATTTTTTTTATCAGCGTGATGTCCGGACCAACTTCCGTACACCTCGACTAATTTCTTGGAATACCTTCCACCTCCCACCAGCAACCGGTATCAGGTAGTTCTATGCACCAAGGCTAGGATAGATAGAAAGAAATCACCTAGTATTTTTTTGTCTCCGCTAGGATTTGAACTTGAAACCTCATGGTTCTCAACCCATTTCATTGACCATTAAGCCACACCTTGGCTACCTTCATTCTTTATTTTTCTTCTAAATTCTTTTTTCATTCTACCGGATACCAATAAATTACCCTTATACACTCGTAGTAAGTCTAGACCCCAACAGTTAATTGAGTCAGGTTGTGCCAGAGAACACCTAAATTCCAACAGAATATGAAAAAGGCTCAATTTAATATTAAAAATGCAAAAAACTGGACTCGCATTGATGCACTCCTGAGAAGCTGCTGTATCTCAAACAAGGAAAGAAAGTTATAAAACCAATTTATTTCCATGAGGTAATAAAGACTTCAGAAGTGAGGAGAAAAGTTTTCGTTCTCTACAATAAGAGTGGAAAAATGCCAAGTTGGCCATACAGGCAATAAATCCAACTACCAAGTTTACTTGCTTCTATCATTTAGTGAGAATAAATATTTGAGATGATGGGACACCCAAAAGAATAAGGGGCTGCACTAGTAAGCACAAAATACCAGTCTTAAATTGAATGTCTTGTTTTATATTTGGAATGACAACAAATTGTATTTTCCTTTTCAAAAAGTGCACAGTTTTGGGACTGGCCAATGGCCAAAGAGGACATGTGGACATTTTGGATGACGGCAGTCATTGAATTATGCCTGAATACAGATACAGTAAGGTCATTCTACAACGAAAGGCTGTTCTACTTTGCATACCTGCAAATCCCTCTCTCCAGGATATGAAATGAGTGTTGTCTTCGAAATGTGAATAATAAGGTCAAGCACAGCTTTCCCCTGGTTGTCCTCTTCACAAAAATTAAGCAATACGTTTTTGTGATGTTTTGGCTTGTGATTATCTGAAGATGCACTCCCCTTATTTTCATCAGGTGGCATCAGATAAGTAGTTGACCATCTTGCAAGGAACCATATAATCGCCTGAACAGAATGAGCATATGAGTTAACCCTGAGTGTGTAGCATGAAAAATATAAGCAGGTGCTGAAGATAGAGTACATAACTATTGAAGTATATTAAAAAATGGGAAAAGACTCATAAATACCCCTCACCTATGAGAAAAAAGGCTCATAAATACCCACCTTCCATCTTTTGATCTAAACATATCCCCAACCTATTTTTTGGCTCAAGAATACCCTTAACATATTGGAAATGCCTCAAAAATACCCTCCTTTGTCCTTTTGGTCTAACAATACCCTCAACCTTTGTTTTTGGTTCAAGAATACTCCCTTCCACTTTTTACTCTAAAACTACCATCATCCTTTGTTATCTATCTATCTATATATATCTAATATTTATGATTTTAATCTCGATTAAACTTTTACCATATAAAAATCCATAATTTTGTTATTTGAACTAAATAAAAATTTTGTTCCTTTTTTCCTTTAAACTGTTTGTGCTTGAAATCTTAAGTTGAAGATAATCCTACAAAGAACATTACTAGACCGATTGTCATATTTTCTCTAGGCCCTCAAGTTCAAATCTTTGTAAGAACATATATATATATATATATATTCTCTTGATTAAACTAAAATTTCCTAGCTCTTATAACATTGTCAAATCTCAACACAGCTCAGATTTTAAATTAATTCACTAAAATCTATCATTTTTTGTATTTCTTTATTATTAAAAAGTTATCAATACAAGGACGTATCATTAGCATTATCATAAACAAACATAACAAGAGATCAACCTGTGATGTAGAGAGTGTCTTTGAAGGATCATTAACCGTCGTTATGTTGGTAAAATTTAGAGTTGCTTATGTCTCTTTCTATATAGTATTATTTCTAGAAAGTTGGTTATCCTTATGATTAGGCAATGAAGTAATCAATGTGTTGGCAGAAAGGATCTCTGGTGCAATTATTACCCAACTAAAAAAAATTAGTAAATAGATAGTCTATTAGAAAATCATATACTTAAAATTTGAATCAATAAATAGTAATTTTCTTTAGTGTTGAGGATAAATCGTTAAGTCTATGAATAAATTAATTAGCCAAATTTATCCTTTTTCCTTTACTCTCTGTTTCTAAAAAGTTTGATAACATAAAGAATTTATTTTTCATTTCAAATATAGTTAAGACTTTAATATTTAAATATTTTGGGATGAGCTAATATTAAGAATTTAAATTTAAAAAAATATCTTTTAGAACAAATAAAAGAATTAACTTAATTAGTAAAAGAATTCAATTCAATTCAATGTGGGTTGATGGTATTTTTAATCTAAAAGGTGGAAGAAGGGGTATTCTTGAACCAAAACAAAGTTTAAGGGTATTTTTAGACCAAAAGGTTGAAGGAGGTATTTTTGAGCCATTTACAATAGGTTAGGAGTATTCTTAAGCCAAAAACATATTTTTAGACCAAAAGGTGTAAGGAGGGTATTTATGAGCCTTTTCCCATAGGTGAGGGGTATTTATGAGCCTTTTCCCTTGAAAATTGATAGCTGAGAATCTAAGCATCAAAAGGAATCCCCTGCAAAGGGCCATACATTGGAGGATAACATTAGGAATTATAAAAATTGAAAAAGCATACCTAAAAAGGTTATTGACATAGAGGCCGTTTGGATTGGCTTATAAGCTGCTTATAAGCTGTTTTCAGCTTTTTTTGACTGTTTGACTGGCCAACTTAAAAGTCATTTTGTGCTTAAAATAAGCCCCAATAAATAGTTGGGTTTATTTGGATGAACTTATTTTAAACAGCTTATAAGTCAAAAAAAAAGTTGGTCTACTATTTTTTTTGACTTATAAGCAGTTTTCAACTTATAAGCTGCTTAAAAATAAGTCAATCCAAACAGGCTAATATAAACCTCGTCATAAGGATAATCTGGGCTCAAATTTTTTGGCCCGACTTAAGAGACAGCACAGAGTACAGAGTTACAGAACTAAATATTGCCAAACTTGTGTAGAAAAGATCACAAAAAGTTGAACACATGTTCATGTATCTGGTGCGGCACTTAGGATTAGGAGTAGATATTTAGTAAAGATAAGTTTACTCCCCTTGTACCACATTGATTGTCATGTCCTCAAGTCTATCATTTTTAAATAAAACAACATGTTTTGATCAAAAGCAAGGTGGGTAATTTATGTTGGTGCTGACAGTGTCAAAGCAGCTCCCCCCGCCCCCAACCATACAATGGCGGCATCAAACTCGTATTAATTTATTAAAAACATTTTCTATGAAGTACAAAACCCTACATCACTAGGTATCTCCGTATAAGTTTATACGACGTTTGGTTTCTAATATATGCACCAATGCCCCAGTGAGGAGGTGCGAAATGTTGGATGTAGAGGGTACGCAGAAGGGTAGAGGTAGGCCGAAGAAGTATTGGAAAGGGGTGATTAGAGAGGAAACGACACAGCTTCATATTACCGAGAACATGACTTTAGATAGGAACGACTGGAGGTCGCACATTAGGGTAGAAGGCTAGTAGGGGTAGAGTGTTGTCTTGCCTTGTGAAAGTTTAGTACCGGTAATAGGACTGGTTGTGCCCTTATAGTTCTTTCCATATGTTGTTTATTGCATTTCGATTATCACATTACTTTCTTGTTACTATTTTCTCTCTTGTAGACTCTATACTTCTTTTCTTTTTAATTGCTATGTTTTCTCCATTGTTTTCTTCTTTTACTTGGGTTTGATACACTTGAGCCAAGAGTCTTTTGGAAACAGCATTTCTACCTTGACGAGGTAGTGATAAGGTTTGCGTACACTCTACCCTCTCCAGACCCACTTTGTGGGATTTCACTGGGTATGTTGTTGTTGGTTTCTAATATATTTATCCACATAAGTTGACTTTTAATACCAAAAACCAAACATTGTATGAAAATCTATGTATTATTTATACCATATAGAAGGTGGAAAAAGTAACACGTGTATTAGCAATACGTATATAAGAGCTATGTAGTCCTAAATAACGATTCCCGTATTATTTATTCTCCCCCATAACAATCCTTGCATTATTAATCAGTATATAAGAATTTATGCATTAAAATTCCTAAACTGAATTATCAACCAAACAACCCCTTAAAGGAATTATTATGGGATTGTGGCTCTTACGGAACACCTCCCAAGGCTTTGTTTTAGTATTTTATTGCAATCAAGTTAAATACTTCACCAACCTAGTGACGAGCACATTTAAATATATCGTACTTTTAAAAAAAATATATCTTAGATATTATAGTACATCAACCAATTATATCTCAAAATAATTAAAAGGTATACAACAACAACAACCCAGTGAAATCCCACAACATGGGGTCTGGGGAGGGTAGAATGTACGCAGACCTTACTCCTACCAAGGTAGGACGGCTGTTTCCTGGAGACCCTCGGCTCAGTAAAAGCATAAATGCATAAAAAATGTTAGATAAGAATAGAAAATTAAAAGCTTTATGAGAAAAACAACAAACAAATAACAAATAGATAACAAATAAATACAAATAAATAAAGACTAATAACAAATAACGATTAAATAAATAATGAAAGCGTCACAGGTAAAATTGAGTAATCAAAGCATAGAAAGTAATAAATAATAACAGAAATAACAGAAATCAGAAGTCAAAGCGCAAGAGATCGTAATGCACTACTACACCTATGAATAGAGAAGAATAACGAGACTATGAACTAGACTTCTACCCTAATGTGGGTCCTCCACACCCTCCTATCTAAGGTCATGTCCTCCGTAAGCTGTAACTGCGCCATGTCCTGTCTAATAACCTCTCCCCAATACTTCTTCGGCCTACCCCTACCTCTTCTGTAACCATCCATGGCCAGCCTCTCACACCTCCGCACTGGCGCATCTGTGTCTCTCCTCTTCACATGTCCATACCATCTCAGTCGTATTTCCCGCATCTTGTCTTCCACCGAGGCCACTCCTACCTTGTCCCGAATAGCCTCATTTCTAATCCTGTCGCTCCTGGTGTGCCCACACATCCATCTCAGCATTCTCATCTCAGCAACTTTCATCTTTTGAATGTGAGAAGTCTTAACTGGCCAACACTCCGCCCCATACAGCATAGCCGGTCTAACCACCACTTTGTAGAACTTGCCCTTAAGTTTTGGTGGCACATTCTTGTCACATAGCACTCCGGAAGCGAGCCTCCATTTCATCCACCCTACCCCAATACGATGTGTGACATCATCGTCAATCTCCCCGCTGCCTTGCATGATAGACCCAAGATACTTGCAACTACTTCTCTTTTGGATGGCCTGAGCACCAAGCCTAACTTCAACGTCAACCTCCTGAGGTGTCTCACTGAACTTGCACTCTAAGTACTCTGTCTTTGTCCTACTCAACTTAAACCCTTTAGACTCCAAGGTATGTCTCCAATCCTCCAGCTTAGCGTTAACTCCGCGGCGAGTCTCATCGATCAGGACTATGTCATCCGCGAAAAGCATACACCATGGCACCGCACCTTGAATTTGTCGCGTCAATCCATCTATCACCAAGGCAAATAAAAAAGGACTAAGAGCTGATCCTTGATGCAACCCCATCACCACTGGGAAGTGCTCTGAGTCCCCTCCTACTGTCCTTACACTGGTTTTGGCTCCCTCGTACATGTCCTTGATCACCCTAATGTATGCCATAGGTACACCTTTAGCCTTCAAACATGTCCATAGTATTTCTCTTGGGACTTTATCATAAGCCTTTTCTAGGTCGATGAATACCATATGCAAGTCCCTCTTCCTCTCCCTATGCTGCTCCACCAGTCTCCTCATAAGATGGATGGCTTCTGTAGTTGAGCGTCCCGGCATAAATCCAAACTGGTTCTCTGAAATAGACACGTCTCTCCTCACCCTCATCTCTACCACTCTTTCCCACAGTTTCATAGTATGGCTTAGTAGCTTAATACCTCTATAGTTGTTGCAACTCTGGATATCCCCTTTGTTTTTGTATAGAGGGATCATTATGCTCGACCTCCATTCTTCGGGCATCGTTGCCGTTTTAAAGATGACATTAAATAACCTAGTCAACCACTCCAAACCTACCGAGCTCGTGCTCTTCCAAAATTCCCCAGGAATCTCGTCAGGTCCGGTTGCTCTTCCCCAGCGCATCCTACGAACGACACTCTTAACCTCCTCGACCTTAATACTCCTGCAATACCCAAAATCGCAACGCCTCTCTGTATGTTCTAAATCTCCCAACACAAAGTCTCTGTCCCCTTCCTCATTCAAGAGTTTATGAAAATAGGACTGCCATCTCTGTTTAATGAGGGTCTCGTCTACCAATACTTTTCCATGCTAAAGGTGAATTGTTTACACTCTCCTGGTTTGAGAACCTTGTGATTATCTACTTTCACCCAAAAAAAAGGAACAATCTCGTCTCCCTTTTTAAAGTCAAGTGTAGAATATAGAGAAGGTAACAGTGCAGATGTTAGTGTGGGAGTTGACTGCCATGTGAGTTTAAAAAAACAAATCTTGTCTTCTCCTCAGCACCTAGTTGATGCATGAACTTACTGTCAATTACCTATTTTCTTTCCTTCTTTTTTTCCAGTTGCTGCCTAGCGCTAAGAGAGAGTGGGAAACGAGGAACTTAATAATCAATATGGAGAGAAAAGGATTTACGTATTAGCATAATTTCATGAAAATAGTCTTATTGGGTTTACAGAGAAATAATACTTCACAAATATTTGAGGATTGAGGGAGCGTGTCAAAGGACATGATGGGATGGAGAATGCTGAGCTATTAAGGATGCATTGCAGATGACATAACAATTCATGTTGAAGATCTTAATAGAGCAGAAATTTTGACGAATTACCTCCATTAGCCTTGGACTAAAGAACGACGCTCTCATTTCTGGATTTAAACTCTGCTCAGCAAATTTTATTATAGATCTGCACCAGACAAAAGAAGACAAGTGTAGGAAGTTGAATACAATAATACGGCAATCATAAAAATAAAGAGAAGGTAGAACACTGTAGGATCACAAGTCCCCATTGTATGGCTGAGATGAACTCGGTAAGTAAAGATGACCTATTAAATTTCCTGCTCAATCTTTTGGAGCCATATGCCCCAATCGAAAATTTTATTCTGATGAGATACAGCAAACAGCTACTAGTGTAACACTTTTACAGAGCTTTACCCCACTTATGAGTGTTAAAGCTGCAAGACATACGCTGTACAAGAATCCACTTAAAGGTGATGGAATAACACAAGGTTCATCTTGACGCAAAGAAATTACCATCAGTGATCTCCAGGCGGTGAGAAATGCAGGAAATAAGAATAAGACCCTTTGTCATAAACCACAAACCACTTGGGAGGAATCACTTCACTAGCCCTCTTATCTGTAAGAGGTTTTGAGTATTTAATGCTCAGTGAAGTATGAAGAAAAAACCATCTTATTCTTGTGTTGGGGAAAACTTTTTGTTCAAAATGACGGAAGGCAAGAAATAGGCCGACTAGGATGGCTAACAAAATAAAAAAATAATAGAATCGACACTCTGATTTGGATAATTCTTACATTGATATTCAACATTCAATATAATATTACAAGACCAACTTCATTCATGTCTATACTCTTTTTGTTTTTTTTAAAACTGGTAACTTTTTGTATTCCACAGCATTAAGGGCTATGCTGGCCACCTCCAAAAGATTTTACAAGAAAAGAAGTATACAAAAATACTTACAAAGATCCTATGAAGTCCACTAATTGGATCTCCTCTTCTATATCCTGTTCTTTACACCAAAAGACTAGAGTAGTAATTACTTTCCATTTGATCTTCTGTATTGTACACTTCTTTCCTTCAAAAATTCTTTCTTTCCAGATAGTCCACCAAATACATGCTGGAACTGTTCACCATTTTAACTGAGTCTTACTGCCTCCCCTTTTGATCCAACAACTTAGGAGGTCAGAAGTGTGTTCTGGCATAGTCCAATATTCATTAGCTATGCTAGTAAACAGAGCCCACACCTAAGCAGTAATCTTACACTGCATGAATAGGTGCTTGTTAGTCTCCAGAGCCTCTTTACAAAGGAGAAATCTAGATGCTATGTTGATGCCTCTCTTCTGCATTGCTTCAGGAGTTAGGCAACTCTTCCTAGCAACCAGCCAAGTGAAGCACTTCACCTTGGTAGGGGCCACACTTTTCCATATTGTACTAAAAGGTCCTGTGGATCTTTCTGCACTTCCTCTAAGTCCCCAATTGTATAATCTGTTCACAGAAAACATCCCATCATTGTTATGTCTCTCTATGCTAATCTGTCTGGCTCTGGAGTAGTGCATGGAATCCACCAATCAAGCTCAAGAGTTCTACCACTCTATCAATCTCCCAGTCATTAAGCATCCTTCTAAATACTAGGTTCCAACCTTGTGGAGACCACATCTCCTCTATCCTGCTATCAGGATTTGTGCATATTGAGAAAAGACGAGGGAACAGGTCCCTTAAAATCCCATTGCCACACCAATCATCTATCCAGAACTTAATTTTATCTCCTCTGCCCACAATAATCTTTGAGCTGCTTTTGAGAGCCATCCACAAGTTCCTTATGGTCCTCCACACCCCAACACCATAAGTGTCAATGACTTCACTAGTACACCAGTGATCATGTTGCCCATATTTGTGATGTACTAACTCTTTCCACAGAACCCCCTCCTTCTGAACATACCTCCACAACCATTTTGAAAGTAGGCTCTTGTTATAAAGATTTTAAGTTCCTAACTCATAGTCTACCATTTTCCTACTTTGTTGTACTATGGGCCATTTAACCAAGGGCTTCAGTTGAAGCCCTTTTATATCTTATTTCCTTGCCAAAGGAAATTTCTTCTTAGAGCATCTATAGACTTGACAACCTTACTAGGAATAGGGAAAAGGGACATCACATATGTGGGTAGAGAGTCCAGTACTGAGTTGATTAGTGTAACACTTCCTCCTAGATATAAATATTGAGACTTCCATATAGCCAATTTCTTCTTAGATTTCTCAGTTATGCCATCCCAAATATTTCCTGGTTTGTGCTTGGAGACTAAAGGCATGCCTAGGTAGACTGTAGGCAATTCTTTTGTCTTGCACTTCAAAATATTTGCAAGAGTCACAATCTGCTGCACCTCCTTTATTGGAAAAATACTACTCTTTCTCCAGTTAACTTTGAGTCCTGAGGAAGCTTCAAAAAACCACCAAGATCACTCTTAAGTAGCAAATTCGTTCCTGCTCTGCTTCACAGAATACCACTGTGTCATCTGCATAAAATAAATGTGTCAGTTCCATTGTATCATTCGCCCTGTTCTTGATGGAGAAGCCCCTTAACAATTATTATGAGTAACAACTCTCATTAAACTGTCCAAACCTTCCATAGCTAAGATAAAGAGGAAAGGGGACAGAGGGTCTCCTTGTCTCAAGCCTCTCTCTGCAGGAAAAAAACTAGCTGGTTCTCCATTTACAAGAATGGAGAACTTGGTGGTTTTAATGCAAAAAGAAATCAAGTTGTGCCATCACCAGTCAAACCCCATTGTCTTAAAGTATTGATAAGAAACTCCCAGTTCAATTGATCATAAGCTTTCTCAATATCTAGCTTGCACATCCACCCAGGGGTTCCTCCTCTAATTCTAGAATCAATGAACTCGCTAGCTAGAAGAGCAACATCCATGATTTGCCTTCTCTTGATGAAGGTCATTTGATGTTTGTTTCCTGGCTTACTGATCACTTTATTCAACCTATCTGCCAAGACCTTAGCGATGATCTTGTAGACCCTTGTGATCAGACTAATAGTTTTGAGATTGCTTAACTCATTCTCTCCTACCTTCTTTGGGATTAAGGCTACAAAAGTGGCATGAAATCTCTTCTCAAACCTTTGTTGAGTATGGAATTGTGGAAGGTCTGCATCATATCTTCTTTGATAACCATTCAGTCCAGGTGCTTTATCTACAACACACCGTTTTATACCTTCAGAACTTCTTCCTCCTCAAAATCTCTTGATAGCCATGCTTGTTCCTCTACTGTGATTCTTTGAATCTCCATGATGGTGTGAAGACATTTCTTCATTAATCAGTAAGGACTCTATGGTGTTGTTTCTTTTGCGAGCTGTAGCCATTCTGTGAAAGAACTTGGTGTTCTCGTCCCCATTCTTTAACCACTGAATTTTGGATCTTTGTCTCCAGTGCAACTCCTCGTTTCTAGCCACTTCCTCAAACTTCATTGCTAAATGAGCCTGCATTAACTGCTCATCATCTGTTAGTGCTCTAAGGACCTGTATATCTTCAAAACTGCCAATTTGTCTCAATATCTGTTCTTTTCTAACCCTCTAGTTTCCTCTATTCTCTTTACTCCATTCGTTGAGTTTCTTTTTTAGGAGGCTCAGCTTTGAAGCTAAAATGAAATCAGGGCTGCCTGTCACATAAAAGGATCCCCACCACTCCTCCACTCTATCTCTGAAACCCTCCACATTTAACCACCACTTCTCAAATTTGAAATATAATTTTTTGAAGGCCTCATCCCCACAAGTCAGTACTATGGAGTTGTGATCAGAGCCTAGGCTAGGCGGAACACTTTGTCTAATTTGAGTGAAAAGTTCATCCCAAGGGAAGGAGTATAGAAATCTATCAATCCTTGATGCATTTCCCTGGTTTGCCCCTCCTCTCCATGTGTAGGCCCCCCCAAATAAATGAGGATCCACCAATTCCAATTCATTGATGCAACTGGAAAAATCAGACATTGCCCTAGACAATCTGCTACAGTTGGCCTTTTCTGAGGGGAAGCTAGTGGAATTGAAGTCCCCACGTACCACTCATGGTCCTTCACAGAAGCTCCTCATCGCCCCCAACTCCTCCCACAATTCCTTCTCTCATTTCTATCACATGATGCATAAACTGCATTGATGAACCAAATGAACTCTTGGTTTAGATTATAGCAAGATGTTCTGATTGCCACTTTCTATAGCTTCCCCTTTCCAATTTCTGTTGTCCCACATTATCATGATGCCCCCTGTGCTACTTATAAATTCCAACCACATTCCCCCCATCATCTGTTTCCCCCCGGTTGTTGCATAAACTCTCCCACCTCCCCGTTAAGTTTTGTCTCCGCCAATACTATAATGTCCACCCCCTCTTGTTGTATTCTACTCCTAACCAAATTTCTCTTACTGTCCATATTGATCCCCCTCACATTCCATGAAAAGATTTTTAGCTTCATCATAAATGAGAGTTTGTGCTTCTCCTTCTACTCCTTGATTCACTTCTAGGTTCCTTATTTTTGAAATTAACACCAAATATTAGATTTCTTATTTCTTTGGGCACAACCTGCTTATCACCACATTCTGTTGTTAAATCTTTGGCCCTCCTTTGATCAATTTTTGGCAATAAAGCAAAGGCTTCCTTGGTACACCCCTCGAAAGCTGCTCCAAAACCCTTGCTTAGCCTCAGCAAATTTTCTTGTATCCATATCTTTGCCTTGTTTTCAGCTTCCTTACTGCATTCAGAAGCATCGCATTGGATGGGTGTTGGGCCCCCCCGGACTGTGATCTGCTTCAAATTAATCTGCCCCGGCAGATTGTTTACTTCTCCAGTTATTTCTCCCAAAAACATGGATGATATTTCTGCATGTGACTGAGTGTCGACTCCCGCTAGTAAGGAATTGTGCTTTGTATCCTTCCCCCTTGCTTCCTTCATTAGATACTGATCAGTGGTGGAAAATAAAATTTCATGTGCTCCTTCCCAGCAATTTAATTGATGGCTATAAGGCTCAGGAGAGTCTTTGTGGTTTCCTTTAAATATTGGGCTTTAAACTGGCCTAATTGACTTGGCCCAGGATTTAAATTCAAATGACTTCTGGGAAACTCACAAATGGGGGGCCCCCACCTCCTGCTACTTTCCCCCAAAAAGCCCTTTTTCTCTCTGTTAAAAGGAAGATTTTGTACCTCAGATCTCTGTATATTTCTGAGCCTCGAGATCTCTGACAGATCTTTCTCTTGACTTCCTCCCTCTTCTCTCTCCTTGCTCGTTCCCACTCCCTCATCGAATTTTATAGAAGGTCACCAGAGTTTCCACCCAAATAGGTAGAGAGAAAATGTTCTCATCATCAGCAATTTCGATAGATGCCGGAATTTTTGCCACTGGTCATTTGACACGAATTCTGGCCCACCACCACCAGAGATGATTTTTGAGATCGGTTTATTCTTTCGTCTCGATCTAGCCACTGCATCGATCTCCGATCTTCTTCATTATCGGCCTGGACCAAAGATGCAGAGCCAACCCTAGAACTCGAATCCATAACCACTCGAACTCGTGAGCTTTCGGGAAGGCCCTTATGGTCCGCTACAACCATTGGAGCTTTAGTCTACTCCCTTGTCTGTTCCAGTCGCTCATCAAGACGTGTTCTGCTGCCTTTCTAGACTGATATTCGAAGAGGAATAAAATTCCATTCATATTGTAAACTTGGACTCCCTGTGCTCCTTTCCATGTCTATTGAACCCATCGTCTTAAATCATTTCTGGTGGATGCATCATCTTCTCCAAAGAATTTCCCAACCAGGCATCTGCCTAAAAGATCTTTGTCTTCCAGCTTGACTCGAGCCTTCAATCTAACACCTTCAACAAATTCTTCTGCTACCTTTGATTCTATCTGAGACCATTTTTTTTTTTTGCAATGAGTCCCAATAACTCCTTTTCCCCTTGTTAGCAGTTGTGTCTGCCTCCCCGGTGAATTTAATGTCTTCTGCAGGTTTTGTACCCCTATTAATGAAGGACTATTTTTTTGCTAACTTATCCCAACCTTCATTGAATGCATTTTCTGGTATTATGATAACTGCTCTGTCATTACCTTTTACTGAAATTAAGGATATGAATCTCCTGTATTGATTAAATTTCAAAGACATAAAAGAGATTTGTACAAAATCCCTGCTTCTCTATGACTTGGAGACTTTCCCTTTGAACCCTGATGCTTTTATTAGCCTCTTGCATGTCCAACCTTTCTAAGAATCATTCTCCTCATATGATGCCAAGCACTTTCAACCCAATCATACCATACTTCAGCTTTTGACCTTGACATCGCGATGTCATAAGATTTTCACCCAGCTCTGAAATATACTCTATTATCCATCTAAATGAGCAGCCCAGAAAGATAGGAAAAAGAAAGGAAAGAGAAGAGGAAGAAGAGACGAGAGAATGGTATTCCGCTGGACTTCCACCGGAAGAATGAAATCCAAAGTCCAGAAGGGACTTCAGAAAGGTGTCTCAAAACTAGTGTCTGGGAGCATTATTTTCTTCTAATGTATCCTTTTATACAGTACGCATATTGTAAAAGTTCATTCATGTCCTATAATAACATTCTAATAACTCATCTCTTAACACATCTCAAGGAAATTCCACTTCCATTAATGTTACAGAATGAATGTAATCATATTTTGATGTAATGGAGAGAGCACATTTAAAAGGATTCACAGAAGATTTATAGGATTCCTCTTTTTTATTCTTTCCATATTTAGAACCAATGCACATTTATTTTTACCTGTTACTTTTTGGAATAATATATTATACAAGTTACTCTCCAATACCTTGTCTCTTACGTGGTATCAGAGCCTGCTGGGCTCAAAATTTTGGAAACTTTTCTATATATTTGAGGAAGGTTTTAGTATCATGGGTCTCCCTTAAAGAGTGACCGCCTTTCCTAACCACCACCAAAAGAGGAGACGGAATAGCTTTGAATAAACATCTCTGGCAACAGTGAAAGAAGTGTGGGTTCTTTACGCGCCATCTGAAGTTCAATATTGCCTCTCACGTGTTGGTGCATGGAGGCGCATGCTCCGATAGAATCACACGCAGCTTGCATATTCAACTTCTTCTCGTAACTCGGCGCACCCCTGGTGTTCCTCTGGTCTAAAAACCCTAGTCGGAAGTAAAAAGAGTTGATTCATTTGTTTATAAGAGTCTATTTCTCTTTTTACAACAGAAAAACTGGTAACCTGGCTCACACTAAAAATTGGGTGAATAATGGGCCCTCCCCTTTACTCTTCTCCTCTTAAATGAAAAAAAACTTGTTGTCCACAAAGTTAGAAGCTGTCACGTGCATCTAACACACATTAATTGTTGTGCTTATACCACTAGACCAAATCCCTGGGAAAATTTCTCTAATATTTTGTTCATATAAATTTTTATCACCATTATATTACAATTGTATATTAATTATGTTTAATATACACAATCAACGTTCTTATCCAGAGACAAGATCTTAATACATAGATGTGTATACAAATTCAGACATCTAAATCTTAATAAAAACAAATGTACTCCAAGTAACTCTAAAGATTTATCCTTAGCATGGCACCCAAAAGTGTGGCTTAGTGGTCAATGAAGTTCTCAATGAAACAAAATACTAGGCGCTTTTTTCTTATTTGCCCAAACCTTGGGTAGAGTTACCCGCTACATGTGTTGCTGGGACGTAGCAGATACCGGATGGAATTAGTTAAGGAGAGCGCAAGTAGACTCAAACACCACCGTCATCAAAAAAAGATTGACACTTTGCATGTTAAGCAATATGGGAGCCTTCAAGTCAGATAAATTGAAGTGATACATTATGATATTGACATTTCAATAGTGATAGAGAATGGTTGCATATCTTACTTTTTGTACTATCTACGGAAAGGAAGTAAGGAACTTACCCACAAAGTATGACAACTGGATGCTTGTCCGTCTCCATAACATCCATAAATTGAGATTGTATAGCATCAGGCACCTAACGAGAAGTAACAAATTTCACCCCATGTGCAGAACCACAGGAAATGGAATCACAACAGAAAATAAAATAAAGCATTTCAAAGATTTGTGTTTACAGCCAAGAAACTCATAGAAACCACTAATGCAGCATAAGCAGATGCAGGGCGTGTATAATAGAGCATGTCTATATTTATATTGGAAAAGAGAAATAAACCAATAAATGCACACAAATCAATGATCCTGCATCGGCCTCTCTGCACCATATCCCAAAGGGACTGTTAAAGGAGGACTCTAAGGCCAGGGTGCAGATCTAAAAAGCATATCAAATGGTTTCGAAGGTAAACTATTGTCTGTTATCATTAAGCTAAAAGCTTAGGCTAGCCAGCACACTGATGACATAAAGAACAACGATGATAAAGCAAGTAAAAAAGTAATCATGCATCGCATTAATGCAATCAGTAATGCTGTCTCGAAGGATTTCCAGAATCAACATTATTCCAGCATAAAAATCTCTTCACAAAAATCACCAGCATAAAAAAGGATTTTCATTACCAATGGTGTTTCACCCTGTCCTTCATCAGCTATAACATGCCCAGTTATTAACAAAAGTGAGTAGAGCTCTTCCAAAGTTTGAGTTGGATCGCTAAAGCCTCTGCCCTACACATGACAAGAAGAAAATGTGCTTACACCCAGCAACTTATACACACATGTACATATGATTAGCAGATATATAAGACTGTAGAAGGGAAGGGAATTCAACTATTGCTAGATTAATAAAACAATTGGACTACATAAAAGGGGGGAAATGTGAAAATGAGGTGCTTATACATCCTGGAAAAATTGCCTACATGTCAACAAATAATCATATAAAAGGAAAGAGTCCAGCAAGTCAGCATTACCTGTATGAAGAATATACTGAACTAGCAAGAAAACATAAAAACATAATTATACTGGAAATGCATTTGATCCAAAATTGACTCTTCTAACATGAAAAGAGAGACTTCACAGGTAGGCAAAGCAGAAAAGACAACACCAAGGGAAAATGGAGCAAAGATCTCATAGGGAGGATTTTCAAGATAGGAAATGCAGATAGACAACAATAGTGGATCAACAATTAAACACCTAGATGATGCTATCACATCGAGAAGAAAGACAAAGGCAGCAGGTTGATGGAGTTTGACATGTAACAGTATTTCAAAAAGTATCATTTTTTTAAGGAACTCAAAGATTTGTACGGATAACTAAAATACTGAGAAAAGCTAAAGGATGCTCAGAAATATAAAAGGATAATAAGTTGAAAAGATAAATTCTGAAAGGGGATAAGTTTGGTAGGTGAATGTACAGTCTGAATGACCACACCGCTCCCCAAGCACGTAACAACAAGAGATTAGGGTGACGAAGTACCTGTTGTAGACGGGCAAATTTCTCAGAGAAGCGTTGTGTCAGTAAAGGAACAGTAACATTAATAGCTGCTCGAGCAATAAGTGCATATGAACTCAATCTTTCATCCATTGCTAAAAACAACAATAAGACGGAATAAGAAATAAGTGCAAGAAACGGAAGAGAAGAAAAAAGGCAACTAAGAAGTTATAAAGGATAAGTAGGAAGGCAATTGAAACATCATAATAGACATTAAAAAAGAGGAATCAAAAAAAGAAGCTTAAATAAATAATTAATGAAGCATATTTAACTACCAGCAATAGAAGCCTGAAGATAATCAGCCTCATTCTCATCACTGAAGGCTGATGCAGAAGCAGCTACACAAGGGATCATGTTACAAAGTGACCAAGACAGTAAGAACTTTAAATCAAGAATTTATATTCGTATTAGATCTAGAATTACCTCTTAATTCAGACTCAACAATCAGGGCAAAGAGATGAGATGCAGCACTAATCCCTTCCGAAGGAATAACTGCATGGCTACTAGAACCATCCAAAGGCTGAAATGTTGTACATAAAATATATAAACATAAGAGTACGGATATGTAAAAGACTATTAGTGCAGGTGTGTGAATAAATCACACACAAATATATAGATATCTATATATCTGTGTGCGTACGCATATATCATGATCTCCATCTGAAAAGCTGCGTTTTACATATTTTAACTACGAAATTTCATTAACATAACCATACCATTACTAGGCTGCGATCGTCCTAAGCGATATTTAATTCTATACACATTTAAATCTTCAAAGTTTAGAAGACATGTTGGCATTTTTAAACAGGGTAGACATTATATACTAAGAAAACAACAAAGAATCTCACAACCGCATAAAATCAGTGACAGACAGTGCACCACGAACATTCTTGCATCCTGTGGAAAAGAAATTCTAAAATAGGTTCAGGCTTTGTGAAGCTTGAACCAATATTTTAAAGCTGAAGAATCTTCAAATTATGGAAACTAATTATATTGTGAAAATAAACCCACATAATAAGTACACCTAAAGCTGCTAAAACAACACTCTTCCAACCCATCAAAAATTATAATAACAAAAAGGAAAGGTAAAGAGAGAAAGAGAAAGGAAGCAACTAAACCACTTCAATTACTGTTAATTCAAAACGCAATCCACAATGAGATTGGATTTATGAGTTGTTAATTTACAATTATTGTTTTTTTCTACATCAGTTGCTTGTGGAAATATCGTAAAAGCTCACAATTTTTATTTTATTTTTTTGAATACGGCAACCATGTTCCTTTAAAAAGAAATTGAAAAACAAATGGCACACGGGAGCCCAATAGGTATTTCCACTTTGCTCCCTTGCTGACTGAAACCCTAAACCTCATGCTTGAAGGTGGAGGGCTTTAACCATTAGATTATCACTCCCTTGTTATTTCTGTTTCTTTTTTTCCACTTTATTACCTACCATAACTCCTACAGAGTTCGTGATCTACAAGAAGCTCAGCATTGTTGAATAGCATCACTTGCACACTTTTGTATATCTAAGGTTTTCATACATGCATGCAGTTCCTAACTCTTGTTGTTTATGTATGTTTTTCTCTAGGCTGAAAAGGCAGACGAAAAGCAATTGTACTAGCACTTCAATTATGAAAAACTATTAGAAATTAATATAAACCTTAAGGCAACAGGTGAGGTGACCAATACCTTTATAAACCCCTTAGGAAGTCTTTTACACGACCATGTGAGACAGCAAAATAACTTAATACAAACAATGAGGGCAGCATAGAAAAGCAATGCCTCCTCCTCCATCATGACATGTACTTAAAAGGGAAAATGCTCCTAAAGCATGAGTCCAAAAAAGAAACAAATAATAAGCAATCAGGCCACCGCTCCAAGATCAAAAGGTGTTCTTGCAAAATTGGTATTTGGGAGTACAGAAACCAACACTCCAAAACCTTTGGACAGTTCAAACGGTAATATTGATTGCCGGTGCCCAAAAAAAAAAACAGAGCACTCTGCTCAAAAATAGTATACATATTGTTAGAACAGGAATAGGCATATATAATCCTACTTAGAGCCTGTTTGGCATTGTTGTTGGGAGGCCAAAACACTTATTTTGAGAAAAAAACACTTTTTTGAAAATCTAAGGTGTTGGCCAATCAGTAAAACTACTTTTAAATGGAAGCAAAAGCGGTTTTTCTGTTGTTGGGAAGAAGCTAAAAAAAATTGTTTCTTCAACAAAGCAGAAGCAGAAGCAGAAGCAGAAAATTATTTCTTTCAAGACCAAAATATCCCATATATATATATATATATATATTATATATATATATATATATATTTATTTATTTATTTTGGTGGTGAAATTTTGGTATGTAGTGATTTAATTTGTAGAATGATTTTCAAATTTATTTTACTTGATATCTTAAATTATATTTAAATCAACATGTTAATATTATATCAATATTTAATTTATTTAGATGATATTGATTGAATATTTGAATATATACATTTTAATTTAATAAAAATAAAAATTTAATTAAAAAATCTATAATATATATTTAAAATAATTTCTCTCTATAAAATAATCTTAATATGAAAAGTGTATTGATACTTGTCCTTTTTCGAAAACTTGACTCTCAAAAGCATATTTTAAAAAAGATTACCCAAACATAATTTGCTTATCAAAAGCACTTTTCAAATAAACTAGCCAAACACGAATAGCTTTTTGTCAAAAGCACTTTTCTGAAAAGCTATTTTTAAAAAGTGCTTCTAAAAATAAGGAGTTTTTAGCAGCAATGCCAAACATGCTCTTAGAATAGGAATAGGAATAGTAAATAGTATCCTGCTTGGTAAGGATTGTACTGTAGTGTCTATAAATAGGATCTTTATGTAATAATGTAAACTACACAATTCAATAATTTTTTATTTTATATTTCTCACATTGCATCAAAACAATTTTTAGAAAATTATTGTTGCGATCATTCCAGCGAAATCAGCCATCAGTGTGCAGTTTTCAGGTGACCTGAATTGTTGTCCGAGTGAATATAATATTCTATCCGTCTTTTTTAAGAAAACCACCACCACCACCACCACTAGGTTCGGAATCCTACGGCGAGCAAACCCCAGTCAGACTCGCTAGAAACAAGTCTCACACGCGCCGCCAGAACCAATTCTCCGTTGAGCGCGTCAGTTTCACGCGTGGGCGCATGTGCCAGTTTCCGGCCATTTTCCAGCAGTTTTCTTTTTCCAATGGGGTCGCCTCTTCATTCCTAGGCTGACCATATAATTTTTTCCTGATTCCAACCAATTTTTGAAAATCAAATATACTTTTCTGGGAGTCAGATCTTATCCCAGCGACTGAACCCTTTTTTTCCAGATTTCGGCCGCATTTTTTTCCCAATTTTTTTGTGAGAAAATTCTAATTTCACAAAATGTCTTTCGGGATTGATATTTTTGGCTAAAAAAATATAGGAAGTTCAAGACTTATGATCACTTCAGAACCATTAATGGGAAGCTAAAACTATTTAGCTTGGGCTTCCTCGGTTGAGTTGTGGTGCAAGGGTCAAGGTGTCCAAGACTACTTAACGAACAATGCTTATGTGGAATATGAAAAAGCAAAGGCTAGTGAGGAAGATACAAAAGTCAAAGCACAATGGGAGAAGGTCGATGTTCTATTATGTAGTCTCTTATGGCAATATATTGATTCTAAGCTGATGCCCTTGTTTCGCCCATTCCAGACATGTTATTCAGTTTGGAAAAAGGCGCATGCATTATACAGTAATGACATATCTCGAATAACCAACTTAAAGAAACAAGAATTCGATATGTCTACTTATTTGGGACAGGTACAAGCAGTCATGAAGGAATTTGAAATGTTGATGCCAGTAACTGCAAATGTGAAAAAGCAACAAGAGCACAGGCAGACGCTGTTTCTAATTCTTACACTTGCTAGACTTCCTACTAACCATGATTTAGTGTGTAATCAAATTTTAGCTAGTCTAGCAGTTCCTACAATTGATGAATTATTTTCTCATCTACTTCGTCTTGCCGCGCCTCCAGACACAAAGTAGTTTATTCAACCCACAATTGACTCCTCTATTCTCGCATCTCAAGCCATATAAAAATGAACATATCTATCTATGGAGAATCGGCGAGGAGGAGGTTGTTTTAGAAAACCTCGATCCAAGTGTAGTTATTGTCATAAGCTTGGACACACGTGACATATGCCATATTTTGCATTGTCCACCACCCAATTATGATCCTATTGAGCTAAAGGAATATAATGCGTTTTTTTCAGAATCAAGCAAGTAAGCAGACATCTCCACAAGTCGCATATGTTGCTCAACATGCTCAACCATCCAATAATGCCCATATTGGTCAGACAGAATATGATGAGTTTTTTCAATATCAAGAAAGTAAGCAAGCATCTCCACAAGTAGCTTCGGTTGCTCAACCTGATGTTTTTGTTGCGGGTAATTTTTTTTCTTGTGTTTCCTAGTCTAGTATTCTTGGATCATGAGTCATGGACTTAGGCGCTTCCAATCATATTTCTGGTAACAAATCAATTTTGTCTGATATTGTTTATTCACAATCTCCTCATCCTATTACTTTAACCAATGGGATCCAAACAAAACCAAAAAGGGTTGGAAAAGCTAAATCCTTATTTTCAATCACCTAGATTCTGTTCTTTATGTCCCTACTTCTCCTTTTAATCTAGCATCTGTTAGTCGTTTGACACTTGCCTTACATTGTGGCATAACATTTTTTGATGACTTTTTTCAAGTAGATTGGGTCAAACAGTTGCACTAGGAATAAAATTTGGAGAAATCCATCTGATGGAACTTGTGTGTGATAATCGATACTGCAACTAACTTCAGTGCTTAAATGCACCTCAAGCATGCCTAAAGAACATCACATGCCCATAACTTTTCCAGTAACATCAGTGGAAGTTGTATAAAGAAATACCATCAGAAGTGTAGTCCAAGTGTCCAACAAGATATCACGTGCTACCCAGCTCCACGTCTCCTCTTCAGTGTGGTTTGCCATAAGGTCTTTAATGACTTCACACATCAGGACGGACAACAAACTAAGAGTGCCATAAGGCCTGAGCATAGAAGTAGAAGTGATTAACATAATCAAATATTCTCACCAGAGAAAAACTAAAGGATAACCATTGAACTGCAACAATAAAGCATGAGTGTTGATGGTTACATTCATATATATATATATACACACACACTTAAAGACTTCAGCAGTTCATGAAATACTAGCAAGGTGGCTGACCTTATAGACTTCAGCAGTTCATCAAATACTAGCACGGTGGTAACAGTTGCCATGTATAGTAAGGCTCGGCATCCGTCAAGGAATTCACTGGACAAAATTGAAAAATAGGTCAAGCATAGCACATTTATAGAAAATATGCAGGCATTGGTGCCAATGTTAACCTTTCACTTTTTCCGTTCTCTATTGCTTTTGAAATGACATCAGGGGGGTCTATCCATGGTATAACTCCAGATAAGAGATGCAGAAGGTGCTGTTTTTGAGTATTCCCATCATCTGCATCCACGTAAAGAGGTATACCGAATGAGCACCCAAATGTCCCACAGTCAAATATTTAGCATATATGGGAAAAGAAGGAAAGAAGCAATAATCAAGACAGAGCTGCCACTTACTATTAACGTAAGAGCAGTAAGATGAATCTTTTTTACAGAAATTCATATAGCAAGTTGTCACGATCCTCAACAACAACATACCCAGTGTAATCCCACAAGTGCGTTCCGGGGAGGGTAGGATTTACGCAGACCTTGCTTCTACCTTTACCTCAAGTTCTCACGATCCTCGAGGTATCAAAATCAGTGTTGAGTAAGAGAAGAAAAATGAGAAGAAAAGGGCTCTAAAAAGAAAATAGTGGTACTTTAACTAGATTATAGGTCTGTAACTGATTACTTGGTGAGATATTGCCAACGTGTGATCAGGGGAGGATCCAAGATTTGAAGAAAATGGGTGCACTATTAAAAAGAGGTGGATCCTGAATTCGAATTTGATGGGTTCAACCTTTAGGTTCTTACCATTGAATCCATTACGCTTTCGAAACTATAGGTTCAAAATTATTACTATTATTATTTGAAATTCCGTATTCTTTTTAAACATAAAAATCTATACACTGTGTCGAAAATGTCGGGATCAATTGAACCCATTGATAAATGCTATATATTCCACTGCAACTAGTTTCAACATAGACATTCAATTATATAAAATTTTACAGTGACAAAGGGAGAATAGAAATTTAAATGTGCCGTACATGTGAATTTTAAAGAATAAGCCAAACAAAAGAAAGAATAAAGAATACTCAATTAAAACACGAAAAGGAACATCAAACATACCCATGCCCAGGGTGTACCCAATTCTAGAAAAGAAAGGAAAAAAACACAAGAAGCCTCACTTATAAAGGTGCACTTAATAACCATTGCCACCACATGACTCTTTGAGTTTGAGTGCATGCATATATATTTAAGTACTTTTGAAGAGCTACAATATTGTTATACATGATCTCTAAGAATGGAGCATGAGGGCACATGAACTCATGCCCACCACACAGATCCACCACTACTTGTGATAAGTATAAGAGGTATAGTATGAGATAGAAAGTCATAAGCATAGTTCAAAGGTTACACCTTCTCACAAAAACTTTTGAAAAGTTTCATCTTTTTGATACAAGAAAAGAATTTGATTGGGGTTTCAAAATTACAACACTTCCAGCATATTATTACAAGTTTCCAACTTTTCCTAAGAGATTATTGAAATAGAAGTTACAGGAAGTTAAACCATATCAATTGCAAAAAGAGGAAATAAATGATAAAAGATTAATGGCACTCTGCCTCTGTCTCAAAAAGAATGACCTACTTTTCTTTTTAGTCTGTTTCAAAAAGAATGACCCCTTTCTTTTTTTGGCAACACTTTAATTTCAGCTTTCCACGTAGCATGTTTAAGGCCACAAGATTAAAGGACATTTTGGTACATTTGACATAACTTTAATTTAGAACCACACGATTGAAAAGTCTTCTTTATTTTCTTAAACTCAATGTCAAGTCAAACTAGGTCATTCTTTTTGAAATGGAGGGAGTAATTCTTTTAAACAAAATGAGTGAGTCTGAGATTTATCAGGCATGAAATACTAGTGGGAGAGTCCTGGTCCAGCATAACATAATATATTAGGCCGGAAGAGTTCCAGCTTAGCTATAGTATTCACTCTTTTAGGGTACTCAATATGATAAATACTAGATTAGCATTAATGAACAAGTTGACAATTATGAAGAGCAATCCTCAATTTCAATCAAAGATGTATCACATCTATCACAGGAGTCAGGAATAATGTAGTAAAAGAAAAGGAACGACAAATTTGATAGCAAACTAGTATGAGTACCAGATGGAAATATTGTTCCCCACAAGGAGTAGAACTGAACTATAAGCTTTCGAGCAGAGACTGCAAGAGGACAATCAATCCAGTATCCTTCACATGAAAACTTCTGCCTCAGTGCCTCATAAAAGCTCAAAAGCCACCGGATGTGACCACTTGACACAAGTATAGCCCGCCAGGAGGATCCAGGCTATAAATAATGAAAAGAACAAATACAAATTATTAAAAGATTAGCAGCTAGAATGTCTAGTGGAAACAATCCAACATCTGACAGGAAAAACAGAATTAATAGGTATTTTAAAAGAATGGACATTTTATCATTACGAAGAAGAAAACCAGGTATCCTAGAGCAAAACAAAATAATTAAGTACATAGAGCTAACAAGTGGTAGTGAAGATCAGTCTAGCAGATATCATGAAGCAGCCCAATTGGTTAGCAACATATATAATCCCTCCATCCCACTTCTGGTAGTAAAAGAAATTGATCTCGTAACACATTGCACCCCTAACCAAACACACAATAGTACAGCAAACTAAGCCCTCTGTAAAGAATATCCCCACTGCTTGTACGACCAGAACCCCACTATCTGATTGATACAAACCAGCTAGATCAGGTGGCAAAGCAAAGAGATCCAAGTGCAACAACAACAACAACATACCAGTGTGGTACCACAAGGGGGATCTAGGGAGAGTGTGTGTATGCAGAACGTACCCCTATCTTTGTGGCGTAGAGTGGCTGTTTCCGACAGACTCTCGACTCAAGAAAATAATTTCAGAACAGGCATGATGAAAAATGCAAAAACAATGATGAAAATTTTGAAGACAAAAAAGTAAAGATAACCAAAGTAAAAGAAATAATAGTTAGTAATAAAATTGAAGAATAAGATACTGCTTACATAATAGTAATAATACTGATAAGGGAGCAAAAAAATAAGTTGGCTACCCTAGCTTTTTTTTTTGGCTTATAAGTTGTTTTCAGCTCATAAGTTGCTTTAGATAAACTAAGCCAAACAAACCCAATTATTTTTTGGGGCTTATTTTAAGCACAAAATGGCTTTAAGTTGGCCAACCAAACACTCAAAAAAGCTGAAAACAACTTATAAGCAACTTATAAGTCAATCCAAACGGGCTCTAAGTCAAGGTGGACAACAACCTTCTCTTTGGCCTTGGAAGCAGATTTGGAATCCTAAAATCCCTTTCAAGGTGGCATGTTTCGCTTGGCTTCTGGCAAGAGAAGCAGTTTTGACACAGGAAAATCTCAAGATAAGGAAGTTCTCCATGTGTTCTAGATGCTATTTATGTGGGGAAGATGTTGAGACAGTCAACCATGTGTTTCTCCAGTGTAGAATAACATCCCAACTGTGGAGAATTTTTATTAGTCTCAGGTTTTTTGCTTGAGCTATGCCTAATAGAATCACACATCTTTTGTACAGTGGGGGAAGTAGGGGTGGGAGCTGCAGATAGAGATAGACGGAGGATTGTCCTAGCCTATATTTGGTGGAGTGTTTGGAAAAAAGGAAATGCTAGATGTTTTGAGGGCAAGAACTGTGATCTTCAAAAGATCAAACTAAATTGTATCAGGCTTTTTTGCTTCTGGTGCAAACAGATGTATTTAGAGGACACAGAATCCATTATAGATATCCTAGGTTCCTGTTAGGATTCAGATTCAGTTTTCTTACTTTTTTGACAAGCTGTAAATATGGTTTTCAGTGCAACCAATGTACTGGTTCAATGGATATACACAAATGTCAACTTCTCAAAAAAAAAAAAAAAAAATATATATATATATATATATATATATGCCCAAATTATGGTGGACTATTTGGAAGTAAAGGAATGCATGAATCTTTGAGAGCAAGTATAGATCTGTAATTATTATTAAATACAAATGCATCTCCTTACTGTTTTTTGATGTAACATGGCTATTACAAATGATATAGAAGCAGTGATAGACTTCTTGAGTTCGTTGCACATTCACCAGTAATATCTTTGAAACACCTTCTTGTTGTGGACTTTTTAATACAAACATCTTTTAGCGATGAGAAAACATGAGTAAATTATGATTTCATCATATCCTTTGTTTTGATTTCAGAAATCATTGTATTTGTCTCAAATTTTTCAATTGATTTTTGGTGAAAGTACCCAAAATCAATTGACCATATCCAGTATGGATCCAACGCCCATGTTGTGTTAACACGGGTGGGGCAGCAAAAGTGAAGAGTCCGCGCAACTTAGTTGACTCCAGCATTCCTACATGGAGGCTGCAGAAGTCGTTACCAGATTCTATATATTAGAGAAAGGGTCTTTGAGGGACCCATGGTCATGCCAATTGTCATTCCAAAATAAAGTTTTCCTACCTTGATGTTTGCATTAGCTGCAAAAGTTTGCCAAAGATTCCCTTATACTTCTCCACAAGATGAAGTCACTGTTTTTAGAGCCCAATGCCCTTTTAAACAACTTTTTACCTGATCACTTCCCTCCATAAGGCTCGTTCCTCCATGTTAAACTTCCAGAACTACTTCAGGAGCAGACTCTTCTTCTCCTTGTTCCCTTGCCAGATAAAATTTCTCCTTAAAACATCTATTCTCTAATGTACTATAACAGGCATTGGAAATAAAGACATCATATATGATGGAAGTGCATCAAGAACACTATTTGTAAAGCACTATCCTGCCTCCCAAAGAGAGATCGACTTTTCCACCTTGTTAATTTTTTCACATTTTTGCAGCACCTCATTCCATAATTCCAGATATTTGCTCTTTGATCCCAGTGGCATACAGTTACTCAGTAGGTAGGGTACTTCAGAGCACCCAAGTGTTGTCATATATGCATATAAGAAACTTCATTTACTAGAAGGGAGCTCTTACATGGAGACCAGATACAGCTTCAAAAACAGACAAAATGAGACTTAAATGCCTAAGTTGTTCCACTTTAGCATCACAGAAAGCTAGAGTATCATCTATGTATAACAGATGACTGATTTTCAGCCATTCCCCTCTCCTCTTTGCAGCCTCCACATCTAGTAACCAACCCTTCTGTTTAGCTTTCCTCATCATGAAGGCCTTCGTTTGTTATAATTTCTTTATAAAACAAAAAAGAGATAAAGAATCTCCTTGCCTCATCCCTCACTGTGAAAGGAAAAGTCCTTCAGCTGACCCATGGATTAAGATGGAGAATCTTACTGTGCTAAAACAGAACTTCATCTAGTTAACCCATTTCTCTCCAAAATGCACCCTTCAGAATGCTGATAAGAAAATTCCAATTGACATAGTATATCAAGCTTGCGTAAAATCCCTATTCTTTTGCAATCGAAGAGGCATCAATTATCTGCATTCCTTTAATGAATTCAGTTTTATGTCTATCCACCAGCTTGTGAATCACTGTTTTAAATTTCTCTGTTAACACTTTGGAGATTATCCTATACACCTATACACACTACCTATCAAACCTCTGATAGGTCTGAAGTCCCTCAGCTCCTTTGCCCCATTCTTTATTGGAATAAGAGATACAGTATGTTGCATTTGAAACTCTTTTCAAAAATTCCCTTGAATGAAATTTCCCATGATCTTCATAACATCTTCCTTAACTTAGGTTTGATCTTTGTAGTTTGTGACGGGTTAGTTCTTCATTTCTTTCCAAACCAATAATTTAGTCTGCCTTTTCTTGTTTAAGCTAGGTTCTAAGTTTCATATATTTGGATATGTGTATAACTCCTACCCTTTCTTGATTCCTTGTAATAATTATTGATTCGTGTTCTTCAATTCCTGTTCTTGCGTTCTTGAACTGATTATACTCAATTGGGAGGTTTCATGACTTGATCTTGTGTTTCTGCATCATTGATGACTAGACTAACCAAACAAAGATGGAGCTAAGAAAGTTTCCTCAAAAGATTTGATGTTCTGAACATCTCTGCCACAAGATTCTTACAAAAGACAATGCAGAAACAAATGACTGAGTTCCATTGTTTTTCCTATATCTAATGCAATGAACCAAGGTCATGTATATATAACATTTTTCAACCACAGAAGGTAGTCGTACAAAGCCTCTAATGTAGTTAGGACCAACCAAGCTATGTTGCTCAGACTAACAAAAAATATTGTTGTACCTGTGTCAGATCCTCCAAAATTGCACGGGATCCGACACGCATCCACCGGTATTTTTGAAGAGTCCGAGCAACAAAGGACCAAGTACATGCATAATTTTCAGAGGAAGCCTCTCATGTAACAAGGACCGAGTAAATAAATTAATTTAAATGGAACTTTTATTTGACAAATAGAAGGTGTTGGATAGAAGCTTCTTGCAGGCTTAGAACAAACTGGGTATAGAATCAAAGTTTACAAGTGAAGATCTGGGGGTCCAAGTTAACCAGGCTGCCTGCATTAGAGTACTTTTATTTTTTGGCCTATTGTCCTCTTGTTTACGCTGCACTTGTGGAAGTGTTTGGTCACTCTCAGATACAACACCAACAAAGCTGTAGCATGTAGAAACATCGAGCACATGAATTGACTCTTTGTTCTTTCTATTTCATTCATGAAAAAAAAAAATCACTGGTGCAGAACTAGTTTATTACCTGCACTAGGTTACACTCAGTCCTCTTAGGAAAGCTTACATCACCCCTTACCCCAGCAGAGAAAATGTTGATGGCTCGTTTTGCATTGTCTGGCACATTTGCATCACATTTAAAGTCCCAGTTAAGGATCTGAAGCATCAGACGCAATGCTGCTGTACAAACTTTAACTTCAGGAATGGCAGAATCAGATTCAGCTATTTTATGGGAGACACTAACAGCAGCATCTTGTGCCCAGCAGTAAAACAACTGCACATTGGAAATAGACAAGAAAAACAAGGAACAAAAAACACTTGTGAACCATATAAAATTAGTGAAAATTGAAGAAACTGCAAACTGAACTGAGGGGGCTGATGCAAGCTGTATCCAAGTCAGAGAAAAACATCAGTGCAGATGGCCAACTGGCTAACCTTTAGATATTCTAACTCAAAAGAGACTCGGCATTGCTCATGAAACTCCCTAGGAAGAGCCATAGCAGTTGAAGTAGATGGTGAAAACTCAGATACCTGAAAGAGATGCAGAACACATTTCAACAGAAAAAATTGTGTACTTGAACACTGAGTTTGATTCTACCCACATAAAAGAGAATAAATGTAAAATAGTAGTAACGGCTTTCATTGAAATTTATAAGATATCCCATGTGTGATGTACCAAAGATTCCAGAAAGTTCAATCCAATGAACTGCACATCAAGACCACGGCCACCAACTATCGCCTGTCTCACCTGTAGTAAAACAAGAATAAAGATCCTACGCAACGAAAAATGATTTCGCACATTCAATTTGATAAAATTTTGTTACTAATTCTACTGTAGCATCAAAAGACACAACTGTTACTAAAAGTAGTCTTAAGTAGGTGTTTGGATAGATTTGGTTGAGATTTGAAACATAGTATTTGAAGTTAAGTTGAAAAGGGATATTTGGAAGTCACGAGAGCAAAAATAATGGAGTAGTGCTATCCTATACCAATGGCGGAGCCAAGATTTTCACCAAGGGGGTTCAAAATATGAATTAGTAAACACGTGAAAATTACACATGGAGAGGGGCGGTGAAGGGAAACACTACCCGCTAAATTTTAACTCGCCTTGTTATACTCCTTTAACATCTATCCCTACTTATGTCCTGCTCCATCGAGCCCTTCTTACAAAAATTTATGCCTTTTTTTCTTTTCACTTTATAGTGTTTTACTTTATTTTAACTTTTTTATTCATTCGAATTGGTGTCCTTCAATCATATATTACTTTGGAAATTGGCAGGGTTCTTTAAAAATGTGTAAAGATTGAATTATTAATATTATAATGCATATTCAGTACTCAACCAAAAATAAATTAAAAGGTAATCAACAATATCAGTATGTTAAATCAATGAAAAACGCAGGATTTTATGTAAGCAATGTTAACATTATAATAAATGAATCAATGAACAAATCACAATAACAAGATCCAATGGCGGAATTAAGAAGAGAGTAGGGTGGTTAACAAAATCTCTTTCATAAAAAAAATTATACTATATAAATTAAGCAAAAACAATTTTTTGATAAATTTAAATTTGTTGAGTCTCCTTGATATTAGAAAAAATTCTAGCATTATAGAAAAAAGTGTTCAAAAGTTGCTATAGGTTGTAGTTTAAATTTCAACTGCGGCATTCTAATTATTTTTTTTAATCCTTCGTATACATATTTGGTATGCCTTGGAACTTTCTCTTACAAGTTTTGAAATATATGGAAATATATCGCTCAATTAAGTTCTTAACTGAATTATAAATTAAGATTCTTCATAGCATGCCCTACATAGCGGGAAAAAAAAGACTCTACATAGTATATAAAGAGTTGTTCATATTTCTTGATCTTTCATAAGCAATTCATATTTATAATATTTTAGATGCAAAAATTTATGCTTCTATTGAGCCGAGTGAGGTCTGCGTACACTTTACCCTCTCCAGACCCCACGTTGTGGGATTTCACTGGGTTGTTGTTGTTGTTGTAGATGCAAAAATTTATATTCCAAATCCCAATCAATAGAATATTAAAAGTAATCACAGAAGCTACTAAAAAATAAACATATAGATTACTTTATGGGAAAAAGAGAGAAGAAACTAAAGTCACGTTCCTATTTGTTAATTAATTAAAAGGTTGATAAAGCTCTGTACTTGTTAACCATCAAGATAAAAGATAATAGACGCTTGCAAAGGCTCGAACTTGCAACCATTTGAGTGTAAAGGCAGCTGAATAAAGCATTATAAATTTAGTGTGCAGTGACCAAGAATCGAACCGCCAACCTCACGAAAAATTTGAACCAACCTAACCATTAAGCCAAGCTTCAGGATTGTAACAAGGGGGTTCAATGTATGGTATACATTCATAAAATACATATTTGACCTTATATATACAATATAATTTTCCGACGAAGGGGATTCATCCGAACCCCCTGGCTCCCACGTAGATCCGTCCCTGTCCTATACTCTTCATGGTTTAAGGCTATAGGCCTCATTCTGGGAGATATTTCTTAATGTGCTAAAAAAAAATTATGATGTTACTAGGGGTGTTCATGGTTCGATTTGGGTCGGTTATTGATTAAAGCCATAACCAAACCAATTTAATCGGTTATTAAATGTCTAAAACCATAACCAAACCAAGTAAAATAATAATCACGGGTTTGGTTATTGTCGGTTTGGTTCGGTTTGATTCGGTTATTCGGTTTATGACTAGCCGAGATAATTCAAATATTCTCTCTCTACATTCTTCAAATTTTTATGAAGCTCTTTTTTCCTCACGACCCACAGAGGTTCAAAACAGAAAATGAAACAACTTAAACATTCGGAAAAAAAAGAAAACAACTTTAAATCAATTTAAAATTTGAAAAACTCCTTACAAACCTTCTCAAAATTTGAC
This sequence comes from Solanum dulcamara, assembly GCF_947179165.1. Lineage (NCBI taxonomy): Eukaryota > Viridiplantae > Streptophyta > Magnoliopsida > Solanales > Solanaceae > Solanum > Solanum dulcamara. Next base: position 49,710,845 of record NC_077243.1, read on the forward strand.
AATCTTATACTTGGGGTTGATGAGTTGAGGTTGCTCTTGAGCCTTCACTGTTAGTCTATGACTGTGAGTCTGTGACTTTGTGAGAAACCAACGTGAGAGGAACAAAAATGTAAAAGGAAAACAGATACTATGGTTTTAAAGTTTTAACTTTTACTTTATGTTGTTGCCTGCTGCTCAAGTGCTTAGTGCTTATTAGAAATTTAGGATTTAGAATTTAGGATTTAGAATTGGGCTTGAGAGTTGGGCTAATGGGCTTGGATTGTTGGACTTGGAACGCTGTTTAGTGTTTATTAGAATTTATAATTGGACTTGAGAGTTGGGTTTGGATTGTTGGGCCTTAAAAATAAGTATATTAATATTAAATTAATAATTAAAACGTATAAAATATCTTTAATTATTTATGAAAAACTAATATTATACATATAAATAATTATAAATTTTAAGTATATAATTATCGGTTTGGTTCGGTTATTTATTCGGTTATTTTTTTCTATAACCATAACCAAACCAAATATTATCGGTTATTCAAATTTAAAACCAAACCAAACTGAATGTCGGTTTTTTTATTCGGTTTGGTTAAATTTTCGGTTTGGTTTTGGTTTTAACCAAAACTGTGAACAGCCCTAGATGTTACTATGACAGATAAATTATCTTAGGGAAAAACTTCCGCATTTGATGGTTTACATTGTTTTCATTAAAATAAAAGCACATGGGTTACCAGTACCAAAATAGCTCTATCCATCCTCCTTCTCAAGGCTTCTATAACTAAAACAAATAGCATCGGTGAAAGAGGATCTCCTTGTCTCAAATCCCTCGAACTCCCAAAGAAACCACACAGGTTACCATTCACCAATACTGAAAATCCCACCGAAGTGATGCAAAAATAAATCCATTTCCTCCACTTTTCCCCAAACCCCATTTGTAGCATAATAGAATATAGAAACCTCGAATTCACATGATCATAGGCCTTCGCAAGCCTTTTCAAGATCAATATTGCATAACACATGTTGCACTCCTAGCTTTCTCCTACAATCCACCACTTCATTTACCACCAAAGTTGCATCCAAAATTTGTCTACCCTCGACAAAAGCTTTCTGCGAAGAAGAAACAGTCTTGTCCAGCACCTTCTTAAATCTAATGGAAAGCACCTTAAATATGATCTTACAGATGCTTAAAACCAATAGCTTTTTTCGGTTTGGTTTATTGGCCGGTTCGATTTTTGCATACCCCTAACAATATGTTTTGAATTTTGGTATTGTAGTCCTTTTTAACAAGATTTATCTCAAGACCCAAGTACCAAGGTTCAAGATACTTATGATTTTTAATTAAACATATAAAAAAGTTATAAATATATATATATATATATATTCAGTTCGGTTCGGAAATTTTTTCATTTTTTTTATAAAATATATAATTCACCCTACGTATTCGGTATGGTTATAGATTTATATTGAAATTCTCAATTTTATTCAAAAAAAAAAGCTAAAATCGATTCGGTCATTTTAACCGGTTTTTAAAAGACATTGACACCCCTAGGTCCAACATTCACTTTCATATAATATTTTTTAGATTAATAATCACCTATGGAACTAGCATTATTCTCATTTTGAAAAGGTAGAATCAGCATTTTTACTTTTTTTAAGCTATCTTCAATTTTATTTTATTTTTGAAAGGGGTAACATGTATGTATGTATATATATATATATTAGATCTGCACCATACCAGTGCTATCTACCGTTACAAAAACCCAACCATGCTTAGGACTACTGTTTCACAAGGAACCTATCATATCAATTAGTGATTCAGTCACCTCTACATAGTTTTCTTTACACCAAAAATAAAACAAAAAATACAATGCATCTTGACTTTCTGCACAGAATTGCTTTTGTCTTCAGAAATTCTATAGTTCCTCTCCTTCAAAATTGTCCACCCTATACAAGCTGGGACAAGTTTCCACCACTTCTTTTGTCTCACTGCACCACCATTATAGTTCCAGCACTTCAATAACTCACAACTTGTTGTTGGAATAGACCATCTTAGCCCTACCCTACCAAGTTCAAAAAAAGTTGCCACAATTAGAAACAGATGGCTATTGTTTTCTCTAGCTGCACCACACATACAACATCTATAGCATAGATGAAATCCCCTTCTTCTTAAGTCTTCCCGAGTGAGACATGCTTCTCTTGCTACAAGCCAAGAAAAACAAGACTTTGCAAGGGGCCTTGTCTTCTAGATGAACTTCCATAGCCACTAATCAAATTGTGCATTTTGCCTAATCTGTTAGTTGTATGCAGATTTGACAGTGTAGACTCCATCACCTCCAGGTTTCAAGCACAAAGTATCCTCAGATTCTTTGAAACCTTGGAAAGATTCCAAGGTCTTGAACAAGTTTACGACTCTTTCCAATTCCCCATCATGTAATAATCTTCTAAAAGTGATATTCCACCATGCACTCCTTTAGCTGATTCAAGGTTAATATCTGGTAAAGTAGCAAACTGCAGAAATCTGGGAATAGAACTTTTAAAGAACCATTCCCAACCAATTGTCATGACAAAAGAGAATGTTCCTCCCGTAGCCAACTTTGAAACTGATATTTCCAACCAAAGATGGCCACAAGGATCTAATGGCTCTCCAAACTCCAACTCCAAAGGGACAATTCACAAGATTAGAACACCACTGGTCATCTTGGCCATATTTATCATGCACAAATCTCCTCCATAATACATTAGTCTCCAAGTTATATCTCCATAACCATTTCATCAACATGCTTTGGTTATGGGCTTTGAGCTCTCTAATGCCAAGTCCTCCATCCTTTTTGCTGGTGATGAGGCATTCCCATTTGACCAAATGAATTGCTTTCTTTTCTTTGTTGCCTTGCCAAATGAAATTCCTCCTTAAGGAGTCTAATCTTCTCAAAACCTTAGAAGCGATAGGAAACAAAGACATGACATAAGCAGGGAGAGCATCCAATACACTATTGACTAGAATGATCCTGCCACCCAATGATAAATATTGCCCCTTCAGTTAGAAAGCCTTTTTTCACACCTTTCTATAACACCGTTCCAGATTTCCAAAGCTTTACTTTTTGCACCCAAAGACAGCCCCTAGATACACAGTAGGTAAGGATCCCACCGCACACCCTAGAACTCCTGCTAACACTTGGGTGTTGTCCACTTTGTTGACTGGGAAAAGCATGCTCTTATTCCAGTTTACACATAACCCTGATACTGCTTCAAAAATCACCACAATGGTTCTTAAAGATTTCACTTGGTTGATATCAGCATCACAAAAAACCAGTGAATCATCAGCATATAGTAAATGAGTGATCTCAATACCATTGCTCTCCCCAGTTGCAGCTTTGAACCCTTTCAGGAAGCCCCTTTCCTTTGCAATCTGAAACATCTAGTTCAGCCCTTCCATGACAATAAGAAAAAGAAAGGGTGAGAGGGGATCACCCTGTCTCAAACCTCTTTTTGAAGAGAAAAAGCCTTCTGGAGACCCATTCACCAAAACTGAAAATTTTACAGTCTTTATGCAAAAAGAAATCCATTTGATCCACTTCACACCAAATCTCATATCTTTTAGAACATTAAGAAAAAAGTTCCAATTAACATGGTCATAGGTTTTCTCAATATCAAGTTTACATAGAATGCCTGCTTCCTGTCCATTAAGTCTGGAATCGTCACACTCATTGGCTATCAAGGATGCATCCATAATCTGCCTACCTCTTATGAAAGCCATTTGGTAACCATTTACCAGCTTGTTAATCACTCTCTTAAGCCTTTCTGTGAGTAGCTTAGATATGATTTAATACACACTCCCAATCAAACTAATGGGTCTGAAATCTTTAAGTCTGCTAGCACCATTCTTCTTGGGAATTAATGCAATATAAGTTGCATTAAAGCTCTTTTCAAAGTATTCACTTCTATGAAAATTCCTAACAGTGTTCATCAGATCTTTTTTCACAATCTCCCAGCAACAATGAAAAAATCCCATAGAGTAGCCATCTGGGCAGGGCCTTTGTCAGCAACACAATTTCAGACATTCTAACACCTCTTGTTCTTCAAAGTCCCTCTGTAGCCATTCATTCTCCTCTTCAGTAACTTTATAATCACCTTGAAAGTTGAAGTTGGGTCTCCAAGTTTCTGTCTCACTGTAAAGTTTCAGATAAAATTCCGCAGTCTCTCCCTTTAATTCTTTGTGGATCAGTGATGGTATCTCCCTGCATTTCTAACTTTTCAATGTGGTTATATCTCTTATGACGGTTTGCCATTCTCTGAAAAAACTTAGTGTTCTTATCTCCTTGCTTCAACCATAATATTCTAGATCTTTGTCTCCATGCGATTTCCTCATTTTTTTGCCACTTCACGATACTCCATATGTAAACTTGCTTTCAATAATAATTCATCCTATGTTAAGGGTCTTTGCTCTTGTATGGTATCCATAGAGCTGATTTTGTATAGGATATCAGCCTTCTTAATCTTTAGGTTCCCCCCATTTGAAACACTCCACTCCTTCAATTTTGATTTCACGAACCTCAATTTGCTGGCCAAGATGTAATCTGGTCTGCCTGAATCTTCACAAGATGTCCACCATTCCTCCACCCTTTCCTTGAAACCTGCAACCTCCATCCACCAATTCTCAAATTTAAAATAGGATTTGGAAAAATGCCACTCCCCCACATTTTAAAGAAATAGGGCAATGGTCAGAGATAATCCTAGGTAGCACAGATTGTTTAATTTTGCTGAACTTCTCATCCCATTCCACAGAGTGCAGAATATATCAATTCTTGAGGAACATTCTTGATTATTACCCCTAAACCAAGTGTATTTTCCACCTAGAAGAGGAGGGTCAATAAGTTTGAGGTCTTCAATGATTTTAGAGAAGTCCTTCATAGCTCTAGATAAAACAGTGCAGTTCCTTATTCCATTTCAAGAGAGTGATATGTGATCCCAAAGAAATCTGAGATTCTCGTTTTCTTGCAGAGAAATGTCAGGATCATAATAGTAATCACCCTTAAGACCCTATTCCCAATGTATGGCCTCAGCTGAAATCGAGGCATAAGGCCCTCTTTGAACATGTCGTAAAAGCAAGAAGGTCTATGCTAGCTAGAATGTTTGCTGAGATTGGAGCTTACACCTAAAACCCAACCAGGATGATGGAGCATTTTCTCATTTGCATAATTTCAGAGGAAAAGCTAATTATGATGAACATTTCCTCACACCACGTCCTTGGGAGGGAGATCCACTAAGAGAATTACCAAGAGTTGGGATCTAAAAAAGATTTCAGTCCCTTATGTTTAAAAGGTGAGAGGGGTCTGATATCCAGTCAAGCTCTCGGAGAGTTATCAGGCAGCTCAAGTTGGTCCAACCAGCTCATGAACTGTTTTTGTACTGTGTCATTGAGACAGTTCATATAACATGACAGTATCAACACACAACTGACAACTTATCCACTTGTCATCTCATGCTGAGGAGAAATCTCTAGTGGAAACAACAAACAAGGGATTGCTTTGTAATCACGTTTTATGATGAGGTGTTAGAGATGTCACCTTTACAATACATAGTGGGTGTTTCAAGTGGAAAACAAGTTTCAAAGTCTAGGCGGAATTTGAATGCTATAATAAGTCTGTCTAGTCTAGTTAGTTCACTTCATGAAAGTACATCACCTAATTGAATTATAAACACAAATCATGAAACCGTCTTGACTTCTCAGTTAAAGGAAGCAATCAGCAAAAAGTTCTACATTTAACATATTACCAAAGAAAATAAGTCTACAGACAACAGTCTTGGATAATGCAAGAAAAGCATGTACTTGGACCAGAAATATCCATTAAATGCTGAAATTATAAACTTGAAAAAAGAATGCGACAGACCTCAAGGAAAAATGTCTCCTTCTGAGCAGCACTGAATTCTATCCTACACATGGGACACAAGAACCAGACATGAACGACTTTTAAGTACCTATTGCTTGGAAATTAATGATATCATGTACACGAAAGCTAAATTGAGGAACTGCACATATCAAAGATAATACTTGTGTTGGCTAAGAACATCAATACTAATCAAAGGCAGTGATAATCATAGCATGCTAGAATTAAAAGATTCCCATGAAAATAAACTGTCATTTTGAAGAAATTGAAAAGTCCCTTGCACCCCTTAAATATAAAACATGGTTTCCTCGTATGTTTTAACTTATCTAGCAGTCTCCAGGTTACAAAGATTCCCCCAGTTATTTCCCTGTTTATGTATATTTTTTAATTCTAAGCCAGCAATCACAACCACAAGAACGTATTTATTTCCCTTGCTGAGGTATTCCACTATCATCCATATACATCTTTTATAACTGAAAATCCATTAGGGCCAATGGCTCGTGGTTCAAAACTCAGTGGATAATGGGCCCATCCCTCAACCTTCCTCCAATTATTACCAGTCTTTTAACTGTGGAACAGTTCGAACCCGTGATGTGCACCTAACACCCACATCACGCGCTATGCTCTTACTACTAGACCAAGCCTCAAGGGGCAATCTCCTTTTATTTAATCACAAAACCTCAGTACATCAAATATAATTAATCACAAAAATTACAGTACATCAAAAAAATATGATGCATACATGTGTGTGTGTGTTCCCAGATATGTGTATACAGAATTCAGCTTGTTCAAGAGCATAAAAAAATTTACTTTTGGAATCACATAACAAGGCGCATTAGCAGTACATATATATGACCCGTGAATTATGATCTGCTTGACTGCAAATTTTCAATATAGACCCACTTACCAACCCCTTTTTATCAACTGGGCAGCTACAGATGCAACTTTTGCTTGAACATAGCCCTCAGGTGAACTAGCATGTTGTAGAGCAGAGTGAAAACAAAAGCTGCAGTAAATGACTAAATTTTAGAAGAAGACCAGAGTAGAAAGATGTATTGTATCATTTTTTTCCCTTTTATTTTTGCGGAAGAGGGTAAATTCTTGACAAGGGTGGGGGAGTTGTATATTTTACAAATTTGGTGTTGATGAGAAAGACCTATAGAAATAACAGAAAGCCTAAGCTATTTTTTTAAAGGAAAGTAACAGATAATCTATATATTCACAAGTATACTACATCTAAAAATATGTAGTCTCCCGTCAAAAGTGTAGTATCTTACATAAGATTCCTATACTTTACTAGATTACAACCAGTCTATAGTTGTATAAATGTCTTCTGCTTGACCTATCACTACCTGTTTACACCGAAATAATACAGAGCTAGACAATTTAACTTAAATTTCTGAATGAGCTCTGCTACTCCTCAAAACACCTCTGATTTCTCTCCATCCATACTGCCCCCCCCCCCCCCCCCCCCGCAGATGCTGACTGAGACAATCATTGACATCCCTATTCCAACACTTCAACACCTATTTTATGCTTCTTGCCTTCACCCATTTGATTTTCCTCATATTGATAAAAATCTGCCACAATTAATCGATCCTGCTCGCAATGTAAAGAGAGATGGTTGATCGTCTTTACTTGTTCTTCACAGAAGAAACATCTGGAGCAAAGCTGAAAACCTCTTTTGTTAAGGTTCTCATGAGTCAGTAGTGCCTCCTTAATCAATAGAAGATCATCAAAACAGACTCACAATCAACGGAAAATTGCAAGGCAACAATCTTTCTTTCTCCCGGAAGTCGGTAGTAATGTACAGCAACTTACATCCCTAATCTAGCTCTAACACTATGTGAGAAATTAAACACGGAAGAAAAAAGCAAAGAATGAATGTCTTGGTTTTTCTCACAAACTATTGGGTTTTTAAATAGTACATGCATGATACAACTATTCTAATCTGGGAAGAAATAAGGAATACATAATTACAATATCTCCCTAACTGATTCTAACTAATATACACGACCGATATTCTCAACAAACTTCATTTAAGCAACAGCATACCTTATTAACCCTCTCTTGTCATTAATCTCAAGGAATACCCATTCCCTTAAAGCTGCATCTCGAATCGCTCCAGCAGCCTGGAACCTAGCATTTGCCAACTGAGAATTTTCTGGTAAAAGAAAAGTAGCATTAATGATAAATAGAACATTATTCTGCAATTTTTAGCTACCAGTAGGCGAAAGTTTCTAATCAACTTTTGAAAATCCTGTATATGGTGATTTTTTCATCCTTAAGAAAGAAAATGTATTGGCATATCTGCTTAGAAAAGTCACAAACTCTGGTATTTCTATAACAGCAATACAGAAATACAAAAATAGACGAGCAACATAGATACAACCCCCACGTAATTTTAGATATTTTTATAAGTATCTCCATGGTATATGTTTTTAACATTTAGACCATCTTCTTTTATTTGATCAAGCAAGAGCATTTAGACTATCTTTTCTAGTCAACAAAGGAGAGAGAATATAACGTGTGAATGGGTGACTATACATATTTACCAAATCATTGGTGGGCTAAAATTTATCCCAATGTTCTTTCATATTCCCTTTTTGGATGTCAACATTTATGTCATGGGCTACTTTCCATCCAAGCCCCATAATTTGTTGGTCTCATCCCATGGAGTGTCTGAAGTTTCTTAGTGACTAGTGCCAAGCTATGTTGCTCGGTCTCTTCAAAATCTTTGTTGCACCCGTGTCGACGCAACATGGGTGTGGGGTGGGTGTGAGTATGGGATCCACACCAGATTTGATAACGTACATTGAGTGCTTTGACTACATATGTGACCGAGAAGTATGGATTGATTGGGAAATGTTTTTATTTTTAGGTTAATGTCATATTTTGAAACTGGTAACTGTGTATATATATCATCATGAGCAAAACAGTACATGAGAATGTACTATGTCAATGTCATATATATATAAACTATGAGAATGTTTTGTTATTACACGAAACCTCTCAAAAAAAAATTAGGTGCTTATAACTAATTAAATTTTATTAGTTTTAGTTTAAAAGCTTTAACTAATCGATATATATACTTAATATGCTGTAATATACATTTACTGGCCTCATCCCAGCACTCGGATCCTACTCTCGAATCCTAAAATTTATGTGATGAAGAATCGGACCTTCAGATCTATACCCATACCAGATACACGCAAACAAGTCCAAACAACTTAGGTGTCAATGCCACCCCACCCGTCGCAAGCAGAGCCCATAGTGCCCACACGCAAACAGCACAGCCAATGTCATATGCAGTCCGCAGATGCCACATAGTAAGGCCACATCCCTACCAAGAGTCAAACAACAACAACAACGAACCCAGTGTGATCCCACCATGTGGGGTCTGGGGAGGGTAGAGTGTACGCAGACCTAACCCCCACCTTAAAAGGTAGGGCGGCTGTTTTCGAAAGACCCTCGGCTTAAGAGAGAAGAACAAGGGAGGAGAAACAAGGAAAAACAAGACATAGGTCAGTAAAGCCAGGCATATAACAGACAATATAAAGATATGAATAATGAGAGCGATAAAGCGATAAAGTCAGGGTAGGAAAGATCGGGGATAAAGGAGCATTAACTACTATAGATAAAATAGGATACCCAAAGTAGACTGGGCCAACTAATATAAGCAGTAATCCCATGCAAAATCATATGTTAAGACAAATGAGCGCGACTACGACAACTATGGAGAACCGATCGGCCACCTAGCCCACTATCTTAGTCTGAGTCCTCCATAGCCTCCTATCTAAGGTCATGTCCTCGGAGAGCTGCAACTGTGCCATATCATGTCTAATGACCTCTTCCCAATATTTCTTCGGCCTCCCTTTGCCCCTCCTGAAATCCCTACCAAGAGTCGCCTAATCCAAATGAAGTTCCATCTTGCTACTACAAGTTACTCGGAGTACTCGACCCCGGGTCTTAAGGCCATTTTCGTTGTTAATAGCTTTTTTTTTCCTATTGTGCATTTGTAGCCATATTTTTAGTTTATTTCTACAGCTTCAGCTCGGGGGGGGTTCCAAACATATAAGTAGTCAAAATCATCAAGCTGACAAGAGTCTTTTTACGGGTAATCCCCCAACCACCACATGCCTAATTTTGTATTGTACTATTTCACTCAATCAATCTACATTCACTTCTCAGTGAAATGAATTCTTATTTCACAATTTCCGTGTTGCTTTAAAGCATTGCACGTAATTGCAGCCCAACAACTTGTTAGGAGGAAACAAGAGCATCATTGTTTTGCCTCACATTATGTTTCCACATTAGCCAACAAAGCATCAAGTGACATTATCATTAGTTATGGAAACTTACTGTACTCACTAAACAAAGAGTTTGACACTTATCCCATCAAGATGCATCTAAATGACAAAATATCTATCGGTGTCATTATTATCAGTAACAAGCCATTAATTTGTAAACAAGTGACTCACCACACTACAACAAGACATAGAGCCCGTTTGGATGGGCTTTAAGTTGGTCAAACCAACTTATAAGCCCCTTTTTAGCTTTTGGACATGTTTGTCTAATGCTAACTTTAAGCCATAAAGTTCTTAAAGTCAGTCAAAAATGAAAAGTTAGTATTTCTAACTTTTTTTTTCTAAGTGCTTAAAGCCATTTTGTTTGACCATGAAAATTACTTTTATATCCTTTATATTTTAACTAAATTCTCAAACTACCATTTTTATTCTTTTAACCCTAAAATCCAAACACTTATTTTCAACATAAGCACTTTTATTCAAACACTCAACTGCTTATTTATAAAAATAACTTTCAGCACTTCATACATAAAAGTTACTTTTTTTAAGCCCATCGAAACGGGCTCATAGCTGACACTATGACATCATATAGCTTGTTCTACAGCTATGGAAGCTCATCGAATTTAGCAACTTTGTTTCTGATAGACACAAGGAAAGCAAACCTCCTCATCCATTAAGGCAACAACATGACTATAAAAGATAGGACTTTTACTCCTCTAGAAAAATGATTATCATTTCATATGCTCGCCTTTTATTGTTTCTTGAAACAATGCAATTGTGATAGTGAGTCTGAACTTTGAAACTTTTAGACAGCTATGAAGAGGGTGATTACAAAGACCTACCCAGAATATATTTGCATGCATGGTATGGCTGAGGAGACTGGCTTAGTGACAAAATGGCTTCCTCAGCTGCTGCTGGATTCATATGCATCTGCCAAAATAAAGTAGAATTCTACAAAACTTAATATCCAAGTGTACTGGCCACTAAAAAGAAGTTACAGAGAAAATGTATAAGGCGTGTATCCACAGGAAAATCGTAAGTCAGCATCATATACTAATTATTATGAGCTAGATAAATAACCTCTACAGCTCAGTAATCTTTTGAGGAACCAAACTCTCTATATGGTCCACTAATAAAAATTTTAGATAATTAATACTTTCAATACAAGGATTTCAAGATACCCACGTGCCAGCACATAATTTTGTGCGTATGTAAAGGATAGCTGTAATGTGGTATATGGAATATAACCACTGCGATAAAAAGGGGACAAAAGAATCCCTTTCATCCTACCTTATAAATTGTTGTTTGACTCGACACAAACTTAAAGATATTAACTTTTGTATATCAAATTTGTAGTAGTGGAAGAAAATATTAGAGTAATTGTTGAAATTAATCGATATAGAAAATATCACATCAATGTTGTAGTTTAAAACCTAAATAGTCAAATGAAGCTGAATTCTAGAAAGCTGTGAAAGTTATATATATAGAACAATATTATTAATAGAATGGTGTTGTGGACATCCCAAAAATGAAAAGAGTACCATATAAACTGGGAGAAAGAGAGTTTATTTATAGAACTATCCAGGACACTTGTTAGAACAAAAGATCAACACCAAATGGTGAGTAAGAAGGTAAACCAATTCAGTTAAATCTAACTTCATTTCTAAGGTCCTTAAAAGTATTAACACGAAAAAGATTATATGCTATAAGGAGGAAGAAAAGATTCTATGCTCAAACATATTCCAGATGTCCGCATTTGTGATTGATCTAATATAAATATGATTATGATGATTAACCAACTTTGAGAACAATTATCAGGTAAATTACGTGGAACCAAGAATCATCTCAGAACCTATCAGCAACAAAAGAGAATAGAATGGGAAGGGGGCCTTATGGATTATCAGCAAAAAGACAAATAGTTAACAATTGAACCACTCAACAGAGGCAGCAGGAGAAACAAAAAAAAAAGCTTTCCAGGCCATTCATACCAACAAATTGGGATTAAATGAAATGGTTATTGCAGTGAAACTCTTCCAAATCATAACGAACAAGTGAAACATACCTCCATTGCAGGTTCTAGTGTGTTAAACTGAGCTCTGATTCAATTTTATTAGGCCTTCAAAATTATGCAACATCCAATACCACAACTATAAATTCTACAGATAAGTATGACTAAACTAACCAAAATTTAATATTTCTCAATTGAAGGCAGCACAAACCAAATTTTTAGCACCCACACAGTACTTTCCATCCAGAAGTCCTTTTTCTAGAAGTTGAACCTCATAGCATGTGTATTGGATCATTTGATTAGGTAAAAAGAAGTTACTCTGGTATTGTTAGGAAAATCACTAAGTTCCATAGGATCAACTCATGGCTGCTAAAAGCAGTACATACCTACAACAGTACGGGCATATACGTCTTAACTTTACAGCTGCAGTTGAACATGGTGATAAATTCACACTTTTTCAACTTGATTCCTATTTTTTATCTTCAATTTTAAGATTCTTTAAGTACAATTTAATAGCCTAAAACTAACTTAATTTGGTTGTTTTCCGTGTTTGAGCTCAAAGGAAACAAATGATAAAGAAATGAATCAAAATAGCTGAGAAGAGATGAAATTTGGAGCAAAGAAGTGAAGCGGCAGAAGGTTGAGGATAGAAGCTTAAATGGGAATGAATTGAGGAGCCGATTCTGAGCACTCAAAAATGCTGAAAATTGGCTAAATGCTGGAGCATGACAACTAAGGAAAAACGTGAAGACGATTGGGAAACGTCTCCATGGACGAACCTAGGTTGATGGCAAAAGTCTGTTAGAGTCTGCCCAGCTTCATGAATTACAATTTCACTCCACGATTTCTACTTGAACCTGATGACCAAGGACCAAATGTGGAGCCAATTTCCAATTGTCCATGTTTTGTCTCTACATGCTAGCTCCGCAGAGGTAATTTTGTCCAATAGTTTCAGCTTGTATAAATAGTAATCTAGGTCATTTTTTATTATTATCTAGAAACCTTGGTAGTAGACTAAAGTGGCTTTGCCTACTTTGGACAGATTTGGAGGCTCAACATCATTGTGTTTGTTTTTTTTCTTACCTTTTTAAGCTTAATTATTAGTAGTAGTTTGATTTCTTTTGTCATCTCTTTTTCTTTTATGAGAAGTGAAGCATTCTACTAGGGTTGTAAACCATCCCTAGGTTGTGACCTTGATGGATTAATATATACAAGCTTGTATGTGATTGGGTTCAATATCATCTAGTTAATTTCTTGCTTATTTTATATAATAGTGGTTGCAAATACTTATGCCGTAAATGTCTTGATTCTCATTTGACACAGGGAAATTAGGATTGATTATATTAATATCAAGGAATTATGCTAGTTGAAAGGTCAATTAGTTCTAATGGAAGTGATTGGACTAGTGATAGGAATATACCACTTGGGTAATTAACCAGTTGATCTTGAGCAATCCTCTTGACCCAATGGAGTTAAATTTGGCTTAGGCCCCTAAATATTGAGTGGATAACTGAGAATTGGTATAAAATCCTAGAGTTTTTCCATTAGATTTACACCTGGGTTAGGTATAAAATCCTAGAGTTTTTCATCATTGGAATACAACATACTTAAAAGTCTTAATTTAGTAGTTTTAATACATTCGAACATATTTAAGAGGATAAACTTAGATTGCTAGATCCACACATAATATCTATATCTAATGCTCAAACTCCTTGAGGTTTGATAACCGACTCTTGCGAGTCACATTATTTGTTAGGGCCGCTCCTCATAGATGTATTTGAGCATATCACAATATATGCCTGAAAAATGGTTTAGCAGTTGAATTGATTTCAGATATGGAAATACCACAGTGCTCTTAGCTTGCAAGGATCTGGAAGCTACTAATCCTTGTCCAATAACAATATAATATACTTGGACATCAATACTTTTCTGTTTGGGTGTTTTTCTTTCTTTTGCCAGCACAGTAGAAACTATTAGTATCCACTTTCTCACAAACCAAACAAAGAAGAACTCGAGGACATGAAGTTAAATATACTTTTATCGAAGCAATTAAACGAGATGAATTTGACCTGAATTGAACTGCAGGCTAATTCGATTGCTTGCATGGTGGCTTGAAGCTGAGCCAAATCGGCGGCTCCCCTATTCTGATAGCCTTGATGCATCTTCCCTCCTGAATCAAACAAACTAATATCGAAATGTATGTGTGGATATAGAAAACAGTAGAACATATAGATACTGGATGTCTTCAGAGAAACTTGCCATACCGTGATGAATGTCTGCAGGAGAGAGAGAGGAAATCGCCGGAAACAGATAGAGTAGGTCAGTGGGGGTTTTGGAGGCGCGCTTTTAAAAATCCTTCACTGAACAACTTTAGGAATTCAAAAGGGAAGGGATATTTGGAAAAAGGGGCGATAGAAAAGATGAGTTTCTTATTGCAATATTCGTAGGAAAAATACATTAAGCCCCTGAACTTGTGACCTTTTCTCGACGATACAATGAAATTTTGCTGGGTCCTACCTTCACACATTGTTTGGATGGCTGGGTACTAATTGGTTCTTACGGGTCATTTGACAGAGTGTATCAAAAATTTTCAGGTAATAATGGCGCTATTATGATCCATCAGTAGGTAAGCCGACTTCTATCCTGGAATTGTGAGTAATGGATGTGGATGTCAGGTAGAAGACCAATAATTCAATCTAAAAATAAAAATGTAATAATAGGAGCATAAATGAACTGGCGAAAGTAAAACTAAATATATACAAATAAAAGATCTCTCCCAGAACCTGAAAGTCATATGTACAGAGCTACTACAAAAGAGTACAAGTCCCAAAAATGGACCATTGAAACATGATTGTCTCAAAAAGCAAAAGACAGGCGACATAAATGTACAGATGGAGACGGGTAGATCCAAAACGCCATGTGCTTACCCTCGCCTCCGATCACGACCGCAGCTGACTCGAATCAACGCCGGTAGGTAGTACTCGGACCTGCATCACAAAAACAGATGTAGAGTGTAGTATGAGTACCAAAACAACAGGTACCAGTAGGCATCATAGGCCGACTGAGCAAGATAAGCAAAAGTAAACTGATATGCGAGAAAGTAATCACAACCAAAGACAGGGCAAGAAGTAAATGTAGGTATGTATATGAGCGTACTTAACACACAAAGAAAAGTAGAGTAGCTAACTAAATCCACCGGGCTTCCATAAACCTGACGGGTACGCTCGTGCACAAATCTAAAGTTCCAACAATACCACCAATTTTCCAAACTTGAACCGAACCATCCCGAAAGCCTGAAATCTTAACCCAAAGCTGAGAGTAGATAAGAACTTGAATCGATGATTCATCAGAGGATCAGAGACCAGAACCGAGATTTGAAAACAACCACGGACTTGAATTGGGTGATAGATAATCGTGGATTTAAACCACGTGTAAGCTAGACCACGGACTTGAACTGGGTAACAGTAGCTAAGGAATCGAACCAAAGTGAGTAAGGAGAGATGAACTTGAATCGAGGCTGTATAAAGGCAATGGGCTTCAACCACGGTTAAGTGAAGAGTGATAGACTTGAACCGAGGTGATAATAAAGGAGGTGGGATCGAACCACGGCCAAATGAGGAGCGACGGACTTGAATCGAGGCTATAATAATAAGGCAGGGGCTTGAACCTTGTCGGTGGAGTGAAATGGAGACTTGAACCACGAATAGAGGCGAGTCAATCCAAATTAGGATCAGCAGCTAACCGAGCATCACAGGGAGTACCCCCAAATCGAGTATTGCCAATGAATCACTCCAGCCTGAACCACATCCAACCAGAATCATCAAAAAGACTTCCAAAATCTAGAACCAGGCGATACAGGACTGGTAGGAGAATAGGGCATTATTTTCATGACCCAAGCCTAGGGCCTAGATGTGACATGGCGAATGAGGAATCTGAAAGTACCTCAAACAAGCCTTTTAGCATTCTTTTAGTCTTTCATAGATAATGACAATAAATAAATAAGAAGAAATCATAATAGTAAATCTTCAACTTACATATGTCCAACAATACCTCTAACTTTTAGATTTAACGGGGCTAAGACAAGTCCCTAGCTCACCCTCAATCATAATAGAAAGAAATGTCATAGTAAGTGTCTAAAGATCTCAACATATCATAAGCTAGAAAGATAAAAGAGTATTGTTTCCGAAACATGGGAACTCACCAAAAGTATTCTTCAAATGAAATTTTAACTAGCCACGTGAAGGAAAATGAGGAGGAGCATCGGTCCCTACATGGTGATATCATGTAGGCAAAAGAGTATGCATTAATACTTTGAATGTACTAAGTATGTAAGCATGCATGAACATTGAGGAAACATTAAAACATTTATGTAATATGAAACATAATGCAATGCATACATAATCAATTATATAGATATTCTTTAAAATATTCATTTTGTGGAAAAATGACCATAACCGACATTTAAGACCATGCAAGCTATTACATGGAATCTAACATAACCCCCTATGTTGGCCGGGGAGACTACTTGTCGGGTAAAACTTCGTCAACTTTATTCATTTCTTTAACTTTAACTTTAAGGGCTTTCATGGATCCATTAGCCTAAGCGTACAAGAGCTCATATGTTGGCACATAGTTAATGAGACAAAGGGTTGCTATAAGGATTCCCTTACCGAATCCACCTCAATGACCCATTCGGTGCTAAGTCAATCCCACAGAATAGTTTAATACTTCAAAATAGTCATAGCATATAGCTTGAGAATTTAAAACATCATATTCGGTAAAATAGCTCATTAAAACCTTTGGTAATTCAAATATGCAAGAATTGTCCTTATTGCATAAAGAATCAATCATTCATATCATTTCATCATTCTTTCATTTTATAAGACTCCATTTTTTATCATAGATATTGCTTTCATAAACATTCATTTGGAGCCAAAGCTTTCAAGTTAAACTTCATTGAAAACATAGTAATACTAGGTGGGTTCAAATCACTTCAACTTGCAAACATATATGTAAATGAATATGCATAAATACTTTGAAATCCATTAATTAAAAATCATGCTTTAAACAACTACCATGAATTTTAAGAACCTTTAAAGAGATAAATAAAGAAATTACTTACAAACCATCAATTCATACATATGAAATCATGTTGCATCAAAATAGACCAATAATCATTAGTCTAACCATGATTCATGCTATTAAGTAAAAATAGAAATTATCCATAAGAAAATATTACTTAAAATCAAAAAATTTAGTTGAAAGAGTGTTGGACTACATGGGTGGAAGAACCCATGGATGAACACCATATAACTTAAAGTAAAGCTTAAAGAAAATAAATATAATTTATCATATAATCAAAATACTTTAGGCATGAGAGTTGAAGAAATACTCTCATTGAAACCTTACATACGCTAATATAAGATAAATAATTAAACTTCAAATACCTAATAATCTATGCATTTGGAATCATGATATGAAAACCCATAAAGTTTCATACTTGAATTAAATAGAAGACTTTGATAATTTATTTGGGCTTCATGGATGAAAGGATCCATAAATCAATACTCACATACCTTAGAGTAAAGCTTAAAGAAAATAAACATAATTTATCATATAATCAAAATACTTTAGACATAAGAGTGGAAGGAACACTCTCATTGAATCCTTACATACCTGAAATTCAAAGCGTTACTCGGAATCGAATGACTTAATAAATACTCTTAAATCCTAGCATTTTCTCCTCGCTGGAGCATTTTGTGTACTATCCGAAGTATATAAATCACCAGAATAGTATTTCTACACTACTAAGAACTTAAACTATATTTTGAGAATGAGTAAAGGAGTGTATAGAGAGAAGAGTTGTTTGAGAAAGCTTGATGAACAAAATGATGAAATAAGATGCGTATTTATAGGTGTGAAAGAGAGACCTAATAATAATTAAACTAATTATAAAGAAAAATCTAAAAATTTAATGAAAGATTGTGATGTCATGGGTGATGTCAAATGGAGGACTATTGATGTCAAATGGATCTAGATATTTCCATAGTTGGTGAGATGAAACTTTTTTAACGAAATAGCCTTTTTTGGAGTTACGCTTGAAAAAGATAACTTCCTTATTAAGATTTGGTGTCTTCATATGAATTGTTTCTCTAGAAGTCTACTTTTATGTCGTTCAAGAATCAATGGATTTGGAGCATCTTATAGTGACAAATGATTTTTCTTCTACAAATACTTCATTTCATCACAACACCATGTCTTACAATAATTAATTTATTCGACCTACTTAACCTCCGAAACATAAAATATAGTCATAAAAGTTGTAGGTAATGATGTTCGAGTTATTTAAAAATTTGAATCACTTAATTTGGACCATCCTATGAAATATTATGCCTAGAATACAAAAACTGTACCATTATAGGTATGAATAAGGGACCTAACAATAATTAAAATAATTATAAAGAAAAATTTGAAAATTTAATGAAAGATTGTGATATCATGGGTGATGTCAAATAGAGGACTATTGATGTCATGGTGATGTCAAATGGATCTAGATCTTTCCATGATTGGTAAGATGAACTTTCTTTTAACGGAATACCCTTTTTTGGAGTTGCGTTTAAAAAAGATAACTTCTTCATTAGGATTTGGTGTCTTTACATTAATTGTTTCTCTAGAAGGCTATTGTCATGACCCAACCCTGTAGGCCGTGACGGGTGCCCGAACTAGACACTCATGTATATCCCTGCTATTTGTAAGTAAATTTGTCCCATGTTTAAGTCATAGCACATCAACAGGCAAGATAATATATAAGCCGGCGAGGCTTATCATAGGCACCACTGTACATACATGTATATACAACCCATATACAACCCACAAACATGTTCACGGACCTCTAAGAGTAAGAACAGTAACATAAGGCGGGACACGGCCTCCTCCGTACCCGTGAACAAATAAATATATACATCGAGGGTTAATACCAAAACTAGACTCCGGTACAATAGAGCACTTCTGAACTGCTGAGTGGAACTCCTATGCTGACAGATCCCCAAAGTGTGTATCTATACCTGCAGGCATGAATGCAACCCTCTCGAGAAAGGAGGGTCAGTACGACATATGTACTCAGTATGTAAAGCATAGACATCATAAGGAGATTACAGTTGGATTAGGGATGCAAGGTGGAAAGTATAACATTTAACCATTTACCATACTCGCATTGTATAAAAGAAAGTCATACATATTACCATCATGTACTATGCCCGACCCGTTAGGGGACTCGGTGTACCATCTACATTATTCTGCCATCCTAAGCACATACATATTATTAGTGCTGTGGAACGTACAACCCAATTTAGTATATAGTAAGTACATGTCGAGGAACGTACGGCCTAATCCACACATCATATAATAATGCCGAGGAACATTCGGTTTGATCCACATATCATATAGTAATGTTGAGAAACGTTCGGCCCGATCCACGTATCATATACTAATGCCGAGGAACGTTCGGTCTGATCCACATATCATATAGTAATACTGAGGAATGTTTGGTCCGATCTACATATCATATAGTAATGCCGAGGAACGTTCGGCCCAATCCACGTATCATATAGTAATGCCGAGGAACATTCGGCCCGATCCACGTATTATATACCATACCCAGTCCTTTATGGGACTTGGTGTCATCATATCATCATATATCGTACCCGGCCCTTTATGGGACTCGGTGTCATCATATCATCGTATACCATACCCGGCCCTCTAGTGAGGGATTCAGTGAGAGATGTATTACAATATACACGAATAAAGTAATGAGTAACCATATACAATCTAAATTATTATTAAAGACTCAACAATGTAAGAAGATTTAGCTATCGTCTGAGGACCAGAATAGTAGTGTAGCCATTTCGAGTGCCTTATAAATACCATTACGGCCTATATCACTTAGGATCTCGGGGACCCTAGACATGTACTAAAGTAATACTAACGGTTCATAGAATTAGGGATACCCGTCGTCACATAATCCTTAGGACTAAGAGCTTATGCATCCAGTACTTCTCAACCTATGGAGTTCAAGGAAAGTAGTTCAACTTACTACAAGAGTTTGACATTCAGAAGTGAATAAGAGATACGGATTACATTTAGAACTTAAAAGTGGAGTTACCCCAGAGCTCGTATCACATTTTACTTACAATTAGGACATGCCAAAGGAAGAGAAAGAATAAGCTTTACCTAGTCTCTACTTTTCTTCAAGGAGTCATCATTTACATATATCATACTCGGCCCATCATGGGCTCGATATCATAACCTTATTATTGCATTACCTTACCATTATAGCACCACACTTATGTCTGTTATGTCCCATACTTTTGTACTTCAAAACGCTTTCTTAAGCCTCTTAAAAGTTGCCACGTGACCTAGATTAGCTACCACACTATCAAATAACCCTAAGAAAAGGAAAATAAGACACCCCGTTATAAGGAAGATTGAAAATAGGGTTATAAGAATCTGAAAAGAGTTGGAGGCCAAGTAATGAGTCATAGGACCCGATCTACTCCCGTAAGCTACCAAATTGGATGTCCTACGTAATTAATCTACTTGAGCGTCGAGCTTAAGCAGCAAAGAATACATAGGCTCTTAAAGTAAGATAAGATTATGAACCCATAAAAAGGAAGTAAGCAGGTGACAAGTAGGTGACGCACCTACTTGGGATAAGTAGGTGACTCACCTGCTTGGGGTAGACCCCATACTGCCACGTGGTAGCATGTGGGTGGCCGCATGGATGAGGTGGCACCCTAGGAGGCTGCCACGTATCACCCCTAGGGGGATGCCATATGTCACCCCTAGGGGGATGCCACGTGTCACCTCCTAGGAAGGTGTATATATTTGTGTTTTGATGACTAAGAAGTCATTATTCATCAAATTTCACTTTGAAAAAGGAAAAGAAACCCTAGGACACTAAGAGAGAGTACCTACGACCCTAGCCTCTACAAAGTAAGTTCTTTGATTTTTCTCCGTGAATTAATTATCTAAGGTATTACTCAACTAAGTAGGGGTGTTTAACAATAGAAATTGATAGTTGGGGAAGCAAGATAGGGCTGCAAACAGCCACCAAATCTCAGCCGCATCAAGGAGTTTCTGAAGTTAATTTTTAGCAAGTTTGGGAAGCCGTTTGTTAAGGTATGGCTTGATTCTCTTCTCCCATGTTTTGGTAAAGGTTTAAGCATGTTATGGGTGTATAAACATGAGTTGGAGATGTGAAATTATGGATGTTACAGCTGAAGGAAGTTGTAGGTCGTGTAGGGACTATTTTGACGTGTTCTAGTGGCTTAAAATATAACTAGTGTCGTTGTTATTCTAGTGTCATATTGGGAATTGTTTTGTGGTGTTGCGGGGCTGGAAAAATGTCTAAATATGTGTATAATTTCTTATAGTTGCATCCATATGACACCCCATTTCGTGTGGTTAAGATTTTATGAAATAAAGATTGAAAACAATATTTTGGAGTCGTAGTGTTGAGCGGGCTGTTTGGGACTTGTTTGGTGTGATGTTGAGGTGGTATAATTGTATATTGGCTGCTGGTTATTATTGTTGGTTGTTTGTACTAATTGAAAATGTAATGGGAATTTCGGATAGGGCAAGTTATAAAGGAGATGCTGTCCAAATTCTATTAACTTCTAACTAACTAATAGACTAGTCGAGACTAGTCAAGAAAGGCAAATAAGGAATTGATTTCTATGGGTGATTAGTTGTAGATTTAGAAGTTGGAAAGTTAAATATTATTAATATTAGTATTACCTTCATGTTAAATAGGTCCAGCGGACGACGAGACAAGCCGGGTTAAAAGCAATTGATAAGAGGTATGTGAAGCTACCCTTTCTTTTCTTTTGGCATGTATTCACGTTAAGTAGTGAATGATATGAGCTTGAGGGTAAGTCTACTTATAAATGCCAAGCATAATTCACAGTCCTCATTTACCTCTTGATGAAAGCACTTTTACAGTAATTGAACTAGGGCTTCTCAAGCCTTCCATACATTAGGAAGTGATGAGTATGTAAAGCTATCCTTCCTTTCATTTGACATGTCTTAAAGATAGATGATACATGATACGAGATCTAGAGTAATTCTATTCTTAAGCTATGAATACGCTATATGTCTCTTATTCACTCGTTGGTGGGAAAACTCGCATCGTAGTTGAGTCACCTTCCCTGAACCGTCTATATGTCAATTAATAATGGGATGTAAAGCTCCTATTCCTAAGTACTCTGTGATGGCAGATGTCCCTGATTTCCTTAAGTCAGTTGGCATTACCCTAAAATATGTCTATAATTCCTTAGACTTCTCTTAATGTAGACCTAGTGGCACTCAAATGGCACCTGAGATGATTATTATCCTGATCCACGAATGATAGTTCTATATGACTACCTTATTAAGTTTCAGATAATGATCTACCTGTGTGTGGTTGCCTATAACACCGAGTCCCATAATGGGCCGGGTAGGGTATGTAATGATATAATTATGACACCTAGTCCCATAATAGGCCGGGTAGGATATATGATGATATGATTATGACACCGAGTCCCATAATGGGCCAGGTAGAGTATATGATGATATGATTATAACACCGAGTCCCATAATAGGCCGGGTAGGGTATATGATGATATGACTATGACACCGAGTCCCATAATGGTCTAGGTAGGGTATATGATAACATGACTATGACACCGAGTCTTTTGTAGAGAGAAAAATATTTGAGTAGGTGAATTGTAGAAGAATGAATAGAATTAGAGGTTTAGGTTAATTTATAGAGTTGAATTAGGTTCTAAAAGCGTCTAGGTTCATTAGCTAACAATTTGGGAAAAGTCTAAAATGCCCATACTAAAAATCCAACTCAGCCAGAAAACCCTTACTAGGTCTACGACGCGGACTTGGCTCTGACCTTTTTATTTTGTGCAGTTTTTTAAGGAATCTATCTTTCGATCTACGGGTCCTAAAAATCCATCGAGACTATTTTCCTGCAAGTTTTGACCCCCTGATCGATATTCTAAACTCGGATTTTTCAAAAAGATTAAAGATAATGCATTACATGAGCGGCCTATTGCCAAGGCATTCTTAAGGCACTTGTGAGCATTTTGAGGAATGTTATAGTCACAACACCATGACTTGCAATAATTAATTTATTTGACCTACATAACCATCGAAACTTAAAATATGGTCCACAAAAGTTGTAGGTAATGATGTTTGGGTTATTCAAAAATTTTAATCACCTAATTTAGACCTTTTTATCGAGAATTGGAATATTATATAAAACGTTTTTAGGGGGTGTTACAATTATGGAGGCAAGGTCTCAAATCTATGTTACTGCCTAGCTAAGGCCTAGACTATCAGACTCAAGTTTGCTATATCAGTCTATAGAGAGCTAAGTAGTCCGAAATGACATCGAAGAAGTTTTAAGGCCCAACAGAACCAAAATCGTGCAAGTCTAAGGCAACACTAGTCTAAGTCTAGACTAAGGCCAAACATGCTTCCAAATACATAGCCACAGTTACAGTACATATCACAAGGTATGGATGATCAACAATAATGGAGACATGTTTTAACAGTCCGACAATACCCTGAAAATAACACCTAGGATATGAAATCTAGGAATTTAGCATGCTCGACATCCAAACCCCTCCAAACTCATACAATTTAGTATACAAATGCCTAAACATGCTTTGTCTAAAGAGGAAAAAACCGTAGCCTACCTATAGGTCGACCACGCACGCTCCAACTCATAGAACTGAAGCTTTTCCCTTCTAAAAGACCTCCGAATGCTGCCACTCTATCAACAATAGAATCACAATGTTAATACGGTCGTCATGACACTAAAATTATTGAATTCAAAGATGGGTAAATTTCATAGTCAAAAATCGAGAATTGCGGGACCCGCTCTGTAACTTACGAAATTGACTCCAAAAATAGGCTCCAATTACTACCCCCAGCTCATAAATGAGCCAAACGTTTAACAGATGGAATAGATAAATCTTTTCTCAAAGTTTGATGGCATATTTGAACCTTTTTTCATTTTAAAAAATAATTTAGTTAATGACGTGGTCGAATCATAATTGACCACATATACAAAATGAGCCTTTTCTCAAATAAAAATGACATAAATTAGTCAAACTTTTAACAGGTGTATAGATGAGCCTTTTTTCAAACTTCGATGGCATATTTGTGCCTTTTCCCTTTAAATATTAAAATAAGAATGAATTATATTTTTCAACTTTGGCCTTAGCAATAATTATTCTAGAATTAAAAGATATAAATAGATAAAGATTAAAGAATTAATAAGGGGTGTATATCAGTCAAATAACACTCGTAATTAATGTTTTTTAAGGGTTGTACAAAACATTATCATGACAACTAAAATGAAATGGAGGAGATATTAACAATTTGAATGATTAGGCTACAAGATACAACTACTATAAAAAGGTAGAATAAAAAATAAATTAACATTCTTAAATGATAAGCAAAGAAAAAATGAGAAAATAATAATAAGATAACGGTGCGGTCACACTAAATAGTTCGTTACACAAAATGGACTTTTCATTGCTACTTAATGATTGTCACGACCTGACCTAGGGCCTAGTCATAATACGACGATTGAAACCCCGAAGGGCTCCAACCAAGCTTTTTGTACATATCATAAGCATACATAAGGTAAAATATAAAAGCGGAAACATCATAAGAGAGTTTAAACCATGAATAGAAATCTGAAAATGTCTTTTGACAATATAGGCTCAAACATATGTCCAACTAGATGCCTCTAAATATGAGTATGGGTGGGGGCTAAGACATGTCCCTAGCTCACCCTCAATATACAACGTAAAAAAGAGTCTTTTAAAAAAAACAATAAATCATCATGTCATCATATCATCATGTATTTTATTTATCATATCATCGTATATGGTATCATATCATCGTATACGATATCATATCATTGTATACGATATCATATCATTGTATACGGTATAATCTTATCATGTATGTCAT
This sequence comes from Solanum dulcamara, assembly GCF_947179165.1. NCBI lineage: Eukaryota > Viridiplantae > Streptophyta > Magnoliopsida > Solanales > Solanaceae > Solanum > Solanum dulcamara. The sequence goes on from NC_077243.1 coordinate 49,736,064, forward strand.
CGTATTACATCCGGTTCACTACGGGGCTCGGGGTCGCAAATGTATCACTCTAATCTCATATGCATGCCTACATAAAGTATCCGGCCCCTTTAGTGATGGACTCGGTGAATGGAGTGGTGTGCGTCTATAGCGTATTATCATAATATACATACCTTACCCGACCCTCTAAGGAGGGACTCGATGTTCCTTCCTTATTTTGCCACATATACTATCATATTACAGCCGGCTCGAGACTCGGTGAATAATTGTATCGTCATAACATATAACATATATCATACCTCATGTACGGCATCATCTCCTCGTGTATGGAACTATACATATCTGGCCTGGGATGCGGTGGAAGAAGTAGTAAAGCTGCACCCGACATAATATCCGGCCCATCGTGGGATGCAAAGAAAGAAGGATTACAACATGCACGAGTAGAGTAATGATAAACTATGTGCAACTAAGTCACCCTCTGAGACTCAATGAAACACTCTAGTGAACCGTCACCTGAAGACCAAGAAGGTACTCATCCAAAGTGCCCTTTAGATGTCATTAATGGTTACATCAATTGGGGCATCAGGAATCACAGACATGCATCAAGACAATGCTACATAGATTATGCAATCAGAAACATGGTTTATGTAATCAGAGACATGGTTATGCAATCAGAAACATAGTTATGCAATCAGAGACACAATTATGCAATCAGAGACATTGATCATTTCAAAGCCTTCAGAAAAGGAGCTTGTATCTCCACTTACTATTCATTATATAGCAGGCTCGAGAATAATAGTTTGACTACTTTCAGGCTTTTAATGGTCAGAAGTGACTACAAGTCACGAATTATACTCAGAGCTCATAATTGGAATTTTCTCCAAATCTATATCATATATCATTTCACTTAAAATTAAGTCATTGCAAAGGAAAGAAGAGATAGGCTTTACATGTACTAGTTTTCATCACATAGAAGACTTAAAGGCAATGACTCAGTTATTGCAGGAGTTCTAATATCAAGAAGTAAACGAGAGTCTATACTCATACTCAGGGATTTACGAATGGATTAAATCCCAAATGTCATATACATATCATTTATATCTTACATCTACGACATGCCAAAAGAAAAGAAGAATAGCTCTACATACTTATTCCAAAAATGCGCCAAAAGAAAGCTTCACATACCTTGTATGAATTATTCCTTATCATTCTTGCCTCACCGTCCTTTGAACCTATTCAATATGAAAGTAATATGAATATCAACCCCTTTTACTTTTCATCACCCTAGGTTACACCTTAGTGTTAATGGAATCTATTTCCTTAGTCGTTTCCCCGACTAGTTCTATTATTCGCTAAGGCGTCGATAAAAATTGGGCAGCACCTCCCCTATAATGTGCCCTATCCAAATTTCCAATTAGGTCCCTAAGACCTACAGCCAACCAACAACAACAACCTGTAGCAATTCACACCAACAATATACAACATAACTCCAAACGACTTATTCAAAAATACAATATCACAGTAGGGCATCTAGCCTTTATTTTGTAACGCCTTTCATTATACGCAACGAGAGGTCCTGTAGCTGTAACCAGCATCATCCACATTCCTTTTAGAATGCATTTAGGCCCTGCAACAATACATTACACCCCTGTAGCAACAACTCACTCAAAACTATCAAAATGTGAATTCTGGACAACTTACTGTTTTACCTTGTCGCTTCGTTTCAAAGGAGTAATTGAGGGTAACAGGATTTACGTCCTCATGAAAGTTATAGAAATGTGTCTTAGGGTCTCATACAATTTTGAATCACCCCTACCTCAATTCTTTACAAAAAGATATGCCGAAAACACCAACAACAGTCCATGTAAGATTTCCAAAACCAAAATCTAGGCAGTACCTCCTCTATAATTCATCACCCTTTTTCGAGAAGCTAAAGGCAAAACTGAATTTTAAAGTCTACATGAAAGTTATAGAAATATGAAATACCTTTCCAAAACATATTTAATCACCCTAAACGAAGCTATACACAATAAGTTATACCAATATTACTAACAACTGTCCCCTCCAAAAATGGGTTTGTTAACTAGTTTTTAACATTTTCCCTCTTTGTTCTTTCAACTTTCTCTCAAGTTCCAAGCTGAAGAATTAATTCCGTAGACATCGTAAGATACATATATACACCTCCACGGGGTTGAGGAACATCGTATATAATTAATTCACGGAGAGAAAATTAGAAACTTACCTTAGTTTTTCTCTTAAGCCGTGGCTGCCTTCTTTGGCTCTCCAACGTTTTGCTCTCTTCCTTTCTCTTATGTTTGCAGAACTTTTGGATAAAAAACTTACCTTAAGAGTCACACAACAAAAATACATGGGCTTCCTTGGAGGTGACACGTGTCAGCCCCTTAGGGTGACACATGTCAAGCCATGATTGGCCACCATATCATGCTACCAACTAGGAGATGCCACATGGCAGTGGGGTCCACCACCCAAGCAGCTGCATCACCTACTTGACCCTAAGTAGGTGCATCACCTGCTTGCTTGAGGTGCAGCTATGTGTCGCTCCCTCATTAGCTGCTACATGTCGTATTTTCTCCTTCCTCGCGGGTTCGTAATCTCGTCTTATTTTAGGAGCCTATGTAATCCATACTACATAAGCTTGGTATGTCCTTAAGAAATCCAAGCGTATACGACTTCTAAATTAGTATCTTACATAGGTAAATCGAATCCTACGACTCATTACTTGGCCTCGAATTCCTTCTGGATTCTTATGACTCTATTTCCAACCTTCTCTACTATAGGGTATTACATTCTCCTTTTCTTGGAGTCGTTTGATAGTGTCGTAGCTTATCTGGCTTACATGATGGCTTCTAAGAACTTTAAGAAGACATTCCGAGCTCGAGATTGCGGGGTGTAACATCAAATCTCATTGAATACATACATAACATAAGATCATAATTTCATATATCTTAGTCATGATCATAGGTTTGAAATTATACAGTAGATCATTTTTTATAACATAAGTGCAATGCGGGTATTGTCCTTCCACATTACAAATTATACATACATTGTTCATATTATTAGGACTTAAGGCACCACATTGGACCCTAGATCACCCTTTCCATAATTTATATGAAAATTGTCATTGAAAACATACATATAGTCCATGATCATAGTTGAAATACATAATCATAATTCATATTTGGAAATTCATGATCATAGCTTATACTTGAAATTAGGGTAAGACATGAATGCATGATCAATTGACTTGAAAATCATGAAATTGACTTGAAAACATGCATGATTATAAACTTACTTTCAGCCCATACATAATTCATGTAGATAATATTATTAGAAAGTATAATTTAAAATACTCATAATTTTCATCATGAACCCTAGAGATCAAAATAGGAGAATTCATGAAAAACTCTTCAATTTATTCAATAACCATCAATTTATATCAAAATAGACTCATGATCATACTTTAAATTAAAATTCTTGCAATTGGAATAGAGATCACAAAACCCATAAAATACCATACTTTAATTTGATAAAAAACTTTGAGAAATTGATTAGGCTTCATGGATGAAAGAATCAATGAATCAATACCCACATACCTTGAGTGAGAACACCAAATAATTGGAAAAACTTGAGAGTTTGATGGAGAAATTGAGTAGATTACTTGAATTCTTCAATGGAAACCCTTGAGAGCCTTTTTTATAGAGAGAAATATTTGATAGATGAATTGTACAAGAATGAATAGAATTAGGGGTTTAGGTCAATTTATAGAGTTGCATTAGGTCCTAAAAACGTCTAGGTTCATTGACTAATAATTTGGGAAAAGTCTACAACACCTTTTAAAAAAACTCAACTCGGCCAGAAAACCTCCCAGGTCCGCGACGCGGACCTATCGCGGACTCTGCTATTTCGTGAATTTCTTAAAAATCTATCTTTCAATATATGAGTCCTAAATATCCACCGAGACCATTTTCCTGCAGGTTTTGACTCCCTTATCGATATTCCGAACTCAAATTTTCTAAAAAGATTAAGAATAATGCATTAAATGAGCGGTTTATTCCCAAGGCGTTCTTAAGACATTTGTGAGCAATTTGAGGGGTGTTACAATGATGAATATGAATGATACGATACAATAGGATAAATTTTAAGTAATAATTAAATAAGCATGGTATTTAAACTAACAATTTAATACAACACTTGACAACCATCTAAACAAGGTCTTAGCAAGTTCTTTTTTTAACAATTTTTGAGCTCATGGCTCCTTTATTATTAACTTAATAAAAAGACCACTACAATAAAATTAATGGACTCAAGTTAGACCAAAATGAAAATAAAGTTATCTGAAAAAAGATTCAGTGCATAAGGACCCTGAATCAGACAAAAGGTAAGACCCTAAAATGTAGGGTTTTCTGCAAGGGATCTTCAATCCTAAATTCCTTTATATTCTTTTTCGGATCATCAATCAGCTGGATCGTGTCATTAGGATGAGCTTATCTTGCAACTCACAGAAGTAATTGTGTTTCTCTTTTGTTTGTTTCTTATTCATAGGAAAGTTTTTCACTCATTAATGCTTTGTTTTCCTCCTGTAGATGAGTTTTCCAGTGGATCGGAGTTTCCCATGAGCCCAAAAGAGGTGTAAAGTCATGTGCTTGGTGTTTCAGCTATAAGTGAGTCCATGTTTCCTTTTTTTGATTTGTTCTAATGTAGTCCTCTCATTTTCATGTTTCTATGGGTCAAAGTAGAAGTGGAGGTCTCTTGGTTATTCTTGATCTCCTTTCCTCGTAGCTTTTATCCAAGTGCAAGTGTATCAGGCTCATCCCGACTCTAGCTCTGTACTAATAATTAATTTCATAAATCTCCAACTTATTAAGGGTACTTGATAGACATGCCAATAAACTTAGGGAAATTGTAACATATATATCTTCATGTGTTACGCCCTAAACTCAAGGAGCACAATTGGTACCTAATGCCAAAACTTAGACCAAATACGACTCTACTGAACCACTTGCTAATGGCTCATGGTAGCCACACATAGTCAAGAAAATAAATAAGTATATATTGGCTTAAAAATAAGACCTCGGTCGGCAAGGCCCCAGTCAATAACTCCATAAAGAAAATAGCTACTCCCAACGGTTTATTTAAATCAATAACCAGCTAGTACATAAACCTGTTTGGGCCGTCAAGGCTACCATAGTATCTACGAAATATGGGTCATCAAAGTGATAACGCTCAAATACACTTTTTATAGTTCAAAGTGTAGGCGATCATTGTCAATAAAAATACTCAACTAAGAGTCGGGATCAAATCCCACAAGGAATGATTTTGGAATAGAATTCAAGTATGAAGTACGTAAGTGCTCTAAATTATTGTATATTTAGAATAATAAAGACATGACATAATATAAATTCGTAAGTTTCAAGTAACAATTTAAGAGAGAGGTTAATAGATTGTCACTAACGAAATCAATGGTAATGGAGATCAAACAAGTTTTAGGAGACTTCTAGGGTAGGTGCATAGTTAGACATGTAGTATGAATATGGATAAATGCACAACTCAATTTCACTAATTTTCAACAGATATGCTAGGTTAAATAATCATACGACAAGTATTTTTCAATCACTAATCGTCTATCCATGCATGTCCTCTCGAATCTTAACATGGGTTCTAACGTATTTTAATCTAATACCTAGAAAATTCTCCTCTCTCGAGAGATTTACAATTGACAAGCATATATAAAAGGCTATTTGCTAATTCAACCACTTCATATAACATTCTCAAGCCAATATGAAGATATAATATAGAATTATGTTTGCAACCATAACTCATGAATGAAAATATGTTAAATTAATAAAACCCATATCAAATTAATAAGTATTGAGCTGATACAAGAACCCAAATTCAAAACTACAAGTCAACTACATAAGCACTCCTTAGAGGAATGGCTTTTAGCTACACATTGCAAAATTGAAAGAAATTTTACCAAAATAATTGTCTTCCATTGAATTCAGCAAGATTTCACTTCAAATTTCAAATGCCCAAAGCTAGATTTCCCCTAATTCACCCAAAAGAAAGTTCAAAACCCCAAGTAAAAGGAATGTTTTATTCTCTAAGTTCACACTAGTACAAAGAGTACCACATTTTCTCTTCTCCATATTATTATACATTTCCCAAAAATAGGCTAAAAAGTCATGCATATATCACTTCGGCGATGTTAGTCATGCACGCCGAAGTGATCGGCGAGTAGCCTAAGGGAGTGACATCTCTCACTTCAAGTCATTAATCCTTCAGTCCTTAGGCTGACTGGTTGGCGAGCTCAATTGAGATCCCGGACAGATTCGACTAGTTGCTAGCTAGAGTTCCACTTCTCCATTTTCTTGCTCAGTCTACTTAGAATCTGCAAAACTTTTATCCTACTTGCCGTTTTGTTCGTTTACTTAAGCAATATCTTCAAGTCCTTTTTGTAAGAACGATCGGGCTAGACATTTGTGTTGGTGAATCACCTTTCAAGATCCTGGCTCCCTGGCCTTTTTTGATAGTAGGACTTAACTTTCAATCCTCTTTAGCAATTATGAGGTTCATTTGGTGAGTCACCAAGGGACTCTTTTGCGAGCTCTAGTTCTATTTTCCTACATTTTTGCCACCTTTTGGCTCTTTTCTTCAAAGTAGTGCCAATGCCTTTTCCTTGATCCCTTATATTTGTAAATCAATACTTTAATGTCAGTTTTGGACACAATATAGGCAAAGAGGACACTATTTCATTAGATTTTAAGCCCTAAATGAGTCGAAATTCTCGATTCATGAATACCCTAACTTAAATTTTTGCTTGTCCTCGAGTAAACCAAGAAACAAGTCACTTCAAAACCAATGTCTACAAATAGTACTCATTGAGAACTAACATAAAAGTGCAAACAAGGTTCAATCTCAATATGCAATGTTCAATTATGCACTCAATGCTTCAAACGATGACTAGCCAATCTTAATTAGAGTTCATGCTCACAAGTGTTCACTTCAAATGCAAATTCATGCTCAACGAATGTATTAGAATGCTCTCACATCAAGAATAATTCCATGCTCTCTCAAAGCCAATCAAAGACTATATTTAAGGAATCGAAAACAATTCTCACACTCCTAAAGAATTAAACATGCACAATTTCATCCATATGCTTGCCCGTATTTTCCAACCAGCCTATCAATTGGCTCATGTAAGATCAAGAATGTCTTTCAAGAGTTGTAATAGGGATGAGCGCATGGGTATGATCATTTTGATTTAGTGACTCACTCTTTTTAAATCATGGATCAAATTCACTTCTGTTCCTTTTCCAATATTTCCTCATATTCATGAATCATCCTTGGTCTATTCATAACACACAAACTCACTATTATAGATTATTGGAAACCCCTTTTATTTCTAAAATGAAACACAACAACCTTGGCATTCCAACACGGACATCAAATATAATTCTACAAATTAAGCTCGTGTACAATGATTATTGTACTCAAAATTGACATTTAACTAGTCATAATGAGATACCAAGAGTCCACATAAGACTTAAGCAACTCATATTACCTCAGGACTCACACAAAAATGTCGTTCATCAAGAGAACTAGTCAAGTCATCGATATTGATCAAAACCAACTCTCAAATATACAAGTGAACATTATTCAACATCCATAGCAATTTAAGAGGGAGAACAAGTTCCAATTGTTATATCCCGTATTTTATACGGTTGGATATTTAAAGGTAGCCGTGGTAAGGTTAAGGGAATGACCATCTTTCAATTTTTTTTATACAAGTTAGTTATGAATATTATTTATAAACATTAATAGTGTGAAAATATTGGGAAAGGCAAAGGGCAAAAAGGAAAATTCGCTAAGTGGCCTATGGTAATATTGTGGAAGGCTAGGGGTAAAACGGAAATTTCGCAAAGTGTTCAAGAAAATTCATGTAGGTGTGGGCCCCACATGCCACATGGCAGCCCTCCATTGGAGGAGAAAGAGGTGTTGGCCCAATGAAGGATTGACACTTGTCACCACTTAGGGCTTGACATGTGTCACCACTTAGGGGTCGACATGTGTCACCCCTTAAAGTAGACTATATATATATCTATATGTTGATGAACTTTTAGTCATCTTATGACTCATTAAGTTCCATACATTTCTAGAAAAGAAGAGAAGAGAAGAGAAGAGAAAGCTTAAACTAGAGAGAGAGCTACGGATTCGGGAGAAAAAGAGGTAAGTTATCCGATTCTGTTCCAAAAAATAATTATATAGGGTATACCATGATGTAATGAATGTGTTGGTAATGAAAATGTATGGTTTGTAGCAGCCCAAAACGTCACCAAACAGCCCCAAAGTTTTAGCCGCGCTAGGCGAGCTTCTGAGGCAAGGTTTGGTGAGTTTGGCGAGTTTCGGGAAAGGTAAGGTCTCTCCTTTCAAATTTGAGTTTATGATATTTTTATGAGGTGTATTATATGTCCTAAATATGGATGTAAGTATAGAAAATGTATAAGGATGCTTGATGTTAGAAACCACTAAATGGAAGTCGTAGTAGTTAAATCAAAGTCGCGTAGTGTGTTGTCGTTATGGTGATGCGGTTGCAGATGGTTGGGTTGCGTGTTGTAGGGATTGAAAGTGTTTTAAAAAGGGTGTGGGTGATTCTGTTTTCAGCCACACGGCCCCCCGATTGGTATGGTTAAAGATTTTATAAAATAAAGGTTAAAAACTCTATTTTGGTATCATAGTTTTATGCTAGTTGTTTGGAGCTTGTGTTGTGTAAAGTTGAGGTGATTTGATTGTATATATACTACTGGTTGTTGTTGTTGATATGATTGTTGACATGGTGGCCGAGTTGATATCTTGGGGATGGTGTATTTATAGGGGAGATGCTGCCGAAATTTCGGCAGATTAGAAATTAATTTGTTTGAAGGATTAAGACAAGTATATGGTGGTGAATCTAATGACTATGTCAACTCTCTTGAATGTAGAAAAACAAGTTGGATGCATAAGCGTAGCTAGTAAGGCGCGACACAGGTATGTAAAGCTAACCGTTCCTTCTTTTGGCATGTCTTTGGCATAAGTATGTAAGGCTTACCCTTTTCTTTCAAGGCATGATTCCGATGTTATGGTTTCATAAGTGCTTCCATATTTTCTTTGTTTTCAAAAGCTAGGTGTCAATGGTCCCAAGGAAATGACTACTTTTCCTATAACCCGTTAATGTTTTCCAAAATGTCTATAGTTTTTCAAAATAAAGGTTTATAGTATTACAAGCTTTTATGACAATAATGATGGATATGTTTTACAACGACATTGATGATGTCGAGGATGAGAATATGTCTATGATGGCTATGATAAGAACGGCTTCATGTATGTAAGGTTTACCCTTCTTCCTTTTGGCATGTTTTGACATAAGTATATAGAGCTACCCTTTCTTTTGGCATGATTTTTATGAAACAAGTATATGACATTTTATACAATTTCAAGGAAGTCCTATTCGTAGAGCCACTAGGATGGCCAATTTTCTTGAGTTTTCAAAGGATATTTTCTCGTTCTTAGATACGTGTATATGATTTCAAAAGTTTTATTTTGATATAATCCATGGTAATTTTTGAAAGGTACTTGACATGACTCTTGTCTTGAGTTTTTGAATCATAGCTCATTCCGATTATTCTACGAGTCTTGAAAATTGGTCCTATGTGCATATGTATACGATTTGGCGCCTTACAAAATTGTGACCTTCTTCTATGTTCTCTTAATATTATCCTTCGTTGATAGTCTCATCTTATAATAATTGTTCCTTCAAGGCGAGACAAAGCGACCATGGTTAGTCTATAATACAATCGGAGGTTACCGACCTTCCGTTACTCCGATAAATACATGACTTTTATTAGGCTCTTGTGCATGCTGTCTATAATATATGTATATGTATATGGGGGATATGGGGAGGTGTATATATGGCGCTATAGACGGATTCCCACCTGATCAGTTGGAGTAATTTTCATCCCGAACGCAGAATGCCTGGATGCGGGACATATGTGGGCGAGCCGACGTTGTTCGGTGCTATGACTTTTATTTTCTATGTATATGAAAAAGAAATGTTTTTAAAGATAAGATAAGCATGCATGACATTCGGCTTGAAAGACACTCATATGTACAGGTTACTTCTCTACCTCATGATATGTTCTATATTTCTATTCTGTTATTATTCATATTTATATTCCTTACTATGTTACTATTCATGACTTACATACTCAGTACAAAGCTTGTACTGACCCTCTTTTGTTCGGGGGCTGCGTTTCATGCCGCGCAGGTACACCCACATGAGTAGAAGCTATTGTAGAAGATGTTCCAGTAGGGTTAGCAACTCTACTTGTTCCTAGAGTGCTGCCGAGTCAGAGTTTATGCGCTATGATGTTTCATTTGAAGTTAGAGACTTTGCAGACAGAGTCGTGGGTATAGAGTGTCAGCTTTGTAAGCGGCGTCACCAGACGATATGTTATTATGTCGTATGTCACGAGTTTTATGGGATGATAGATTTTGAAAAAAATAATTCAGGAAGCTTAGTTATGTTTTTCATTTCTTATTGATGTAAAAGTCTAAAGAGATTAAGTATGTACTATAAAGCAGCGGGTTCGCTCGGCTCCAAGCATAGGGTCGGGTGCCCATCACACCCTATTAATATCGGGGTGTGACACCAATACCATATATATACAACCTATCAAAATAGAAAATTTATATTTACAACTCAAGAAGTAATAACATCATCAAAATATCAAAGGTAAAGTCAGTACAACCCAAAAATAAAGTAACTACAAATAAATGCCTAGGTACCTAAGGTACGCTCACCCTTCCAAAAAAAAAGAAGTGTCATTGCAAAATAAGATATAAATATAAAAGAGAGATAGAGATAAGGATCCACCTATCAGGCTAAGACTAAGGAGATAGCTGGACCACAAACGCATTCTTAACTAGGGCATCGACCGGTGTCTCTCTAGGAGGATAGAGGTTGGCTCAGGATCCTCAAAAGAACGTGCAACAGCCAACTGAAGCTGGACGACCTCAAAATTTGTGTGGACCTCATATTTGTCCTTTGTCCAATGCTCTGTCTCACCTATATCCTCCTCATCAGTCTCAAAAGTATAGATGGATCATCATTAATAGCATCGTCATCAGCTCTGGGCAAAGAGGATGGATAGACCTTAAAATAACCCCTATCCATGTACCGGAGGTAAATATGAAATAAGAATCTCGGAGGCGTCAACACCACCCCACAACATAGAGATGTTCATGGAATTGAGCTCATCCACATCCCTTTTCAAATCACGAATATCAGCCCATAGGGCTACCAAATCAGTTGAGAGGCCCTCTTCCTTCTTCAACTCCAGTGGTGAGAATGTCCAAACAAAGTACAAACTCAGTCAAAGTAGGACATTGTCCCATCACCTTTTCCTGTATAAGGGAAAGGGAAACCTCAATAGATGTTGCAATCATAGTGCGAACAACAACCTCAAGGCTTGAGGCCTTCACATCTACCAAATGGGAAATGTTGCCTATCTAATAAAGCATGGCCTGTGTATATGGAGGTCAAGATATAGAAGTAGGTGGAGGAACTATAAAAGTATAAGTGGTAGTAGATGTATCTGGTGCAGTAGGAGCGGAAGGAGTAGTACCTACCTCTAGAGACTCCGTTATATCTATCGGTGTCAGTTTTTGTCGGGCCTCAATATCTCTCAAATACTCCACTTCAATCTGATGAATGTCACTAGATGTGGTAGGGTCCACTCTCATATATATAGCCTCTCTAAATGAGACCCTAGCCTGCTCACACATATTAGTGATAAGAACGTGGAAAGGCATAATAGACGGGATGGAAAAAATTACCTTTCTATTGACCAAGAACAGTCCCCAATGCAATACCACTTGCATCAGATATAAGCTCAAAAGGAATACTCTTATCTCGAGCAACAATCATCGGAGCAGACACAAGCTTCTCCTTTAGACATAAGAATGTTTTGACATAAGCATCATCAAATTCAAACACACTTTCTTTTTCAAGAAGTTTGCAAAGAGGATATACCACTTTAGAGAAGTCTTTAATAAACCTTCGATAGAAACCGACGTGGCAAAGAAGCTTCGGACACCCTTTACCTAAATAGAAGGAGGCAACGAGCAATAACTTCAACTTTTGCTTGATCAACTTGGATGCCATCTCCCAAAATTTTATGGCCCAACACGATGCCTTCTTTCACCATAAAGTGACACATCTCCTAGTTAAGCAAGATATTTGTTTCAACACACCTTTGCAACACTCGCCCAAGATGTTCAAGGAAAGCTTCAAATGTATCCCCACAACTGGAAAATCATCAATAAAGACATCCATTGTATCTTCTATCATATCAGCGAAAATAGATAGCATACACCTTTGAAAAGTCACAGGAGCATTGCATATACGGAAAAGCATACACTTGAAAGCAAAGGTACCATATGGAAAAGTGAAAGTAGTCTTCTCTTGGTCTTCTAGAGCAATGAAAATATTATTATACTCAGAGTAACCATCCAAAAAGCAATAGCACTCACGACCCACGAGTCGATCCAATATTTGGTACATGAAAGGTATAGGAAAGTGGTCCTTTTCTGTGCAAGCATTTCACTTTTGTTTGTCCATAGATACCCTCCAATTGTTCACCAGCTGCATTGATACAAGTTCATTCTTTTCATTTGGCATGATGGTCAGGCAACTTTCTTGGGGACACATTGCACCAAGCTCACCCATTTTTTATCCATAATGGGATAGAGAACACCCACATCAAACCACTTGCTTATTTCTTTCTTTACAACCTCTTGCATTGAAGGATTCAACCTCCGTTGGTGTTTGATACTCGGTTTACTATCACTAGCCAACTGGATCTTTTGTGTGCAAATACCAGGAGGAATTTCCATGATATCGGCAATTGTCTACCGGTTAGCCTTAATAATTTTTTTAGCACACTAACAAGCACTTGTACTTGCAAATAATTCAAACCTGCTGCAATAATAATAAGCAACGTACTATTTCCCCCCCAAAAAATAGATCAAAGATAGGAAGAGAGTACCTTTAACTCGAGATTTGATGGCTTATCAATGGACGACTATGTGGGTGTAGTTTCTCTATTCTTTAAATAAATATCTGGCTTGATGATATTTTTGGGATAAGACCTAATACCCGAGCGAGAAACCACAACCTCATCATAATTGAGAATCTCTTCCCCATCAAACTTTAATAATATCGTAGCTAATAATTCCCCAACACTAGAAATCTTATGCACACTCGCAACCGCCTCATATATTATATCAATGAATGATATCACATGAAGGTCATTTGGTTGCTTCATAGACTTGCAAACATTGAAGGTAACTTCTTCACCATTAAATTGGAACTTTAATTCACCGCTTTCCACATCAATAACGACTCTACCGGTAGCCAAGAAAGGCCTACCGAAAATAGTAGGTACCTCATCGTCTATCTCACAATCAAGGATCATAAAATCAGCCAGAAAGATATAATTATCAACTTTTACCAAAATATCATAGAGGATGCTGGGGGATGCTTTATAGAATGATCAGCCATAAGGAGCCACATTGTGGTTTGCTTAGGCTCATCCAAACCAAGTTACTTGAATATAGCATAGGATATAGACTTTATACTCGCACCCAAGTCACAAAGTTCTTTAGAAAATTGATATAACCTAATGGTGAAAGGAACAGTAAAAGCCTAGGGATCATCCTTCTTTACGATAACATTTCTTGACATGATGGTGATACAATTATGAGATACCTCGATAGTCTCAAAATCCATGCTCCATTTTTCATCACCAATTCTTTCATAAACTTAGCATAAATGAGCATCCCTAATAATGCCTCAACCAATGGAAGATTGAAAGAAAGGGTCATAAATATGGAAAGGAACTTTTCAAATTTAGCGTTTTCATCGTTCTTGTTCAATCGGTGAAGGAATGGAGGCTTTATCTTGAGAAGTGTCTTTATACAAACCACGAGTGGAACCACTGCCACATTAGACTTTTCAACTCCACCTGGATTAACAATCGTCGGTGTGTCATTCACTTCATCAGATGCGTCATTGTTTAACTCTTCGGTTAATTTATCACTTTAAAAAACAATGACCTTCCCCTCTCTTGAGTTGGCTGCTTTATCATTGGGTACCTCATTTCTGACAATCTTTCCACTCCTAGTTAATATCGCCATACATTATGCATTGTCGTTCTTTAAATTAGCCACCATATTACTTGGGAGACCACTCTTAGGCCTCAAAAATCAAATGGGCTAAAATTTAGCCCATTTGGGCCTCAAGTTGTTTGATCGACACACCAAATGCAAGGTAACCATTTGGTTTAATAAAGAGAAGTTAGATTTCATCTGTTTGAGTACCTTTTTCGAACCTTCTATCTTGTTGAGAATACGAGCAAACATGTCCTCAGTATAGAAACTCTCGAGATTACTATTTAATTGTTTAGGCTTTGGCCGATCATAAGGAGGAACATACCAATCTCGCTCACCATGGTTTTCTCTCTAAGTGTTGCATCGATCACACCAATCCCTTTCATATTCTGTCCAACCACCTTCTCGATCTTTATTCCAACCTTGATTTTCTCCCAACCTTGGATAAGTCGGTTGTGAACCCCCCGGTTGATTTGCTAAAAATTTTATCAAACTTGACATCCTCTGGGCTCAACCCAATATTAAAATATTTTGCATTCACAGTTTCATATCCTCTACCTTGACATGTTTAGAGAGCAAATCAATTTGAGTCGTCATTTTTGGCATATTCTCATCTCATTCATGGTTCTTTTCTAGTTGTTCCTTAGTCAACCCAACATTGAAAGGAGACACATGGTCCTCTGTTGTGTGCCGTGCACAGTTGATTTTAGTTATTTCATCAAGCAATATTGATGTTACGGTGAATGGTTGGCACATAATAAAACCCTTAATAAGTTGATCAACCATACCTTTGTTCACTGTATCAAGGCTATGATAGAAATACTGCAGCAACACGTTGTTCGGTAGCCCATGAGTAGGATATTACAAGAGCAACTTTTGGAACCTTAGCCAAGTCTCATGTATTGGTTCCCCATCCACTCAATTGATGCTTTGGATTCTATCCCTCAATTTTAGCATCTTGGAAGGGGGAAAGAACAGTTCATAGAAAGCTTTCATGAGTTCATCCCAAGAAGTGATTGAATCCCTTGGTAGCTCGGCTAACCAGTTGGTTTCTCCTATTTGAGAGAAGGGAAAAAATGGCAGTCGAATTGACCCCTGTGAGATATTCTTGAAAGAGAAATGAGTACACATATCCATAAATCGGATATGGTCATGAGGGTCTTCATGAACAAGTCCCCAAAAACAACCTTTCATTTGAAGCAATTATAGCATCGTACCGGTCACATGGAAGATTGCATTACCCAGAGTTGAGGGTAACCTTATTGCACAGGCACTACCCATTTGGTCAACATTGACATCACTCATGTTCTCAATTTCATCATTTTGGCCATGTAAACCCGCAGTGTTACTCATGTGAACACTCATATCATCACCTAACAGAAAAAATAAGAAAACATAATAAGGGAGTTCTACTACAAATAAACTAGATCACAAATAAACTTCAATAAAAGAATTCTAATCACCGTTCCTCAGCAACAATGCCATTTTTTATAATGCTTAAATACACTTTTTATAATTCAAAGTGTAGACAATAATTTTCAACAAAAATACTCAACTAAGAGTCGGGATCGAATCCCACAAGGAATAATTTTAGAATATAATTCAAGTATGAAGTACGTAAGTGCTCTAAATTGTTCTAGAGTTAGAATAATAAAAATGCGACATAATATAAATTGTAAGTTTAAAGTATCAATTTTTGAGAGAAATTTAATAGATTATCACTAATGAGATCAATAGTAATGGAGTTCAAACAAGTTTTAGGAGACTGCTATGATAGGTGCGTAGTTAGACATGTAGTACGAATATGGGTAAATGCACAACTCAATTTCACAAATTGTCAATGGATAGGCTAGGTTAAATAATCATACGACAAGTATTTTTCAATCACTAGTCGTCTAGCCATGCAAGTCCTCTTGAATCTTAACATGGGTACTAACGTAAATTAACCTAATCCTTAGCAAAACTCCTCTCTCAAGAGATATTTACAATTTGACAAGCATATATCAAAGGCTTTCATAACATTGTCAAGCCAATATGAAGATACAGTACATAATTATGTTTGAAACCATAACTCATGAATGATAACATGTTAATTAATAAAACCCATATCAAATTAATAAGTATTAAGCTGATACAAGAACCTAAATTCATACCTACAAGTCAGCTATATAAGCACCCCATTAGAAGGATGGGGTTTAGCTATACATTGCAAAATATAAAGAAGTTTTACCAAATTATTTGTCTCCCATTGAATTCAGCAAGATTTCACTTCAAATTTCATATGACCAAAGCTAGAGTTTCCCAAATTCACCCAAAAGCAAGTTCAAAAGCTCAAGTTAAAGGAAAGTTTAATTTTCTCAGTTCACAACAGTGCAAAAAGTACCATATTCTCTCTCCTCTAGACTATTTATGCGTTCCCTAAAAATAGGCTAAAAAATCATGCCTAGACCACTTCGGCGATGTTAGTCATACTTGTCGAAGTGGGCGATGAGTCGCCTAAGAGAGTGGCTTCTCGTACTACAAGTGATCAATCCTTCAATCCTCAGTCTAACTAGTCGGCAAGCTAAATTGAGATCGTAGATAGATCCGATGAGTCGCCAGCTAGAGTTTCACTTCGCCATTTTCCTGCTCAGTCTACTCAGAATCTTCAGAACTTTTGGGCGAACTCAGTCGAGCTCTCCGTCTAAGTTTGTGGGTCCCCTTCCTCTTATCCTACTTGCATTTTGGTCCTTTACTTGAGCAACATCTTCAAGTCCTTTCTGCGAGCACGATTAGGCTCTCTATTTGCATTGGTGAATCGCCTTTCTAGCTCCTGGCTTGCCGACCTTGTTTGATAGTCGGCCTTAACTTTCAATCCTCTTTGGCGATTATGAGGTCCACTTAGCGAGTCGCCAAGGGAATCTTTATGAGAATGAGTGTTATTTTTCTTCATTTTTGTGACTTTTTGGCTCTTTTCTTCAAAGTAGTACCAATGCCTTGCCCTTGATCCCTTATATCTGCAAATCAACACTTTAGTGTTAGTTTTGGACACAATATAGGAAAAGAGGATTCTATTTCATTAGATTTTACACACTAAATGAGTCAAAATTCCTGACTTATCACAAAGCCACCATGATCTCTATACAGAAGCTAAAAATAGTTACATATCTAATTTGAATATCAAACAACTATCAAACTACAACTAATAAGCACACAAGGCCAACATGTCCAATAACGTGGCTATACAACCCAACACACTAGTCTACAAGCCTTTATGAATATAATACTTAGACGAGATAGGGCCCCGACCTACCTAAAATCTATAACCAGAAAAACAAATAAACCTCTGAGACTCTAGCGACCCTGAATGGAAAGAAGCCAACCAACCCGGTGAAGCTCGGCTAAGCTACTGGCCAAATATGTCTTAATTTTACTCAAATTTTGTAGGCTCAATGTACTGCCCTAAGGCAATGGGGCGTTAGTGTGAAATAATGTACTTATCCTATAAGGCAAATTGAAAGTTGAAACTGAACTATAAATACTGAATGAAAAGGGCAGGGGTGAAATACAAGTACAATAACTTCCCTTCCTGCAATAAGAATCATCTATAGCACATAACAAACAATAACCTTACCTATTCCCCTTAAGCCCTGCAGGTACATACAACATACAATTTCCATAAGTCCTCGTAAGTGAAAACAGTCGCTAAATACCCATACTGACCCCCTTACCTAGAGAACATACATGTGCCATGAATCGATGCAATCTCAGGCTTTGTGGTATAATATATATATATATATATTATTCCATAGGTACAACCTTTCCATCCCGTAGACTCGGTCTACCCAGCCTCGTAGGCTTGATATAATAATCAATATATATGCTCAAGAACTCTAGTGTTTACTGAGGCCAAAACAAGATCATAGAGGTTACTAGATGATAAAACATCACAACAATAACAAGTAATCATAATTGATCAAAACACAATTATACCATGCTCTTCTAGGCCACTAGGCAAAGAGTAGAGTGTCGTTGATATGTACAATTTCATATGGTGGTAGCCAACTCAATAAGATAAGGCTATATGTCAAATAATGACAATATACCGGCCATAATAAGCTTAGGCCATTAGGGTCATGCTAGAAGAGAAATTAAATGTCACGCCCTAAGCCTACACTCTGGATGTGGCCGACACTCAAAAATCATTATTGATCCCAAGCGAACCCTTGGCCTAGCTGACTGCTAAACTTGAAGACTAAACATACCTGCGAAAGCTTTAATTAGTGAACCTTTAAAATAATTTAAAACATCTTATGCCCAGTCTAAAATAAATATGAATATAATTAATAATGATAATAATAATAATGCTTAAAACTTCTTAATAAAAAAAGACTGAATTGACTTGCTAACTCTGACTATGAATGAAGCCTCCACCAACGAAGATAGGTGCTGATACTAGGCCCACGGCTTCCTGACTATAAATTAATAAATTGAACTAACTATATTGGAGCCCTCCGAAAGTGAGAAAGTCACACCAACTGTTGATGGAAAGAGATCTTACTGGACGTCTGCTTTCGTGAGTACCTTGATTTGCAGCATAAAATGACTCAGCACCAAATAACGTCAGTAAATGAAATGTAAGGTATGCAATAAAGCTGAATGGAACAGATAACTGTACTAAAATACTAAACATAACTCAACTAATATAAGGCATAAACATTAAGTAAAAATCATTAATGCTTGACAATAAAAAATGCTATGGAAGTAAAATATTAAAATAATATACTTACTTTATTGGGGAGTTTCTCTAACCGACAACCATCACCGATGATCCCAACGATGATACAACGTCCTTCCTACATTGCCAGAGCCATCCTATTCCTTGCTTGTCACAACCCGAAATATGGCCTAGCCGTGACACGATGATTAGGATTCCTGAGAAAATCCCAACCAAGCCTATTATCATATCATAATCATACATAAGGTAAGTAAACCAACAATAGGAAGTAAAGTGATGGGTAAGTCTCAAAATAAAATCTTAAGATAAAGGTGAAGCTTAGGACTGATTAAACAGACTTACATATTTTCTTTGTCTAGACATGCCTCTACTATACTGACATAGGTGGGGGCATAGAACAAGCCACTAGCTTACCCAAACAAGAAAACAAAACATTCTCAAACTAGCAACATAGTCTAGAGGTAGCAAGAAAATATAAGCTCAATTGGTAGTTCCCGAAGCATGAAGACTTACCAAATCAAGTGAACAAGTCTTCTATCTATCCAAAAGAGTGTGTAGGGTGATCGCCAAGCCCTACGTTATAAGACAATGTAGGCAAACAAAAGAAGTATGCATTAGTACGTTGAATGTACCAAGTATATGAGCATGCAATGCAATATGCCATGATACAATAAAGTGACACAATGGACCATTTTAAATCCATGTAATCATTTGAAATACTATTGGAAACCATGAGACTTGACCAATAATATAGGAAACATCATGAATCATAAAAGAACTTAAACACTATAATAGAAATCATGAGTTATAGTAGAAAAACATATACTTTGAAAATACCTTGAATCGTAACGAAGTATACCATTAATCCTTTGAGAGAAACCTAACCTTGTGAGAGCACATACTTTACTTTATGAGAGATACTGGTATAGTAAGAAATACCTTAAACATTTTAAGAGAGATGTTTACCTTTGTGAGAGAAACCGTTATAGTAAGAAATACCTTAAATATTTTGAGAGAGACTTTTACCTTTGTGAGATCAACCGTTAACTGAAATAAACCATGTTAGCTATAACATGGAGTCCCAATATTTACCCATACATCTGAGTAAATGGGGAGACTACTTGCGAAGGTAGAATCTATATGCCTAAGTGGATCCACTAAGCTGCATGAAGAATCGAGCTTCAACTACGGGTGACCCTTAAAGAAATCGAGCCTATACTATGGGTGATCCTTTATCTTATAGTGGCACATTGTTATGGGATAATAGAATCTTACTACGTGTTTCATGCCTCGACTACGGGAGAGAGCCTCTATCCCAAGGTCCACTCGATGCTAAGTAAGCTTTCAATGGAATAGTTTTAGCTATAAAATAATAAGTCAACATCATGTGGGAGGGGCCATATCTACTACCCGTCTACTTTTTATAAAAGCATAGTCATTGAATAACTCCTTAATTATTAACTAGGTGAGAGATCCTCCTCCATCATTCATACTTAACTCGAATTTTCATCTTAAAACTCAATTCATACTTTTCATGTAATTTACTTGAAAGCCTTAGCAAATCATACCCATAATATATAGCTTATCATTGGAAATCATAGTATAATGCATAAGACTATAAGGAATCATCTTAAAATCATGTAATTAAATGGAAGTCATGCTTAATCATATAGAAAAATATCAACTGAATCATAATCGAAAGAACCCATTAAGGAATTAATGAACCCTAAATAGATTTATCGAGAAATTACTTGTAAATCATAAAAACTCATGCAATTTAATAGTAATTCATACTTAATTAAGTAAATAAACAACAGTTAAATCTTACTTAATGCAATTGAAAAAGAATTGAAAAAGACCCATAATGAGATCATGAACCCTTGGTAGCTGTCACGACTCCAAAAATCGAGGTAATGATGGCACATATCCCAAATCCCATCCCGATGTGTAAGACTAAAAAATAAAACCATACGAGACTTCCAAAGGGAAGGCAGACCACTGTTAAACACAATAAATAGACAACAATGAAATTATCCCAAAACCTGTGTCATAAGTATAAAGAGCATCTAATACAAGGTTTGAGTCTGAATATACAATATACGTCTCTGAACAATACAAAAGACTGAGAAATACAAATAGACTAATGACAATCTGAATCCCGAGACCTCACTACTAATCTGAGAATACACAATCCGTTAGAATGTCAGCTGCCACATGAGGTACCCTGACTAGTATCTGCATCAAAAAGGGACACACAAGTAGGGGTGAATACAATTTACAAGTACTCAGTAGGTTTTAGTCGACTAAGTATAAGAAATTAATCAAATCTATGAAATAAACTAAGGAATACTTATATATATGCATATAGAAAAGTCCTACTTCGGCATGCGGGCTGTAGGTATACCACTTACGAGAAAGAACCCCAAGTCAGTAAAGTAGTTAACCAAACACAAGTAACAAGTTCGTCAGTCCTTCCTCCGATGCCTCCCGATGCTGTTAATTTATATATAATGGCACAAGTAAAGTAAACCCATAATATCAACTCGTTATCATAATTAACTAGATAAGTCAAATAATACAGATATCAATGCAATGCAATGCAATATGATGATACAATAATGTGGTGGTATGGTAGAATCAAGACTTTCGCACAACTTGTCGTATACACTTGCTGAGCTGTGCTACTAAGTAGGATCCATTGGGGTCTCGCAGACCATATACCTCAATCACAATATTTCATTATCCTTTCCACCTTCTCGTGGTTAAGGGATCACAATGTATCCACTACCCTGCCATAAAATTATCCCGGTCAGGGACTCAAGAAATAAATGTTTAAAGGTGTTTCATTTTCTTTATCAAAAAGTATTTCCATATTTCTCAACTTCCCATGTTTCATGATATAATGAATGAGGATGAATACATCATAACACATATGACATTGAAATAATATTCAACTCAACATGTAGAACAAGGTTCAAAGTTCTCAAAACTTAACCTACATATGATACTCACCCTCAATAAATAGCAATGGGAAGGAAATATTTTAATATAAGTGTTCATCCTTTCTCAATAATATTTCAATACTCAGACATGCTCAAAACCCCCAACTTAACCCCTTAGGTGGGCATCACAAGTCAAATAATATCATCAAGCCTCTCTCACAGACAAATCATGAATCACATGCTCTCAAAGCAAATAAGATAACAAATAAGGCCCCCACAGGCTATATAATACAAATAAGCCCTCACACGATAACACATTAATAAATAAGCCCACACACGGGCATTATAATATATATAACATTTTCTTCTCATACTTCAACCCCCTCCCAATGTCTAAGCATATGAATGACTAATTACCCCATCTCAGTCTAAAAGAAGGATAGCCTAACCTACCTCAATTGCCGAAATTACACTCGAACACCTTCACCGGATATGCAACTCTTGAATTTAATACCCAAAATGACAACCCACTATTAACAATGAAACATACACATTACAAGGAATCCAATGACATCCATATTGATAGGTTTCAAAATCGAGGGTAAAATAGTCCAAAACTTAATTATTTTTGATAAAGGTCAAATCTAGAATGTTATTTGAAAATTATGTTCTACACATCGAGTAAAGTTCATGACTGGAAAACCCATTAAAATTGAGCAAGAATCGAGTTCCAAATTATGAAAATACAATTTTCTAATTTGAAAGAAAACCCCATAACCCACCTTTGAAATCTTGATTTAAAGATGTTTTGGAAGATAATAATTATAGAAATTGGTAAAGGATAATCTCACCATGAAAAACTCATAATTTAGACCCAAGAATTCTTAAAAATGGAGCTAAGATGACCAAGAAATAATCCTCCAAAATCCATTAAAATTCCTACTCAAAAATGATAAAGTCAGCAACTAGATTAGAAAATATACCTTACACGAAGCTCCTAATCAAGTTTTTGAGCTCACCTATGGATTTCTACGAAAAAAATACACAACTTAAAGCTTTGAATCATGTAATTCGGATTTAAGATGGCCAAGAAATTATCTTCCAAAGTTTACAAAAATTTGAATCAAAAAATGGTCGAGGCAGCATTTAAAACATCATATCTTACCTCTAAAGAAGCTTCTAATCAAGATTCCGAACTCACCAATGGACTCTCAATGAAATTCTCTTGAACATAGCCTCTTGAATCATCAAATTTGGACTTGAAAAGCTCAAGAAATTGGGGTTTAAAGTTGAGAGACAAGCTGAAAAAAATCTGCACTATGCACCAGATTATCAACTTTTATTACATTTTAAATTCTCTGAAAGGACCCTCAAAATTCATTCAAAACTCGATAAAAATAAATCAAATATGCTACTCCATTACATTCGATATTCCAAACTCAATGGCGTATTTAAAAATTTTATATGAGGTCATTTTAATAAAAAGTGGGTCCCACACCCAAGTGCTATTTTAAGCTAAATTCCACAATGTGCCTCGGGATTAGATCAGAAACTTCAGAAAGTAAACGAAGTATCTTTCTAGACCAAAATCAATAATCCAAAACTAACTGCGCTGTCAAAATTATCACCCGAGTGCATTTTCTAAGAATGTTGACCAAAATCAATCATAGGCTAACTTTCAAAGTCAAAAATGCCAAATTACACTAAACTCGTATCAATTGCCTCGATAGTTATGAAGATAATGCTAATTGCCTAATTTTTCCATTCCGGAGCTGATGGAACCATCAGAATTCAAATTTGAGGTCTACTTGACCCAAAACTCAAAACATCGCAACTAAACCAACTTAGGCCTTCAAGATAACAAAATGAGCTTGAGACCTCTAAAAATTTAGCCAACACTTCTTCTAGACCAAAAACTATTCCCCGAATCTACGGAGTTGTTGGAATTCCATTACGAGTATTGGAAATCCAAAAATTGACCAAAGTCAAACCTTGGCCTAAAATTCCTCAAATTCCCAACTCAAGACCTCAAATCTTCGTTACAACTCCAAAACTAATTCCGTAAACTCTCCTAGACCAATTTCCATATTTTGGAGTTGTTGGAATTGACGGAATTCTATTTTGAGACACGTAGCTCTAGTTGGTACCTAAACTCACTTGTTCAACTCTTAACTCTATAAAACTCAAGAATTTGCACAATTTACAAACCATTAAGATTTACACACTTTCAACTACACAAAACAATCAAATAATACTCGGGGAACTAATAATAGGGGTAAAATGGTAATTTCACATAATATTTTTAAAAAATGACTCTCAAGATCATACGGTAGCATTGTAGAGGGTTCATAAGAAAATCACCAATTTCGTGCAATTATCATCAACTCATGTTGAAATAGATTTGTAATCATCGAATAAATCATAATTTATACAATTGAATGGAAATTAAGAAGAACCATAAATATACATACTTGAATTGGGTAGAAAAGTAGAGATTTCTTTGGGCTCCGTGGGTGGAAGGAATTGATGGATGAATATCCACATAGTTTGGGTGGATTCCTTGATTGAAGCTTGAAAAATAATGGAAGAATTGGAAACTCTGGTTGTTCCTTCAATGGAGTCTTGTAGGAGAAGAGGAGAGTCTTGAGAGGATATTTTAGATATTTGAATGTTTTAGACTGATGACTATGAGAAGAAATCTAGTTAATTGGATGATATATTCAGTTAAAACACTCAAAGGTGACTTAGAATAGGGCAAAAAAGCTTGGAAAAGGACCAAAATAGCCTCGAAAGACGTGAAATTTTTCTGAGAATTTGCCTTTTATGAATTGTAGAAAACTCTATTGTTCGTAGATTTGAGTCGTAACTACTAATCCTAAAATTTCTGATCTGGTAGTCTCTGATAAAACGGTTATAATTTTTTACTCCAAACTCGAAATGAAGCAAACTTGGCAGTGTTGGAAAGAGGACTTAGAATATATGATCATTTTATGTTGCCTCAAGTAAAATCTTTTATCGAAACTCAATCAGTAAGGAAGCTTTCAATTTGACTTTGTGCTAGAGGATTCTTGTGACCTTAAAACATCTCCAAACATATTACCATACTGAATAATTGACCTTAACATCTATGCAAAATTAAGCATCACCCGGTACGACCTAACAGATGGCCTTTGTGAGTCGTCATTTTCTCTATAGGTAATAGACCCAAATTGTCAAACTCAAGTGCGTAAAACAGTAGGTACAGAAACATACCTTTGGCTACCCCCTTTACTTAGTTAAATATTAGAACTCAGGACTTATCCTACGAGTCCTCTTTATGAATCATAAACAATCCTATGACTCATCCTGTTGAGTCATTTCAAAAGTACCGAGGCTTGTTATTTTTCAAAAATCAGACATTGACCCTACGACTCATTTCTACAATTCGTCAACTTTCTTACAGGTCGAAACTTGACTTGTAGACCTTCCATACACTTAACCAAAATTTTAATCCTTAGTGCCAATCCTATGACTTTGTCCTACGATCCATAGAATCCTGTACGATTCGTAGGTCGACTCATGGGAAATGGCCAGTCCAAATTTTTCCCAAATATCCCTTGTTTTGACTTTTCAACTTTTGAAGTCTTATATTTCTAGGGCATGGGACAAAAATTTTAACTTATGGATCAATCTAATGTGCCTTCTTAGAGTAAGTGAGGAGTTGCACGTATTTTGGTATGATCCTATCCTATGTTGACTACGTAGTTTATGGGACTTTGAGTTATATGAACTCTTATCTATATCGATGCTCAATACTACTCCCAAAATAAGAAATATCAATAATGCTCATATGTGTTTCAGATAATACTCAAAAGCCCTCTTTAGGAAAACTGAGCTTTACTTTACCTAACTGAAATACATCTCTGAAAATAATTATACTCTTTCGAAATTATGACTCTTTCCTTAATGTAATATTATGCATTTGAAACCATTTACATTTCATAAAGTTCTTTCCAATGGGACTATAAAGGTATCCAAGAGTCACTTTAATTTCCACCAAAACATTATGGGTTAGGTTGGAAAAGGGTGGAAAAAAGACCAAAACGCCCTTCTTTAAAAGTGAAAATAATTTTTTTTGACCTGTGGTGGAATAGGTGTGCGTCGTGGACTGGGGTAGCTCATTTTCTTCCAAAAATTTTCTATAGTAAAATTTGAACCAAGATTGGCTAAGTCCGTGATGCAGACTTGGCACACACTCTTCTGGTTAGCAAAATTTAATGCACCAAAAATTCTACCCAGGTCTACTAAGCAGACCTGGTCCAGTGTAGTTCATTTTTTTTTACTTTTCCTTCTATTATGGCTAATCTTCGCTAGGATAATATGGGGTGTCACATTAAAGCCTTGAAATACCTTTACATCAAATAGGAAATTTAACAAGAATAACACCAACAATAGTTTAGAAGCATCTAAATACCAACTCTTTGATAGCATGCTATACCAAAAGATAACAAACCTTAAGGAATCATGCCAAAAAAAGAATGAAATAACCTTCACATTTCTTCAATTTGAACTCTAATTACTTAAAATACATAATCGATTTTGTTTTTGTGAATGAACAAATTGTTAAAACATGTTTCCCCACAAAATTGTTGACGTAAATATATATTCGTAGATACATATGCAGTATCTATATATATGTTTTTTTGGTGATGAACTAAGAGAGAACAAGGGTACTGAAAAATAAAAATACAATGATACAATAGTAGTTTTATATAAATCAAGACAATTTTGGCCGACATAAAAGAAGTCATCTGCTATTAATTGAGAGTTATTATGAAGACCCTCTAAGTCAAAAATTCGTAATGAAGGAAAGATTTCAAGAAGGTGGACTGCATGAGCTTCTACAACTCAACCTACAAGTCATAAGTACTTCTACGAGTCATAGGACTACCTCGTAGAAGTGATGTAAGATTGAGAATTGGACTAAGTGAGGGAAAAAATCTACGAGTTGAGGTTACAACTCGTAGAAATGATGATGAGTCGTAGACATGACTCGTGTAGGAAGTTCAAAGACTCAGTTCTCAGGATTTCTTAGACCCTTCAGGATGAGTCCCTTCTTCAAATCATAGAAGATTTACGACTCGCAAAGACGAGACGTAAGAAAAGTTCAGAGGATCAGTTCTAGGGATTTTCTCAGACCCTGCAAGACGAGTTATTTCTATGACTTGTTGTCACCTCTAAGACTCCTAAGGACAAATTGTAGGGTCTGTCCGGCTTAGTTTAAAGAATCATCTTTTAGTCTTTTCCTATGTTTTATCACTAAAGTGTGGTAGTTTTAGGACTAAATCCTCCCTATTTGATGACCTTAAGCTTTCCCAAAACCCTCATTCTCACAATAACTTAAATTCACCGAAACCCTTTCTTCTCAAGGCTCTTCTCAAGGAATTTTTCATCATCAAGTAGATTCTAGGGTTCCTCAAGATCAAGTCCCCCTTCCAATCTCAAGTCAAAATCTATTAAGGTGTGTGGGTCTTTATACATGGATTCTTCCACCCATGGAATCTAAAACCCCTTTCAAACTAAGTCTTTAATTTCAAGTAATGATTTCTTATTGGTTGCTCTAATTTCTATTCAAAAGCATGAATCATGATTTAACCATTGATTATTGGTCTATTTTGATGCAATAAGATGTCGAATGCATGGATTGATAGATTACATGTAATTTCACTACTTAGTTCCTCAAAGGTTCTTAAAATTTATGTTGGGTTGCTTAAAGCATGATTTTAATTGATGAATTTTATATTTTTTTATGCATAATTTCATTTACATACATGTTGAAAGTTGCATTGACTTGAACCTACCTAGTTTTACTCTATTTTCATTAAATTATAATTTGAAGGTTATGGACTCCAATTAAATGTTTATAAAAGCTAATGATTATGATTATGGGAGTCTTTGAATGAAGGAATGAATGCTTGTGAGGGGCTTTCTTACCTAAGCTAGTGGATTCTTTATGCAATAAGGACAATTCTTGCATACTTAAATCACTAAAGGCTTTAACGAGCTATTCTAACGAATAATGATTTGATGTCTCAAAATATATGTATGTTTATGTTACTATGATATATTATTCCGTGTGATTTGACTTAGCACTGAATGAGAGTTGAGGTGGGGTTCAGTAAGAGAATCCTAGTAGCAATATCTTATTTCATTAACTATGTGCCAATATAGGAGCCCTTATAGGCCAGGCTAGTGGATCAACAAGTGGCCATTAAATGTTAAAAGAAATAAATGTTGACAGAGTTCTACCTTGGAAAGTAGTCTCCACTTCCAATGTAGGGGGTAACATTGGATTCCATATTATAGCTCACATAGTCTTAATGTCGGTTATAGTCATTTTCCCACAAATGAATGATTTAAGTGCTATATACTTGATTACTCGTGCTTGCACTTATCTATGTCTTTCATTCATAATTGTCTAATGTTTTCCATTATATTGCATGCTTACATACTTAGTACATCCAAAGTACTAATGCATCTCTTTGGTGTACATGATATCACCATATCAGGATTGATGTTCCTTCTCTTTCTCCTCTATGTGGCTAGTTGGGATCATTGAAGGCTTCTATTTTGTGAGTTCCCATGTTTTGGGAAAAATATTCCTTTACTTTCTAGCTTATGTTATGTTGATACCTTTATACATCTATCATGATACTTTATTTATATTTCGATTGAGGGTGAGTTAGAGACATGTCTTAGCCTCCGCCAAGTCTAAGACTAGAGGCATTATTGGACAAAATGTAAGAAAAATCTTGACTATTGATGTTTGTTATGATATTTCCCCATAGTCCCACTTTCCCTTTTTATTTTTGCTTATCATTTAATTTTTATTACCTATGAAAGGCTAAATGAATGCTAAGAGGCTTGGGTGGAGTTCCTCTTTACCGTGTTGCATTTATGCTCTAGACTCGGATTGTGACAAACTTGGAATCAGAGCCTGAGGTTTTGAATGGTCCTTGGAGTTTAATATACTACATTGAATTGGTCCTTCTTCATGGTTGTGAAGCATGACACAACTATGTATAGGAGACTATGAGGCATATAGGAAACTTTCCCTTCTTTCATGCTTTATGTCGTGCCCTAGAGTTGTTCTAAGACTTTCTCTAACTAATGAATCATCTCATGTTCTCTAGATAATGCCTCGAGAAAGGGTACCTCCATCTAGTGTAAGAGTGATGATGAGAACCAAGCTCTTCTGGTTCCCGAGACTCCCTATGATAAAGGAGTTACACATGCGGAGTTCCAAAACATCATCACCTTATTGGCCCAAGCCATAGACAACCAAGAAAATCAAGGTGTTGCTTCTCCTTCGCCTTAAGTACCTACTCGATCTTTTAGGATTCGGGACTTCAAAAGGATGAATCCACCCGAATTTGTTGGTTCCAAGGTAGATAAGGACCCAATGGAGTTCATTGAGGAAGTTTATCGAATTGTGGCTATTATGGGAGTGCATCCAAATAAAAAGGCCGAGCTAGTGACCTATCAACTCAAGGGCATAATAAGGGTTTGGTATGAACAATAAGTTGTTGAAAAGGGTGAAGATATGAGACTCATAGAATGGGAAAAGTTCAATGGTGATTTCATAGATTGCTTCTTTCCTTTGGAGCTAAGGAAAGCAAAGATTGAGTTCATCAATCTTCGCTAAGGAAGAATGAGTGTGAGGGCGTATGCCCTAAAATTCACCAAATTGTCTAAGTATGCTCCTTTTATGGTCTCTAATCTAATGGTAAGGATGAGAAAATTCATCTTCGGTGATCAGGCTAGGCCTCTCTAGCTGAGCTGGGCTTTCTAGTTTGGTGTCCAAAGAATGCAAGACGGCTATGTTGGTCAAAGAGATAGACATGTCTCAGCTTATGAAATATGCAGAACAAATTTAGGATGAGAAATTGAGGGAGAGGTCAAGAGGGTTAATAATGCTAGAGTTGATGGTGGAGGGTTTACTTACCAAAAGTTCGGTTATGGTGGTGGTGAAAAGGGCTAAGGTGGGAAAAGATTCATGGGGCAAGGTCCCATCAATAATCCTCCTCCAAGGTTCAACAAGGACAAATGTGCCAATCCTATGGTTCCAAGGGAGAATGTGGGTGCTCAAACTTTCCTTGCTTGCAAGAAGTGTGGGAAGACTCATAAATGAGAATGCTTAGCCGGCTCCAATGTATGCTTCAAGTATGAGATTTTCTAAAATCTGCACTTTTGGCGTCTTTTAACCTTGCATTTGAAGTTAATTATTTTTCCCCTGTAATCTCACTTTATCACTTTCTTTCCTTTGTAATCACATTTTATGGTTTGATTTCCTTTGTAATCACACTTTTTTATTTGTAATGTGAACTACATTCGACCTGATTTTCATAGTGGAAATATGTAGGCAACTGTCGTCGGCTTCAGTCACATTATTAGAAAAATATCTATTTTTCATTGTATTTAGAACTACATTTGATCTAATTCCTATCTCAACAGAATACATAGTCACCACACTAGCTTGGTCATATTTCCCGTAATATTTTCATTTCCCTTTATAATGAAATCTGAGGGCAGAATTTAGAGAGAATCTCAAAATTTTCTACAAGAAGATTTTCTCAACATGTCTAAATTAGAGATCACATCATGTTTTGCTACTGGGGCTGAAGTTTTCAGAGAATATAAAAATTCCACACCAAGAGGCCTTAGAAACTACGAGGAGGTTCAAGAGTTCTTCTATGTTCTAATTAGGGGTAGAATATTTGAAGAGGGTCCTCAATAATTATATTATTTTTTCTTCCTAAAGTGCCTCAAATATTTATGAAAATAATTCTTTAGATATGATATATTTTAGTATGTATTTATTTTATAATTTTTTTATAATTTGTTAATATTTTAAATGGAGATATTAAGTTTAACAATTTGGAGAAATTGTTATAATGTTGTAATTTTTATCGAAAGGTATTTCCACTATTTCTTTTAGATATTTTGCAATTAATAATTCTGCTATATGTGATGTCCAGTTAAAACTAAATGATGACTGTCACGACCTGATTTTTCATGTCATGATGACATCTACTATTACCCACCAGTAGGTAAGCCAAACCATAACCCGGAATGACAAATAATGGGTTTAAGGGCAGGAGCTAAACAAAGAATAGGAAACTCTAAAATAAATAGAATAGATACACGGAAGAAAACCAAAACATGACATATACAACTAAGGATCCCTCCCAGAACCTAGAGGTCACAAGTGCAGAGCTACTACAAAATAAAGGACAAGTACAAGACCCAAAAGTGGACCAAAAAATGTACAACCACTGGCTAGTCTCAAAGAAAAAGATGGGCCATCTATGGTAAAGAAGACAGAATTGATCCCAAAATATCAAGTGCTCACCCTAGTCTCCGAAGCTGACTGCAACTGGCTCTATTTATTTATGACAGTAGCTAGTGCTCAGTTCTGCATCACGAAAGTAGATGCAGAGTGTAGTATGAATACCAAGACAATATGTACCAAGTAGTCATCATAGGGCCGACTGATCAGGAAAGGTGAAAATAATATGAAAAAGAGAAATAAGCCTAGAAAGGAATCATAATAAGCATCTAAAGTGAAGAAAGTACCATCTAAGAGAGATACAACTAACTATACCCAACTGGACCCCCATAAGCCAAGCTGTAACACTCGTGCGCAAGTTTTAATAAAAACCTGGACGACCCCCGATAAGCCCGGTAGGTACACATAATCTCTACAACTACCAAGTCTAGGAACCAAGAATCCGGATGCTAAGAGCTGAAGAACCATGACATTTTCGAATGAAGAATCTCTAAAAATCGATGAACTACAAATGTTTTAGGGACAGAGGCCGGGGCTGGAACCTGGATGCTTGCTTGAGATGACAAGGTGGTCAAGGTCGGGCCTAGAACTCGGATACTTGCCTGAATATATTGGTACGGTCGAGGTCGGGACTGGGTACCTAAATGCTCACCACACTAGCAATCAACAGAGGCTGGGAATAGCTACCTGGATGCACCTCTAGAGAATGTCATAATGGAGGCCAGGACTTTAGACCCAGATGCTCATAGATAATTTATCCGAGGGTGACAATCATGCCCCTTTCCAATTAGATGCTATACTTACCAAGAATTTTCTGCCCAATGAACTAAAAACCGCCAAAGATTGAACTAGAGTCGAAATAAAATGATCACAAAGTCTAGTATTGCCGATGCATCTCGAAAGTTGCAATCATATAGAGTTATGGATAAGGGTTTCTATAAGAGCAAGGTTACCTCCTAGCTAAGGCCAAACTACTAGGAACTAGCATTCCACATCATTCTACAAGGATCTAAGCCCGCTAGGGTGACGCCGGAGCACCTAAAGCAAGTTTACAACCTATACTAAGGCTAACATGCTCCATAATACAACTGACATATACATTTAACTCCTCTTACAATACTAATAATTAACGGAAAGGATCATATGCTTCCAATTACCCATAATTCCCAATGAAAGACTAAAACATGATTTCTAATATCTAAGATATTAAAATAAGCTACCCAATCCAAATTCCATCAATCTTAACATGCTTTCACACATTTCAGCTACATCTAAAGAAAGGAAAGTCATAGCCTACATGTAGGCTGAACATGCGCACTCTAAATTATTGTGTTGAAGCTTTTTATTTTTGAACAACCTCAAAATGTTGCCACACTGTCAAAGATAGAATCACAACGCCGTTATGGTTGTTTAGACACTAATTTTACAATTTTTAGCGATGTACCACTTTTGGAATCTAAAACAGGAAATGTGGGACCTGCATCCAGAATTCTAGAATTGACCCCAAAAACTAGTCCAAAATAGCACCTCATGCTCAAGGATTAAATTAAAATTCAGTACGGGGTTGGAAAACAACACGAATCAATCATGGAACCAATTTTCCACAATTCAAGCTAAAAGGAACAACTATGAAAACATATATAAGCAGCAATATATCAAAAATGAAACCCCTAAGACACAAACCAGACATTAGCCTCAAGAATCACTACAAATGGAGTTAAAATGATCAAGTTACAATCCTCCAAAATTTCATTAAAACTCCAATCTGAAAAGGACAATAACAGCAACTAAAATTGAAATTTATCTCACACGAAGCTCCTAAAGAAGCTTCCAAGATCACTAATGGATTACCCACATAAGTTTCTTGAATTTAGACCCTTGAATGACCAAATTTGGTTGATAAATGAAGGAGAAATTGATGCTTGAACATGGAGAATAATGCTGAGTTTGTCCTTGGTCTTTTATTAACGGACCAAGGTTTGGCCTTTCTGAATGCGGACTAAGTTGCCCGCGAATGCAGAGGTCAAGATAGTTGACCTTCGCGAATACTACTAGAAGTTCATGAATGCGGAGGCAAAAGAGGCATACCTCTGCTAACTTGGCCATGACCCCGCGAACACGAAGAACAAAGACCTGGGTCTCTAGGAACACGGCCAAATATCACGACCTGACCTAGGGCCTAGTCATAACACAATGATCGAAATGCCGAAGGACTCCAACTATGCCTCTTATTCATATAATAAGCATACATAAGGTAAAGCAAATGCGAAAATATCATATAAAAGAGTCTAACATAAAACATAAGGGAAGTATGATCCTACAACATAAGACTCTATATAATTGTCCAACAATGCCTCTAACCATGAACATGGGTGGGGTATAAGACATATCCCTAGCTCACCGTTAAATTAAAGAAGTAGAATGTCTTTGAAAAATGAGAACAACAACTCATTCTTGTCCTTAAATCGATGAGGACTCTCCAAGACTTTGCCATAATAGAAAGCTGACTAGCCATGTAGATGGATGGGATCCTCAACCTCAACCCTACATTATGAGACAATGTAGGCAACAATATGCATTAGTACTTTTAAATGTACTAAGTATGAGGGCATGACATATAATCGTAAATAATGAGATGTAACAATTAACTAAAATACATGGTAAGATGAGATAAGTAAATCATGAGAGAATCATAATGATCAAAGCATTTGAAAAGTATAGTTGAAATCGTGAAGGTACGTAAGAGATCATACATATGTGGAATAGGAACCATAACCGACATTAAGATCATGTGAACTATAACATGGAATCCCAATGTTGCCCCTACACCGGAAAAAAGAAAATTTACTTGCCAAGGTAGACTCTACCCCAATTGCCAGGTCATAATATATGCTATATGTGGATCCACTAGATATGTCATGATCCAACCCCATAGGCCACGATTGGGGTCCGACCTGGACCTCCTTATGCGTGTCTATCAGCTACACTTAAGTTGAACCGTGTGTGATGTGATACTATACATAAAAACCTCAATAGTTTACAACTTGTTCATGTACATGTAGCCTCTTTTATTCATATCATATCATGAAAAGGGCATGCGAGCCGACGAGGCTGCCATAACATAAAAACATTTACAACATGTCGTATAGGCACAGTTGAAACAAACTCATAAACAACCCACATCCATATATCTACAGACCTCTAGGAATAGTAACAACAACATATGGCGGGATAGGGCCCCCGCCGTACCCCTGAATATACAAATATATACATATTACATGACCAATATCAAAAGTTAGGCTCCAGAACAGTGGAGCGCTCCCAATATCGCTGAGTAGAAACCCTAAGTAGGTAGATCCCTAATATGAATATTTGTACCTGCGGGCATGAAATGCATCCTCCCGAAGAATGGGGGGTCAGTACGATATATGTACTGAGTATATAAAGCATAACAACACATAACTGAGACCATAGCTAAAATAGGGATGCAAGGGACAAGTATAACAATTAACAAGTTACTGTACTTGTACCTTAGGACATGTAATCATATACATCATCATATACTGTGCCCGGCCCTCTAGTGACTCGGTGTCATAATCATTTCATCATATTCACATGTCATCATATCATTATGTATTTTACTTCATCATATCATCATATACGACATTATATCATCGTATACGATATAATCTTATTGCGTATGCCATCATATTACATCTGGTTCATTATGGGGCTTGGGGTCACAAACATATCACTCTAATTTCATATGCATGCTTACATAAAGTATCCGACCCTTTAGTGAGGGACTCGGTGAATGGAGTAGTGTATGTCTATAGCGTACCATCATAATATACATACCGTACCCGGCCCTCTAGGGAGGGACTCTGTGTTCCTTATTTATTTTTCCACACATATTATCATATTACAGCCGTCCTAGGACTCGGTGAATAGTTGTATCATCATAACATATAACATATATTATACCTCACGTACGAAATTGTCTCCTCGTACGTGGAACTGTACACATCCGACCCGGGATACGGTGAAAGAAGTAGTAAAGCTGCGCCCGACATAATATTCGGCCCATCGTGGGACGCGAAGAAAGAAGGGTTACAACATGCACGAGTAGAGTAGTGAGAAACTATATGCAACTAAGTCACTCTCTGAGACTTAATGAAATAGTCAAGTGAACCGTCACCTGAAGACCAGAGTAATAGTCGTCTTAAATACCTTCTAAACACCATTCGAGATCATATTAGCCAGAGTTTCAAGAATCGTAGACGTGTATCGAGACAAAGTTAAACATTTTATGGAGATAGAGACGTTTATCGTCGTAGAGACCTTAGGAATAGGAGCTGATGCATTCAATTATCATTCATCAGATAGGAGACTCGAGGGTAGTAGTTCAACTACTTAAGCATTCTAATATCAAGTAATGAATAGAAGTCATAAGTTATACCCGAATCTTATAACTAGAACTACCTCCACCTCATATCATATGCCATTACATTTATACTTAAGACATTTCAAAAGGAAGAACAGACAGACTTAACATATACTACTGTTCATGATCTAGCAGCCTGGAAAGACAATAACTCAACTATTAAAGAAGTCTTAACATCACAAAGTGAATACAATTTATGAATTACATTTGGAGTTTCATGAGTGGAATTATCTTCACCTTACATATACAAACCATTCATAACCTATACCTAAGACATGCCAAAAGAAAAGAAGAGTAGCTCTACATACCTTTTATGGGTTATTCTTTATCTCGGTCGCCTCATCGTCCCATGAACCTAGGTAACATGAAAGAAATATGAGTATCAACATCCTTAGATCTTTCAGCATCTTATATTACTTATGAGTATTCATAAAACCCATTTCCTCGCTCGCCTTCTCGATTAGTTCTTTAACTAGTTAAGGCGTTAACGGAAATCAGATAGCACCTCCCCTATAATGTGCCCTATCCAAATTCCCAATCACGTCCCTAATACCTACGTCCAACCAACAACATACCCAGTAGCTCATATATATATAAAACATGGCAACATTATACATTACAACCTCCTAACGACTCGCTTGAAATTACGATATCCAAAATAGGGTTTCTAGTTTCTATTTTGCGAAATCTTTAACCATACGAAGTGGGGGGGGGGGGGGGGAGGGGTCGTGTGGATACAACCATCATCTCCCCCACCTATTTTAGGAAACATTTAGGCCCTGCAACACACACCACACAACCAGCAGCAGCCTCCACAGACACAACGCCTCATTTTGACTATAATTTAACTACGACGACTTCAATTTCGATTGTTTCTATCATCGAGCATTTCCACGACCTTATTTATACTTCCAGAAGTATACAAGGTATATAATACACTACATAAAAATACCCTTCTGGTCCAATAATGCTCTTGCAGTCAATACTTTGATCCATAAATGACATTATTATTACTTAATGAGTCAAAATTGCCCCCTTTTCAAATAAATATATTATTTATTTTCTTTTTGAACACATAATTTTCCTAATAATATTTTTTATTAACAAATATTTGTCCTACTTCAATTCGAAAAAATTATAAAATAAAAATATTTCATAGTTTATTAAAATTGTTTTTATTGTTATATAAATAAAAATTAATGATGGATTTATGATCTTATATATATATATATGATATAAATTATCCGTTAAAAGGGTAAATAAAATTATTCTATTTTAATTGAAAAAATGTGTCACGACCCAAGCCTAAGGCCTAAACGTGACACGATGAATGAAGTAGGTACCTTACCCAAGCCTCTTATCATTCATTGAGCATCTCATTGGTAAAGATAAGAAAATCAAGCAAAAACACAAAAGGGTATAGGGACTAAGGGATTCCACAGTCAATAAGAGTCAAAGTCAACATAACATCATTTACTACGGCCAACAATATGTTCTACATTAAAGACTTGGCAGGGGCTAAGACATGTCCCTAGCTTACCCTCAAGATTAATTCAATAAGCAAAAATTTAACTCAAGTGTCTAAATATAACACAAGCTAGAAGGGAAAAAGGGTATTGTTCCCGAACCATGGGAACTCACTAATAGTAGTAGCCTTCAATGAATAATCTAGCCATAGAGAGGCGAGTGTGGAGAAACGATGGTTCTTACATGGTGATATCATATAGGCAAAAATATGCATTAGTACTTTGAATGTACTAAGATGTAGGCATGCAACATGATAAAAACATTAAGATATTCATAAGGTAAAATACATGAGTGAATGTATGCATGAGTAATCAAGTAGATAATATTTAAATCATACATATGTGGGAAGATGACCATAATTGATATTTAAGACCATGCGAGCTATTACATGAAATCCAATATAACTCCCTACGTTGGAATGGGGAGACTACTTGCCGGGTAGACCTTCGTTTATTTTACATTCATTTATTAAACATTTGATGGCTACAAAGGCGTAGCCTACAAGAGCTCCTATGGTGGCACATACTTAATACAACATGAGACTTTACTTAAGGAACCCTTAGGTCGAGTCCTCATCTACATGCTATATTCGGTATTAGGTCAATCCCACAGAATACATTTAGATATCAAATAACATAAGCATTGTATAACTTAACATCAAATCATCATTCGGTGGAATAGCTCATTAAAACTTTTCATTTGATTCAATGTGGGAGAATTTTCCTTTCACATCAAAACCTTGCTTTGGATAAGAAGCTCTTTGATCATTCAATCATTTCTTCATAAGACTCCATTTACAAAAACATTTACTTCATAATTTTCAGTCAAAAAGCTTTCAAGTCTAACTTCATTGAAAACATAGTAAAACTAGGTGGGTTCTATTCAAATCATCTTTCAAACATGATTTTCAAAAGGACCATGCATGAACATTATCAATTGAGTCAATTCAAAACATACTTCAAATAACCCACCATTCATTTCAATGATCCATAATAGCTTGAGATAGGAAATTACTTGAAATTCAATAATTTATACAATCGAGTAGTAATATATGCTTATTTGAGTATATATCAATAATTTGAACTATAATCTAGCAATTTGAGAAGGATTGAACAATGCCCATTTAAAAATTCATAAACCCAAGATAAGAAATTAGGGCATTCATAGGTAGTAATTATTTTCATACAATTTAGGTCAATAACCATAATTTCAATCGTGACTCATGCTAATAAGAAGAAATTAGAAGTACCCATAAAGAATCAATACTTAAAATAAAAGGAATTAGTTGGAAAGGGTTTTGGGATCCATGGATGGAAGGACCCATAGATGAAGAAACCCACATACCTTAGAAAAAGTAAGAAGAATTGAACAAATCTTGATGGACTTGAAGAAATTTTGATGTTAGGTCTTCACTGGGAAGCTTGAATCTTTAGCTTGAGAGGTAATCTTGTAGGAGATAATTTGGGAATGATGAGGAATGAATTCTAGGGTTCTAGGTAGTGCAAAGGCTGGAAAATAATCCCATAAATTGTCAAAACCCACTTACACACATTTAGGGAAATGTCCAAGTTGCCCTTACTTAAATCTGGAAATTTTTGCACAAATTTGAACTGTCTGGGAACAAGTCTGCGATACGGAGGTGTTCCATTTCAGTTCATTTTCTTCCAAAATAGGTAAATCAAGCTCGAATAATTTTTCTCTATCAGGGAGCAGCTCTGCGACGCGGCCAGGTCGAGGAGTCTTTTATTTTGGCCAATTTTTGAAATTTTTTGTCTTGCGGAATACGAGTCTAAAAAATCCTCCGAAGCCATTTTCCCTCTATTTTACCTTATTATGACACATTCCAACTGTTAAAACACATGAGACCTTACAATATCTCCCCTTTGGAAATAATACCTTCTACATTAAAGACTTAGCGGGGGCTAAGACATGTCCCTAGATCATCCTCAAGATTAAGTCAATAAGCCAAAATGTAACTCAAGTGTCTAAATATAACATAAGCAAGAAGGGAAAAAGGGTATTATTCCCGAACCATAGGAAATCACCAATAGTAGTAGCCATCAATGAAAAATCTAGCCACGAAGAGGAGAGTGTGGAGCAACGCTGGTTCCTACATGGTGATATCATGTAGGAAAAAGTATGTGTTAGTACTTTGAATGTACTAAGTATGTAGGCATGCAACATGATAAAAATATTAAGACATTCATAAGGTAAAATACATTAGTGAATACATGCATGAGTAATCAAGTAAATAGCATTTAAATTATAGATTTGTGGGAAGATGATCATAACCCATATTTAAGACCATGCGAGCTATTACATGTAATTTAACATAACCCCATACGTTGGCATAGAGAGACTACTTGCCAAGTAGAACTCCGTTCATTTTACATTCATCTATTAAATATTTGATGGCTACAAAGGCCTAGCCTACAAGGGCTCTTATGGTGTGGCACATAGTTAATGTAATATGAGACTTTAATTAAGGAACCCTTAGGTCGAGTCCCCATCTACATGCTACATTCGATGCTAGGTCAATCCCACAAAATACATTTAGATATCGAATAACATAAGTATTTTATAACTTAACATCAAATCATCATTCGGTGGAATAGCTCATTAAAACTTTTCATTGGATTCAATGCGAGAATTGTCCTTTCACATTGAAACCTTACTTTGGTTAAGAATCCATTTCATCATTCAATAATTTCATCATAATAATCCCTTTACAAAAATATTTACTTCATAACTTTCATTTGGAGTCAAAAAGCTTTCAAGTCTAACTTCATTGGAAACATAGTAAAACTATGTGGGTTCTATTCAATTCATCTTTCAAACATGCTTTTTAAATGGACCATGCTTGAATATTATCAATTGAGTCAATTCAAAACCCACTTCAAATAATCCACCATTCATTTCAAAAATCTCTAATAGCTTGTGATAGGAAATTACTTGAAATTCAATAATTTATGCAATCAAGTAGTAATATAGGCTTATTTGAACATAATATCAATAATTTGAACTATAATCTAGCAATTTGAGAAGGATTGAACAATGCCCATTTGAAAATTTGTAAACCCAAGATAGGAAATTAGGGCATTAATAGGTAGTAATCATTTTCATGCAATTTGAGTCAATAACCATAATTTCAATCATGCCTTATGTTAATAAAATGAAATTAGAAGTACCATAAAGGATAAATACTTGAAATAAAAGGAATTAGTTAGAAAGGGTTTTGGGCTCTATGGGTAGAAGGACCCATAGATGAAGAAATCCACATACCTTAGAAAAGTATTTGAAGAAGAATTGGAGAATTCTTGATGGACTTGAAGACATTTTAATATTAGGTTTTCAATGGGAAACTTGAATCCTTAGCTTGAGAGGTAATATTGTAGGAGATGATTTGGGAATGAGGAAGAATGAATTCTAGGGTTCTAGGTAGTGAGAAGGGTGGAAAATCCCATAAATCATCAAAACCCGCCTACACACGTTCAGGGCAATGTCCAAGTTGCCCTTACTTAAATCTGAAATTTTTTGCACAAATTTAAACTATCCGGGAATAAGTCCGCGACGCGGAGATGTTCCATTTTAATTTATTTTCGTAAATCAAGCTCGGACAAATTTGCTCTATCAGGGAACAACTTTGCGACGTGGACTGGTCGCAGAGTCTTCTATTTTGGCCAATTTTGGAAAACTCTTATCTCGCGGAATACGAGTTCAAAAAATCCTCTAAAGCCATTTTCCCTCTATTTTATCTTATTGTGAGACATTCCAACCCTTAAAACCCATGGGACCTTACAAAATAAGATTAAGAAGATGTTAATTAACAAATTCAAAAGTTAGTGTCGTTAGTTTAGGAGTCTTTTATGTCCAGTTAACCAACTTTATGAGTCCTAATTAGTTGATGTTGGTTAATTAGCAGGTCATGGTATAATGCTAAACTAGTGCCCTGTATTTTCTCTAGGTTTGTTGCTTTTCTAGTACTATTTAAAATCTTGTATCATAATTTTTCTTGAAGTAGTAAAAACAGATCAATTTCTCTCTATTTTTTAAAATGTGATTCGACTAGTTGTTCATCTCTTTTGCCAACATAAGAAAAAATTTATTTATGATATTTTTATTAGTTAAAGTGGTTTTAAAACGAAAAAAATAAAAATTGAGTTCTTTAAAAATGATTTTTTTATTCGGAACAAGATGTGTTTAAAATGAAAAGAAATAATATATTTATTCAAAAAATGCATTTTTGACACATTTAGTAATAATAGGGGCATTTCTGAACCAAACTATCGATGACAAGGGCATCGAACCAAAGTATAGACGGCAAATGCATTTTTGATCCTTTTTATCCGAAAAATGCCCTTAAACTATGTGAAATGAAAAAAAACGCCCTTTGTTTATAGTTTGGTCCAACAATGCCCTTGCCATCAATACTTTGGTTCAAAAATGCCCTTATTATTAATTATCTTAAGACTTTCCCACCACATCCAGTGTTCATATAAATTTATCTTTAAGCTCACTTAGTATTGATATCTCTTTATTCCATATGTTTTGCTCCTAGAAGAAAAACTATGTTTAGCAGTTTCTCATCCTTATGTGCTCTTTGTATATATATCTTCAACAATATTAATTTATGACCTATTTCTAGCTAAACTATGTGATTTATCTATTATTTTTCTCGATCCTTATATTGTGTAGAGCATGGGGACATGGGCGTCAAGGTATGTGAAGGCTATTTCTTTTCTTTTTGCATGATTTCTTAAGATTGGTTTTTTGGATCTAGTGTACTCTGAAGATTTGGT
Source organism: Solanum dulcamara (assembly GCF_947179165.1). NCBI lineage: Eukaryota > Viridiplantae > Streptophyta > Magnoliopsida > Solanales > Solanaceae > Solanum > Solanum dulcamara. Next base: position 49,778,026 of record NC_077243.1, read on the forward strand.
GGTTAGATGTATCTAAATGTCTATTAGGGTTATTTTTATTTAAACTTCTATTTGGTGGTGTCAATTTCATATCAAATTAGTGAGTAGGAAGTAGTTAAATATATTACTATGACTATCGGATTATCGTGATTATTAAGTTAATGGTGGTATTATATGTCACGCCCTGAGCTTACAACTTGGACGCGGCCGACACTCGAAAACCATTGCTGGTCCCAAGTTAACCACTTGGCCTAGATAACTCACTCAGCTGAAGACTTAACTCGATAAAAGAGTAACATCAAGTGAGCATTTTAAAACAGTATCATCAATCCTTAACTAATAACTTAGATTACTCATATAAAGATGTAAGTCAATATCATAACTCAATAATGAAAGTCGTATTTTCAAAACAAACTCTGAAAGACTCAACATGACTCCACTCTATCAGTCTATGAATCCTCTACTAACTACTAGGGAGGTGCTGAGATAATCCCACTACTGCCTCAAAGAAATAATGAAATAACATAAAGAGAAAATGAAGGAGCTCCTCTGAATACAAAAAGGTCTCACAAAAAATTATAGAAGATATATCCTCAACGGTGCACCTATTGATGATCTCTAACACTTGTATTTCCATCATAAAATGATGTTGGTCGAATGATGCCAGTACATGGAATGTACGAGTATGTAAAGTGGAAAAAGGAAACTTACATTAAGATATTCAACTCAAGAACTCAACTCTAAGAATAACTCAACTCGATAAGACATGCCATATGAGGAAAGAAAATGCTTTAAAAGACATGAGATGATAAATGCAACTCATTACATGAAAATATAATACTTTACTTCTTGGGGAGATTATCTAACCGACAACCATCACTTATGAGCTAGTGATGATTCAATGAAGCGATGTCATTTCCACATACGTCCAATACTTTGATAGGGTAAAGGACGTCACATCATCTCTGGATCCATGTAAAAATCCTCTTTTGGAACTATGAAGAGTCGTCCGAATGAACAACATGATCCTATCATACGCTGCCTATGTAGTTTATAGGGGATTGAGTTATTTAACCTCTTGCCCAAATCGATGCTCATACTAGTCCCCAAATATTATTATGCTCATATATATCAAGTGAGTGGAGTACTCAAAATACATCCCATCTAATATCATTGGACTTTTTCATAAATTTACATCAACTCTTCTTTGCTCATCTCTTCTCATAAAAGAATGTAACATCTCATCTCAATAAATGTATTTAAAAGTGTACATTAACTTCTTGACTCAATCTCGAAAATAGAGGTTTAAAATGCATTAATACTCATGCTTGAAACTAGACATTAAGAGACTCCTTCAAACTCAACATCATACTCAACTCATCATTTATATATTATGAACAATCATCACTCTTTTAGCATCAACAATGCATAAAATACATTAATGCAAAACTCAACTAGGGTTCATGTGAATACAAACATGAACAAACATCTCAAGGATTCAACCCGTAAAAATCATCAACATTATATATATATATATATATATATATATATATATATATATATAGATAAATTAAGAATTCACTTTAATGAAATTGGAAACTCGAACTCGTAACTCAATTTGACTTTATGAACATGTAGGGCATGAGGACGAACTTAGTCCAATGTTCTGATAGCCTTACATACCAGGAAGAATTAGACTCTTGAAGAACTTTGAAGATCACTACCTTTGTTGGAGAAAATCTTTGATCTTGAAATCTTGGTGCTTGAACTTGAGAAAATAAACTCTTTTTAGGAAGTTCTTAGAGTGGAAGAACTTGGGAAAACCTTCAGATGAAAAGCTTCTCTTAATTTTTGAATTTTTTGACTTGTAAGTTTTGGGATTCTTGATAGAGAAGAGGAACCCTAGGTTTTTTTGAGACAGTTTCTTAAGTTTATGATATTTAGACTGATGCTTATAAGGGGAAGTTAGTTATTGAATGATATAATCCTTTAAAAATACTTGAAAATGACTTAAAATACGGTTAACAAGCTTTGAAAAGGACCAAAATAACCCTGGAATGCATGAAAAAGTTTCTGGAAATTTTCCCAGTAGACCATTCATAGAAGCTTTCATGGTCTGTAGTTGGTGATCATGAACATGCATTTGCTTGACATGTCTTTACTAAAATGAGCATAACTCTTTACTTCTAACACCAAATGAGACAACTTGGTGGCGTTGGAAAAAGCATTCAAAGACCTTTAATTTTATAGGTTATAAGCCACATAATTCTTTATATTCTAGAATATATGATCATTTGAAGTTGACCCAAGTAAAATCTTACATCAAAACTCAATTAGTAAGGAAGCTTTCAACTCAACTTTGTGCTAGAGCGATATTATGACCTTAAAACATCTCCAAATCTATTCCCAAACTAAATAATGGACCTTAACACGTATGCACAATTAAGAATCACCCTTTACAACTCTGTATGCATATGAAAGATGGTTTGGGTCTTAGCTTAATTTTTTTTGGGGTGTTACAATACTCCCCCTTGGGATCATTCGTCCTCGAATGATGAAAAAGCTAGGAATTTCACAAGGCACAAATACAATACAAGGATTGAAACACTTAAAGACACGAATATATACTGAATATGAAATAAGAGAAGGTCTATAATCTCAGACTCTTTCATCAAAATTTCTTATAACATTCTGGGAAAATAATTACGGACATGATTTGCTGGAGACTTTTAAATATGAAGTACTGATAAGGTCTAAGTGTCAAAGTCAACTAGCATGGTGTAACACCCAAAACATTTCTAATCAAAAACCTAAACCATTATTCATACACGTATAGGGTCGTATCGAGTGATTCTTAATTAGGAATGGGTGTTAAGGTCAATTCTTTAGTATGAGAGTAGACGTGGAGATGTTTTTAGGTCACAATAATCCTCTACCATAAAGTTGAGTTAAAAGCTTCCTTACCGATTGAGTTTTGATATAAGATTTTACATGTATTAACTTTAAATGATCATATCTCCTAGAATATAAAAAACTAGGTGGCTCACGATCTATCAAATTAAATTTCTTTGAGTCATTTTTCTAACACCACCAATTTTGCCTCATTTGGAGTTCGGAGTAAAAAGTTAAGTCCATTTTAGTGAAGCCTATCAAGAAGTCGCCTGTTCACGATCGCTCTTCACAAGCGATGAAGATGAATACGGACCATGAAAAGGCATCATGGTCCATCCTGGTGTAAGTTGGATCATGGGTGAGGACCTCGAGAGGGACCACGACCCATGGTGGGCATGATGAACCATAGTGGCCTCCATGGAGGTCACTCATTCAGCCAAAAATCAGAGTCCAGCACCACGACCACCACCACGTGCCGTGGTGAGCTTCACTGTGCAATATCCCTCAAAATGCTAATAAATGCCTTAGGAATATCTTGGAAATAGGCCACTCATGTAATACATTATCCTTAATTTTTTTGGAAAATCCGAGTTTGAAATATCGATTAGGGGGTCCAAACCTGCAGAAATTAGTCTCGGTGGATTTTTTGGACCCGTAGATCAACAGATAGATTTTTCAAAGGAATTGTGCAAACCAAAAAGGTGAGCGGCAAGTACGCATCACGGACTTTCTTGCCTTCGCATCGTGAACCTAGCGAGGGTTTTTCTAGCCGAATTTAGTTTTTAGCAAGGGCACTTTAGACTTTTCCCTAATTGTTAGATAATGAACCTATACATTTTTAGGACCTAACTCAACTCTATAAATTGACGTAAACCTCTAACTCTATTCATTCTTCTACAGTTCACATACTCAAATATATCTCTGTCTACAAAAGACTCAAGGGCTCCATTGAAGACTTCAAGTAAATTCACTCAAGCTCTCCATAAAAACTCTCAAGTTCTTCCAAATTATTTGGTTTTTTCACTTAAGGTATATGGATATTGATTGATGGATTCTTTCATCCATGAAGCCTAATCAATTTCTCAAAGTTTTTTATCAAATTAAATTTAGTATGATATTTTATGGGTTTTATGATCTCTATTCCTATTGCATGAATTATGATTCAAAATATGATCATGAGTTTATTTTGATATAAATTGATTGTTATTGCATTAAATTGAATAGTTTTTCCTTGAATTCTCCTTTTTTGATCTCTAGGGTTCATGATGTAAATTATGAGTATTTAAATTATACTTCCAAGGGATATTATCTATATAAATTATGTATGGGCTGATATAAAATTTATGATCATGTATGTTTTCAAGTCAATTACATGATTTTCAAAGTCAAATGATTATGCAATTGAGTTCTACTCTAAGTTCAAGGTATGAATTTTATGGGAGTTATGAATTAAGGTGACTTAGGGCCCTATGTGGTGACTTAGGGCCTTATGTGGTGACCTAAGGCCTAAAAGGTGACATAGGGCCCTAGTGGTGACCTAAGGCCTAACGATATAAATTATGCAAATATGATTATAATGATGAAAGGAAAATTCTCACATTACAAGTATGTTATGAAAATGAGCCACTCTATGATTTCAAACCTATGATCATGACTATGATATATGAAATTATGAATTCTGTGCCATGCATGTATTCTATGGGATTTGACATAGCACCGAGTGGACTTGAGGTGGGGGCCCTGCCAAAAGCCTTAGTAGCAGCCTCATGTCCCATAAACTACGTGCCACCATAGGTTGCCTTCACGGCCTTGCTATTAGATCCACATATAGCGTATGTATGACCCGCGTAGTGGGGTAGAGTCTACCTTAGCAAGTATATTCCCCATTTTCTTTGTTATATAAGGAGACAACGAGATTTCATGTTATAGCTTGCATGGTCTTATTGTCGGTTATGGTTCCTATCCCACATATGTATTATTTCTTATGTACGCTATGATTTTAAATTATACTTTTTAAATACTTTGGCCAATATAATTTTCTCATGACTTTACTTACCTTATCTTATCATGTGATTTACTTGACCATTGCATTCCATGATTTATATTGTATGTCACGCCCTCATACTTAGTACATTCCAGTGTACTAATAGATACTTTTTGCCTACATTGTCTCATAATGTAAGGGTTGAGGTTTAAGATCATACTCATCTACGTGGCTAGTTATGCTTTCCTATCTAGTGGTGTTTGTGGTGAGTCCTCATTTATCTGAGACTAGTTATCATGTTAGTTTTAATTTTTAAAGACTTTTTCTATGTTTCATATTAAGAGTGATCTAAGAACATGTCTTAGCCCTGCCCATATTAATGATTAGAGGCATCTAGTTGGATAAATGTTTCGAGTTTATGTTGTCATGTGACATTCTTAAATTCCTATTCATAGTTTACACTCTTTTATGTTGTTTTCACTTTTCTTTACCTTATGTATGCTTATGATATATACAGGAGGCTTGGTTGGACCCCTTCGGGGTTTTAATCACCGTGTTACGACTAGGCCCTAGGTCGGATCGTGACAAACTTGGTATCAAAGCACAAGGTTCTTTTTTTTCAAGTGTCCTAGGGTGTCCAATATGCCGCATTAAGTAGAATCTTATTCATGGGTGTGAAGTGCGCCGCACTTATGAGTAGGAGGCTTTGAGGCATTTTAGGAATCCTTACTTCTTTTATGATACATGTCGTGCTATAGAGTTTACCATAAGACTTCTTTTCCCTAACAGTCTTTTTTTGCAATTTTCAGAAAGATAGCTCTAAGAAGACCACTATTTCTGAAGGGTGTATTTATCATATTGTGCGAGTTAGGGACATTGATTCCAAAACTCCTACTCTTGAGTCTGTCCCTATAGTTAATGAGTTTTGTGATGTGTTTCCCGATGATTTGCCCGATATTCCTCCTGAAAGGGAAATTGACTTTGGCATAAATCTCCTTCTCGATACCCAACCTATTTCTATTCCTCCTTACTATATTGATACGTCAGAACTTAAGGAGTTGAAAGAACAATTGAAGGATTTTTTGGATAAGGGTTTTATAAGACCAAGTATTTTACCATGGGGTTCTCCCGTGTTATTTGTTAGGAAGAAAGATGGGTCACTCCGAATGTATATAGACTACTGACAATTAAATAAGGTCACCATAAAGAAAAAATACCCAATTCCAAGGATAGATAACTTGTTTGATCAATTACAAGGAGCAAGCTACTTTTCTAAGATTGACCTCCATTCCGGTTATCATCAATTGAGGGTAAGGGAATGTGGTATTCCCCAAATGGTTTTTCGGATAAGGTATGGTCATTTTGAATTTGTAGTAATGTCGTTTAGTTTTACTAATGCTCCCACTATATTCATGGATTTGATGAATCATATTTTCAAGTCATATTTGGACATGTTTGTAGTGGTGTTCATTGATGATATCTTGATTTATTCTCAAAATGAGGAAGATCATATGGGTCACTTAAGGATTGTGTTGCAAACATTGAGAGAAAAGCAATTATTTGCTAAATTTAGTAAGTGCGAATTTTGGCTAAGGGAGGTTGCATTTCTTAGCCATGTGGTGTCCGGTGGTTGGATTAAAGTAGATCCAAAGAGAATGGATGTGGTTAAGAATTAGCCTAGACCATTATCTCCTTCGGACAATAGAAGCTTTTTGGACGTAGCTAGATACTACTAAGGTTTTTTGAAGGTTTCTCATCATTTGCTTCGCCTTTAACTAAGTTGACACAAAAGAAGGCAAAATTCCAATAGTCGGAAGAATGTGAGAAAAGTTTCCAACTATTAAAGGATCGTCTTACGTCGGCTCTTATTTTGACATTGACAAAGGTTCGGATGGGTTTTTTGTTTATTGTGATGCTTCGCGTGTTCGTTTAGGTTGTATCTTGATGCAACATGGTATGCCTCTAGACAACTTAAAGTGCTTTAAATGAACTATCTAACCCATGATCTTGAACTTGCGACAGTTGTGTTTATTTGAAAATTTGGCATCATTATCTTTATGGGGTGCATGTTGATGTGTTTACCAACCACAAAATCTTGCAATATGTATTTTGTCAAAGAGACTCGAACCTTAGGAAAAGGAGGTGTCTTGAACTCTTAAAAGACTATGACATGAGCGTATTGTACTATGTGAGTAAGGCAAATATTATTGTCGATGTTCTTAGTCAATTGTCTTTGAGTAGTGTTGCACATGTTGAGGAAGGTAAAAGGGAATTGGTCAAAGAGGTCCATAGATTAGCACATTTAGCTGTGCATTTGGTTGATTCCAATGATGCAGGCATTCTTATACATAATGGTTCAGAATCATCTCTTGCGGCAAACGTTAAGGCCAAACCAGAAAATGATTTAATTTTGGTCAAATTGAAGAAGTCGGTTGCCAAAAAATCCATTGAGGCTTTTTCCGTAAGAGAAGATGGGGTACTACGTTACCAAGGTCGTTTGTGTGTTCCGAATGTTGATGTATTAAGAGAGTTGATATTGAATGAGGCCCATAATTCTCAGTATTCAATTTATCCCGGATCCACCAAGATGTATCGTAACTTGAGGGGGTGGAATGACATAAAGAAGGACATAGCAGAGTTCATGGCTAAGTGTCCTAATTGTCAAGAAGTGAAAGTTGAACATCAAAGGCCGGGAGGTCTCACTCAAGAAATCAAAATTCTTACATAGAAGTGGAAAGATGTGAATATGGACTTTGTCATGGGTTTTCCTCGTACTAGAAGACAATATGATTCTATTTGGGTCATTGTTGACCGAATGACCAAATCGACATATTTTCTATCGGTCAATACTTCTTATAGTGCCAAAGACTATGCTAAGTTGTACATTTGTGAACTTGTGAAACTTTATGGTGTTCCTTTATCGATTATATTGGATAGAGGTACTCAATGTAATTCATATTTTTAGAAGTTATTTCAGAAAGTTCTTGGCATTAAAGTCAATCTAAGTACCGCTTTCCATCCTCAAACCGATGGACAAGCCGAAAGAACAATCCAAACCTTGGAGGATATATTAAGGGATTGTGTGATTGTTCTTAGAGGAAGTTGGGATGACCATTTTCCATTGATTGAGTTCGCCTACAATAATAGTTATCACTCTAGCATCCAAATGGCTCCTTTTGAAGCTGTATGGAAGAAGATGTAGGTCTCTGGTGGGGTGGTTTGAAGTAGGTGAGATATTATTGATTGGTCCAGATTTGGTAGTTGATACAATGAAGAAAGTAAGGCTCATAAGAGAAAGAATGAAAATGGCTCAAAGTCATCAAAAGTCCTATTCAAACACTAGGAGGAGAGAGCTTGAATTTGATGCAGATGATATGGTGTATTTGAAGATCTCACCTATGAAAGGGGTAATGCAGTTTGGTAAGAAAGGAAAGTTGAGCCCTAGATATATAGGACCTATAGGATATTGAAGCGCATTGGCAAAGTTGCATATGAGTTAGACTTGCCACTTGAGTTGGCTTTGGTTCATCCGGTATTTCATGTGACTATGTTAAGAAAGTTTGTGGGTGATTTAAATTCTATTGTGCCAATAGAGAATGTTAGTATTGAAGAGAATTTAACTTATGAGGATGTCCTGATTGAGATTTTAGACCGGCAAGTGAAGAGGTTAAGAAATAAAGATGTTGCATCCGTCAAAGTGTTATGGAGGAATTAACAAGTAGAGAGTGCTATGTGGGAAGCAGAATCAGATATGAAGAAGCGTTATCTGTATCTCTTTCCTTTCTCTCGAGCCTAAAGGTACTAAGTTGTTCATGATCAAATCGATTAAGCTCCTACATTTCAATTCCATTGTCATTCATATGCATGCATGATTTATGAAATTTTGTTTTCTCAAGGACTATGTCTTATGTTAAGTATGAAGTTTACATGTTCTATGCATTTTTCAAATGTCCTCATGTCCATGTTGGGTTTCTAAGTCCTTTTTCCATATTCTTTCTATATTAGTTGGTTCTCATTCGAGGATAAATATTCCCAAGGGAGAGGTATTGTAATATCCCTCAAAATGCTCATAAGTGCATTATGAATTCTTTGGAAATAGGCCTCTCATGTAATGCATTATCCTTAATCTTTTTGAAAAATCTAAGTTTGGAATATCGATTCGAGGGTCAAAACCTGTGGAATATAGTCTCGGTGGATTTTTAGGACTCGTAGATTGAAAGATAAATTTCTTAAAGGAACTGCACAAACCAGTAAGGTGCGCGGCAAGTCCGCGTCGCGGACTTGCTTGCCTCTGCGTCGCGGACTTGGCGAGGTTTTTTTTGGCCAAATTTAGTTTTTAGCAAGGGCACTTTAGACTTTTCCCTAATTGTTAGCTAATGAACCTAGACATTTTAGGACCTAATTTAACTCTATAAATTTACCTAAATCTCTAACTCTATTCATTCTTCTATAATTCTCCTACTCAAATATATCTATGTCTACAAAAGACTCTCAAGGGCTCCATTGAAGACTTCAAGTAAATTCACTCAAGCTCTCCATCAAAACTCTCAAGTTCTTCCAAATTATTTGATTTTCTTACTTAAGGTATGTGGGTATTGATTCATAGATTCTTTCATCCATGAAGCCCAATCAATTTTTCATGGTTTTCTATCAAATTAAAGTATGACATTTTATGAGTTTTATGATCACTATTCCTATTGCATGAATTATGATTCAAAGTATGATCATGAGTCTATTTTGATATAAATTGATGGTTATTGCATTAAATTGAAGAGTTTTTCCATGAATTCTCCTATTTTGATCTCTAGGGTTCATGATATAAATTATAAGTATTTGAATTATACTTCCAAGGGATATTATTTGTATGAATTATGTATGGGCTGATATAAAGTTTATGATCATGTATGTTTTCAATTCAATTACATGATTTTCAAAGTCAAATGATTATGCAATTGAGTTCTGCTCTAAGTTCAAGGTATGAATTTCATGAGAGTTATGAATTAAGGTGACTTAGTGCCCTTATTGTGACCTAAGGCCTAAAACGTGACTTAGGGCCCTATGTGGTGACCTAAGGCCTAACGATATGAATTATGCAAATATGATTATAATGATGAAAGGACAATTCTCACATTACAAGTATGTTATGAAAATAAGCTACTCTATGATTTCAAACCTATGATCATGACTATGATATATGAAATTATGATTTCTATGCTATGCATGTATTCCGTGGGATTTGACTTAGCACCAAGTGGACTTGAGGTGGGGGCCCTACCAAAAGCCTTAGTAGCAGCCTCATGTCCAATAAACTACGTGCCACCGTAGGTTGCCTTTATGGCCTAGCTATTGGATCGACATATAGTGCATATATGACCCGCCTAGTGGGTTAGAGTCTACCTTGGCAAGTAGATTTCCCCTTTTCTTCATTGTATGGGGAGTCAATTGGATTTCATGTTATAGCTCGCATGGTCTTATTGTCGGTTATGGTTCCTATCCCACATATGTATGATCTCCTATGTGTTCTATGATTTTAAATTATACTTTTTAAATGCTTTGACCAATATAATTTTCTCATGACTTTACTTACCTCATCTTATCATGTGATTTACTTGACCATTGCATTCCATGATTTATGTTGCATGTCACGCCCTCATACTTAGTATATTCCAATGTACTAATGTATACTTTTTGCCTACATTGTCTCATAATATAGGGGTTGAGGTTGAAGATCATACTCATCTACGTGGCTAGTTAGGATTTCCTATCCAGCGGTGTTTGTGGTGAGTCCTAATTTATTGGGGACTAGTTATAGTGTTAGTTATTGTTTTTAAAGACTTTTGCTATGTTTCATTTTGAGGTTGATCTAGGGACATGTCTTAGCCCCCAACCCATATTAATGAGTAGAGGCATCTAGTTGGACAAATGTTTCGAGTTTATGTTGTCATGTGACATTCTTAAATTCCTATTCATAGTTTACACTCTCTTATGTTGTTTTCACTTTGCTTTACCTTATGTATGCTTATGATATGTACAATAGGCTTTGTTGGAGCCTTTCGGGGTTTCATTCACCGTGTTACGACTAGGTCCTAGGTCGGGTTGTAACACATGGATCGTGATGGGTCCCCTGACCAGGAGAAATTTTAGTAAGTTCAGGGGTGTTTTGGTCCTTTCTAATTTGGTCTCATTAATGCATCTAGATGTTTTTGGGGCATGTACATCTTCCTTACCCTTAAATGAACAATATACACATCAGAAGGCCATTACTAAAAGCTAGGCTCTGATACAATGGAGCTTTTCCCAAACCACTGTGTGGAATCCTAAGCTGGCGGATCCTCATAACGCGCGTCTGTATCTACGGGCATGAAATACAGCCTCCCGGAGAAAGAGGGTCAGTACGAAATATGTACTGAGTATATAAAGCATATAATGTCATAACTGAGACAACAACTGAAATAGAGATGCAGGCAACAAGTGTAATAGTTAAAAAATCTCTGTACTTGTACCTTAAGAAATGAGGGCATGTACATCTTCCTTATATATCATACCTGGACCACTATGGGAATCGGTGCTACAAGTGTATCACTATATTTCATATGCATATCTATATATACTGTATCTGCCCCTTTGGTAAGGGACTCAGTGAGTAATCATCTCATCATTTATCATGCCCGGTCCTTTATGGGATGCAGTGAATAATAATTTCGTTATTTGTCATGCCCGACCCTTCATGGGATGCAGTGAATAATCATTTGATCATTTATCATGCCCGACCTTTCATGGGACGTGGGGAATAATTATTTCATCATTTATCATGCTCGACCCTTTATGGGATGCGGTAAATAATCATTTCATCATTTATCATATCCTTCCCTTCATGGGACGCGGTGAATAATCATGTAATAGCATACACGAACAGAGTAGCGAGTAACCATATGCAAGTAAAATCACCATCTAAGATTCAAGGAAATAGTCAAGTGAACCGTCACTTGAAGATCAGGGTAGTACCTGTCTTAAGTACCCTCTAAAGGTCATTAGGGATCATATTAAGTGGAGTTTCAGGCAACATAGACGTGCATCGAGATATTTGTACATAACTTATGCAATCAGTGACATTTATCATCACAGAGTCTTTAGAAATAGGAGCTTACGTACTCAGTTACTACTCAACATATAGAAGGCTCGAGGGTAGTAGTTCAGCTACTTTAGGACTTCTAGCATTCAGGAGTGAACACGAGTCATGAGTTATGTCTGAAAGTTATGAATGGAACTCCCTCCAAACTCATATCATATCTCAATTCACTTATATTTAAGATATTCCAAAAGAAAGGAGAGATAGGCTTTACGTATACTACCATTCATCATATAGAAGGCTTAAAAGGAATAACTCAACTATTATAGGAGTTCTAATACCAAGAAGTGGGTAAGAATTATGAGTCATGCTTGGAGTTTTATGAATGAAATTATCCCCATATTTCATATACAAACCATTTATGGCTAATACATGCCAAGAGAAAAGAAGGATAGCTTCACATACTTATCACTTCCTAACATATGAAAGGCTTGAGAAACCCTAGTTCAATTACTGTAAGAGTGCGTTCATCAAGAAGTAAACAAGGACCATGAATTACGCTAGGCATTTATGAGTAGATTTACCCTGAAGCTCATATCATTCATTACTTAACTTGAAGACATGCCAAAAGAAAGGAAGAGATAAGCTTTAGATACCTCTTATGGGTTACTCGTAACCACGTTCGCGTCGTCGTCCTCTCAACCTATTTAACACGATAATACTCATATTAATAACCTTCGACTCTCCAGTTCCTACATTTTTATTCAAGTATCCATAGGAACCATTTCCTTGTTCGCCTTTCTCGACTAGTTTATAAGTTAGTTAAGAAGTTAACGAAAATCGGGCAGCACCTCCTCTATAAATTTCCCTATCCAAACATCCATTTTAACCTCCAAACCTTAGCATCCATATTAACAACAACAACTAGAAGCTATACAACATTGAATTACTATAATATGATGCAATACAAGTTCCAAATTACTCACCCAAAACCACGATATCAAAATAAGGTTTTCTATCTCTATTTCGTAAATCCTTTAACCACACAAAATGGGACGTGATGTGGATGAAACCATAAGAACTTATACCCATATTTAGATATGTTTCTAGCCTTGCAATACTATGAAACAACTCCTAAGACAACCCCACAACAACAATGACACTAGCCAAACTTTAACCCGTTAGAATATCGTCAAAACAGCCCCTGTACGGCCTGCAACATCCTTCAGCCATAAAGTACATAATTTCACGTCCCTAACTCGTATTTACACATCTATAACATGCTTAAACCTTTATCAAAACGTGGGAGAAGAGAATCAAGCCATACCTTGCTGAAAATTGACTTTAGAAGCTCCTTGTCGCGGCTGAACTTTGGTTGTTTGCAGCCCTATCTTGCTGCCCAAAATAATTAATTTACATTGTTAAACACCTTTATTTAACTGAGAGATACCTTATATAGTTAACTCATGGAGTATAATTGGAGGGATAACCTTATTTTCCCCTTAGCCATTGCTACTCTCTCTTAGTCTTTAGGGTTTCTCTCTTTATTTTTGTTCTAAGTCCTGAAGAATAGGATATGTTCAGCATGTAGTACATATATACACCTCCTTAGGAGGTAACATGTGTCCAAGTACGTGCATCACCTGCTTACTCCTTTTTCGTGGGTTCATAATCCTGTCTCACTTTAAGAAGTTATGTAATCCTTGCTACGTAGGTTCATTATGTACTCAAGTAGCTTAAGTATGTAAGATATCCAAGTCAATAGACTATGCAAGTAAGTCGAGTCCTATAACTCATTACTTGGCCTCCAATTCCTTTTAAATCCTTCCACACCTATTTCCAACCATCACTACTCATGTAGGGCTAGCTTATGCTAAATTTGGGATGGCCTTATCCTCCTTTTCTTAAACTTATTTGACAACGTCGTGGGTAACACTGATCACATAGTAGCTTTAGAGAAGCTAAATATATGTTCCCATGTATCAAAAGTGTGGGGTATAACAAAACCTCTCAAGTCTCACTAATTTCTCTCCAAGGCAAGAACTATGGAAAAATCTTCAAGCTTCCATTAGAAGGATTTAGTTCAAGCTCGCTAAGTCCAGGTATGTGGGAATTCATCCTTGGGATCTTTCACCAATGGAATCCCAAAAGATTTCCAGGGTATAACAAAACCTCTTAAGTCTCTCTAATTTCTCTCCAAGGCAAGAACTATGGCAAAATCTTCAATCTTTCATTAGAAGGATTTAGTTCAAGCTCGCTAAGTCCAGGTATGTGGGAATTCATCCTTGGGCTCTTTCACCTATGGAATCCCAAAAGATTTCTTCTCAAATCTCTTATGATTTCTTCTTCTAAAATCCCTAATTTCATGATTTGCATTAGATCATCTTAATTATGATATATTTCAATTCTATTAGGGTAATTATGCATAATTCATATTAAATTGCATGATTTCAAGAAATGTTTCAAGGACTTATGCTATATGCTAGTTTCAAATATGATTTATGAGTTATGATCATGATTTTCAAGTTATTTCAATGAAAGTTTTATGAATGATTTTCAAAGATGCTTTAAGAAACAAAGTTATGAATGATGTTTTAATGATGCTATATACAAAGAAGTTATAGTTCAATAAGAACAATGCTTGCACAATCATGTTAAAGAAGTTAAAGGTTGTGATGGAAAATTCCTCACACATTCATGATGAAGTTAATAGATGAGTTATTCTTATATTATTTTATAAAGATGGATTGATATCTACTATTATCTTTCCTAACAATGTTAATGATTATATTTTCATGAATGTTCCGTTGGGATAATGACTTAGCACCGAGAGGAATTTAAGGTAGGGTTCGGTCCGGTAGCCATTGTAGCTACCCAAGAGAATCCTAGTAGCAACCTTTAGTCCCAAACTATGTTGTCTACGTAGGTTTAAAGATACCAATATGACTAAGCTAGCAGATCCACATATAGCATAGTTAAAGAGAGTACCATAAAGGAGTCTACCCTAGCAAGGTAGTCTCCTCCATCTTGATGTTGGTGTCATTTGATTCTATGTAATAGCTCACATGGTCTTATATGTTTAGTTAAGGTCCTAACTGATACTAAGTTATATGAAAAGATATAGAGTTCTCATAATGATGATGTTTTGATGCATTGACCAATAATTAAGATGTTTTCAAGTTTTTTATGGTTTTACTAATATTTTAAGATATTGGTCTTGCATCTCATGTTTCATATTGATTATGTCCTATGTCATTGTCCATTCATACTTCTCATATACTTAGTACATTCCATGTAGTAATACATACTTATAATGTATGGACGGATGATCATCGCACACCTTATATTCATGGGTAAGGTTGAGCTTGTATACTTCCATTATTGGTGAGTCCTCATGCTTCGAGGACAAGGAAATTTATTTTCATTGCATCATTGACTATTTCATTTCTCTTATATTATCATGGGTGAGCTAGGAGCTTATCTTACGCCCTCATCTAGTTAGTAGAGGCATATTAGATGTTGATGGAGTCTATTTTGTCGCTCTTTTATGTTTTTTCTCCTTTATTGAGATATTCATTTTGAGATTTTACTTCCTCTTTCATTATTGGCTTTTTTACTTTAAATACCTTATGATTGCTTATGTATGTTATTCTATAAAAGTCCTTTGGGATTTCGATGACCGTGTCACACCTAGGACCTAGCTTGGTTTATGACAAACTTGGTATCAGAGCACAAGATTCAATTGTCCTAGGGAGTCTCATATGCCGCATCGAGTAAAGTCTTGTTCATTGGTGTAAAAAGCGCCACATCTATAAATAGGACGCTCTGAGGCATTTTTGGAAAAACATCTCTTCTTTTATGATCTTATCGTGCGATAGAATTGAACTCTATAGGAATTCCTTCTAACTCATGTCCTATGCATTTCATAATATGTCTCATCAAGGAGAGGAAACTCAGAAGATTGATCAACATGGTAACCTTTTCACTTTGATTAACACACCTTTAAGTGCTGACATCTTTAGTGTAGAGTTTTTTGATGCCATCTTATTATTGGCTCAAGCGATGACTGCTCAATTGAATCAACAAATAGTAACTCCTTCGAGGAAGAATGTTAAAGAAAGAAAAATGTTAAGTAAAAAGAGTGTTAAGAGAGGAATGACTTTAATCGTCAGAGGATGTCAAAGAGGGAAATATCTAGCTCGTATTTAAGGGAGAGTGATGGGAAGGAAAAATCCTACCCCTTGTGCTAATTCAGCGGTAAGAATCATCTAGGGGAGTGCTTGGCCGGTACAAGAAGAGGGACTTTCCAATGACTTCTAGGAAAGGAAGAGAGATTCATTAGTGGGTTGAGCCTAGTGATTCTTTAGTTTGCCTGACCCAACAGGGTGCTTCATCTGGTATGTTGAAAGCCTTTGACGTTTATGTTTATGTATTGTTAGATCTGGTTGTTACTAAATCATTTGTTACTCCTTATCTAGTTATGAAATTCATTGTTAGTCTAGAGATCTTGTTAGAGCCCTGTTTGCTCTATACTCTTATTGGTGTTGTAGTTGTGGCTAAAAGAGTTTATAGAAATTACCCAATTTTAATTTTTCATAATATCACCTCAGTTTATCTTGTAGAGCTTGATATGACCGATTTTGATGTTATTCTTGGTATGGATTAGCTTTATGCATGTTATGCTTCTATATGTTGTAGGACACGAGTGGTTAAGTTTTAGTTTCCAAATGAGCCAGTCCTAGAATGGAAATGTAGTAATTCTATGGTTATAAGTCAATTCATCTCATGCCTTAAAGCTCAAAAAATAATTTTCAAAGATTACATCTATCATTTAGTCTGGGTTTGAGATACTAATTTCGAAGCTCCTACTCTCCAGTCAGTTTCGATCATCAATAAGTTTTTGAAAGTTTTCCTCGCTGATCTCCCAGGTATTCCTCCCTAATGGGATAGACTCTAGTATTAATTTTCTCTCTGATACAAAACCTACCTCTATTCCTCCTTATCAAATGGCCCCGGTAGGATTGAAAAAGTTAAAGGATGAGTTAAAAGATTATATGAGAGTGTTGTACTATCTAGGAGAAGTGAATGTGGTAGCCGACGCTCTTAGTAGATTATCTATGAGTAGTCTTGCCTATGTTGAGAATGAGAAATGCAATGTTGGTTCGAGATGTTCTCACATTAGCCCAGTTGGGTGTTAGATTGGTTGACTCTGAGTAGGGTGGTGTTATCATGCAATATGGGTCCTAATAAACTCTTGTGGAAAATGTTAAGGAAAAGCAAGACATGGATGCAACCTTAGTTGAGTTAAAGAAATTGGTGGGTTATAAGAAGATTGAGGTTCTCTCACAATGGGGAGATGGAGTAATTCATTACTAGGGTTGGTTATGTATTCCAAATTTTGATGGCCTAAGAGAAATGATATTGACTAAAGCCCATAGCTTTTGATATTCCAATGATCCTCCCTTTTTAGTCTTGATAGCCACATTGATGATAGTAGATGAGTTATGGTAGATGGGGAGAGGGTGGGTGTTCCTTATTATGATAATTATGGTATGCTTATTCCATTTAAGGTTACAGACATAGGAGAAGAGCGAGATGGTATCTTGTTATGTGCAATAGATAGGTAAGAGTATATTAATGTGCCCTTTGGTAGGTGTTAATGCAAATGCGGATGTAAAGATGCAAAGGTAGACATGAAAATTCTTAAATGATGTTGACTTCAAAGGATCCATAAAGTGGTTCGAATAATAGGCTTGAATGTGTGGTTGCCATTATGTCAGTGATTATAGTAGGCTATTAACGACTTCCTATTAAGGGTTTCAAGTGAGTGTATTAGAGTGGGTATAGAACTAGGCTTCAATGTGGTGTTAATGGCATGTGAATGAATGCACGGTGCATTAAGTGTTTCTTTTTTAGGACTCGAGGTTTGTTGAAAATAGTGGTAAGGAGAGTACTCTTGGGAAAAAAATCCCTATAGAGGTATAAGATCCTTAGGCGAATTGGTAAGGTGGACTATGAGATTTATTGGACATTGGAGTTAGCCTCGATTCTTCTGGCATTCCATGTCTTTGTTGAGGAAGTTTGTTTGTGACCCTAGCTCCTGTAAACACCCCACCAAGTTCCTAGTTGTAATACAACGATTAGAATTCCGAAGGACCCTAACCAAGTCTCTTAGCATAACATTCAAGAGCATACATAAGGTAATAATCAATAAAACTAAATCAAAATGCAGAAGCAAAAAATCTCAAATAGATCATAAGTCTCAAAATGCAGAAATAAGAGCCAACATAGACTCCAATGAACCTCTAACATACCTCTAATACTAGATGAGGACGTGAGACAATCTCCCAACTCACCCAATGAGAAGGATAAAAGAAGTCATAGACTGATAAGCAAGTAAATGTCTCATCCTCGAAACATGAGGACTCACCAACTGAGCGACGGTAATGAACTCTAGCCACGAGCAGAAGGAGGATGAACGTGCTCGTCAAACCCTATATTATGATACAATATAGGCAAAAAGTATGCATTTGTACATAAAATTCACTAAGTATGTGAGAATATGCATGAACAATAAACATCATATATAATCAATATGTATCATGTATGTAAGACTAATATCATAAAAACATGAGTAAATTCATGAAAACAATAAAACATTTATCTCATTGGTCAATACATCAAAACATCATAATCATCACAAGAACTTACATATGTGGGAAATAACCGTAACCAAAATTAAGACCATGCGAGCTATTACATGAAATTCGATGATCCCCATATCTATAAGGGGGGACTACTTGCCAAAGTAGGACCCATCCAATTATTATCATAATATGCTATATGTGGATCCACTAGCTAAGCCATATTGGCAACCTACAGTGGCAACATAGTTTAAGGGACTAGAGGTTGCTATTAGGGCTTAGGTCGAACCCCCACCTCAAATTCCACTCGGTGATAAGTGAATTATCCCACCGAATACATATCATATCAGAAATTGTAAAATCATAGTTGTCATAAACATAAGTTTTTCATAATCATAATTCATAAACTTGTCTTAGGAATAGCTCATTATCATGTGATTTATGTAATGTGGGCGTACGCCTTCCATCATTACAAATCTTTTTCATAAAAATATCATTAGAGTCTTAAGTCACCTTCTTCATCAAGGATCTTAAGTCACTTTTTCATTAGAGTCTTGAGTCACCTTTCAAGGATCTCAAGTCACCCTTTCTCAAAAACTTGCTTGAAATATCATTAAAACATTATTCTTAACCTTTCATAAGGCATTCATAGACTTCTTGCATAAAGCATCTTAAAACTCTTTCATAAAGCTTGCAGTGAATATAACTTAAAAATCATGATCATATTTTGTAAATCATATTTAAAGCTAGCATATAGCATGGGTCATTGAAATTCAACTTAAAATCATGCAATATGATGTGAATTATAAATAATTAGGCTAATAACATTGAATTATATCATAATTGAAAAGACTCAATGCCAATCATGAATGTAGGGCTTTTAATTGAAGAAATCATAAGAGCATTGAGAAGAAATCTTTGGGATTCCATGGGTGAAAGGAACTCATGGATAAAGTATCACATACCTTGACCATGATAAGCCCTAAATTGAAAATAATGGTCGCTTGACCTTGAATGAATCCCTTGAATTGCCTGAGGAAGAGGAAGACCTTAGAAAGGAAACTTGGAAGACAAGGTTTTGGATTTTAATAATGTGAGAATAAGAGGGTTAGAAGACTTTACGTTTGTTAATAGGTAGGAATTTAGTCCAAAAAATTATCCACATTAATTAATTAAAGTATAGGGAATGATTGAAGTACCTTTCATTAAAATTGAATCCGGAACTCAAAATGGACCTTTACCACGCCCTGTGATAACCAAAATGGGTCGTGGTCCCATCGTGAAGTAGGACTTAGCCTTTCAAAAAATGGGGTGCCCACCACAAGACACATTGCAGATCGTGAAAAGAAATATGGCCTGTGGTGGCCGTCCATGACACGAGAATTGAACTCGGATTTTAGAAGTTGCAGGAAAAGTTTCAGGACTTCCTCCACGGAGACCTTCACAGCCCGTGGAGGTCATTATGGTCCATTAAACTTGGTTGTGAAGAGGGTCCTGATGAGGGCCTATAGGATGTGGTCATAATGGAACCCACCACGGTCAGTGAAGGCAAATACGGCTGGTGATGGTGAGGCATGGTCCCTGCCTTGGGAAATATTTTTGAGGGTTTTAGGGGTGGGGCTACCACGGAGGGAACCACTGCTCGTGGTGCTCACCATAGCTTGTGCTGCTCTGGTCCTTATTATATACCCTTTCCTTCAGGGTTTGGATTTATGAAACACTACCATGATGGCACAACACGAGCCATGGTGTTAAATAGGACCCGTGATGGCCTTCGTGGTCATCACCTGGTGCCCAAAAGTTGCATTTTCTAGAATTCCATATTTTGTTCCTCATTTTCCATCGTTCCAACTTTTGAGGTCTTTCAATATTTCTCCCATGGGAATATTCATCCTCGAATGAGACTCAAGCTAGCATGAATTGAATAGGAAAGGAACATAAC
The DNA here is from genome assembly GCF_947179165.1 of Solanum dulcamara. NCBI lineage: Eukaryota > Viridiplantae > Streptophyta > Magnoliopsida > Solanales > Solanaceae > Solanum > Solanum dulcamara. Next base: position 49,798,536 of record NC_077243.1, read on the forward strand.
AACCCAACATGCATGCAAAACATCTCTATAATGCATAAAACATAAAATATTTAATCTCAAGCTAAAACATGACTTTAAAACTCATTTCATGAACATGAATGCATATGAACATGATTTGGGCTCATTGAATCATAATGGAACTAAATACCTTAACTAGGCACGCAAGGAAAATGATGAGGATATCGGGACATTATATAAGATTTGACTTTCCATGTAGCACTCTCAACCTCTTAGTTCCTCCATAACACTTTAACTGAAGCTATTTCCTTATTTCTCAAATTTCTAAATTGTCGGTCCAAGATATCAATCGGAACCTTTTCATATGAAATACTCTCTTTAACTTCAATGTTGTCCAATGGAATAATGGAGCTAGGATCACCAACACACTTCCTCAACAAAGACACATGGAACACCGGATGAACCGATGCTAAATCAAAAGGCAAATCAACTCATAAGCCACCATGCCAATCCGCCTCAAAATCTATTATGGCCCAACATAGCGGGGACTTAGCTACCATTTCTTACCAAAATGCATCACACCCTTAATGGGTTCAAGTAACCCAATCATTAACTTCAAATTCAAGTTCCTTTCTCTTCACATCAGAATAGGACTTTTGTCGGCTTTGGGCTTTTTTCAATTTTCTCTAATGAGTCTAACCTTCTCCATATCCTCAAACACCAACTCAAGTATAATCAAAGAAACTTCACCTACCTCGAACCAATTGATAGGAGATCTATACTGCGTACTATACAAAGTCTAAAATGAGCCATCTTAATCCTAGAATGATAACTGTTATTATAAGCAAACTCTATCAATGGCAAATAATCATCCCAATTTTCTTTGAATTTAATAGCACACTCTCTCAATATATCCTCTAATGTCTAAATGGTACGCTCGGTCTGCCTATCTTTCTGTAGGTAAAAGGTTGTACTAAGCTTCGCCTGAGTACCAAGACCCTTTTGGAAAGATCTCCAAAACTGAGATGTAAACTGAGTACCTCAATCCGAAATTATAGACAATGAAAAACCATGAAGATTAAACAACTCTCAGACATACAATCTAGTATAGTCCTCGGCGGTATATGAAGTCTTAACATGAAGAAAATGAGCCGACTTAATTATTTGGTCAATAATTACCCAAATAGAGTCATGTTGCCTACGAGTATGAGTCAAACCAGTAATAAATTCCATATTCAAGGATTCCCACTTCTAATTAGGAATCTCAATGTCTTGAGCCAAAAATCCCAATTTTTCATGCTCTACTTTCACTTGTGGACAGTTAGGACACTTAGCCATGAATTTCGCAATATCTCTTTTCTTGTTGTTCCACCAATACACTTCTCTTAAATCTCGATACATCTTTGTGGAACTGGTATGTATAGAATACTGTTAACTATGAGCTTCGGATAATATCATATCTTTCAAGACATCAACATTCAAAACACACAATCGACCGTGATTTATCAAAACACCATCTCCCTTTGGGAGAAATCCTTAATGACTTTTTCGATAACCGCTTTCTTCAATTCCACCAAAGTGGGATCACTATCTTGTTTTGCCTTTACATCCATCATAAGAGATGATTTAGAACCATTTTTTATGATAACACCACCATCCTCAGAATCAACCAATCAAACACCCAAATGGACTAATCTATGCACATCCCACACTAGCTCTTTCTGCTCATTCTAAATATAAGCGACACTATTCATGTACAATCTACTAAGAGTGTCAGTAACCATATTTGCCTTACCCCGATGGTATAGCACACTCATATCATAGTCTTCCAATAATTCAATCCATCTCTTTTGTATAAGGTTCAAGTCCTCTTGAGTGCATACATATTGCAAACTCTAGGGATCGGTGAAAACATCCACATGGATACCATTAAGATAGTGTTTCCATAATTTGAAAGCAAACACCACCGCCGCCAATAAAAAGTTATTAGTTGGGTAATTTTTCTCATGTGCCTTAAGTTGATTTGAAGCATAAGTTATCGCCTTACCATTTTGCATTAGCACACAACCAAGAACAACTCGTGAAGTATCACAATGCATAATGAACCCATCAAAACCTTTTGATAAAGTCAAAATTGAAGCGGAAGTAAGCCTATCCTTCAACTCTTGGAAGATTTTCTCATATGCTTCGGACCATTGGAAGTTCACCTTCTTCTGAGTCAAAGCATCCAAGGGTGATGCAATGGAAGAGAAGCCTCCCACAAATAGTCTATAATAACCAGCTAAGCCTAAGAAACACTTTATATCAAAAGGAGACAACGGTATAGGCCAATTCTTAACCGCCTCAATCTTCTTTGGTCAACCATAATTCCTTCACCAGAGATGATGTGGACAAGGAATGCAACTGACCTTAGCAAAAATTCACATTTATTAAATTTCTCATACAATTGACAGTCCTTGAGAATTTTCAACATAATCCTCAAATGATCGACTTGCTCTTCTCACTCCGAGAGTAGTTTAAAATATCATCAATGCAGATAATCACAAACATATCCAAGTATTTCTTGAACACCCTATTCATCAAATCCATAAAAGCTGTAGGGGCATTCCATAGTCCAAAAGACATAATTAAGAATTCAAAGTGACCATATCGAGTTCTAAAAGCTGTCTTCGGAATGTCACACTCCCTTACTCAGAGTTGAAAAGTAGCTTACCCCTTGAAGTTGGTCGAAGAAGTCTTCTATCCTCAAAATAGGATACTTATTCTTAATAGTGACCATGTTCAATTATCGATAATCAATACACATACTAAGATAACTATCTTTCTTTATGACAAAGAGAACCGGAGCACCCATAGAGAGATACTCGGTCTAATAAAGCCCTTTTCTAACAAATACTTCAACTGATCCTTTAACTCTTTCAATTCTGTCGGAGCCATTCGGTAAGGAGAAACAGAGATAGGCAGAGTATTAGGGAGAAGATCAATATCAAAGTCTATTTCTCTTTTGGGAGGAATAGATGAGAGATCATTAGGGAAAACTTCTAGAAACTCATTTACAAATTACAACTGAAATTGACTCAAGAGTAGGAGTTTCGAAGTTAGTATCTTTAACCCAAACTAGATGATAGGTGCAAACTTTAGAAATCATTTTCTGAGCTTTAAAGTATGAGATGGATTTACCCTTGAACACATAATTATTACCTTTCCATTCTAGGACTGGCTTATTAGGAAACTGAAACTTAACTACACGGGTTTTACAACATATAGAGGCATAACAAGCATGAAGCCAATCCATACCAAGAATAACATCAAAATTAGTCATATCAATATCTACTAGGTCAACGGAGGTGACTTTATGAAAAAGTGAAAATAGACAATTCCTATAAACTCTTTTAACTACAACTTAATCACCAATCAGAGTATAAACCAAAAAAGGCTCTAGCAAAATCACAGGACTAACAAAGAATCTCATAGCAAGATAAGGAGTAACAAATGATAGCATAGCACCCAAATCTAATAGTTCATAAACATCAAAGTCAAAGACTTTCAATGTACCTGTGACCATATCTAAAGACTCCTCAACTTCTTGCCTAGCTTGAAAGGCATAGAACCTATTTTGGCGTGGGCTTCCACCTTGTGAATTTTGTCCATCTTGAGTAGTTTGACCTTGAGGATGCTCTTCCCTTCCCTTTTTAGGACATTCAGAGATTTTGTGCCCCATCTTACCGCATGAAAAGCATGCACCTATTCCAACCAAATATTTACCTTCATGATTTCTCCCATACTTGGTACACTCAGAAAGAGTAGATCCACTAACACCACCTCGAGCCATAGGATTTGAGACCCTATCTTTGTCAAACCTTTGACCCGAAGCTTGTGAAGAACCTTGACCTTGAACTTTTGGCTGTGTCGAAAATGATCATTACCACCATCGAATTTGTTATGAGCAAACCAACCTTCAAACCTAGCCCTCTTGGACTCCTTTGCACTCCTCTCCTTAATATTTTCTCCTTTAATTTACTCAAAATAAGTCATGAGCCTTAATATTTCCATCTCTTTAATGAGCATAGAGGTTCAACTTTCCTTAATGACGAAGTCTGACACTCTCAAAATAAACTTGCTTATTTGGGAATGAAATTTGGCTATCAAGGATGGAGCATATTTGGAAAAGTCTGTGAACTTGAGGGCATATTCCTTTACACTCATGTTTCTTGGCTTGAGATTGATGAACTCCAACACTTTCGCCTCTCTTAACTCAAGTGGGAAAAAGTGATCAAGAAATGAAACTTTGAACTTTTCCTAACCTATGGGACCATCTTTGACCCTTTTGGCTTTCTATTGGTTATACCAAACTTGAGCGATACCCTTGAGTTAGTAGGCCGCTAATTCTGTCTTCTCCTTTGAAGACACTCCCATAATATCCATGATCTTGAAGATCCTCATTAACCTTAGATCCATGAAATTTGAGAGGGTTCATCCTCGTGAAGTCTCTAACCCTTGAAGCTGGTGTAGTCACAATTTGAGGAGCATCTACCTCTCGATTCACTTGAGTAGTAATAGCTTAGGCTAGCATTTGGAAATTGGCTCAGAACTCTGCATTAGTCACTTAATCATTCAAAGGGTCATTTGGAGCTTATTTCTCCTCTCTCTCAATATTCCTTTGAATGGAGTATCTTCGTGGAGGTATGATTCTGAAATCGCAAAAAGAAAGCATTAGGGTAGGAAACCTTAGAGTTCAACTCTATAGCATGATGAGATCATGAAAGAAGCAAAGTATTTCCTAAGATGCCTTCTTGACATGGCATGTAGACTTCCTAAGACACTTGAACTTTGTGCTCTCATACCATTTTTTTCATGACCTGACCTAGTTCCTAGTTGTAACATAGCGATTAAAATCTCGAAGGACCCCAACCAAGCCTCTTAGCATAACATTCTAGAATATACATAAGGTAACAAGCAATAAAACTAAATCAAAATTCAAAAGAAGAAATCTCAAATAGATCATAAGTCTCAAAATGCGGAAATAAGCGGCAACATAGATTCCAATGAACCTCTAACATGCCTCTAATGCTAGAAGGAGGTGTGAGACAATCTTCCAGCTCACCCAATAAGAAATATAAAAGAAGTCATAGACTGATAAGAAAGTAAAGGTCTCATCTTTGAAACATAAGGACTCACCAACTAAGCAACAATAATGAACTCTAGCCACGAGTGGAAGGAGAATGAACGTGATCGTTGGACCCTATATTATGATATAATATAGGCAAAAAGTATGTGTTATTATATGGAATGCACTATGCACTAAGTATGTGAGAATATGCATGAACAATAAACATCATATATAATCAATATGTATCATATATGTAAGACTAATATCATAAAAACATGAGTAAATTCATGAAAACAATAAAACATTTATCTCATTGGTCAATACATCAAAACATCATAATCATTACAAGAACTTACATATGTGGGAAATAACCGTAACCAAAATTAAGACCATGTGAGCTATTACATGAAATTCGATGATCCCCATATCTATAAGGGGGGGACTACTTGCCAAAGTAGGACCCATCACATTATTATCATAATATGCTATATGTGGATCCACTAGCTAAGCCATATTGGCAACCTACAGTGGCAACATAGTTTAAGGGACTAGAAGTTGCTATTAGGGCTTAGGTCGAACCCCCACCTCAAAGTCCACTCGGTGATAAGTGAATCATCCCACAGAATACATATCATATCATAAATCGTAAAATCATAGTTGTCATAAACATAAGCTTTTCATAATCATAATTCATAAATTTGTCTTAGGAATAGCTCATTATCATGTGATTCATGTAATGTTGGTGTCGGCCTTCCATTATTATAAATCCTTTTCATAAAAATATTATTAGAGTCTTAAGTCACCTTCTTCATCAAGGATCTTAAGTCACTCTTTCATAAGAGTCTTTAGTCACCTTTCAAGGATCTCAAGTCACCCTTTCTCAAAAACATGCTTGAAACATCATTAAAATATTATTCATAACCTATCATAAGGCATTCATAGACTTCTTACATAAAGAATCTTAAAACTCTTTTATAAAGCTTGCATTGAATAAAACTTGAAAATCATGATCATATCTCTTAAATCATACTTGAAACTAGCATATAGTATCGGTGATTGAAATTCAACTTAAAATCATGCAATATGATTTGAATTTTACATAATTAGGCTAATAACATTGAGGTGGTCATCAGGGAACCCACTGCGGTCCGTGAAGGCAAATACAACTCGTGGTGGTGCGTCATGGTCCCTACCTTGGGAAAGTTTTCTGAGGGTTTTAGGGGAGGGGTCACCAAGGAGGGCACCACTGCTCGTGGTGCTCTCCACGGCACGTGGTCCTTATCATGGACCCTTACCTACAGGGTTTGGATTTTTGAGCTACCACCACGGTGACACACTACGAGCTATGTTTTTGAATACGGCCCGAGATGGCCTTCGTGGTCATCACCTGGTGCTCAAAAACAGCATTTTTGGAATTCCATCTTTTGTTCCTCATTTTTCGTCTTTCCAACTTTCGGGATCTTACAACATCATTGTGCCTTTGGAAAGCATTGAGGTGAAGGAGAGTCTCTCTTATGAGGAAGTTCCAGTTGATATCCTGCACCAGCAACTTAGGAAGTTGAGGAATAAATAAGTAGCTTTAGTCAAAGTTTTATTGAGTAACCAAGAGGTTGAGGATGCTATATGGGAAGACGAAGCCGATATGAAGTTGCGATATCCTTATCTCTTTCCTTCAGTTCCTAGTTGAGGTATCTAATTCCTTTATGATATGTTTAGCCCAAATCATGTGTTCCAGTCATTCTCATGTTTTCATATGCATTCATGTTTATGAAATGGGTTTTAAAGTCATTTTTTAGCTTGAGATTAAGGATTTCATGTTTTATGCATTTTCAAGATATTTTGCATTCATGTTGGGGTTCGGTCCGGTAGCCATTGTAGTTATCCAAGGGAATCCTAGTACCAACCGTTAGTTCAAAACTATGTTGTCCATATAGGTTTAAAGATGCTAATATGGCAAAGCTAGTGGATCTACATATAGAAAAGTTAAAGATAGTACCATAATAGAGTCTACCCTGCCAAGGTAGTCTCCACCATCTCGATGTGGGAGTCATTGGATTCCATGTAATAGATCTCATAGTCGTAAGTGTCGGTTAAGGTCCTATCCCATACCAAGTAATATGAAAAGTTATAGAGTTCTCATAATGCTGATGTTTTGATGCATTGACCAATAGTTAAGATGTTTTTAAGTTTTTCATGGTTTTACTCATGTTTTAAGGTATTGGTCTTGTATCTCATGTTTCATATTGATTATGTCCTATGTTATTGTCCATGCATACAACTCACATATTTAGTGCATTTCATATACTAACGCATACTTTTTACCTATATTATATCATAATATAGGGACGACGATTATCGTGCACCTCGTACTTATGCTTTCATGATTAGCTTTAATTCTTTAAATACCTTATGAATTCTTATGTATGATATTCTAAGAGGCTTGTTTAGAGTCCTTCAAGATTATGATCATCGTGTCACGCCTAGGGCCTAGCTTGGGTTATGACACATGGGTTCATGAAGCATGAAAAATTATGATTTGGAAAAGAGTTATACTTTATCTGGAACAATTTGACATGAAACATGGATACCTCAGGCATGGAATAAAAATAGGGGTAATATGCATTAAGTGATAAGACTGATAACTTTCGAGCTTGGCAACTCTTCTCGACTACACTCTTATTTCTGAACACTATACTTTAATAGTTGAAACTCATAGCAACCACTAAGGCCCAAGTCTAATTGTATGCTCTCATGGTGTTCAAGCCTAACTCAAAGTCTCAAGATGCTACCAATAAGATGACCATACTAATCTAACACACAGGATTCATGTTCTATACCTTTGCAGGGACTTTTATTTAGAGGATACTACTTCTTTTACTACTCTAATATACCTGTCATGACCAACCCCATGGGCCGCGACTGGGGTCCGACCTGGACCCCCGTATATATCTCTATCAGATATAAGAACCAAACACATAAACTCAGTGGGTGATAAAATATTCATACACGTGTAGCCTCATTCATTTGCATCATACCATAAAAGGGAAAGCCAGCCAACAAGATTGCCATAGCATAGTAACATTTACAACACATCGTACAACTATAATCACACAAAACTCATAAATTACCCACATACATATGTCTACAAACCTTTAAGAATAGTAACGGTAACATATGACGGGACAGGGGCCCCGCAATACCCCTGAATAAACAAACATATCTATATCAAATGACCAGTATCAAAGGTTAGGCTCCAGAACAGTGGAGCACTTCCAATATCGCTTAGTGGAAACCCAAAGCTGGCAGATCTCCAAAATGAATATCTATACCTGCGGGCATAAAATGCAGCCCTCCGAGGAAAGGGGGGTCAGTACGATATATGTATTGAGTATAAAAAGCATAAAATATCATAACTGAGACAACAACTGAAATAGGGGTGTAGGGGGCAAGTATAACATTTAGCCATCTACCGTACCTGCATTTTATAAAATAAAGGCATACATGCTATCATCGCATACTGTATCCGTCCCATTCGGGGACTTGTGTAATAACTACATCATTTTGTCATAATAAGAACATATACACCATTAGCGCTGTGGAACGTATAGCCCGATCCATGTATATAGACAGTACACGCTGATGAATGACGGCCCAATCCACATATCTTATAATAATGCCAAGGAACGATGACCCGATCCGTATATCATATAACAATGCCGAGGTATGATGGCCTGATCCATATATTGTATAACATGCCGTGGAATGTATGGCCCTATCCTTACATAGCAAGATATGCCGAGGTGCTTTTGGCCTGATCCATATATATCATAATGCATATACGTGCATGTAAAACTCTGTAACGTATCAAACATCCCTTAGATATCACCGTAAAGCAAGTTAAAGAGGCCCTAGGTATAGGAGCTTACACATCCCAACACTATTCAACATGTAGGAGGCTCAAGGGTCGTAGTTCAACTACTTTAAGGGCCTTATCATTCCAAAGTGAGTACAAGTCCTGAGTTATACCCGAAACCTATAATGGAATCACCTCTAGCTCATATCATATCTCACTTTACTTACCTTAACTATTTCAAGAGAAGGAAGGAATAGGCTTCACGTGTACTACTGTTAGTCATGTAGAAGACTTATAAGTCCATAACTCAACTATCGCAGGAGTTCTAATATCGAGAAGGGAATAGGAGACTTAACTCACACTCAGAGTTTTAAGAGTAGAATAACTTCAACTTCATATACGTAATACTTACATCTAAGTCATGCCAAAAGAGAGGAAGAATAACTTTACATACACTACTTTTCAGCATATAGAAGACTTGAGGAATGGGAGCTTAACTACTTTAAGAGTCTTTAACATTCAGAAGTGAACATGAATTATGCATCATGAATCATGTTCAGAGCTCATGAATAGAGTTATCCCAAGATTCATACATATATCATTTTTCACTTAAATCTAAGACATGCCCAAAAGAAAGAAAAGATAGGTTTTACATACTTATGCCAAAACATGCCAGAAGAAGGAAACGTTAGCTTTACATACCTCTTACGGGTTACACTTAAAACGTTCGCCTCATCGTCTCTTGAAACTTTTTAACTTGGAAGCAATCCAAGAATCAAAAATCCTCGAATTTCCAGTGTCTTAAGTTAAATACGAGTATTCATAGAACTCATTTCCTCGCTCGTCTTCTCAACTAGTCCTTTAGCTAGCTAAGGTGTTAACAAAAATTGGGCAGCATCTCCCCTATAATGTGCCCTATTAGAATTTCTAATTATACTCCTAATAGCTACAGACAACCAAAAAAAATAACCTGCATCATATATATATATATACAATTTACATCAATCTTATACTACATAAACTCCAAATGACTGGCTCAAAACCACGATACCAAAATAAGGTTTCTAGTTTCCATTTTGCAAAACCTTTAACCTTATGAAGCGGGGGTCGTGTGGATGCAAACAGAAGCTCCCCCACCTCTTTTAGAACACATTTATTCCCTGAAACACACACCACACAACCATCAGCCACCTACAAATACACAATGCCTTACTTCGACTACAATTTAACTACGACGACTTCAATTTAGATTATTTCGTTCGCTGAGCATCTCCACGACTTTTTTATACTTCCATCAGTATAAAAGGTACATAATACCCTCCATAACGACCCTATAAAGTCCAAATTTAAAGGAGAAACCTTACCTTACCCGAAATTGGCCAAAACTAGCCAAAATTGCACCTCGGAAACCTCTTTAGCGTGCTGGAAGTTGCGTGGACTGTTTGCTGTCCGTTTTGGATGCACCAAGCCATGATTTTATACTTCTAATACCTCCATATAATATTGGTACGCTGAATAATTAATGTACTGAATGAAATCGGGACTTACCTATTTTTTTTCTCCAAGCCATCCTTTTTTTCTCTCTAGACTTAGGGTTCTTTTTTTCTGGTTGCTGCTGAAGTTTTCTGAATAGAAATGACCTTAAGAGTCATGTAATACATATATATACATTGTCTTAGGAGATGACATGTGGCATACCCCTAGGGGTGACATATAGAAGCTCCTTAGGGTGCCACCTCATCCGAACGTCCAACCCAAAGCTGCCATGTGGCAGCATGGGGTCCACTCCAAGTAGGTGAGTCGTCTCCTTAGTTCTCTTCCGTAGTTTCATAATCTCGTCTCACTTTAAGAGCCTATGTGTTCCTTTCTACTTAAGCTCGGCGTGTACTCAAGTAGATTAGTATGCAAAATATCCCAAGTAATAGCTTTCACAAGTACGTCGAGTCCTACGACTCACTACTTAGCCTCCAACTTCTTTCGGATTCATGTAAGCCTATTTCCAATCTTCTCTCTTATGGAGTATCTCCTTCTTCTTTCCTTAGGATTATTTGATAGCATTATAGATTATCCGACTCACATGAAGACTTCTAAGAAACTTAAAGCCTTTCCAGAAACTTAAGAAGCTTACGAAGCATTCCAAGGTACCAAAGTACGGGGTGTAACATCCTTCCCCCCTTTAGAACATTCGTCCCAGAATGTAAACCAAAACCTTCCTCCGGACCTTATACCGATTATATGGAGAGGCCCTATATCCCGTTGCCATAACATATACTTTCAACGAGCAATCAATATCAGAGTTCCAAAGGTTAGGATTACCTGTAGATGTAGAAAATAGGTACGGATACTTGTGTTTCATTTCCTCTTTCCCTAGTACTCTTGTCTTACCCATATTGTTACTTCTTTCAACTACAGGTTGTCATAGTTTATCCCTGTGTATCCATTCAGTCGGTACCTTAATATCATTCTATTTAGATCTATCAGTCTTCTCTAAACCATCTTTTTTGGATTATAAGTCTTTTCCAACTTCATTTTACCATACTAGTATCGACCTCCTAATTTCTATTGCCATCAATTTAGCGATTAACTCATTTCTCGAGGTCAGCCATACTCTTAGTTTAATCAAATCTCATCATTATTGTGGGCACAACCTTTTAAGACATACTACAGCCCTATATCTCATTCTCTTCTTATTTCTAGGAAAATTTGGGCAGAGTTTCCTTTGTATTTCTCCCTATCTCAACACCTGCACGCAGGAAATGCCAATAGTGACTCACAGGGAACGCATGTATATATTCAAATCATATCATATCGCAGCCACACAGGGCGCCCAATATCAACAGTATGAAAATGAACTTACCTCATATGCCCACTCGAACTACACCTGTTAACTTTCCTGGCTACTTTTCCTTTCAAATTCAAATTTACATTCCAATTGTACCTAAATACCTTACCCGACATATATCTTTCATGCCTTTGCTTATCTGCGTGCTTTGTAACTTCTAATATCGTTAGTCACCTTCTTCTATCGATGTTGTCCTTCTGCTGAAATCACAAGTTAGTATAAGGAATTTCATTTCCTATGACTCAGCTCTATCGCACGATCTTAGATATGAAAGAAAGGTAACATCCTAAATGTCCTATAGCCTTTTGTCTATAGATGTGGTGCACAACACATAGATAAATAAGACTCTACTAGACAGGTATATAGACACTCCAAGGATGAACTGCTCTGATACCACTTCTGTCACGACCCAACCCCGTGGGCTATGAATGGGGTCCGACCTAGACCCCCGTATATATCTCTATCAGATATAAGAACCAAACACATGAACCCAGTATGTGATAAAATATTTATACACGTGTAGCCTCTTTCATTTGCATCATGTCATGAAAAGGAAAGCCAGCCGACAAGATTGCCATAGCATAGTAACATTTATAACACATCGTACAACTATAATCATACAAAACTCACACATTACCCACATACACATGTCTACAGACCTCTAAGAATAGTAATGGTAACATATGACGGTACAGGGCCCTCGCCGTACCCCTGAATAAACAAACATATATATATCAAATGACCGGTATCAAAGGTTAGGCTCCGGAATAGTGGAGCACTTCCAACATCGCTGAGTGGAAACCCTAAGCTGGTAAATCTCCAAAATGAATATCTATACCTGCGGGCGTGAAACGCAGTCCCTCGAGGAAAAAGGGGTCATTAAGATATATGTACTGAGTATATAAAGCATAAAACATCATAACTAAGACGACAGTTAAAATAGGGGTGCAGGGGGCAAGTATAACATTTAGCCATCTATCGTACCTGCATTTTATAAAATAAAGGCATACATGCTATCATCGCGTACTGTATCCGGCCCATTTGGGGACTTGTGTAATAACTACATCATTTTGTCATCATAAGAACATATACACCATTAGCGCTGTGGAACGTACAGCTCGATCCATGTATATAGATAGTACACGCCGATGAATAATGGCCCAATCCACATATCTTATAATAATGTCGAGGAACGATAACCAAATCCGTATATCATTTAACAATGCCGAGGTACGATGGCCTGATCCATATATTGTATAACATGCCGTGGAATGTATGGCCCTATCCTTACATAGCAAGATATGCCGAGGAACATTCGGCCCAATCCATATATATCATAATGCATATACGTGCATGTAAAACTCTGTAACGTATCAAACATCCCTTAGATATCACCGTAAAGCAAGTTAAAGAGGCCCTAGGTATAGGAGCTTACACATCCCAACACTATTCAACATGTAGGAGGCTCAAGGGTCGTAGTTCAACTACTTTAAGGGCCTTATCATTCCAAAGTGAGTACAAGTCCTGAGTTATACCCGAAACCTATAATGGAATCACCTCTAGCTCATATCATATCTCACTTTACTTACCTTAACTATTTTAAGAGAAGGAAGGAATAGGCTTCACGTGTACTACTGTTAGTCATGTAGAAGACTTACAAGTCCATAACTCAACTATCGCAGGAGTTCTAATATCGAGAAGGGAATAAGAGACTTAACTCACACTCAGAGTTTTAAGAGTAGAATAACTTCAACTTCATATACGTAATACTTACATCTAAGTCATGCCAAAAGAGAGGAAGAATAACTTTACATACACTACTTTTCAGCATATAGAAGACTTGAGGAATGGGAGCTTAACTACTTTAAGAGTCTTTAACATTCAGAAGTGAACATGAATTATGCATCATGAATCATGTTCAGAGCTCATGAATAGAGTTATCCCAAGATTCATACATATATCATTTTTCACTTAAATCTAAGACATGCCCAAAAGAAAGAAAAGATAGGTTTTACATACTTATGCCAAAACATGCCAAAAGAAGGAAACGTTAGCTTTACATACCTCTTACGGGTTACACTTAACACGTTCGCCTCATCGTCTCTTGAAACTTTTTAACTTGGAAGCAATCCAAGAATCAAAAATCCTCGAATTTCCAGCGTCTTAAGTTAAATACGAGTATTCATAGAACTCATTTCCTCGCTCGTCTTCTCAACTAGTCCTTTAGCTAGCTAAGGTGTTAACAAAAATTGGGCAGCATCTCCCCTATAATGTGCCCTATTAGAATTTCTAATTATACTCCTAATAGCTACAGACAACCAAAAAAAATAACCTGCATCATATATATATATATACAATTTACATCAATCTTATACTACATAAACTCCAAATGACTGGCTCAAAACCACGATACCAAAATAAGGTTTCTAGTTTCCATTTTACAAAACCTTTAACCTTATGAAGCGGGGGTCGTGTGGATGCAACCAGAAGCTCCCCCACCTCTTTTAGAACACATTTATTCCCTGAAACACACACCACACAACCAGCAGCCACCTACAAATACACAATGCCTTACTTCGACTACAATTTAACTACGACGACTTCAATTTAGATTATTTCGTTCGCTGAGCATCTCCATGACTTTTTTATACTTCCATCAGTATAAAAGGTACATAATACCCTCCATAACGACCCTATAAAGTCCAAATTTAAAGGAGAAACCTTACCTTACCCGAAATTGGCCAAAACTAGCCAAAATTGCACTTCGGAAACCTCTTTAGCGTGCTGGAAGTTGCGTGGACTGTTTGCTATCCATTTTGGCTGCACCAAGACATGATTTTATACTTCTAATACCTCCATATCAGCGTGGTATATTCTAGATAATTAATTTATGGAACGAAATCGGGACTTACCTATTTTGTTTCTCCAAGCCGTCCGTTTTTTCTCTCTAGACTTAGGGTTCTTTTTTTATAGTTGCTGCTGAAGTTTTCTGGATAGAAATGACCTTAAGAGTCATGTAATATATATATATACATTGGCTTAGGATCTGACATGTGGCATCCCCCTAGGGGTGACACGTGGAAGCCTCTTAGGGTGTCACCTCATCCGAACGTCCAACCCAAAGCTGCCACATAGCAGCATGAGGTCCACCCCAAGTAGGTGAGTCACCTACCTACTTCAAGTAGGGGAATCACCTACTTGCTTTAAGTAGGTGCGTCATCTCCTTATTTCTCTTCTGTAGTTTTGTAATCTCCTCTCACTTTAAGAGCCGATGTGTTCCTTGCTACTTAAGCTCGACGTGTACTCAAGTAGATTAGTATGCAAAATGTCCCAAGTAATAGCTTTCACAAGTACGTCGAGTCCTACGACTCACTACTTAGCCTCCAACTTCTTTCGGATTCTTGTAACCCTATTTCCAATCTTCTCTCTTATGGAGTATCTCCTTCTCCTTTCCTTAGGATTATTTGATAGTGTTATAGATTATCCGACTCACATGAAGACTTCTAAGATACTTAAGAGCCTTCCTAGAAACTTAAGAAGCTTATGAGGCGTTCCAAGCTACTAAAGTATGGGATGTAACAATACCTACCTAAAACTCTTAACAATAAGTCACCAATAATGTACTGCCATCATTCACATAAGGGAAAACACAACATTCGAGCCTATTATTCTAATCACTTTATGGCTTCTTTATAGTCACTACCTCCTAAGAATTTTCATGTCTTCCTTAGCATCTCTACACCCATAATTTCATTAAGTTCTACTAAGCGGTACATCTAATATACTCTTACCTATCTGTTGCACATAACAAAATCTCATATCGCTCCTCCTCTACATTTATAACCTTAAATGGAATAAACACACCACAATTATTACAATAAGGAACACTCACTTTCTCCCATCTTCCATAACTCAACTACTTTCATCAATATTGCTATCAAGACTGAAAAGAAAGGACCACTAGAAAGGGATTAGATCAAAAGATCATAAGCATGATTCATCCAAGATTTCTGATGTGAGAACATTCATTGCATGACATTACTTTCTGAGCCACTGAGGTAAATCACGAATGCTCGAGACAACAGGTACTATGAAACTCTAGCTTTTCTTCTCTAAAAATCTTTCTTTAAGTCTTGGAAGAAAATATGAGAGAAGAGGGTTGAATAGTTCTAATAAGGGACTTAAATTAGTCCCAATACATCAAGTCTTGGATTGGGAAAATATGTGAAAATACCAAACCATACTTCATTAAAAGCTAGGTGAAGCCATCTACAAATGCCTTTCACGGGCCATGTAAACTTCACGGACCGTGAAAGTGCATGTGAAGGCAAAGGAAAGGCTGGCTCTAAAGGTTTTGGGTCTACAGGACCTTTTATGGTCCATAAGCCCATGTACGGGTCATAAAAGAGTAGTCGTAGCACCAAATTGAATGGCTGCTAAGGCGTTGGGGTCTACCGACCCTTCCATGGGTCATATAGGGGATCATGGTGGGGCACTGGGAAGGGATTTCTTGGAAAAGGTTCATGAGGCCTACTACAGACTATAGAACCTTTTACAATTTAGAGATAGATCCATAGACTTCACCATCAAAGGAGGAAAGCCAAGGTAGGTTTCTACGTAGCCTTCTATGGCCTGTGAAACACTCTAGGGTCATAGATAGTTCCTGTAGGAGTCACCTGGTTCCAATTTACTAATTCTTTCTCTGGACTCTTAGGGATCATCTAAGGTAGAATATTTGGGGTGTTATAACGATTTGAAATTTGATGAATACATCTAAGTAGGAATGAAATGATATGTCACCAAAACTTCTTTTCTGAATACATCACTATCTAATTCTCATCACTTGACTTGGTTCCTCACTCATCATCTCCTCTTTAGGTTTAAAGTTGACACTTTATGTTTGTGGATCTATTTCACATTCTCCAAACTGGTCTATATTCGCTTTATCCTAATAATCAGAAAAATGTCAATCCCATGCCTACTGGACTCTCCAAGTACAGGTACTAAGATTCCATCTAGGGCTTCTTTCTAAGGTACTTCTTCTAATTTCCTCCTCCTTTCAATGGATATCTTTCTATAATTATCACCCGCATCACCGTATAAAGACACATTACTCAACTCTTAATAGTCTGGCATCTCCTCCTTATCCCGCTAATATCGCTCTTCTAAGATCATATCTACTTTACTAGAGGACACTTGAACTATATCTAAGAGGTTCATCATAGTCTATATATAACCTCTTAGACCCAACTCTTATGGGTATTAAGGAGTGCTTAGATAAGCCTACTCCACATTGACAACTCAAATATACTATCTAGGCACACAAAGAAAATCATAGACTTAATTAGAACCTCATCTGACTATATATGATCTTGGGTACATATCTTAATGTTCTTGCTTATCTAATGACTCAGCCACACTTCACTGATCTCATCTATGGGCCATAATACCACACTTGTACCACTCACATTATTGCAAGCTAACATCTTAATTCCTCTCCTCACATACTCTATGTCAAACCTACTAGATCAAACTTAAAACTAGCACTATCACACCCATGATGTTATCCCCTCTTTCTTCACAACACTCATTTCAAATTCAAGCTTAGGGTCTAGTTCTAACATGTACATCACACACTGCTCACATAATATACTAACATACAACTACTAGGTGAAATTAAGAAACACTCAACTACTAAAACCTCGTGATAAGTACTCGATCTCTACCTCACACTCTGGTTAATTATAATCTATCATCATATTTCCTTTCACAACCTAAGTACTATCCAACCATGTATTATACCTCCTTTCCTAGTTAGGCTCATAACACTATGAATATCCTGGGGCTCTCCCTTCGAAATCATAAGCCTAGCTTAGATCTATCAGTTCATGACTATTCTATTTTTCTGTTTAACACCTATACTTGGTGTTTACTAACACAATGACATTTCAACATTAACTCCCTTCTGGTTTAAGTTTACTCTAACTTATCCTACTAAAAACTCTTCCTCTACCTTCTATCATGAGAGATAGACAATACTTACTACTTAGTCAAAATCAAATGGACTTGACTTATAACCCCATTACTTACCTAATAGATACATAACTCTAGTTACATGTCTCAATCAACCATCATTCTCATTATTTGGTTTGTACTCCTTTAACACTAACTTTCTAGCTGTGGTATTATTCTATTAATTATAGCTTAAAATACCTCAAATCACATTATCTTAGGGCGATAACACTAAGAATTTAGCAACATAACTTTCTTCTCAAGGATAATATCTAAATCAAGGTTTAGAGAAGAAAGTCTGGGAATACATCTTGCTCTGGCTCAAATGCACGATTCACATGAATAAGAGTTCATTCTTTCAAATTAGTAAGTTATGATATCTCGGGTTTTTTTGAAGGTTGGAATATGATAAATAAGGTTAAGAATTCCAAAATGGCCTCGGTGGATTTTTAGGCCCCGTATATCAAAAGATAATTTTTTCAAGAAATTTCACAAAAACAATAGGGTGCACGGTAAGTCTGCATCATGGACTTGCTCCCCCATAGTACAATTTTTCCCCAAGTCAATATCTTTCCAAAAACCTCATTTACTAAAATTAACTATAAATCACATCCCTCAAATGCAATTTATCTTGTATTCATAAATCTCATTGATCAAGTGATATTTATAGGTTCAAAAAAAATTTAACTAAAAATGGGGGCACTTTGGACATTTTTCTAATTAGTAGTTAATGAACCTGGACATTCTTAGGACCTAATTCAACTCCATAAACTAACCTAAACCCCTATTCTTCTTTATTCTTCTACAATCCACCTATTCAAATAATTCTCTATCTACAAAAGCTCTAAAAGACTCCATTGAAGATCCTCAAGGAATTCTCTCAAGATCTCCATCGAAACTCTCAAATTCTTCATGTTTGTTTTGTCTTCTCACTCAAGGTATGTATTTATTTGATCCTAGGATACTTTCACCTATGGAGCTCAACAAATTTCCTACTTTTTTAATCAATTAAAATGTGTATTTTTATGGGTTTATGATCCCTATACCAACTGCATGAATTATGATTTTCAATTATGATTATGATCCTATTTTAATATAAATTGATGATTATTGTATGGAATTGAAGAGTTTTTCTATGAATTTTACTACATTGATCTCTAGGATTCATTATATGAATTATGATTATTTTTAATTATGCATCCAATTGATATTATTTTCATGAATTATATTTGGATTGATATAAAGTATATAATCATGCATGTTTTTAATCCAATTTCATGATTTCCAAGTCAAATTGATCATGTATTCATATTTCTACCCTAATTTGAAGTATAAGTTATGATCATGAATTTCTAGTATGCAAGAAAGTTCTATGAATGAGGGTGACTTAAGACCCTAATAATGTTTTTATTAAAAGGATTCGTAATGATGGAAGGCCTACACCCATATTACATGCATCACATGATAGTGAGTTTATGATTCATGAAAATTAATGAATAAGCTATTCCTATGATATGTTTACCATTATGATATGACGTGTATGATATCCCGATATTCTATTAATGCTTTTGAATATTTTTCCTACAAGTGGGTCCCGATTAGCATGGTATTCGAAATACCATCAATGATTATGGATCAATTTTCTTATAAACCAAAGTTCAATAGTAGTATGGAAATTGGGTATGGCAGCCATGATGATATACGATATTATCAGATTTCTATTTCTTTTCAAACTACATAATGATTATAATATGTATTCTGTGGGATGTTAACTTAGCACCGAAAGGACTTTGAGGTGGGGGCTCGACCTAAGCCTTAGTAGAACCTCTAGTACCTTAAACTACATTGCCACTATAGTCTTTTGCTAATATGGCCTCTTAATTATGATAATGTTGGATGGATTCTACCTTGGCAAGTAGCCTCCACCCTTCACGGTATGGGTATCATCAGATTTCATGTTATGGCTCACATGGTCTTAATGTTGATTATGGTTATATCCCACATATGTATGGTCCGTAAAAGATTTTGAATGACTAATCCTCTCTTTACTTTTATATGATACTCGTATATTTTATTATACATTGTTCCTTCTTATGACTACTTAGAATTTTTACTACTTCTCCTATCATGCTATTTAAAATGGTCATTTCCACAAATATGGTTTTACTATGCATTGCATTGCCTACATACTTAGTACATTCAAACATACTAATGCATACTTCATTTTCTATATTATATCACAATATAGGGATGGACACTCTATCTTATTCTTGTGGCTAGTCGGTGATCCATTTGAAGATTGTGTAGTGAGTCCTCATGCTTCGAGGGCAAGCCGAGTCAATCTCATTTTTATTTTTATTTCTAGACTTTGATGATATTTTGTGACTATCCTTTGTCATGTTATCTCTTTCTTTGAGGGTAAGCTAGGAACATGTCCTAGTCCCCTCCTATGTAGTCATGTAGAGGCATGTTGGATAAATATGTATGAATTCTATCTTGTCTTGATTTACTCTAGTTATTCTATATCTTCTTAGACTTATATGAGTTTCCAGTTATTGTTTATCTTATATATGCTTATGATATGCTAACGGGCTTGGTTGAAGTTTTTATGGGAATCCTAATTATCGTGTCACATCTATGACCTAGTTTGGGTTGTGACAAACTTGGTATCAGAGCATAAGGTTTTGAAGCTTCCTAGGGAGTCCACCATTCCACATCAAGTAGATTCATATTAGAGCACAATGTTTTGAAACTTTACTTCTTTCATGATCTCATCATGCAATAGAGTTAAATTCTATAGGAATTCCTTCTAACTCGTGTCCTATGTGTTTTAAAATATGTCTCATCAAAAAGAAATCAACCAGAAGATTGATCAAGATGGTAGCCCTTCCATTCCAGTTAATCCACCCTCAAGTGTCGATATCTCTAATGTGGAGCTTCGTTATGTCCTCATGTTATTAGCTCAGGTTGTGACTACTTAACTGAGTCAACAAAAAATGACCCCTATGAATACGTGTTTTAAGAAAAGGAAATGGGTGAGCAAAAGAAATATTAAGAGGAGGAACTACCATAACCATTAGAATATGTCAAAAGGGAAGGCATCTAGCTTGTTCTAGGAAGGATAACGACAAGGAGAAATCCCACCCCTCATGCTACGGGTGTGGTAAAAATTATTTAGGAGAGTTCTTGGCCAGTACAAAATATTGTTATGGTTGTGGCGAGAGTGTACATAAGAAGAGGGACTGTCCAGTGGCTTCTAGGAAGGAGAGGGAGTCCAAAAGGGCTCGATTTGAAGGTGGATTTTCTCAATCCAAAAATGGTGGTGATATTAGAGGGTCTACTATCCCCAAGTGTTCCAAGTGTAGTAGAAATCATGGAGGTAAATTTTTGGTTGGTATGGATTTTTGTTTTAGATGTGGTGAAATGGGGCACAAGGTATCTTAATGCCCTAATAAGGGGAGAGAAGAATGTCCTCAAGGACAAGCTACTCAAGGTGGACAAGCTCAACAAGGTGGTGGCCCGCACCACAATAGGTTCTATGCACTCCAAGCTAGGCAGGATGTTGATGAGTCTTAGGGGTAAGTTCAGGTCTTTGACTTTGATGAGTCTTACTCATTGACTTTCTATAAGATTTGATATATGTCCCAAAATCATGCTAGAGTTTTTTTTGGTTAATACCCCATTGTGATTCGGTATTTAGGGCTAAGTTTGATTGATGCTAATAAGGGTGGTGTTCTTTTTTGAAATAGTTCAGAATCATTATTTGTAGTGCATGAGAAATTGATGGTTGATGACAAGATTGAGGTTCTCTCAAAAGGGGGAGATGGAGTACTTCATTACCAAGGTCGGCTATATGCTCCAAATGTTGATGGCCTAAGAGTAATGATATTGAGTAGATCCCATAGGTGTTGATGGATGAGGTAGGGAAGATAGGGGAGAGAATGGGTCCTTACTGTAATAATTGTGGCATGGTTATTCCATTCAAGGTTAAAGACATGGAGGAAGAGCTAGATGGATCTTGTTGTGTATAATAGATAGG
The DNA here is from genome assembly GCF_947179165.1 of Solanum dulcamara. Lineage (NCBI taxonomy): Eukaryota > Viridiplantae > Streptophyta > Magnoliopsida > Solanales > Solanaceae > Solanum > Solanum dulcamara. The sequence continues at coordinate 49,820,350 of NC_077243.1, forward strand.
TAAGAGTATATTAATGTGTACTTTGGTAGGAGTTAATACAAATGTGGATGTAAATATTCTAAGGTAAACATGAAAATTCTTAAGTGATGTTGAATTCAAGGGAGACATATAGTGGTTAGAATGGTAGACTTTAATATGTGGTTGTCGTTATGTAAGTGATTGTAGTAGGCTATTGATGACTTCTTTTTAAGGGTTTCAATGAGTGTATCGGGGAGGTTATAGAACTAGACTTGAATGTGGTGTTGATGGCATGTGGATGAATGTACAGTGCATGGGGTGCTTCTTGATTAGGTCTTGAGGATAGATTAAATGTGGTGGTGGAGAGTGGTATAGGACCCTAAGGTGTATTGGCAAGGTGTCATATGAACTTTAATTGCCATTGGAGTTAGCCTCGATTCATCTGGTATTCCGTGTATCAATACTGAGGAAATATGTTGGTGATCCTACTACCATTGACCTTTGGGTAAAGTAAGTGTTAAAAAAAACTTGACTTATGAATGACGATGGTAACCAACACCAAACCACCTAAGGCCAAGGAGATTGATCAGCCTCCACTACTGAGCACTTTAGTTTGGGGTATTCTAATCGACATATCAGAGTGCACCATCCGGCATTTCCTTTATGGTCCTAAATACAAGCAGAATGCATCCACAGTCGAGTAAGATCACTAGATAAACATTGTATAGAATCAAAATATTATGAAAGATCCGACATAGAAAGAAGAAGTGATGAAATGGGTAATGGGGTATATTGTCGAGCACGGAATTGCAAAAGAGTGAGTATCCGGCTCAGTCTCAATAAAGAAATCCACACTAAACTTCATGTAAAAAGTTTGGTGGGCCGTGGTGTAATCTCACTTATGCCCTACTATGGTGGACAATCATTTGGCATTAGACTGTGTAGTAATGGTGGAAAGTATGATGGACGGATATGATATTGACTTTGCCCGCTGCATTATTGAGGAGATTCATAAAAAAACATTCTAGCACACCGAACTACCCAATTCTTTTGTCTAATAAATCAAATTTACAGGAACTCTAGATTACCTATCATACCAGGGGTAGATCAGTTGATTGAGGTGACTAGGATTCAGGATGCCAGCCTAATCAAAGATGACCAAATCCAATTGCCTAAGGACGTGCTCCGCAATCTGAGGTTAGACTGCCAGAATTATTTGAGGATCATGCTATAATACAAGGTGATAAAGAAGCTACTCTAGAGAGAGATATCACTACTATGGACTGTAGTAGGGATAACATTATGACTGCCCTGCCTACCACCATTGCTTCCACTAGAATATTAGGCCCATATTCTGCTAGATTGGTCACTATTTCGGCTTAGTTTCTTCAGAGCCTAGTTCAGAGAAAGACATACACTGAGAGTCAGTTGGCCAAGTTAGTCTATCAGCTCAAGCTAGAGGTCTGAAAAGCCATTAAGGAGTCTGAGGAGTAGGACACTTTGAAGCTTAAGGATGCTTTAGCTAGAGGGACTGTCGAATACATGGCTGGATTGATGCTTTCCAGCGGAGGGTGAGTGAGCGCTTTAGGACCTCCTCAAGCTGAGACTTGACTAGTAATTAGATAGAGATAAAACAGGTCTAATTTGAGGTCACTGCATAGGCCATCATATTGGTACCTCCCTTCTCCTCTCTATATGCACCGGTTTTCCCATCTTTTAGTATCGATCTATTTTGTAAAAAAGAGCTCCCCATGGGTATCTGGTAAGCATCCATATGATGAGACTGACATTGAGAGAGAGGTTAAGGCATGGGATATAAAGAGAGAGAAGTAATAGCTTGAGGAGGATAATTGTGCATCCATCTGATATGAGGTGGCTCGATTAGAGAGAGAGAGAGAGGCAGCAGGTGATTAGAACCTCGAGTTGAAGGGATACTACTGATGGTGTCCCTCATGCTAATTTAGAGACGTCTATTGATATACTGGGTTCCATACTGATAGACCCGACAACCTCTCTTTAATACTCCAGCACATAGGCACCACAGGTTTTTCTTCACCCTCTGTCTTTACTTTTTGATATAGTGCATTGGGTACAATGCATGACTTTTTGAGAGGGGGTGGGATGGTTGTTATCATTGTGAGTGTATAGGTGAAGTTTGAGTATTCTAGACACTCGAATGAGTCCTTGGGGTTTTCTTACCTGTGTTCTTACCCTGAGTACCTTTTAATATATGTTAAACCGGCATATTTAGGATGCAAAATGTGAAAGAAGAATAGGAAAATATGGCATGATAGTTATAATGTTTGAATGGTAAAATAGGACTCCTCCAAAATTTATGAAGTGTTGTATTTGTTTATTTGATATTTTGACTATCTAGGATCTTTGTATGACATTGCATAAATTAATAGGATATGGCATGACTTAAGATGAAACATAAATTGGAGATTGATAATTGATAATGAAACTTGATGCCATATGGGCAATGAGGTTGTTGTTCATTTTTACTATTTGTGTTAATCTAGAACTTGGCCTGTTAGTCGTACTGTGACAATTGAATTGTTCATTAGTCTCATAGGCCATTGTTGAAAATAGTCCACTTCGCCTAAAAACAACTGACTAAATGAATTTTTACCCCTCGATCCAAATCTTTAAGACTTGAATAGATCTTTTTATTGAACTTACACACTTTACCTTCCCCATCATTGACTATTATACCTTTTTTTTAGCCCTGGTCCCTCCTTGGACAATGTGCACCTCAACTCGGGCTAAAATTCTAAGTTGAGAGTGGCTATTGTAGAGGAAAGCGAGAAAAAAGAGATATGAAAAGAAATGTGTAACTAGAAAAAGAAGAATAATGGGGTGTGGCCGCAATAAAGAATAGATAAATGCGCAAAACAATGAAGTTGACGAAAATAAGAAAGCATTTAGAAAAGAAGAAGCCACACCCGAGCACCAATGAAAGAAGAGAATAGGGGTGAAACCAGTTATTGGTTGTAAAATGTATAATTAAGCTAATGTAGTGTCAAGGAGGGCAAAAAATCACTATAATCCAAATATACCAACCTCGTCCCGAACCTACGTTACAAGACAAGAAAGTCCTATTGTGATCCAATTCAACTAATTTGAGAGTCTAAGTACTAAAAATAAGGGCAATCTTATGGTATTGTACATGAATGTTTGAATTTCTTTTATGAGAGTGAGAGTACACTGAGTCCCTGTTCTTGAAAAATATCTTGATATCTGTGTGAAAATGGAACATCTTTGTAGTGTGGACATAAGAAACATTATCGAAAAAATCATAAGCTTGGTGATTGTTATGTGTGTATGTAAATCTTTCTATGGGTATAGTAATGTCATAAATTAATCCATGTGAGTTATCTTGATTAAGAGATAATGGTTGCACTGTTGTTTGAATGAAAAATTGGAGGGTGTTGTGAGTTTAAAAGGCCATGTGATTGTCGTAGTTTCGTGATCTTCTTTTGCATAGTATCATTTTGTGATAGGGGTGTCGCTTGAGGATAAGCAACTATTTTAAATTGAGAGTGTTGATTTACCATAGATTTATGGTCTTGTAATGCTTTAAACTTAAGATTTTGCATGTCTTTTAAGCATTTTTTGGTAGATTTGATTATGTTTTTTCCTTGATTTGTAGGAAAATAGGTTGTCATAGCGGAGAATGAAAAGATAGTGTTGCAGCTGAAAGTTGCCTTTCTATGAGCTAACCTAAGAGCCATAAGTTTCATTCGTAGATGGTAGTAATAATGTTGAGCAAAAGCCTAGAGCTACGAGGGATCGTAGAAAGTTCTATGAGCCAGAGGATAAAGCTGTAGAAGATGATCAGAGAAGGAAGCCTCAGAACTTGGTCTAAGAGTGAGTAGTACAAACCATGCATTAGTTTATGATTGTAGGTCCCATCCATATAAAAGATACTAAATGCTAACATGAAAGTTGTTTCCACGAAGGAACTCCATGACTTATAGGATGAGTGACAACCCGTAGGTTATGAATCATAGATGTTGCCGACTTACTTTTCCTACTTTTCATAGATATGGTTTATTTAGAATTAGTTATGTATAAATACACTTTTGGGTTCTATTTATTATGTAACGCACGTTTTTGATTTTGAAGATCAAGGAAAAACTACTTTTGCTTTAGTTTTTGAATTCGTGGGATTGTGATTATACTTTTGTACGTTGAATTTTAGCTTTGTAATTCGATTCAAGATTTTACGATTCCATATTCATTCTTGTAAGTACATAATTTATTTTAACCAAATTATTATGAATTGTGAACAACTAATTATGATTAGCTAATTCCACAACTAGGGTTGTAGAAACCATAAAGAATTAATGACGTAAACCGAATACCAAGTAATTCTTGAATAGTGTGCATGCATTGTTATAATAACAAGAGTACGAATAATAACAATTAATCTAAGTCTAAACCTCATTCCTTGTAGGATCGATCTAACCTCTGTTAGGTTCTTTATTTGAACAACGACTGGTTTATACTTCTTTTAAATGTGTAATTTGGGTGTATCACATGTGCCTCTATAATCCAACACAAAGCAGAAAGACAAAGCAAAGAAGTTAATTAAAACCTAAGAGGACCCCCATAAATCCAAAAGGTACAAGTCACGAAGTCGTAACATAATGAATAGAATCCTGAGGGACCCCAACCAAGACACTTAACATAATTTTCAAGAGCATACATAAGGTAAATGAAATAAGTAAAGCTAAATCAAGATACAAAAGCAAAATCTCAAATAGAACATAAGTCTCGAAATAAGAAAGAGATAACATAGAATCTTTACTATCTAACATGCCTCTAATACTAGATGGGGGCGTGATATAATCTCCCAGCTCACCCAATATAAAAGGTAAAAGAATTTATAAACTCATAAGAAATAAAGTGTCTTGTCCTCGGAACATGAGAACTCACCAATAGTACGATAGTGCTAACTCTAGCCACCAGTGAGAGGAGGATGAACATGATCGTCGGTCCCTATATTATGATATAATATAGATAAAAAATATACATTAGTACATGGAATGTACTAAATATGTGAGAATATAGATGAACAATAAACGTTAGACATAATCAATATGAATCATGGGATGCAAGACAAATATCATTGAAAGCATAAGTAAACCATGAAAATATTAAAACATTTATCTCATTGGTCAATGCATCAAAACATCATAATCATCATCAGAACTTACATATGTGGGAGATAATCGTAACCGATATTAAGATCATTCGAGCTATTACATGAAATCCAATGATCCCCACATAGAGAAGGGGGGAGGCTACTTGCCAAGGTAGGCTCCATCCAACATTATTATTATCATGTCTATACGTGGATCCACTAGCTAAGTCATATTGACAAACTTATTGTGGCAACGTAGTTTAAGAGACTAGAGGTTGGTACTAGGGCTTAGGTTGAGCCCCTACCTTAAAGTCCACTCAGTGTTAAGTAAATCATCCCACGGAATACATATCATATCATAATGTGAAATCATACTTGTCATAATCATAAGATTTTCATAATCATAATTCATATAGACTTGTTCATAGGAATAGCTCATTATCATGTAATTCATGTAATATGGGTGTAGGACTTCCATAAGACATCTTTAGGATCTTAAGTCACATTCCTCATTAAGGATCTTAAGTCACCCTTTTATTAGAGTCTTTAGTCACCTTCATGGATCTCAAGTCACTCTTTCTCATAAACTTTCTTGAAACATCATTAAAACATTATTCATAATATTTCATAAGGCATTCATAAACTTCTTTGCATAAAGCATCTTAAATCTCTTTCATAGAATATAACTTGAAAATCATGATCATATCTCATAAATCATACTAGAAACTAGCATATAGCATGGGTCATTAAAATTCAACTAGAAATCATGTAATATGATATGAATTATGAATAATTAGGTTAATAGTATTGAATTATATCATAATTGAGAAGATCCAATTCAAATCATGAAATTAGGGCTTTTAATTAAACAAAATCATAAGAGAATTGAAAATAAATATTTGGGATTCCATGTGTTAAAGGTGCCCATGGATGAAGTCCCACATACCTTGACCTTGATGAGCCCTAAATTGAAGAGAATGAAAGCTTAACCTTGAAGAAATCCTTTGGATTGCTTGAGAGAGAAGAAGACCTTAGAGAGAAATTTTGGAAGAGAAGGTTTTATGATTTTGGGAATTATGGAGAAAATAAGAGGGTGAGAATACTTTAGGATAATTAATATGTAAGAATATAGTCCCAAAGACCATCCATATTCATTAATGAAATATAGGGAAAAGACCAAAGTAACACCAACTTAAATTAGAACTGAGCACCTGGACAGGACCTCACCATGGCCCGTGAAGGTCAATACGGGCTGTAATAGGTGTCATGGTGATGGACTTAGCTTATGGGAATTGGGCCTTGAAAAGTGTTTCCAACTACGGAACCGACCACGGTCTATGAAAGGCAATACAGCTTGTGGTAGTTGGGTTGTAGTCCTAGACTTGTAAATAAGTTCAGAGGGCCTCTAGAGAGGTTCACCATGGCTCGTGGTGCTCACTACAGCTCATGGTCCCTATTGTGGTCCTTTACCTGCAAGGCCTAAGTTTGAGAAACTCCACCATGGTGGCTTAACACGGACCATGGTGAGGAATACAGCTCGTGATGGCCTTCGTGGTCATCACCTAGTGCCAAAAACTGGTTTTTCTGCAAATTCATCTTTTGATCCTCATTTTAGGACTTTTCAACTTCTAGGGTCTTACAATATCTGCTCCTTGGGAACATTCATCATCGAATGGAACTCAAGCTAGTATGAATGGAATAAAAAAGGAACATAGCAGCCCAACATGAATGCAAAATATCTCGTAAATGCATAAAACATGAAATCTTTTATCTCAAACTAAAACATGAATTTAAAACTCATTTCATGAACATAAATGCATCTGAAACCATGACAACAACTGAAACACATAATTTAGGCTGATTGGATCATGAAAGAACTAAATACCTCAACTAGGCATGGAAGGAAAGAGATGAGGATATCGTGAGATCATATTGGCTTCGGCTTCCCATGTGGCACCCTCAACCTCTTGGTTCCTCCATAACACTTTGACTGAAGCTATTTCCTTATTTCTCAACTTTCTAACTTGTTAGTCTAAGATTTCAACTAGAACCTCCTCATATAAGAGACTTTCTTTAAACTCAATGTTTTCCAATGGAATAATGGATCTAGGATCACCAATAAACTTCCTCAACAAGGACACATGAAACACCAGAAGCACCGATGCCAACTCAGAAGGTAAATCGAACTCATAAGCCACCTTACTAATTCACCTAAAAATCTGATATGGTTCAACATAGAGGGGACTTAGCTCTCCCTTATTACCAAAATGCATCGTACCCTTCCTCGGTGAAATTTTCAAGTAAACCCAATCATTAACCTCAAATTCAAGTTCTCTTCTCCTCACATCAAAATAGGACTTCTATTGGCTATGGGCTATTTTTAATCTTTCTCTAATGAGTCTAACCTTCTTCATCGCCTCAAACACCAACTTAGGTCCTATCAAAAAAACCTCGCCTACCTCGAACCATCGATAGGGGATCTACACCACCTACTATACTAAGCCTCAAATGAGCCATCTTAATGCTAGAATGATAACTATTATTATAAGAAAACTCTATCATTAGCAAATGACCATCCTAATTTCCTTTAAAATCAATGATGTATGCTTTCAACATATTATCTAATGTCTGAATGGTACGCTTATCCTGACCATCCATCTGTCAGTGAAAAGTTGTACTAAGTTTCACTTGAGTACCAAGACTCTTTTGGAAAGATCTCCAAAACTGATATATAAACTGAGTACCTCGATCTGAGATGATAGATAATGGAAGACCATGAAGCTTAACCAACTCTCGGATATACAATCTAGCATAGTCCTCATCTATATGTGAGTTTTTAACAAGAAGAAAATGAGATGACTTAGTCATTCAATCAACAATCACCCAAATAAAATGATGTTGCCTACGAGTATGAGGCAAACCAGTAATGAAGTCCATATTCAAGGCTTCCCACTTCTAATTATGAATCTCATCGTCTTAAGCCAAACCTCCTAGTTTTTTATGCTTAACCTTCACTTATTGACAATTAGGACACTTAGCCAGGAATTCCGCAATATCCCTTTTCATGCCATTCCACCAATACACTTCTCTCAAATATGGAATCTAGATGTATAGAGTATCGTGAACTATGAGCTTCAAACAATATCATATTTTTCAATCCATCAACATTCAGAATGCATAACCAACCTTGATATCTCAACACACTATCTCTCCCTTGGGAGAAACACTCAATGGTTTTTTCGGCAACCAGTTTCTTCAATTCAACAAAAGAGAGATCACTATGTTGTTTCGCCTTTACATCCACCATAAGAGATAATTTGGAACCATTTTTCATAATAATACAACCATCCTCGGAATGAACCAATCAAACACCCATACGGGATAATCTTTGCATATCCCAAACTAGCTCTTTCTTCTCATCCTCAATATGGGCAACATTTTCATGGACAATCTACTAAGAGCGTCGGCAACCACATTTGCCTTACCCGAATGGTATAGCACACCAAGTCCTAATTCTTCAATAACTGAGGCCATTTCCTTTGTCAAAGGTTCAATTTCTTTTGAGTGAACACAATAACAAACATATCTAAGTATTGCGTGAACACCTTGTTCATCAAATCCATAAAAGTTCCAGGGGCATTCGTTAGTCCAAAATACATAACAAAAAATTCAAAGTGACCCTACCGAGTTTTAAAGGTCATCTTTAGAATGTCACATTCCCTTACTCATAGTTGATAATAACCCGATCGAGAATCTATCATTGAAAAGTAACTTGCTCCTTAAAGTAGATTGAAAAAGTCATCAATCCTTAGAATGAGATATTTATTCTTAATTTTGACCTTATTCAATTGCTAACAATCAATACACATATGGAACAAATCAGCTTTCTTTCTGACAAAGAGAAACGTAGCACCCCATGGAGAGATACTTAGTCTAATGAAGCCATTATCTAGCAAATCCTTCAACTGATCCTTTAACTCTTTCAACACTGCCAGGGCCATTCGGTAAGGAGGAATAAATATAGGTTGAATGTTAGGGAGAAGATTGATACCGAAGTCTATTTCCCTTTTGGGAGGAATGTCTGGCAGTTTATCATGGAAAACTTCTAGAAACTTATTAACAACTGAAACTAACTCAAGAGTAGGAGTTTCAAAACCTAAACTAGATGATAGATGCAACGTTTGGAAATAATTTTCCAAGCTTTAAGGCATTAGATAAATTGACCCTTAAATACAGAATTACTACTTTTCCATTCTAGGATTGGCTCATTAGGAAACTGAAACCTAACCACATAGGTTCTACAACATATAGAGGCATAACATGCATGAAGCCAATCCATACCAAGAATCACATCAAAATTGGTCATATCAAGCTCTATTAGATCAATTGAGATGACTATATGAAAAATTGAAACTAGACAATTTCTATAAACTTTTTAGCCACAACAGAATCACCAACCGGAGTATAGACCAAAAAAGGCTCTAGCAAGATCTCGGGACTAATAATGAAACTCATAGCAAGATAAGGAGTAATAAATGATAGAGTAGCACCTGTATATAAAAATGCATAAATATCAAAGCCAAACACTTTCAACATATCCGTGACCACATCAAAAGACTCCTCAACGTTTTGCCTAGCTTGAAGGGTATAGAACCTATTTTGGTGTGGGCCACCACCTCATGGAATTTGTCCACCTTGAGTAGTTTGACCTTGAGGACACCCTTGTTTTCCCTTGTTAGGACATTCGGAAATCTGATGCCCCATCTTACCACATCCAAAGCATACACCCGTTCCAACCAAACATTTACCTCGATGATTTCTCCCAATCTTGGTACATTTTGGTAGGGTAGATCCACTGACACCACCTTGTGCCTTAGGATTTGAGACCCTATCTTTGTCAAACCTTTGACCCAAATCTTGTGAAGAACCTTATCTTGTTGGAAACGATCATTACCACCATCAGATTTTTTGTGAGAAAACCCACCTTCAACTCTATCCCTCTTGGACTCCCTTACACTGTCCGTCTTAATCTTTTCTCCTTCAATTTGCTTGGTAGAAGTCATGAGCCTCGAGATGTCCATCTCTTAAATGAGCATAGCGGTTCAGTATTCTTTCATAACCAAGTCTGACACCACCAAAATAAAATTGCTCATTTAGGTATGAGAGTCGGCTACCAAGGATGGAGCATATTTAGACAACTTTATGAACTTGAGAGCATACTCTCTCACACTTATGTTTTCTTACTTGAGGTTGATAAATTCTAACTCCTTCGCCTTCCTTAACTCAAGTGGGAATAAGTGATCAAGAAATGAAAATTTAAACATTCCCAACCTATGGAATCGTCTTCAACCCTTTCTGTTTTCCATTGGTTGTATGAAAATTGAGTGACACCCTTGAGTTGGTAGGCCGCCAAATCTTCCTTCTCCTCTCCTTTGAAAACACTCCCACAATATCAATGATCTTATACAATTTATTAATAAAGTCATAAGAATCCTCATTAATTTTGGATCCATGAAACTCAGAAGGGTTCATCCCTGTGAAGTCTCTAACCCTTGAAGCCAAAGTAGTCACAATTTTAGAAGTATCTACCTCTCGATTTACTTGAGTAGTCACAGGTTGGTCTAGCATTTGAAAAGTGACTCAGAACTCCGCATTATTTACTTAATTAGTCAAAGGAGAATTTAGATCTTGTGGCTCCTCTTCAACATTTCTTCATACAGGAGTTCTTCGTGAAGGCATGATTTCATATCGCAAAGAGAAAGCGTTAGAGAAGGAAACCATAAAGGTCAACTCTATAGTATGATGAGATCAAGAAAGAAGTGAAGTGTTTCCTACGATGCCTTATAGCCTCTTATTCATAGATGTAGCTCCCTTCACACTGATAAACAAAACTTTACTAGATGTGGCATATTAGATGCCCTAGGATACTTGAACCTTGTGCTCTGATACAAAGTTTGTCACTACTCGACCTAGGGCCTAGTCATAACATGGCTATTAAAATCCTGAGGGACCCCAACCAAGACTCTTAGAATAACATTCAAGAGCATACTTAAGGTAAATGAAATAAGTAAAGATAAATCAAGATACGGAAGCAAAATCTCAAATAGAACATAAGTCTCGAAATGAGAAAGCAACAACATAAACTCTTTACTATCTAACATGCCTCTAATACTAGATGGGGGCATGCGACAATCTACTAGATCACCCAATATAAAAGGTAAAAGAAGTCATAAACTCATAAGAAATAAAGTGTCTTGTCCTCAGAACATAAGGACTCACTAACAGTACGATAGTGCTAACTCTAGCCACAAGCAGGAAGAGGATGAACGTGATCGTCGGTCCCTACATTATGATACAATATAGGTAAAAGTATGATTTAGTACATGGAATGCACTAAGTATGTGAAAATATGTATGAACAATAAACGTTGGACAAAATCAACATGAATCATGGGATTCAAGACCAATATCATTGAAATCATGAGTAAACCATGAAAACATTAAAACATTTATATCATTGTTCAATGCATCAAAACATCATAATCATCATAAGAACTTATATATGTGGGAGATAACCGTAACCAATATTAAGATCATGCGATCTATTACATGGAATACAATGATCCCCACATCGAGAAGGAGGGAGGCTACTTGCCAAGGTAGGCCATCAACATTATCATTACCATGTCTATTTATGGATCCACTAGCTAAGCCATATTTACAAACCTGCGGTGGCAAGGTAGTTTAAAAGACTAGAGGTTGCTACTAGGTCTTAGGTTGAGCCCCCATCTCAAAGTCCACTCGATGCTAAGTAAATCATCCCATGGAATACATATCATGTTATAATCTTAAATCATACTTGTCATAATCATAAGCTTTTCATAATCATAATTCATAGAAACTTGTTCATAGGAATAAATCATTATCATATAATACATGTAATGTGGGTGTAGGACTTCTACAAGACATCTTTAGTGTCTTGAGTCACCTTCCTAATTAAGGATCTTAAGTCACTTTTTCATTAGAGTCTTGAGTCACCTTCAAGGATTTCAAGTCACTGTTTCTCATAAACTTGCTTAAAGACCAAAATAACCCCAACTTAAACTGGAAGTGGGCACCTAGATGGGACCTCACCACAGCTCGTGAAGGTCAATATGGGCCATAATAGGGTCATGGTGATGGCCTTAGTTTATGGGAATTGGGTCTTGAAAAGGGTTCCCCAATATGGAACCCACCACGATCCGTTAAAGGCAATACGGCTCATGGTAGTTGGGTCATAGTCCTAGACTTAGAAATAAGTTTTGAGGGCCTCTAGGGAGGGTCACCGCTGAGGGTACCATGGCTCATGATGCTCTATATGGCCCGTGGCCCCTTCCCCATAGGGCCTAAGTTTTAGAAACTCCACTATAGTGGTTCACCACCGACTATGGTGAGGAATACAGCTCATGATGGCCTTCGTGGTCATCGCCTTGTGCCAAAATGGGGTTTTCTTCAAATTCATCTTTTTATCCTCATTTTAGGACTTTTCACCTTTTGGGGTCTTACAGTACACTCGTGTGCAATCGAAATGAAAATATTCCAAATGGCTCCCCATAAAGCTAATGAGTACATAGAGAGCTAAGATTATTACTAACTAAGAGTAGATACATTCTAGAACAGGAGAGATCAAAGCTCGGATCTATAACCTCGTTTGAGGCACCCAAAGAACCTAAGAGAACCAAAATGTCAGTACTCTAACCAGACTAGTAGATATGCGCTTAGACCTCAAAATGTTTCTAGTAAAGCAGTAAGGACCTCAAACCTGACTAAGAGAAATGCACCCAAAACTTGAATTGCAGCTGGTAGAGCAGGAGAAACTCAAACCCGAGACTAAAACACTTTGGAAACTCCTATATTTCATTTGACACTATAAAAAGGGGATTTTATGGATCGAAACCCAACCCTAGCATTAGCAATGACTGACTCTTGGCTTGGAACCTAAGCCCAAACCCAATTAGTCCAAATAAAGCTCAAATTCACAACCGAATAACATCCTGGCCACAACATAGGGAGATTATGGATGAAAATAAAATAAGGGAGATTATCAGAGTCAAGTATACTACACTAGTCTACAAGAGCTAGAACCATCTGAATAAATGTGGATTTCTAATGCATAACGATTCCAAATAGTAATTCTAAGGCAGTCACTAGCCTACACCTAGGCTAAGTCCAAGAATAAATCACAAATTTCAATACAATTGTCACGACCCAACCCCGTAGGCCGCAACTAGGGTCCGACCTGGACCTTCTTATACGTATTTATCAACTACACTTAAGTTGAACCATGTGTGATGTGATACTATATATAAAAACCCCAATAGTTTAAAACTTTTTTTATGTACATGTAGCCTTTTTCATTTGTATCATATCATGAAAGGGCACGCGATCCGACAAGGCTGGTATAACAAAAACATTCACAACATATCGAATAGGCAACATCAAAACTAACTCACAAACAAGCCACATAAACATATGTCTACAGACCTCTAAGAATAGTAACAGCAACATATGGCGGGACAAGACCCCCGCCGTACCCCTGAATGTACAAATATATACATTAAGTGACCAGCATCAAAATTTAGGCTCCAGAACAGTGAAGCACTTCCGACACAGCTGAGAGGAACTCCTATGCTGATGGATCTCCAGAATAAACATCTGTACCTGCGGGCATGAAACGCAGCCCCCCGAAGAAAGGGGGTCAGTACGATATATGTACTGAGTATGTAAAGCATAACACATCGTAACTGAGATCATAACTGAAATAGGGATGCAGGGGACAAGTATAATAACTAAATAAATTACTGTACCTGCACCTTAGGACACGTAAATCATACACATCATCATATGCTGTGCTCGGCCCTCTAGTGAACTCGGTGTTATAATCACTTCTTCATAATCACATATCATCATATCATAATGCATTTCATTTCATCATATCATTATATATGGTATCATACCATCGTATACGGTATCATCTCATCATGTATATCATCGTATCACACCCGGTTCACTGCGGGGCTCAGGGTCATAATGTATTGCTTTAATCTCATATGCATGCCTACATAAAGTATTCGGCCCTTTAGTGAGGGACTCGGTGAATGGAGTGATGTACGTCTATAGCGTACCATCATAATATACATATGTACCCGGCCCTCTAAGGAAGGACTCGGTGTTCCTTCCTTATTTCACCACATATACTATCACATTACTGTCGGCCCGGGACTCAGTGAATAATCATATCGTCATAACATATAACATATATCACACCTCACGTACGGCATCATTTCCTCGTGCGTGGAACTATACACATCCGGCCCGGGACGCGGTGAAAGAAGCAGTAACACTGTGCACGATAACATATCCTGGCCCATCGTGGGACTCGAGGAAAGATGGGTTACAGTATGCACGAGTAGAGTAGTGAGAAACCATATGCAACTAAGTCATTATCTAAGACTCGATGAAACAGTCAAGTGAACCGTCACCTAAAGACTGGGGGAGTAATTATCCGAGGTATCCCTTTAGATGTCATTAGGGCTTATATCAGTTGGGGCTTCAGGGATCACAAACATGTATCAAATAATGCCACATAATTTATGCAATCAGAAATATAGTCTATGCAATCAGAAACACAATTTATCTAGTCAAAGATTCAACTCATGCAATCAACAACATTTATCATTTCGAAGCCTCTAAAAAGAGGAGCTAGTACCTCTACTTACTATTCATTATATAGCAGGCTCGAGAATAGTAGTTTGACTACTTTCAGACTCTTAATGTTTAGGAGTGACTACAAGTCATGAGTTACAATCAGAGCTCATAAATGTAATTACCTCTAAACCTATATCATATACCATTTAACTCAAAATTAAGCCATTCCAAAGGAATGAAGAAATAGGCTTTACATGTACTAGTTTTCATCACATAGAAGACAAAAAGGCAATGACTCAGCTATTGCAGAAGTTCTAATATCCAGAAGTAAACAAGAGTCTCAACTCATACTCAGGGCTTTACGAATGGATTGAATCCCAAATATCATATACATATCATTTATAACTTATATCTAAGACATGCCAAAAGAAAAGAAGAATAGCTCTACATATTTATTCCAAAAACATGCCAAAAGAAAACTTCACATACCTCGTCTGAGTTATTCTTTATCCTGTTCGCCTCGTCATCCTTTGAACCTATTAAACAGGAGAGTAATATGCATATCAACTCTTCTTAATTTTCCAGCATCTTAGGTTACACCTTAGTGGTAATGGAATCTATTTCCTTAGTCGTTTCCTCGACTAGTTCTTTAGTTTGTTAAGGCGTTAACGAAAATTGGGCAGCACCTCCCCTATAATGTGCCCTATACGAATTTCCAATTAGGTCCCTAAGACCTACAGCCAACCAACAACAACAACCTGCAGTAATTCACACCAACAATATATAATATAAAACTCCAAACGACTTATTCAAAAATACGATTTCACAATAGGGCGTCTAGCCTTTATTTTGTAACGCCTTTCATTATACGCAACAAGGGGTCATGTGACTTCGACCAGAAGCACCCTAACCCACATTAGAACATATTTATGCCCTGCAACAACAATCCACACCCCTACAGCATCACCTCACAAGAGCAATACTTTATTTCAACGACAATTCCACTATAGCGACTACAATTTAGCTTATTTCGAACACCAAACTTTTCAACCCTTTTCCCCAACTTCCAGCAGCCCCTAAGGTGTGTAATACACCCTATAATAACATCATAAGCTTCAAATTAGAGGGGAAGACCTTACCTTATCCGAAATTGGCCAAAACTCACCAAAATTCGCCTCGGAAGTTTCTTAACATGCTGAAACTTTAGCGGACTGTTTGTATGTTTTTGGTGCTGCTACAAATCGTAACTTTATGTTAATAACACCTACATAGCATGTATAAACTATCACAAAAATGTGGGAGAAGAGAATCCAACCATACCTTAACAAACGGCTCTCCAAACATGCTGAAAATTAACTTTGGAACTCCTCGACGCGGCTGAAACTAAGGGGCTGTTTTCGTGACTTCTTTCTGCCCCAAATTTGAAATTTTCATTATTAAACACCGCTATATCACCATAGGATACCTTAAATAATTAATTCATAAAACAAAATCGGGCCTTACCTTTTGTTTTGCTCAAACCCGTGGCTGCCCTCACTTGTTCTTCACGTTTTTCTCTTGTTGCTGCTTTGTTGCTGCTGGAAATTTGTGAATGAACTGAAGGTTTTTGGATACATATCAAATTATATAGGTGGTCCCAAGGGGTGACATGTGTCATCCCCTAAGGATGACACGTGTCAAGCCATGATTGGCCACCGTGTCATGTTGCCAATTAGGGGCTGCCACGTGGCAGCGGGGTCCACCTCCCCCAAGCAGCTGCATCACCTACTTGACCCTAAGTAGGTGCATCACCTACTTGCTTGAGGTTCTGCCACATGTCGCTCCTCTATTGGCTGCCACACGTCGTCTTTTTCCCTTCCTCGCGGGTTCGTAATTTCGTCTCACTTTAAGAGCCTATGTAATCCGTACTACGTAAGCTTGATATATCCTTAAGCAACTTAAGTGTATAAGACTCTTAACTTAATATCTTACGTAGGTAAATCGAGTCCTACGACTCATTTCTTAGCCTCCAACTCTTTCCGGATTCTTATGACTCTATCTCCAACCTCCCTTCTCGCGAGGTATCACAATCTTCTTTCCTTAGAGTTGTTTGATAGTGTTGTAGCTTATACGGCTCACATGATAGTGTCTAAGGAACTTAAGAAGACGTTCCGAGCTCAAGAGTGCGGGGTGTAACAACAATAAGGATAAAGCTCAACAAGGCATGATAGGCATCTTAAGTTAAGCTAAACCCATACTCAATTTCCCCAAAATACCCGAAAATGCAAACTAAGGTAAGAATTCTATCAACTAGCAGTAATCATGCTAAAAACCCTCCTAAAAGTAGCTAAAAATCATGTAAGCACTAACACAAGCACATTCTAAGAACAGTAAACCATAGCCTACCTCGACGCTGATCACGCATGCTCCAAAGCCTATGAATTTGGAGCTTTACCCTTCTGAACAGCCTTTGATCACTACCATGCTACAAAATTAATAATCATGGTATTAATATGGATTTTTGACACCAAATTCACAATAATTGAAAATGGAACTAAAAATGAGTCAAAATAACATTTTGGGGCCTATGTGAGTAATCTCAAAATTGATTTTGTCAATAGGTCCCATTTAGCTCAAGGACTTGTGCCTTGAAACTGGGCTCAATCCAAGACTAAAAACACCAAAAATATCCCTTTCACAAACACGATTAAGCTTTCACCATTAAAGAGAAAAAGAGAGGTCTAGGGATGAGAATTGACCATAATAACGAGTCCCTAATGCATCTCGTGATGATCCCAAAGTAAGCACCAGCTAAATCCCATAACACACTAATTTCTCCTCAAAATTAAGCTCTCAAGGCCAAGTTATGAGTAAAAACATAATAAAAATCAGCCACCACTATAGCAATGCCTTGGTTGATAAAACGGCTAGGCCTTGGTTGACAGGCTCTGCTCTTGGAGCCAAATAATAGCATGCCACTAAAGAACTAGCCACTAAAGTGTTCCCTGGCCTCTTAGGTGACTACACCATCTGGTGGCACTAGACAAAGCTTGGTAAGTCCAAATAGACTCAGATTAGGTGCTCAGGATTTGCTCGAAACCCTATGCATGCAAATAAACTAGGATTCGATATTTCAAACTCAATTGAGATGTTGAAACTTCCATTATAGGTCATTTTAAAAAAATATAGGTCCTACTCCCAAAGCTTCATTTTATCCAAACTCTATAAGGTAGCTCAAAATGAGTCTGGATGCCTTGGAACTCAAACCAAGGGTCCTTCTAGACCAAACTAGGTGTTTTGAAGCTAACGAAACCATAAGAATTCCATTTTGAGATCGTTTACCTGAAGTTTTGACCAAAGTTTATAATTTAAATTATATATTGAAATTAATTCATCAAGTTGATGATAAAATCCATGGGTGTTGCAGTGGATATTATGCGCACTTTAAAAGGTCCAAAACATAGAAACTACAATAAAAAACAAATGAACAATTAGGTGACTGAACTGTCAGTCCAGGCAAGTCATACATGACTTGGGGTCTCTATAGGAAAGCTATAAAAGCTAAAAATACATAGATATAGAGAAAAGGACCTAACGGGTCATTACAATGGCCCTCGTGGACTTAACCCATCAATAATTTAATTGAGGTTATTTATGTATTCTCCTTATTTCCTAAGCCTAAACCTCAACATTTTAGCATCTAATTGGAGAGTATATCATGGTATTCCCTCATATTTCTATTATCTTCTCCCTAAAACATATAGCTAGATTGTAAGATCCCAAAATTCAAAAAGTTGGATCAAAAAGGAAAACTCAAGAAAATTCGATTGACCCCAAGTTTACTAGTCCCTCTATGACTCGTAGTTATTCCTACGAGTCATAAGGATGAGTCAAGAGTGAAACCTAAGGGCCTGTCTAGAACCAAACTCAGGACGAGTCCTACGACTCAACTTACTATTCATAGTTGTGTTGACAAGTCATAAGGATGACTCATTTCAAATCTTTAGATACCCTCAGACTTGCAGGTTTCTAGACCTACAGTACAAGTCAAGATGATGACTTATAATTGTAAAGACGAGTCGTACTGACGACTTGTAAGAAAAGTTCAAAGACGAGATTTTAGGCATTTTTCCAAAACCTGCAGGAAGAGTCGTCTTGATGACTCATCACTACTTTTATGATTTGTAGAAGGCCTTCCGTAGTTTCAAATTTCACAATTTAATGAAAGGTATTCTTGTCATTTTCCAAGTTCGGTTCAATGAACCTAGACACTTTTATGGTCAAGTTCAAAGTCTATATAATCTCAATTCTTCAAAATTCCCTCAATGAAAATTCATTCACCAAAATTCTCCCAAGGCAAGGCCATAGAATTCTCTCAAGCATTCCTACTAATTTCAAGCTAGTGTTTCAATTCCACCAAGATTCTTCTTCAATTTTAAGTTTATTTCATCAAGGTATGTGGGGATTCATCCATGGGTTCCTCTCACCCATGGAGTTCCAAGGTTTTCTCAAAGTTTTTTTCAAATTTTAATTGTTTATTAACCCTAGTTTTGATAAATTGCATTGGACTATTTTAATTTTATTTTTAGATGTTATCAATGATCATTACTTTTATGTTTCTACTTGAATTACATGATTTCAAGTTAAATTATGAATGACCATGCATCATTTTATTTTCAATTATGAATATGAGGTTCAATGATGATTTTTCATGAGATTGACTATGAGTTCAATGATGTTCAAAGAAAGCTTTTATAAACGAAGTTAAGATTATGATTTAATGATGAAAGTTATGATGATGATCAATTATGATTAAGGAAAGTTATCATGGTGTGATAAGTACAATTCTCACACAATCATGGTTAAAATGGTGATAAGTACAATTCTCATCGAAGTTTGTGAATTCCTATCAATCACTAAAGTTTATGAGTTATTCTAATGATTATTTCCATGATAAAGTTATGATGATGTTTCTATGATTTTATGATTTTCGTTGGGATATTGACTAAGCAACGAGAGGACTTATAGGTTGGATTCGGTCCATTCACATAGTTTTTTAGCCAAGGGAATCCTAGTAGAAACCTAAAGTCCCAAACTATATTGCCCCCCGTAGGTTTCCTTCATGGCTTTGCTAGTGGATCCACATATAGCTATTGAGTTAAAGATTGTTTCTCATGGAGTCTACCCTTGCAAGTAGCCTATCTCTTCTCGATGTGAAAGTTATATTGGATTCCATGTTATAGTTCGCATGGTCTTAAGATGTCGGTTAACGCTCTTATCTCATATAATTTCAATGCAAAGAGTAATTTTTTACTATGAAGTTTTATAATGCATTGACCATAAGTTTTCATACGTTTTCAAGTGCTTTTAAGCTTTACTCATGTTCATTATAATTGGTCATGCATCCTATGCCATATTTTTCATGTCCTATTACTTGATCATGAATACTCACATACTTAGTACCTTCAATGTACAACGTATATTTTGCCTACATTATCTCATAATATAGGAGCAGACGACGACTATCCTATTCGTGGCTAGAGTTGCTTAGTACTCAAAGTTGGTGAGTCCTCATTCATCGAGGACATCACTTTTATTTTATGTTGTTCACTTGACTTTTTCTCCTATGATTTAGGTGAGCTAGGATCTTGTCCTAAGCCTCAATCATGTCTATATTAGAGGCATGTTTAGATGTTGAAATTGATGTAAGTCCATTATTGGACATTGGGATTGATTTACTTTCCTTGAGTTCTACATTTCATTGATTCTTCCACTTAACTTAGTATATTATGTACCTTATGCATGTTTAATGATATGTAAAGAGGCTTGGTTGGAGTTCTTTGAGGTTTCGATCATCGTGTTACAACTAGGCCCTAGGTCGAATCATTACAAGCTTGATATCAACACAAAAGGTTTAGGAGTGTCTTAGGGAGTCTAACATGCCGCATTAAGTAGATTTTTGTTCATTGGTATAAAGCGCACCACATCTATGAATAGGAGGATATGAAGCGTCTTAGGAAAATTTTACTTCTTTCATAATCTATATCGTGTAGTAAAGTGGTACTCAAGTCTTTCCTGCTAACGGTTATTCTTTGTGATTTTCAAAAAATGCCTCCATGAAGATACCCCTCTTGATGGAATGTGGTTGAAGAGAGGCAACAAGCTCTGAATGATACCTTAAATGACCAAGTCTCCAATGTTGTAAGACCCCAAAAAATTGGAAAGATGGAATCAAGAGAAAATCCTCAAAAATATCGACTGAACCCCAAGTGTACGACCTACTCTACGAATCGTATGGGTTCCTATGAAAATGAGTCATAGAGGGAGTCTTGGGTATTGATCAGGACCGAAGTTCATGTAACATCCCTCAAAAATGCCCACAAAATACCTTAAGAATGCCTTGAAAATAGGCCACTCATGTAATGCATCCTTAATCTTTTTGGAAAATCTGAGTTCGGAATAGCGATCAAGGGGTCAAAACTAGTGGGGAAATGGTCTCGATGAATTTTTAGGACCCGTAGATTGGAAGATAGATTTTCAGAAAAGCTCACAAAATAGTATGGTCCACGACAGGACCGCGTCGCGGACCTGGAAAGGTTTTCTGGCCGAATTAAGTTTTTTTAAGGGAGTTTTAGTCTTTTCACAAATTATTAGTTAATGAACCTAGAAGTTTTTAGGACCTAATTCAACTCTATAAATTAACCTAAACCTCTAATTCTATCCATTCTTCTACAATTCATCTATCAAATAGTTCTCTCTCTATAAAAAGGCTCTCAAGGGTTTCCATTGAAGACTTCAAGCAAATTCACTCAATTTTTCTATCAAAACTTTCAAATTCTTCCAAATTAATTGGTGTTCTCACTCAAGGTATGTGGGTATTGATTCATGGATCCTTTCTCTCAAGGTTTTTATCAAATTAAAGTATGCTATTTTATGGGTTTTGAGATTTGTATTCCAATTGCATAAATTTTGATTTAAAGTATGATCATGTGTCTATTTTGACATAAATTGATGGATATTGAATTAAATTGAAGAGTTTTTCCATGAATTCTCCTATTTTGATTTTTAGGGTTCATGATGTAAATTATGAGTATTTTGATTTATACTTCTAAAGGATATTATCTATATGAATTATGTATGGGCTGATATAAAGCTTATGATCATGCATGTTTTCAAGTGAATTACATGATTTTCAAAGTCAATTGATTATGCAATTGAATTTTACTCTAAGTTCAAGGTATGAATTTCATGCAAGTTATAAAGTAAGATGACTTAGGGCCCTATCTGGTAACCTAAGGCCTAACGATATGAATTATGTAAATATGATTCATGATGAAAGGACAATTCTCACATTACAAGTATGTTATGAAAATGAACTACTCTATGATTTCAAGCCTCTAATCATGACTATGATATATGATATTATGATTTTATGTTACGTATGTATTTCGTGGGATTTGACTTAGCATCGAGTGGACTTGAAGTGAGAGTCCTATCAAAAGCATTAGCAGCAGTCTCATGTCCCATAAACTACGTGCCACCGTAGGTTGCCTTTGTGGCCTAGCTAGTGGATCTACAAATGGCACATGTTCATGATTAGGAGTCTACCTTGGCAAAGTAGCCTCCTCCTTCTCGATGTGGGTATCATCGGATTCCATATTATAGCTCTCATGGTCTTTTTATCAGATATGGTTCCTATCCCATATATGTATGATTTCCTAAGTATGTTATGATTTTGAACTTATACTTTTAAATGCTTTGGTCAATATGATTTTCTCATGACTTTACGTATTTCATCTTATCATGTGATTTACTTGACCTTTGCATTCCATGATTTACGTTGCATGTCATGCCCTCATACTTAGTACAGTAACATACCAATGCATACTTTTTGTCTACATTATCTCATAATGTAGGGGTTGAGGTTGAAGATCTTAATCATCCACGTAACTAGTAGGAATTCCCTATCCAACGGTGTTGTGGTGAATCCTTATTGACCGAGGACTAGTTCCAAGTTGGTTACTATTTTCTTTTTAAAAGACTTTTTCTTATGTTGTATATTGAGGGTGAGCTAGGGATATGTCTTAGCCCCTGCCCATACTCATGTTTAGAGGCATCTAGTTAGACTTATATTTGAGTGTATGTTATCATAAGACATTTTTAGATTTCTATTCATGGTTTTAGACTCTCTTATGATGTTTCCACTTTTATATTTTACCTTATGTATGCTTATGATATGTACAAGAGACTTGGTTGGTGCCTTTGGGGGTTTTGATCATCGTGTTACGACTAGGCCCTAGGTCGGATCATGATAAATTTGATATCAGAGCACAAAATTTTCCAAGTGTCCTAGGGTGTCCATCATTCTACGTCAAGTAAAGTCTTATTCGTGGGTGTGAAGCGCGCCACACTTATGAGTGAGAGGCTATGAGGCATTTAGGAATTCTTACTTTTTTCATGATCCATGTCGTTATATAGAGTTTATATTAACACTTCTTTTCTGTAATAGTCTTTCTTTATGATTTTTAGAAAAATAGCTCCAAGAAGACCACCATTTCTAAGAGGAGAGAATGTTAATGAAGCCCAATCTCCCCCGGCTCCTCAAGACAATAGTCCTATACCGGACCAAGTGACTAATACAGAGTTTTGAGCTGCTATCACTATGCTAGCCAGAGTAGTGACCAACCAAGGTGTTGTGGCTCGTCCTAATATTTCTACTTTGGCCTCAAGAGTAAGGGACTTTGCACAAATGAATCCTCTAAAATTTCATGGCTTAAAAGTCGATGAGAATCCTCAAGAGTTTATTGATGAGGTCTATAAGATAGTGAGTATTATGGGGGTGACTTCAGAAAAAAAAACGGAGTTGGCGACTTACCAAATCAAAGGTGTTGCTAAAATATGGTACACTCAATGGAAGTTGGAGAGGGTGGATGAAGGTCCTGTAGAATTGGATGCTTTCAAACTTTCTTTCCTTGATCACTTTTTCCCTCTTGAGTTAAGGGAGGCTAAAGTGTTGGAGTTCATAAATCTTCGACAAGGCAATATGGGGATGAGGGACTATGCCTTCAAGTTTACTAAGCTATCCAAGCATGCTCCTTCAATGGTTGCCAATCCACGTGCCCGAATGAGTAAATTCATATCGGGGGTGTCTGACTTGGTTGCTAAGGAATGTCACACCACTATGCTTGTTAAGGATATGGACATATCTCAGCTCATGACCTTTGCCAAATAAATTGAAGGAGAAAAGCTCAAACAAATGAGGATGAAGGATTCTAAGAGAGCCCGGTATGAAGGTAGGTTATCCAATGCTAGGACCGTTGGTAGCAGTGGACTCTCTCATCAAAGCCAAAGCTTGGGGAAGAAGTTTTCTAAGGATAGGGTGCCATACCCTAAAGCTCAAGGTGAAGGAGGTGCCAATGTTAGTAACCCTTCTCTTCCAAAATGTTCAAAGTGTCGAAGGAATCATGGAGGAAAGCGCTTGGTTGGAATGGGTGCTTGCTTGGATATGGCAAGATGGGTCATAAGCGATCCAAGTGCCCTCTTGTAGACAACAAGGGTGGAGATGGTCGTCCTATAGGAGGCCAAGTATAAAAAGGAGCCCAAGCTTAACCTAAGGGTGGCCAACGCAACAACCGATTCTATGCTCTTCATGCTAGGCAGGAGGTTGATGAGGCTTCCGATGTGGTCACGGGTATGTTATGAGTCTTTAACTTTAATGTATATGCATTACTTGATCCAGGTGCCAACTTGTCTTTTATTACTCGTTATATTGCTATTAGATTTGATGTGTGCCCCGAAGTGTTAATAGAACCTTTCTCGGTTTATACTCCCGTTAGTGGTTCGATATTAGCCAAGAGAGCTTATAGAAATTATCCCGTATGGGTCTTACACAAAGTTATTCCTGTGACCTTGTTGAACTTGATATGACTAACTTCGACATCATTCTTGGTATGGATTACATGCCGCCTACGCATTTATATATTTTAGAACTCGTGTGGTTAAGTTTCACTTCCCTAATGAGCCTATTCTTGAATGGAAGGGTAATGATTCAGTGGTTAAGGGTCAATTCATCTCATGTATTAAGGCTCGAAGAATGATTTCCAAATGGTGCATTTATCATATTGTGCGAGTTAGGGATATTGATTCCAAAACTCCTACTCTTGAGTCGGTCCCAATAGTTAATGAGTTCTTTGACATGTTTCCCGATGATTTGCCCGGTGTTCCTCCTAAAAAGGAGATTGACTTTGGCATAAATCTTCTTCCCGATACCCAACCTATCTCTATTCTTCCTTATCATATGGCTCTGACAGAACTTAAGGAGTTGAAAGAACAATTGAAGGATTTGTTGGATAAGAGTTTTATAAGACCAAGTATTTCACCACAGGGTGATCTCGTGTTATTTGTTAGGAAGAAATATGGGTCACACCAAATGTGTATAGACTACCGGCAACTGAATAAGGTCACCATAAAGAATAAATATCAAATCATAAGGATAGATAACTTGTTTGATCAATTACAATGAGCAAGCTACTTTTCTAAGATTGACCTCTATTCTGGTTATCATCAATTGAGGGTAAGAGGGTGTGATATTCCCAAGATGGCTTTTCAGACAAGGAATGGTCATTTTGAATTTTTAGTAATGTCGTTTGGGTTGACAAATTCTTCCTCTATATTCATGGATTTGATGAATTGTATTTTCAATCCATAGTTGGATATGTTTGTAGTGGTGTTTATTGATGATATCTTAATTTACTCTCGGAATGAGGAAGATCATATGGGTCACTTAAGGATTGTGTTGCAAATATTGAGGGAAAAGAAACTATTCGCTAAATTTAGTAAGTTCAAATTTTAGCTAAGAGAGGTTGCATTTCTTGGCCATGTGGTGTCCGGTGATGGGATTAAAGTCAAAGAAAATGAAGGCAATTAAAAATTGGCCTAGACCATTATCTCCTTCGGATATTAGAAGCTTTTTAGGCTTAGCCGGATATTACAGAAGGTTTGTTGAAGGTTTCTCATCTATTTCTCCGCCTTTAACTAAGTTGACATAAAAGAAGGCAAAATTTCAATGGTCGGAAGAATGTGAGAAAAGTTTCCAAATATTGAAAGATCGTCTTACGTCAGCTCCTATTTTGACATTACCCGAAGGTTCAGATGAGTTTGTTCTTTATTGTGATACTTCGCGTGTTGGTTTGGGTTATGTCTTGATGCAACATGGTAAGGTTATAGCCTATGCCTCTAGGCAACTTAAAGTACATGAAAGAAACTATCCAACTCATGATCTTGAACTTGCGGCGGTTGTGTTTGCATTGAAAATTTGGCGCCATTATTTCTTATGGGGTGCATGTTGATGTGTTTACCGACCACAGAAGCTTGCAATATGTGTTTAGTCAAAAGGACTTAAACCTTAGGCAAAGCAGGTGACTTGAACTCCTAAAAGACTATGATATGAGCGTATTCTACCATCTGGGTAAGGCAAATATTGTAGCCAATGCTCTTAATCGGTTGTCTATGGGTAGTGTCGCACATGTTGAGGAAGGTAAAAGGGAATTTTTCAAAGAGTTCCATAGATTAGCACGTTTAGGTGTGCATTTGGTTGATTCCAATAATGTAGGAGTTCTTATACATAATGTTTCAGAATCGTCTCTTGCGGCAGAAGTCAAGGCCAAGCAAGATAATGATCCAACTTTGGTCAAATTGAAGAAGTCGATTATCAAAAAATCTGTTGAGGCTTTCTCCTTAGGAGAAGATGGGGTACTATGTTACCAAGGTCAGTTGTGTGATCCAAATATTGATGGAGTAAGAGAGTTGATATTGAATAAGGCCCATAGTTCTCGGTATTCAATTCATTTGGGATCCACCAAGATGTATTGTGACTTGAGGGAAGTGTATTGGTGGAATGGCATGAAGAAGGACATTGCGGAGTTCATGGCTAAGTGTCCTAATTGCCAACAAGTGAAAGTTGAACATCAAAGGCCGAGAGGTCTAGCTCAAGGAATCGAAATTCCTACATGGAAGTGGGAAGATGTGAATATGGACTTTGTCATGGGTTTGCCTCATACTAGAAGACAACATGATTCTATTTGGGTAATTGTGGACTGAATGACCAAATTGGTACATTTTCTACCGGTTAAAACTTCTTATGGTGTCGAAGATTATGCTAAATTGTACATTCGTGAACTTGTGAAACTTCATGGTGTTTCTTTGTTGATTATATCAGATAGAGATACTCAATTTAGTTTATATTTTTAGAAGTCATTTCAAAAAGGTCTTGGCACCAAAGTCAGGCTAAGTACCTCTTTCATCCTCAAACCGATGGGCAAGATGAGAGAATAGTTCAAACCTTGGAGGATATGTTAAGGGCATATGTGATTGATCTTAGAGGAAGTTGGGATGACCATTTTCCATTGATTAAGTTCGCTTACAATAATAGTTATCACTCTAGCATCTAAATGGCTCCTTTTGAATCCTTGTACGGGAAAAGATGTAGGTCTCCGATGGGGTGGTTTGAAGTTGGTGAGATGGCGTTGATTGGTCCAGATTTGGTAATTGATGCAATAGAGAAATTAAGGCTCATAAGAGAAGGATTAAAAATTGATCAAAGTCGTCAAAAGTCCTATTCGGACACTAGGAGGAGAGAGCTTGAATTTGATGTGGATGATATAGTATATTTGAAGATTTCACCTATTAAAGGGGTAATGCGGTTTGGTAAGAAAGGGAAGTTGAGCCCTAGATAAATAGGACCGTATAGGATATTGAAGCATATTGGCAAGGTAGCATATGAGTTAGACTTGCCACTTGAGTTGGCTTTGGTTCATTCGGTATTTTATGTGTCGATGTTGAGGAAGTTTATGGGTGATCCAAATTCTATTATACCAAGGGAGAACGTGAGTATAGAAGAGAATTTGACTTATGAGGAGGTCTCAATTGAGATTTTAGACTGGCAAGTGAAGAGACTGAGAAATAAAGATGTTGCATCTGTCAAAGTGTTGTGGAGGAATCAATAAGTAGAGAGTGCTACATGGGAACCAGAATCAGACATGATGAAGCGATATCCTTATCTGTTTCCTTTCACTCAAGCCTAAAGGTACTAATTTAATCATCATCAAACTGATTAAACTTCTACGCTTCAATTCCATAAGTCATTCATATGCATGCATGATTCATGAAAATGATTTTTCTCAATGACTATGTTTTATTTTAAGTACGAAGTTTACACGTTCTTTGAATTTTTCAAGTGTCTTCATGTCCATATTGGGTTTGTAAACCCTTTTTCCATGTCTTTCCTAAATTAGTAGAATCTCATTCGAGGACGAATGTTCCAAGGGGGAGATATTGTAACATCTCTCAAAAATGCCCATAAAATACCTTAAGAATGCCTTAGAAATAGGCCACTCATATAACGTATTATCCTTAATCTTTTTGGAAAATCTGAGTTTAGAATATCGATCAGAGGGTCAAAACTTGCAGAAAAATGGTCTCAGTGAATTTTTAGGACCCGTAGATCGGAAGATAGATTTTCGGAAAATCTCACAAAATAGTATGGTCCGCGACAGGACCACGTCATGGACTTGGGAAGGTTTTCTGCTGAATTGAGTTTTTTTAAGAGCGCTTTAGACTTTTCTCAAATTATTAGTTAATGAACCTAGACGTTTTTAAGACCTAATTAAACTCTATAAATTAACGTAAATCACTAATTCTATTCATTCTTTTACAATTCATCTATCAAATAGTTCTCTCTCTACAAAAAGGCTCTCAAAGGTTTCAATTGAAGATTTCAAGCAAATTCACTCAATTTCTCCATCAAAACTGTCAAGTTCTTTCAAATTAATTGGTGTTCTCACTCAAGGTATGTGGGTATTGATTCATGGATCCTTTCATCCATGAAGCCCAATCAATTTCTCAAGGTTTCTATCAAATTAAAGTATGATATTTTATGGGTTTTGTGATCTCTATTTCAATTGCATAAATTTTGATTTAAAGAATGATCATGTGTTTATTTTGATATAAATTGATGGATATTGAATTAAATTGAAGAGTTTTTCCATTAATTCTCCTATTTTGATTTTTAGGATTCATGATGTAAATTATGAGTATTTTGATTTATACTTCTAAAGGATATTATCTATATGAGTTATGTATGAGCTGATACAAAGTTTATGATCATGCAGGTTTTCAAGTGAATTACATGATTGTCAAAGTCAATTAATTATGCAATTGACTTTTACTCTAAGTTCAAGGTATGAATTTCATGCAAGTTATGAAGTAAGGTGACTTAGGGCCCTATGTGGTAAACTAAGGCCTAATGATATGAATTATGTAAATATGATTCTAATGATGAAATGACAATTCTCACATTACAAGTATTTTATGAAAATGAGCTACTCTATGATTTCAAGCCTCTAATCATGACTATGATATATGATATTATGATTTTATATTATATATGTATTTTGTGGGATTTGACTTAGCATCGAGTGGACTTGAAGTGGGGGTCCTACTAAAATCCTTAGTAGCAGCCTCATGTCCCATAAACTATGTGCCACCGTAGGTTGCCTTTATGGCCTAGCTAGTGGATCTACAAATAGCACATGTTCATGATTAGGAGTCTACCTTGTAAAAGTAGCCTCTTTCTTCTCGATGTGGGTGTCATCGGATTCCATGTTATAGCTCTCATGGTCTTATTATCGGTTATGGTTCCTATCCCATATATGTATGATTTCTTAAGTATATTATGATTTTGAACTTATGCTTTTAAATGCTTTGGTCAATATGATTTTCTCATGACTTTACGTATTCCATCTTATCATGTGATTTACTTGACCTTTGCATTCCATGATTTACGTTGCATGTCATGTTCTCATACTTAGTACATTTCAATGTACTAATGCATACTTTTTTCCTACATTATCTCATAATATAAGGGTTGAGGTTGAAGATCCCAATCATCCATGTAACTAGTAGGCATTCCCTATCTGGCAGTGTTGTGGTGAGTCCTCATTGACCGAGGACTAGTTCCAAGTTGGTTACTGTTTTCTTTTCAAAATACTTTTGCTTATGTTGTATATTGAGAGTGAGCTAGGGACATATCTTATCCCCCATCCATACTCATGTTTATAGGCATCTAGTTGGACATATGTTTGAGTCTATGTTATCATAAGACATTTTCATATTTCTATTCATAGTTTTAGACTCTCTTATGATGTTTCTGCTTTTATATTTTACCTTATGTATGCTTATGATATGTACAAGAGGCTTGGTTGGTGCCCTTCGGAGTTTCAATTGTCGTGTTACGACTAGGACCTAGGTCGGGTCTTGACGGTTCATAAGAGCTCATATGAGTTAATATTATGACTCATAGTTCATTCGATGAGTCGTAATAAGGTCTCATACCCCAACTTCAGAGGCCCATGTTTCATAGTTCCTCAGGATTGATTCCATGACTTGACAGGAAGAATCATAGAAGATTACACGACTCATAGAAGAGAGTCATTTCAACAGTTTAGAGATTCCAAATTTGCAGGTTTCAATACCAGCAGGACGAATCCAATTGACGAGTCGTAATCAGGAAGATGATTCATAGAAAAAACTCGTATGCAAACTTTAGAGACTCAATTTCAGGACCTTTTTTAATACCTGTAGGATGACACATTTTGACGACTCATCATCTCTTCTACGATTCATAGAAACAAAGTCGTAAGACCAAAACTCGAGTTTTAATAAAGGGTATTTGCGTCATTTTCCAAGTTTGATTCATTAAACCTGGACACAATTATGGCCAAATTCAAACCTTTATCTACCCAATACTTTAAAATTCCCTCATTCTAAATCACCCTTCAAAATTCTCTAAGTCAACACTCATTCTCACAAGGATTGTTCTCCAAGCTGCAAGCTAGGGTTTCAGATTTCTTCAGGGTTTCTTCTCAATTCTAAGGGATTTCAATCAAGGTATGTAGGAATTAATCCATGGGTTCCTTTCACTCATAGAGTCCTAAAGTTTTCTCAAAGTATCCTTAAATTTTCAAGTGTTTATGAACCCTAGTTTTGATGAATTATATTAGATTATTTTAATTTTGTTTTTAATTATTATCTATGATTAATCTAAGCATGTTTCTACATGAATTGCATGATTCTAAGTTGAATTATGAATGTCCATGCATGCAACTATTTGCAAGTTGTGATTGTGAAGTTAAAGATGAAATTAATGAGTTGATTATGAGTTTAATAATTTTCAAGAAAAGCTTTCATGATTTAATGTTGAGATTATGATTTTAATGATGAAGTTATGATAATGATCAAGCTATGATCAAAGATATTTATTATGGTGTGATAAGTAAATTCTCACACAATCATGTTTAAGATGGTGATAAGGACAATTTTCATTGAAGTTATGGATTCCTATTAATCACTAAAGCTAATGAGCTATTCTTAATATGTTTTTTAAAAGATGGATTGATAGGTAAATACTATCTTTCCCTATTATTTTATGTTCATATTTTAATGAATTCCATTGGGATATTGACTAAGCACCGAGAGGATTTATAGGTGGGGTTCGATCTAATAACACAGTTAGTTATCCAAGAGAATCCTAATAGCAACCTAAAGTCCCAAAGTATGTTATTCACGTAGGATTGCCTTCATGGCCTAGCTAGTGGATCCACAAAATAGCATAGTTGAGTTGAGTTGAGTACCATGACAGAGTATACCTTGGCAAGGTAGACTCCCCCTTATCGATGAGGATTACATCAGATTCTATTTTATACTTAGCATGGTTTTAAAATGTTGGTTAAAGGTCTTATCACATACAAGTTGAAGTTTAAGCTATGATTTTACGATAAAGTTTATGATATGCATTGATCATAAGTTTTCCTAAGTTTTCAAATGCCTTAAAAGTTTTGCTCATATTCATCATGTTGGTCATGACTCTTATGTCATATTGATCATGTCCTATTACTTGTTCATGCATATCTCACATACTTAGTACATTCTATGTACTAATGCATATTTTGCTTACATTGTCTCATAATGTAGGGGCGTATGTCAGTCATCCCATTCGTGGCTAGAGTGCTTAGGTCTCGAGGGAGTTAGTGATTCCTCATTTCATTGAGGACATGACTTTCTTTTCAAATTGTTTCATTGACTTTCTTCTCAGGCTTTGGGTGAGCTATGAGCTTGTACTAAGACCCTATCAAAGGCTAGAATAGAGTCATGTTTAGACGATGTTGCGATGTAGTCCAGTTGGACATCTATTGAGTTTTCTGTCCCTTAGACCCATTCCCTTGAGTTGTTACTTCCGCTTATTCTACTATGTTTCTTTACCTTATGAATGCAATGTATGCTAAGAGGGCTTGGTTGGGATCCCTTGTATCCTAATCACCGTTTCATGGCTTAACCCTAGTTCAGGTTGTGACAAACTTGGTATCAGAGCACATAGTTTAGAAGAGTCCTAAGGAGTCCAACATGCCGCGTTAAGTAGAGTCTTGTATATTGGTGTGAAGTACGCCACATCTATGAATATGAGGCTATGAAATATCTTGGGAAAGTTTCACTTCTTTCATAAATCATGTCGTGCAGTAGAGTGGTACACTAAGTCTTTCCTTCTAACGCTTGTTCTTTGTGATTTTCATAAATTGCCTCTATCATGATATCGTGCTCAAAGGAATATATTAAAGAGGAGAAACAAGCTCTGAATGATCCCTTGATTAACCAAGTCTCTAATTTTGAGTTTCGAGCGGCCTTTCAAGTACTTTCTCAAGTCATTACGGCTCAAGCCAATTGTGAGGTGGTTTCTCTCGTGAAACCAAATTTGGGTACGGAGGCGACAAGAGTTTGTGATTTCATAAGGATGAATCCTTTAGAGTTTTTGGGTTCTAAGATAGAAGAGGATCCATAAGATTTTGCTGATAGCATTCACAAGATCGTGGATATTATGGGGGTTAACCCTATTGAGAGGGTGGAGTTGGCTACTTATCAATTGAAGGGTGTTTCCCAAATTTGGTTTGATCAATGGAAAGGTGAAAGGCCTAGAGAGGCGAATCTCCTGACTTGGAATGAGTTTAAAGGAGTATTTCTTGATCGCTTTTTCCCATTGGAGTTGAGGGAGGACAAAGTATAAGAGTTCATCAATCTTAAGCAAGGCGGTATGAGTGTGAGGAACTATTCCCTCAAGTTTAGTCAATTGTCAAAATAGGCTCCATTCATGATTTTCGACTCAAGAGTTTGTATGAGTAAATTCATTTCGGGTGTATCGAATGTGGTCTCTAAAGAGTGTAAGACGGCTATGTTAATTCGGGAGATGTACATCTCTAGAATTATGATCTATGCAGAGCAAATAGAGAGTGAGAAGTTAAAGGAGAAAACTAGGGAGTCCAAGAGATCAAGGACCGATGGTGGTGATTTCTCTCATAGTAAGTCTAGAGGTGGTGGACGTCCTCATTTTTGCCAAAGGTACTCTGGCCAAAGATCTTCAAATACCACTACTGCAAGGTTTGACAACTATAGGGTTCCCAACCCTAAGCCTCAAGGAGGTGCTCCTATTGGCCAAGTCATCCACATGCAAGAAGTATGGCAAAAACCACAAGGGTGAGTGTTTAGTGGGCTTGAATGATTGCTACTGATGTGGTAAGTCGAGTCATCATGCTAAAGAGTGTAAGGTTAAAAATGGTTGTCCTCAAGGACATGTTGCTGCATCTCATCCATGTAGTTGTTGGTGCTGTGATGTAGCTTCTACATATGTTGTCGTTGGGGAGTTGTGAGACTATATGTATTTGTTGGTGTAGGACATCCAAAACCAGCTGCTGCAAGTCTAACACAAGGCTCAAAGTTGCATGATGCCTGCACAAAGAGACATACAACAGAGAACAAAAGTAGAACTGAAGATTCAGTTTTGATGTCTGTTAAATGGATTTTCATGTGTTGGAAGTTTTCTTGCTGATCTGGAGAAGTGTTGCTGGAGGCTCCTGAATGTTGTTGAAGGTTGAAGTTCTTGTTCTAGGGAAATGGAGCTATGTAGAGGAGGAAGAACATAACCAAAAACTGGAGCAATTGTTGTGGGGTTGTTGCTGTGTGAGCAGCTCTAAGTTGATCAGCTGGAGATCCATGTTGTAGCCTTTTATTTTCCAAGGTGTTGTGAATAGCACCCCTAGTATTGTTTCACCTATACAAAAATAATCAAACAAAGACAGGCAACCAAACAAACACAAGACCCAAGAGGGGCTTCTAATTCTGCACAATCCTTTTGTAGCACTCTTGGTGAAGATATTTGATTTGGTGGTTGTATCTATGATATCCTCTATGTAGTTGTTATTAATGTATATTGATGTATCACTCCAACAACCTGCAACAATACAACAAACAAACAAAAGCAAGAAAGGACTTGCACAAGCTAGCAAAAAGGAAAGGACCTCTAAGAGTGCTTTGGAGCCTGTTAGCTTTTTCAAGGTCGCTCGACTAACGTCTCCAATTATCCGATTGAGCAGAAACTTCTTGAGCTTTGCACATACAACCTTTTATTTAGTCCTGGAAGATTTGGAGGCTTTTTGCACAAGTTGGAATTTCCAAATTGCAAATTGCTCCCTCTTTAGGCTTAAGATAGCTGACTTTTTTAAGGTCGCTCGCCTAACGTCTCCAATTATCCATTTTAGCTAAAACTTCTTGGGCCTTGCCACTATAATATTTGCTGCAATCCTACAAACTTTGGAGGCCTTGGTGCAGGTCCACATGATACAAATCACCCTGCACATCATACCCTGCTGTAGCTTAGTCTTAGTTCCAGATGTTGCATAGAGGAAGTTGGCATGAATGGGAGGCTGAAGAATTGGTGAAGTCCTAGCATGACAGGATGCTGTCTCTCTTCTGTATAAGTACTTTGAACCTGTATAAACAAGTGGCAAAGAGACAAACAAGGGAGATAGGTGCATATGTTGTTGCAGGTCCTTATGCAGCTCCATGTTACTTCTATAGTAGAGGGGGTTAAGATGCTTGTTGTTGTAAGCTACTCCCAAGAGGAGACCCTTCATTGTGAACAGGATCAGCTCCTCAGAGTACCTGCACCCACAAACAAAAAAAGAAAAACACACAAACAAATAATTCTGCAAGTTATTGTAACTAATACTAATGACTTATAGATGTTCCTTGGGTGTTATAGGTTGGTGGAGCTGTTGCTGAAGGATGTTGTTGTTGAGAAAGGTAAGAGGCAAGTTGAAGGTGTTGTACAAAAGAGTCCCTAAGCAGGATCTTGTGTTACTGCAACCCTTCAAGCAAATCCAAGGAGGGTCTACATCAGGTGATGTAGGCAAGCTCCCAATTGTAACATGTTGCATCCTGCTACTGCTGCACCATGGAACAAGTAAGGCTGTGCCTCTAAGTGTAGATTAAAGAGATGCAAGTTTGTATGTACCTACACAGACAACCAAAAGAGGAGGAGAAAGAAGAACTACCCTATTCCTTACCTCAAGAGGCGAGCTGTTATGTCTAGGAAAGCAATAAGAAGAGGAGACTCTCCCCTTTACAATGGTCCTAATTATAGGATCTTCAAAGTAGCTATAACTATACATAGAGATATCCAAGTTGAAGATTAAATTAGAACAGCAGTTTGGGGGAGGTCAAGGGGGTTTCTTGATCCTTTTGAGCCTTCTTCTTTTGAAATTTGTCATTCCCAGCATGTATATTTCCATGTGAGCTCTAGCTTCCCTAGGGAGGTCTTGCTTGGTGAAGTAGAGCTCAGGAGCTATGCATTTATGGTTGTATTTAGAAAGACTATCAGCTGTGGAGTTGGCTTCTCTGAAGGCATGATTGCAGCTGAACTCTTGGAATTGGATGATGAGGCTATTGAGTTTGTCCAGCAGTTCATTGATAGACCAAGGAGGCTTTGCTTCATGCTGCAGCCATCTGATAAGCAGCTGAGAATCAACCTCCAGCACTACCTGTGAATAACCAAGATGAAGGCACCAAGAGAGACCAAAGATTGCAGCTTTAATCTCTGCTTGATTGTTAGTTCCAGCATCTAGAGGAATTGCAAAAGCAAAAATGAGCTTACAAGATGCATTTCTAAGGATTCCTCCTACACCAATGTTGCCAAGATTGTTGAGAGCACTACCATCAGTGTTTAGCTTCACCAAATGATCAGGAGGCTTGGTCCAGCATACAGGGGTAATCTTGATATCATGGTAGCATTATTCAACTAAGGGGACAAGGTCTCTTCAGTTATTAGGCCACATAATATAGGGAAAAACATTGTGAAGCAAGTGGAAAATGTCCTTAAAGACGGAGAATTTGACTCTTGCAAGATTAGACTGCTTCCCTCCATACTTGGAAGCACATCTATTCTTCCAAAGGTTCCAATATATGAAGATAGGGAGAGCCTGTAATAAGAGCCTGTGGGCCTCATTGTTATACTTAGCATTCTACCACCTCATTAGCAGACTTGTAAGAGGTGTGTACTCCTTGTTAATGCCCAAGGAATCAGCAAATACACTCCAGGTACTCCTGGCAAAGGCTCTTGCAACAAAGATGTGATCTATGGTATCTTGGCCAGATCTGTAGCAGCAGTAGCACTGAGAAGGAGGGTGGCCAAATCTGGTAAGCTTGTCATTGGTGGGAAGCTTCCTTCTAATAGCCCTCCAAACAAGAAAGGAGCATTTGAAAGGGATGTGCTGGTGCCAAACATTGGAGTTAATCTTGGTTTTGGGCCTCTTCTCTCTGATGATATCCCAAGCAGAAGAACAACTAAACTCTCCATTATTGTTTAGTGTCCAACATGGTTGGTTTTGCTTGAGAGGCTGATGGTTGATGTGAGTAGCAAGAATAGTAGACACAAACTGTGGAGGAGCCTGTTTAATGAGCAAATCAGCATTCCATTGTCCATTTTTCATGAAGGCTGAGACTTGGGTGTTATTGAGCCTGCAGCTGTGAGTGCTGAATTGAGCTAAAGGGCCAATTCCCAGCCAGTTATCCCACCAAAAGAGGCAAGAACTAGACTGAATTTGCCATTGTATGTGAGGCTCAACATTATGCTTGTTCTTCATCAGATGTTTCCAGATCAGAGATTGTCCAGAATGCCATTTTTTGGTAATAGGATTGGACCTTTGACAATACTTGGCTTTGAGAAACTCCCCCTACAGAGAATGCTTGGTCCTAAATACCCACCACTGTTTATATTGGAAGGACTTGGAAACATCAGATATTTGTCTCACACCAATACCTCCTTCATCATACTAGTAATAATATTCTTAGAGATCCTTGCTTGGTTACTTATTTGTGCAGGCCCACAAATCTTCAAACAAAGGGAGATAACAGTCATACATACAGGGGTCTCACACTTGCAGCAGGCCCCTTGCATCCAAAATTCTTGGAGCTCCTTGTCTGTTTATTTGTTTGATTGCAGGCACAGAAGAATCTCTCCAATGTGCAAGGCACCAACAGTTAAACATCCAAGCAGCTGGTCAAGCCAGGACTTTCAAGATACTTCTTTTCAGCCCACCACTTTCTTTTTCAAAAATCCCAAGGCTGCTGACTGCTCAAGTTCCATATACTTCTCCTACTTTCACCCTCCTTAGCTGATATTCATGCTCTGGATGTTGTTGCATAGTTCCTTTGGATTTTCTTGGTATGACAAGACTAAAAATAGCAAAGATAAAAAGAGCTTTCTCACCCCATGTGAGATAGAAGGTTCGTATACTTGTTCTACTTCAATTAGCTATGTATGATACGTAGCGTAGTTGAATAGGACTATTGTAGACTACTTTCTTGTTTTCTCATGGAAGAGGAGAGTCTCTCTTATTTATGCTTTCTTAGTCAACTTTTACTGGGAAGAGTCCTCTCATAGGTTTACTGCTTTCTATTTTTAAGTTAGCCCTCTTTTGTATCGGGGATGAGTTAGCCGACCTTAGTAGGTTAGCCGACTTATGAACCAACATAGGATTGGAGGTAAGGTTTTATGTCCCCCTCCTTGTACCTTTCTGTTTATTATTTATGTTAAGACTTGGGGGTGATGCTCAACCCCTGACTGTGCACGAGAGGTGGGAGCCTCGTGTAGGGTCTGTTCCCTTAAAAAAAAAAGGCCATGTTGCTCAAGGTGATCAAGTTTAACCAAAAGGTGTTCAACACACTCATCAATTTTATGCCCTTCATGGTAGGCAAGTGGTGGAAGAGACTCCCGATGTTGTTACTAGTATGTTATAGGTCTTTTACTATGATGATTATGCCTTACTTTATTCGGGTGCAAATTTGTCTTTTGTTACTCATTATATGGCCATGAGATTTGATGTTAGTCTCAAAATGTTTTTAGAGCCTCTTTCCATTTATATTCCCATAGGTAATTTGGTTGTGGCTAAAAGAGTATATAAGTTGTTCAATTTCGGTTTTCCATAAAGTCACTCTATGTGATCTAGTTGAGCTTGAGAGACCGATTTTGATGTTATCCTTGGTATGAATTGGTTATATGTGTGTTATGCTTCTATTGATTATAGAACCCGAGTGGTTAAGTTACAATTTCCTAATAATCCGGTCCTAGAATGGAAGGGTAGTAATTTCATGTTCAAAGGTCAATTCATTTCGTGCCTTAAGGCTTAGAAAATGATATCCAAGGGTTGCATCTACCATCTTGTGAGGTTTAGGGATACTACTTCCAAAGCCCCTACTCTAGAGTCGGTCCCCATTGTTAATGAGATTTCGAATGTGTTTCCTGATGATCTACTCGGTGTTCCTCCCAAAAGTGAAATTGACTTTGGCATAGATCTTCTTACCAGTACTCAATCCATTTTTATTCCTTCTTATCTAATAGCTCCGATGGAACTAAAAGAGTTAAAGGATCATTTGAAATACTTGTTAGACAAAGGTTTCATTAGGCCACATATATCCCCATGGGGTGCTCCTATTTTGTTTGTTAGAAAGAAGGATGGTTTGTTACGTATGTGCATTGACTACCAATAATTGAACAAAGTAACCATCAAGAATAAATATCCAATTCTGAGGATAGATCATTTGTTTGACCAATTGTAAGGGACAAGTTATTTCTCTAAGATTGATCTCCGTTCCGATTATCACTAATTAAGGGTGAGGAAATATGATGCTCCCAAGATGGAATTTCGAACATGGTATGACCATCATGAGTTCTTAGTGATATATTTTGGATTGACCAATGCCCCTACGACATTCATGGATTTGATTAATAGGATATTTAAACAATATTTGGATATGTTTGTAATTGTGTTCATCGATGACATTTTGGTCTACTCTCGGAAT
This sequence comes from Solanum dulcamara, assembly GCF_947179165.1. Lineage (NCBI taxonomy): Eukaryota > Viridiplantae > Streptophyta > Magnoliopsida > Solanales > Solanaceae > Solanum > Solanum dulcamara. Next base: position 49,859,362 of record NC_077243.1, read on the forward strand.
GAGGAGGAGCATGCTAATCACTTAAGGATTGTGTTCCAAACTCTAAGAGACAACCAATTATTTTCCAAGATCAATAAATGTGAGTTTTGGTTAAGGGAGGTGGCTTTTCTTGGTCATATTGTTTCCGGTGAACGGATTATGGTAGATCCTAAGAAAACCGAAGTGGTGAAGAATTGGCCTAGACCGTTGTCCCCTTTGGATATTAGAAGTTTCTTAGGCCTAGACGGATATTATATGAGATTTGTAGAAGGGTTTTCATCGATTTCATCACCTTTGACTAAGTTAACTCAAAAGAAGGTGTAGTTTCAATGGTCAAAAACTTGTGAAAAGAGTTCCCAAGAGTTGAAAGATCATCTCACTACCGCTCTTATTTTAACCTTACTGGAAAAGTCTGATGGTTTTGTTGTATATTGTGATTCTTCAAGATCTAGTCTTGGTTGTGATTTGATGCAACATGGTAAGGTAATAGCCTATGCCTCTAGGCAACTTAAGGTGCACAAAAGAAATTATCTAACTCATGACTTGGAGGTAGCAGCGGTTGTCTTTGCTTTGATGATTTAGAGACACTATCTTTATAGTGTCCAATTGGATGTATTTACCAACCATAAAAGTTGACAATATGTGTTTAAGCAAAAGAACTTGAACCTTCGGCAAAGGAGATGGCTTGAATTGTTGAAGGACTGTGATATGAGTATGTTGTACCATCGGGGCAAAGCTAATGTCGTTGCCGATGCACTAAGTCGACTGTCCATAAGTAGTGTTGCACATGTTGAGAAGAAGGTAAGAAAGAATTGGTTAAGCATGTTCATAGATTGGCAATTTTAGGGTTGATTTTAATGATGGAGGTGTTCTTGTGCATAATAGTTCAAAATCATCTCTTGTGGCGGATATTAAGGCCAAACAAGACCATGATTTGGTGTTAGTTGAGTTAAAGAAGTCGATTATCAAAAAGGTTATTAAGGCTTTCTCCAAGGATGAAATGGTGTGCCCCATTATCAAGGTCAGTTGTGTGTGCCTAATGTTGATGGTTTAAGAGAGTTGATATTGAATGAGGCTCATAGTTCTCGATATTCGATTCATCTGGGTTCCACCAAGATGTATCATGATTTCAGGGAAGTGTATTGGTGGAATGATATGAAGAAGGACATAGCGGAGTTTGTAACTAAGTGTCCAAATTGCCAACAAGTTAAAGTTGAGCATCAAAGACCAAGAGGTCTAGCCTAAGACATTGAAATTCCTACTTGGAAGTGGGAAGATGTCAATATGTACTTTGTAACGGGTTTGCCTCGTACTAATAGAAAATATGATTCCATTTTGGTTGTTACAAATTGGATGACTAAGTCAACTCATTTTCTACCGGTTAAGACTTCTTACGGTGCCAAAGATTAAGCTAAGTTGTATATTCGTGAATTGGTGAGACTTTATGGTATTCCCTTATCCATTATATCAGATCGAGGTACTCAATTCACTTCACACTTTTGGAAGTCATTTCAAAAATATCTTGGTATAAAGGTAAAGTTAAGTACCGTTTTTCATCCTCAAACTGATGGTCAAGCCGAAAGAACCATCCAAAATTTAGAGGATATGTTGAGGTCATGTGTTATTGATTTTAAAGGGAGTTGGGAAGAACATTTATAATTTACCATTGATTGAGTTTTCCTATAATAATAGTTATCACTCTAGCATCCAAATGGCTCCTTTTGAAGCATTGTAAGGGAGAAGACACAGGTCCCTAGTAGGATGGTTTGAAGTAGGTGAGATGGCCTTGATTGGTCCATATTTAATAATAGATTCTATGGAGAAGGTGAGGCTTAGAAGGGAGAAATTGAAAACGTCTCAAAGTTTTCAAAAGTCCTATTCGAATGTTAGGAAAAGAGAACTTGAATTTTAGGTGGACAATTGGGTCTATTTGAAAGTTTCACCCAAGAAGGGTGTAATGCATTTTGGTAAAAATGGGAAATTGAGACCTAGATATGTTGGACCTTATAAAATCTTGAGATGTATTGGCAAAGTGCCTTATAAGTTAGAATTTCCATTTGACTTAGCCATGGTTCACCCGGTGTTTCATTTATCTATGTTGAGAAAGTTTATGGGCGATCTGAATTCTATTGTACTATTGGAAGATCTAAATGCCAAAGAGAATTTGAGGATGAGGAGGTTTTGGTGGAGATCTTAGATCGACAAGTTAAGAAGTTAAGGAACAAATAAGTTGTATCTGTCAAAGTATTATGGAGAAATCAACAAGTAGAAAGTGCTACTTGAGAAGCAGAGGAAGATATGATGAAATGATACCCATACCTCTTTCCCTCTACTCAAGCCTAAAGTAGTAAGTTGTTCTTAATCAAGCTAGTTGAACTCTTATGAATTTAGTTCCTCCTATGTCATTCATATGCATGCATGTTCATGAAAGTTGATTTTAAATCCATGATATGTGTTAAGTTTGAAGTTTTCATGTTCTATGTATTTTAAGATGTCATCATGATTCATGTTGGGTTTCTAGACCTCTTTCCGAGTCTTTCATATGATAATTTAATCTCAATGATGAATGTTTCCAATGGTGAGATATTGTAAGACTCTGACAAATCGAAAAGCTAGAATCAAGAGAAAATCCTAAAAAATGTCGATTGAACCTAAATTTACGACCTACTCTATGAATCGTATAGGTTCCTATGACTGGTAGAAATGAGTCGTAGAGGGAGTCTTGGGTATTGATCAGGACCAAAGTTTATAAGATGTCCTACAAGTCCATATTATGACTCATAGTTCATTGGATGAGTTGTAACACTGATTTGTACCCAAACTTCAGAGGCCCATGTTTCAGAGTTTCTCAGGATCGAGTCCATGACTTGACAGAAAGAATCGTAGAAGATTAGACGACTCATAGAAATAAGATATTTCAAAAGTTTAGAGACTCCAAGTTTGCAATTTTAATACCTGCAGGACGAGTCCAAATGATGACTCGTAATCAGAAAGACGATTCATAGACACTACTCGTATGCAAACTTTAGAGACTCAACTTCAGGACCTTTTATCATACCTGCAGGATGAGTCATTTTGATGATTCGTCATCTCTACTATGATTCATAGGAACAAAGTCGTAGGTCCAAAACTTGAGTTTTAATAAAGGGTATTTGTGTTATTTCCCAATTCAGTTCAATGAAGGTAGACACAATTATGGATAAGTTTAAACCTATATGTCACGACCTAAGCCTAGGGCCTAGATGTGATACGGCGAATGAGAAACTCGAAAGTACCTCAAACAAGCCTCTTAGCATTCATTTAGCCATTCATAGGTAATGATAAAAAAACAAGCGGAAACTATAATAGTAAATCTTCAACTTACATATGTCCAATAATACCTCTAACTTTTAGATTTATTGGAGGCTAAGACAAGTCTCAAGCTCACCCTCAATCAAAATAGAATGAATTGTCATAGTAAGTGTCTAGAGGTCTCAACATATCATAAGCTAGAAAGACAAAGGAGTATTGTTCTCAAAACATGGGAACTCACTAAAAGTAGCCTTCAAATGAAATCTCAACTAGCCACGTGGAGGAAAATGGGGAGGAGCACCGGTCTCTACATGTTAATATCATGTAGGCAAAAGAGTATGCATTAGTACTTTGAATGTACGAAGTATGTAAGCATGCATGAACATTGAGGAAATATTAAAATATTTATGTAATATGAAACATAATGCAATGCATGCATAATCAATAATATAGATATCCTTTAAAACATTCATTTTGTGGAAAAATGACCATAACCGACATTTAAGACCATGCGAGCTATTACATGGAATCTAACATAACCCCCTACGTTAGCCGAAAAGACTACTTGCCGGGTAGAACTCTATCAACTTCATTCATTTCTTTAACTTTAACTTTAAGGGCTTTCATGGACCCATTAGCCTAAGCCTATAAGGGCTCCTATGTTGGAACATAGTTAATGAGACAAGGGGTTGTTACTAGAATTCCCTTAACGAATTCCATCTCAAAGGCTCATTCGGTGCTAAGTCAATCCCACGGAATAGTTTAATACTTCAAAATATTCATAGCATATAGCTTGAGAATTCAAAACATCATATTCGGTGGAATAGCTCATTAAAAGCTTTAGTGATTCAAATTTGCAAGAATTGTCCTTATAACATAAAGAATCCATCATTCATAGCATTTCATCATTTTTTTATTTCATAACACTTCTTTTTGATCATAGACATTGCTTTCATAAATATTTATTTGGAGTCAAAGCTTTCAAGTCAAACTTCATTGAAAATATAGTAAAACTAGGTGGGTTTAAATCACTTTAACTTTCAAACATGTACGTAAATGAAATTATGCATAAATAATTTGAAATTCATTAATTAAAAATCATGCTTTAAACAACCCACCATGAATTTCAAGAACCTTTAAAGAGCTAAATAGGGAAAAATACTTGAAAACCATCAACTCATACATATAAAATCATATTGCATCAAAATAGACCAATAATCATTATTTTAATCATAATTCATGCTATTAAGTAAAAATAAGAATTACCCATAAGAAAATATTACTTGAAATCAAAAAATTTAGTTGAAAGAGTTTTGGACTACATGGGTGGAAAAACCCATGGATAAACACCCACATAACTTAGAGTAAAGCTTAAAGAAAATAAATATAATTTATCATATAATCAAAATACTTTAGGCATGAGAGTAGAATAAATACTCTCATTGAAGTCTTACATACCTGGAATTCGAAGCGTTACTCAGAATCGAAGGAATTAATAAACACTCTTGAATCCTAGCATTTTCTACTCGCTGGAGCGTTTTGTATACTACCCAGAGTATATGAATCACCAGAATAGTATTTCTACACTACTAAGAACTAAAACTATATTTTGAGAATGAGTAAAGGAATGTATAGAGAGAAGAGTTGCTTGAGAAAGCTTGATCAACAAAATGATAAAATAAGATGCGTATTTATAGGTGTGAAAGAGAGACCTAACAATAATTAAACTAATTATAAAGAAAAATCTAAAAATTTAATGAAAGATTGTGATGTCATGGGTGATGTCAAATGGAGGACTATTGATGTCAAATGGATCTAGATATTTCCATGGTTGGTGAGATGAAACTTTTTTAATGAAATAGCCTTTTTTGGAGTTACGCTTGAAAAAGATAACTTCCTTATTAAGATTTGGTGTCTTTATATGAATTGTTTCTCTAGAAGTCTACTTTCATGTCGTTCAAGAATCAATGGATTTGGAGAATCCTACAGTGACAAATGATTTTTCTTCTACAAATACTTCATTTCATCACAACACCATGTCTTACAACAATTAATTTATTCGACCTACTTAACCTCCAAAACATAAAATATAGTCATAAAAGTTGTAGGTAATGATGTTCGAGTTATTTAAAAATTTGAATCACTTAATTTGGACCATCCTATGAAATGTTATGCCTAGAATACCAAAACTGTACCATTTTCATCGAGAATTGGAATATCACATACAACATTTTTAGGGTGTGTTACACTATATCTACCTAATCCTTTGAAATTCCCTCATTATAAATCACCCTTAAAAATTCTCTAAGGCAAGACTCAATCCTCACAAGGATTGTTCTCCAAGCTGCAAGCGAGTGTTTCAGATTTCCTTTAGGGTTTCTTCTCAATTCTAAGAGATTTCAATCAAGGTATGTAGGAATTAATCCATGGGTTCCTTTCACTCATAGAGTCCCAAAGTTTTCTCAAAGTATCCTTAAATTTTCAATTATTTATAAACCTGTCATGATCCAACCCCGTAGGCCATAACGGGTGCGCGAATTGGACACTCGTGTATACCCCTGCTATTATAAGTGAACCTGTCCCCTATTTATGTTACAATGTACCGACAGGCACGATAACATATGAGCCGATGAGGCCATCACAAAATATAGGAACAACCGTACATACATACATATACAACCCATATACATGTCCACAAACCTTTAAGAGTAAGAACAGTATCATAAGGCGGGATAGGGCCCCCGCCATACCCATGATCAAATAAATATATACATTGAGGGTTAGTACCAAAACTAGGCTCCGTCACAATGGAGTGCTTCTGAGCTGCTGAGTGGAACTCCTACGCTGGCAGATCCCTAAAGTATATATCTGTACCTGCAGGCATGAATGCAGCCCCCCCCCCCCAAAAAAAAAAAGGGTCAGTACGACATATGTACTGAGTATATAAGCATAGACATCATAAGGAAATTACAGTTGGTATAGGGATGTAGGGGCAAGTATGAAATCTAATCATTTACTGTACCTGTAGCTTATAACATAAAGTCATACATACTATCATCACGTACTGTACCCGGCTCGTTCGGGACTTGGTGTTACAACTACATAACTTTTTTATCATAAGCATCTATATATTATTAGTGTCATCTCATATAATAATGTCGAGGAATGTACGGCCCAATCCATATATTATAGTAATGCTGAGGAACGTTCGGTCCAATCCATATATCATATAGTAATACCGAAGAATGTTTGGCCTGATCCAGATATCATATAGTAATACCGAGGAACGTTCGGCCCGATCTATATATTATATAGTAATACCGAGGAACGTTTGGTCCGATCCATATATTATATATACATACATATCCAGCCCCCTAGTGCGTAACCATATGCATTTTAGATTGTATTTGAGACTCGATGGAATACTCAAAATATGCTATCATTCAAAAACAAAGACAAGAGTCATATCAAGTACCTTTTGATTACCACTATGGATTAGGTCAAAATGGAACTTTTGAAATCATATTCCCGTATCAGGTCATCATCAAATATCTTTTGGGAATCAAGAAGTTGGATATCCTAATGGCTTTAAAAAGAGGAACTTCCTTAGAATCATATACACTTTATCTATTGGTCTCATAAGATCAAGCCAAAAAGAAAGGAAGATTAGATTTACATATATACTACTTCCCAATGTATAAAAAAACTTGAGAAGCAATAGCTCAATTATTGTAAGAGTTCCAACATTAGAGGATGAGTAAGAAACACCTAGGAATGGAATCACCTCTGAGATTGTATCATCTTTTACGTACATCTAGGACATGCCAAAAGAAGAGAAAGGGTAGGCTTTATATACTCTCTACTCTCCCTCATGGAGTTATCATACACATATATCATCATATACTTATGTCGAGACATGTCAAAGGAAAGAAGGGTATCTTTACATACTTATGCCAAAAACATGTCAAAAGAAAGGGGGTAGTTTCACATACCTCTTTAGGGATTAATTGTAACTCAGCTTGCCTCGATATCTTCTTAACCTATTTAACATGAAAGTAATACTAAGTTTAATAGCCTTTCACTTTCCAATATCCCATTCTACAACCAAGTACTAATAGGAGTCATTTCCTATCCATTACCCTCGACTAGTTTGCTACTAGTTTCGAGGCTACCAAAAATTGGGCAGCATTTCCCCTGTAACATCAACGTCCTCGAGATTTTGACTCTGACAAAATATCAACAACCATACCAACAAAAACAACCAGCAGCATATTTATAAGTAATTCACTTCAACATTGCACAATACAAGCTCCAAATAACTAGCCCAAAATACGATACCAAAATAGAGTTTTTAATCTTTATTTTACAAATTTTTTAACCATACCAAAAGGAGGGTTGTGTGGATACAACCAGAAGAAACCACACCCTTTTTAAAAAACTTTACATCCTTTCAACACACCACCCAACCAGCTGCAACCGCTGCACCACAACGGCAACACACTACGTGACTTCAATTTAACTACAATGACTTCAATTTAGTTTATTTCTAGTGTATAGCATCCTTATGCAATTTTCCACTTACAACCTTATTTAAGACATTTAATATACCTTATAAAGACATCATAAACTCCAATTTGAAAGGAAAACCCTTACCTTGCCCGGAACTCGTCAAACTCATCGAAACTTGCCTCGGAAGTACCTTTAGCGCGTCTAAAACTTTGTGGCTGTTTGATAACATTTTGGTCTGCTACAAATCCTAAATTTTCATTACTAATACCTTAATAACATCTTATTGCACCCTAGATAATTAATTCATGAAACAAAATTGGGGACTCACCTTTTTTCTCCCAAATTCGAGCCTTCTCTCTCTCTAGCTTCAAGTTTCTCTCCTATTTTTTCTCTAAAACTTTCTTGTAGTCTCTTTTTCTTTTGATAAAGATGAACTTAAGGGATAATAATGAGTTGAAAAGTCATCAAATATGTATATATATACCACCTTAGGGGGGTAACACGTGTCAAGCCCCAAGTGGTGACACATGTCAAACCTTTGTTGGGCCAACACATCGCACCACCCCTCATGGGCTGCCACATAGAAGGTGGGGCCCACTCCCTTGCTACAGCTTCTGCCATGTGGTACTTCCATCTACTGCTATGTGACACTCTTCCATGCTGCCACGTGTTGCTCTTTTCTTCTCCTCGTGGGTTCATAATCTCGTCTTGCTTTACAAATATATGTAATCCTTGATATGTAAGCTTGGTATGCACTCAAGTAGGTTGAGTATATAAGTTTTTTCAAGTTGGTAGCCTACGTAAGTAATTCGAGTCCTACGACTCATTACTTGGCCTCCAACTTCTTCCAGAATCTTATAGCCCTAATTCAAATCTTTTCTATTATGGGATATTGCATTCTCCTTTCCTTAGAGTTGTTTGATAGCGTTATAGATTATCCGGCTCACATGGTAACCCTGAGCTTTAAGAAACTTTAAGAAACTTAAGAGGCTTACGATCATTGCAAGAAACTTAAGAGCCTTTCAAGAGACTTAAGAACGCGTTCCAAGGTACAAAAGTAAATAGAACCCTAGTTTTGATGAATAATATTGGATTATTTCAATTTTATTTTTAATTATTATCAATGATTAATCTAAATATGTTTCTACATGAATTGCATGATTCTAAGTTGAATTATGAATGTCCATGCATGCAACTGTTTCCAAGTTGTGATTATGAAGTTAAAGATAAAATTCATGAGTTGATTATGAGTTTAATAATTTTCAAGGAAATCTTTCATGATTTAATGTTGAGATTATGATTTTAATGATGAAGTTATGATGATGATAAAGATATGATCAAAGATAGTTATTATGGTGTGATAAATAAATTCTCACACAATCATATTTAAGATGGTGATAAGGACAATTCTCACCAAAGTTATGGATTCCTATGAATCACTAAAGTTAATGAGTTATTCCTAATATATTTTTTTAAACATAGATTGATAGGTGACTACTATATTTCCCTATTATGTTAAGATCATGTTATAATGAATTTCATTGGGATATTGACTAAGCAATGAGAGGACTTATAGGTGGGGTTCATTCCGATAATAAAGTTAGTTACCCAAGGGAATCCTTGTAGATACCTAAAGTCCCAAACTATGTTGCCCGCAGAAGATTGCTTTCATAGCCTAGTTAGTGGATCCATATATAGATAATTGAGTTGAGTTGAGTACGATGACAGAGTATACCCTGGCAAGTTAGCCTCCCCCTTCTCGGTGAGGGTTACATCGAATTTTATTTTATATTTTGCATGGTCTTAAGATGTCGGTTAAAGGTCTTAGACCACAAAAGTTGCAGGTTAAGCTATGAGTTTTACGATGAAGTCTATGATATGCATTAATTATGAGTTTTCATATGTTTTCAAATGCCTTAAAAGCTTTGCTCATGTTCATCACGTTGGTCATGCATCTTATATCATATTGATCATGTCCTATTATTTGTTTATAGATACATTACATACTTAGTATCTTCTATGTACTAACGCATATTTTGCCTACATTATCCCATAATGTAGGGGCGGACGTCGATCATCCCATTCATGGCTAGAGTGCTTAGTTCTCCAAGGAGTTGGTGAGTCCTCATTTCATCGAGGATATGACTTTCTTTTCACATTTTTCATTGACTTTTTTCACATGTTTTAGGTGGTCTAGGATCTTGTCCTAAGCCCTTATCAAATACTAGAATAGAGACATGTTTAGACAATATTGTGATATAGTTCGATTGGACATCTATTGAGTTCTCTATCCCTTAGACCCATTCCCTTGAGTTGTTACTTCCGCTTATTCTACTATATTTTTTTACCATATGAATGCAATGTATGCTAAGTGGGCTTGTTTAGGATCCTTTTTATCCCGATCGTCATGTCACGTCTTAGCTCTAGTTTGAATCGTGATAAATGCTGACCCAATTATCGAAATATGCTTCATTCCTACTTTCTGAATTATGTTGGGTATGTCGGATGTGGTTTCTAAAGAATGAAAGATGGCCATGTTGATTTGGGAAATTGACATATCTAGACTCATGACCTATGCGGAGTAAATAGAGGATGAGATGCTAAGGGAGAAAATAAGAGAGTCCAAGAGGGAAAGGACCGATGGTGGTGATTCTTCTCATGTTAGGTCTAAAAGTGGTGGGCATCCAAATTTTTGCCAAAGGTTCTCTGGTCAAGGATCTTCAAATGCTGCTCTTAGGTTTGACAAAGATTGGGTGCCCAACACAGAACCTCAAGAAGGTGCTCCTATTGGCCAAGTTACCCCCGTATGCAAGAAGTGTGGAAAGAATCACAAAGAAGAGTGTCTACCGGGTTTGAATGTGTCCTATTAATGCAGCAAGCCGAGTCATCATGCTAAGAAGTGTAAGGTCAAAGATGTCTATCCTCAAGGAAAAGTTCCACAAGGTGCCCAAGCTCAACCAAAAGGTGGTCAACATAATAATCGGTTTTATAATCTTCAGATAGGCAAGAGGTGGAGGAGAATCCTGATGTTGTTACCGATATGTTATGGCTCTTTCACTATTATGTCTATGCTTTGCTTGATCCGAGTTTAAATCTGTCTTTTGTTACTCCTTATGTGGCCATGAGATTTGATGTTAGCCCTAAAATATTGTTAGAATCTTTTTCCATTTATACTCCCATAGGTGAGTTGGTTGTGGTTGAAAGAGTCTATAGAAGTTGTTAGATTTTGATTTTTCATAAAGTTACCTTATGTGATCTAGTTGAGCTTAATATGACCGATTTTGATGTTATCCTTAGTCTAGTTGAGCTTGATATGACCGATTTTGATGTTATCCTTAGTATGGATTGGCTATATGTCTGTTATGTTTCTATTGATTGTAGAACCCGAGTGGTTAAGTTTTAATTTCCTAATGAGTCAGTCCTAGAATGGAAGGGTAGTAATTTCTTATTCAAAGGTCAATTCATTTCGTGCCTTGAAGCTCAAAAAATAATTTCCAAGGGTTGCATCTACCATCTTGTGAGTGTTAGGGATACAAATTCCAAATTCTCTACTCTAGAGTTGGTCCCCATTGTTAATGAGTTTTCAGATATGTTTACCGATGATCTACCCGATGTTCCTCATGAAAGAAAAATTAACTTTGGCATAGATCTTCTTCTAGTTACCCAACCCATTTCTTCCCTCCTTACCAAATAGCTCCAGTGGAACTAAAAGAGTTAAAAGGATCAATTGAAAGACTTTTTAGACAAATGTTTTATAAGACCAAGTATATCCCCATGAGGTGCTCCTGTTTTGTTTGTTAGAAAGAAGGATTGTTCGCTACATATGTGCATTGACTACCAGCAATTAAATAAGGTAACCATCAAGAAAAAATATCCAATTGTGAGTATAGATGATTTGTTTGACCAATTGCAAGGGGCAAGTTACTTCTCTAAGATTGATCTCCATTCCGATTATCACCAATTAAGGGTGAGGGAGTGTGATATCCCTAAAATGGCATTTTAAACAAGGTATAGCTATTATGAATTCTTAGTTATGTTGTTTGGACTGACCAATGCCCCCGCGGCATTCATGGACTTGATGAATAGAGTATTCAAGCAATACTTGGACATGTTTGTAATTGTATTTATTGATGACATTTTGTTTTACACTCGGAATCAGGAGAAGGATGCCAACCATTTGAGGATTGAGTTACATACTCTAAGGGATAAGGAACAATTTGCCAAGTTCAGCAAGTGTGAGTTTCTGCTAAGGGAGGTTGCTTTTCTTAGTCACATTGTGTTCGGTGAAGGAATTACGGTTGATCTTAATAAAACTGAGGTGGTTGAGAATTTTCCTAGACCATTATCTCATGTGGATATTAGGAGTTTCTTGGGCCTAGGCGGCTATTATAGGAGATTTGTAGAAGGGTTTTCATCAATCTCATCACCTTTGACTAAGTTGACTCAAAAGAAAGTAAAGTTCTAATGGTCGGAAGCTTATGAGAAGAGTTTTCAAGAATTGAAGGATCGTATTACTACCGCTCCCATTTTGAACTTACCAAAAGAATATGATGGTTTTGTCGTGTATTGTGATGCTTCAGGGGTAGGACTTTGTTGTGTCTTAATGCAACATGGTAAGGTAATAGCCTATGCTTCTAGGCAACTTAAAGTATATGAAAGAAACTATCCAACTCATGACTTGGAACTAGCGGCCATTGTGTTTGCTTTGAAAATTTGGAGATACTATCTTTATAGTGTCCATGTAGATGTTTTGACCGATCATAAGAGTCTATAATTTGTGTTTAAGCAAAAAATACTTAAAACTTCGGCAAAGGAGATGGCTTGAATTATTGAAAGACTATGACATTAGTGTATTGTACCATCCGGATAAGGCTAATGTGGTTACCGATGCACTAAGTAGATTATCCATGAGTAGTGTTGCCCATGTTGAAGAGGGTAAGAAGGAGTTGGTTAACTATGTGCATAGATTGGCTCGATTAGATGTCCTTTAGTTATTTCCAATGATGGAGGTATTGTTATTCAAAATGGTTTGGAATCGTTACTTGTGGCATATGTTAAGGCCAAGCCAGATAGTGATTTGGTGTTAGTTGAATTAAAGAAGTCGATTGCCGAAAAAGCCATTGAGGGTTTCCCCCAAGGGAGAGATGGGGTACTTCGCTACCAAGGATAATAGTGTATGCCTAATATTGAATGTTTGAGAGAGTTGATATTAGATAAGGCCCATGGTTCTCGGTATTCAATTCATTCGGGTTCCACCAAGATGTATTGTGATTTAAGAGAAGTGTATTGGTGGAATGGTATGAAGAAGGATATAGCAGAGTTAGTGGACAAGTATCCAAATTGTCAACAAATAAAAGTTGAGCATCAAAGACCGGGAAGTTTAGTTCAAGATATTGAAATTCCTACTTGTAAGTGGGAAGATGTGAATATGGATTTTGTAACGGGTTTGCCTCGTACTAAGAAACTAAATGATTCTATTTGGGTTTTTGTGGATCGAATAACTAATTCGGCTCATTTTTCTACTAGTTAAGACTGCTTATGGTGCCAAAGATTATACTAAGTTGTATGTTCATGAGTTGGTAAGACTACATGGTGTTACCTTTTCTATTATATCAGATAGAGGTACTCAATTTACTTGGAACTTTTGGAAGTTGTTTCAAAAGGGTCTTGGCATAAAGGTTATATTAAGCACCTTTTTCCATCCTCAAACTGATGGTCAAGCTAAAAGGATGATTCCAAATTTAGAAGATATGTTGAGGGCGTGTGTGATTGATTTAAAAGAAAGTTGGGATGAGCATCTACCGTTGATTAAGTTTGCCTACAACAATATTTATCATTCTAACACCCAAATGGCTCCTTTTGAACCATTATATGGAAGAAGATATAGGTCCCTAGTGGGATGGTTTGAAGTATGTGAGATGGCCTTACTTTGTCCAGATTTGGTAAAACATGGTACGAAAAAGGTGAGACTCATAAGGGAGAGGTTGAAGATAGCTCAAAATCTTCAAAAGTCCTATTTGGATGTTAGGAAAAGAGAACTTGAATTTGAGGGGGATGATTGTGTCTATTTTAAGGTTTCACCCATGAAGGGTGCAATGCATTTTTGGTAAGAAAGGTAAATTGAGTCCTAGATATGTGGGACCTTATAAAATCTTGAAGTGTATCGACAAGGTGGCATATGAGTTGGATTTTCCATTTGAGTGAGCTATGGTTCATCCGGTGTTTCATGTATCTATGTTAAGAAAGTTTGTGGGTGATCCAAATTTCATTGTACCATTAGAAGATATGAGGGTTGATGATAATTTGACTTATGAGAAGGTTCCAGTGGAAATTTTGGACTAACAAGTGAAGAATCTAATGAATAAAGAGGTTTTGTCCATCAAAGTATTGTGGAGAATTCAAAAAGTAGAGAGTGCTACTTGGGAAGCGTAGGTGGATATGATGAAATGATACTCGTATCTCTTTCCATCTACTCAATCCTAAAGTAGTAAGTTGTTCTTATTCAAATCGATTGAACTCCTACGTATTTAGTTTCTCCTATGTCATTCATATGCATGCATATTCATAAAAGTTAATTTTAGGTCATGTTATATGTTAAGTTTGAATTTTTAGGTCTCATTATATTCATGTTGGTTTGCTAGTCCTCTTTCCTAGGCTAGTTGAATCTCATTCAAGGTTAAATGTTCCCAAGGGGGAGATATTGTAAGACCTCGAAAGTTGGAAAGTTGGATCAAAAAGGAAAACTCAAGAAAAGTCGACCGACCCCAAGTTTAAGAGTCCTTCTATGACTCGTAGTCATTCCTACAACTCGTAGGGACAAGTCGTAGAGTGAAACCTCAAGGACTGTCTAGAACCAAACTTAAGAGGAGTCCTACGACTCAACATTATGACTGGTAGTCATGTTGACAAGTCGTAAGAATGACTCATTTCAAATCTTCAGAGACCCTCATACTTGCAGGTTTTTAGAACTGCAGTATGAGTCAAGATGACGACTCTTAATCATAAAGACAAGTCATAATGAAGACTCGTAAGAAAAGTTCAGAGACTCAATTTTAGGCATTTTTCAAAAACATGCATGATGAGTCATCTTGATGACTAGTCACTACTTCTACGATTCATAGATGGCCTTCCGTAGGTCCAAATTTCAGAATTTAATGAAGGGTATTCGTATCATTTTCTAAGTTCAATTCAATGAACCTAAACACTTTTATGGACAAGTTCAAAGTCTATATAAGCTCAATTCTTCAAAATTCCCTCTATGAAAATTCATTCACCAAAATTCTCCTAAGGCAAGACCAAAGGATTCTCTCAAGCTTTTCTCCAAATTTCAAGCTAGGGTTTTAATTCCACCAAGGTTGTTCTTCAATTTTAAGTTTATTTCATCAAGGTATGTGGGGATTGATTCATGGGTTCCTTTCACCCATAGAGTCCTAAGGTTTTCTCAAAGCTTTCTTCAAATTTCAATTGCTTATTAACCCTAGTTTTGATGAATTGCATTGGACTATTTTAATTTTATTTATAGATGTTATCAATGATCATTATTAGAACATTTCTACATGAATTGAATAATTTCAAGTTAAATTATGAATGATCATGCATGATGTTATTTTCAATTATGAATACAAGGTTCAATGATGATTTTTTATGAGACTGACTATAAGTTCAATGATGTTCAAAGAATGCTTTTATAAACGAAGTTGAGATTATAATTTAATGATGAATGTTATGATGATGATCAATTATGATCAAGGAAAGTTATTATGGTGTGATAAAGTACAATTCTCACACAATCATGGTTAAGATAGTGATAAGGAAAATTCTCACCGAAGTTTATGGATCCCTATGAATCACTTAAGTTAATGAGCTATTCTAATGATTATTTTTATGATAAAGTTAATGATGATGTTTCTATGATTTAATGATTTCCATTGGGATATTGACTAAGCATCGAGAGGACTTATAGATGGGGTTCGGTCCAGTAGCGTAGTTTGTTACCCAAAGGAATCCTAGTAGAAACCTAAAGTACCAAACTACGTTGACCCCCGTAGGTTACCTTTATTTCTTAGATAGTGGATCCACATATAGCTATTGAGTTAAAGATTGTTTCTAACGGAGTCTATCTTGGCAAGTAGCCTCTCTCTTCTCGATGTGGGAGTTATATTGGATTCCATGTTATAGCTAGGCATGGTCTAAAGATGTTGGTTAAAGGTCTTATGCCACACAAGTTGAATGCAAAGATGTACATTTTACTATGAAGTTTTATAATGCATTGACATAAGTTTTCATATATTTTCAAGTACTTTTAAGCTTTACTCATGTTCATTATGATTGGTCATGCATAATATGCCGCATTGTTCATGTCCTATTACTTGTTCATGCATAACTCATATAGTTAGTACCTTCTATGTACTAACACATATTTTGCCTACATTATCTCATAATGTAGGAGAGGATGATGACCATCCTATTTGTGGCTAGAGTTTCTTAGTACTCAAAGTTGGTGAGTCCTTATTCATCGAGGACATGACTTTTCTTTTATATTGTTTACTTGAATTTTTCTGTTATAATTCGTGTGAACTAGGAGCTTGTCCTAAGCCCCCATCAATTCTAGATTAGAGGCATGTTTATATGTTGAAATTGATGTAAGCCCATTGTTGAACTTTGGGATTGATTTACTTTCCTTGAATTCTATGTTGAATTGATTCTTCCTCTTATCTTAGTATGTTACGTACCTTATGCATGTTTAATAATATGTCAAGAGGCTTCATTGGATCCCTTTGGGGTTTCGATCGGTGTTATGACTAGGCCCTAGGTCGGGTTGTGACATAGACTCAAGAAGAGCAAAACCTAGGGTTTCAAGATTCTTCATCAAGCTCCTCTCAAGAACTCTTGCTCTTCCCGATTTTTAAGGCTATCATAGTGAGTTCTTCCTCATGCCCGACATCTATAATTTTTTAGTAAGTAAGATCAAAACTAGGGTCTGTACCCCATATTCTATGATTTTTGAATTCCTCAATTTTGAATGTGCTCATTATTTATTTCATTATTAAAATTATAATACTCTACCGTGTTGATGATCTTTGATTAATTTAGGGTTTATGTTACTCTACTACATGGCTCCTTCTTAGCTAAAGTTATTCGACAACCTTGTCATATTGATTTCTATGCATTTTTTTCATGAGAAGTATATTTTAAGATTGTAAAGAAGTATTCCAAGAAAAAGTTTCAAGAAAATATATTTTGTATCACGATGCATATTTTTAAAAAGAAAGCATAGAAAGTTTCTTAAAGACATGTTCAATTTTTAAAAAAGCATATCTTATATTTGAGAAAGCATAGTCAAATTTTCAGAAAAGCACAATCGTGTTTTAAAGTAAAGTTCAGTTTAGTTCTAGAAGTATTATTGAGTATAGACTCAAAGATTAGATTTTTAGTTTTTTTCATAAAGTGGGACATATTTACAATTATTGAGCACAATGCATGTTTTTAGGCGTAGTATTAAGCATCGAGTTGGATAAATATTTGGATAATCCAAACCCCAAAACTACGCCACCAGCATAGGATAGGATTGTTTCATTAATTCAAACGACTCCTAAGAAGAAAATCCACTCGTAAGGGCTTAGAGATTGGATCCATTAGTTAAGTTTGTCATTTAACCTAATAAGGTATAGGATGGTCTGGCAATGTGGGAAAGATGTTGTATCATCATGAGGTTCATATAATTGTTGTCAGTTAGAGAAACTCTCCAAGTAAAGTTATATTATTTTTCAGTATTTACTATTATTATATATATTTAGATGTAGAGGTTTCTTCAAGTACACATGCATTCTTTTCTATTCAGATGACTATTTTAGAGTCAACCTTTAGGTTTACTCTTCTTATTTAGTAATTTAGTTTACTAGTTCTTCTATTCAGCTATTTTACATATCGTACATTTCATGTATTGATGCTATTTGACACTATATTTTTAAATGATTCAGGTTTCTAAGATCAGTAGCATATGACTCAATAGGATCTCTTCCTTGGTGAGACCTCCTCACTTTTGGAGGGCTCTAGTTTATCTACTTTAGTCTGTTGATTATTAGACTTTTTCTAGTAGATTGTGCAGGTAGTCATAGGTCTTTTCTCGACACCTATCTTCAGTAATAGGGCTTCATAGATGAGCCACTTGAGTCATGTTATTTATGATGCTATTTGCGTTTTATTTTCTATAACAGCTGTTTGCTTATCTTTTAAAATCTTTTGCACAGTTGTTATAGCTTTTAGTGCAGTAGAAAGACAGACAAAGGATTCACTTGGGACCAGTAATAGTTCTAAGTGTCGTCCACACTCACGGTGTAGGCTCTGGACAAAAAAACTTGGTATTAGAGCATAATATTTAAGTGTCTTAGGTGTAAAACCTTGGAAATTTGGAAAGTCCTAAAATGAGGAACAAAGGATGAAATCCCAGAAAATGCAGAAAACTGGCACTATGTGATGATGAACATGAAGGGCCACCATAGACCGTGGTCCTCACCACGCCTCATGGTGAGCCACCATGGTAGAGGTTCTGACACCTAACCCTGCAGGGAAGGGACCATGGTGAGGGACCATAGATCTTGGTAAGCACCACGAACCATAGTTCCCTCCATGGTGAACCCTCTCCTAAGGCCCCAGAAAACATTTCAAGGCAAGGACCACAATTGACCACCATGGTCCGTGTAGCTCTTCACAGATCATGGTGTGTTCCATGGTGGTCACTCCTGCAGACCCTCCTACAGTACCTGCACCACGACCATGGTTCATAAACCGTGATGCCCTCCACGGACTGTGGAGGTCTCCATGGAGTAAGTACTGAGACTGTCCTGTAAACCCCAAGATTTTCTCCTCCAATTATCATAGGACACCACCACGGGCCATGGTGAGCACCACGAACCATGATGGGTCCTCCATGAAGCCCAAGTCCAGCTAGTTTTATGAAGGGTATTGGTCTTTTCCTATGTTTTAACAATAAAATGAGGTCATTTTGGGGACTGAATTCACCCTATCAAAATGATCCTAACCCTCCCAAACTCATTATTCTCACTCAACTCTAAGACTCAAAACCCTAACCTCTCAATCTTCTCTCAAAGTCTTCTCCTTCACCAAGAAAAGCTAAGCTTTCATTCCAAGATCTTAAAGCCTCTATTTTTAAGCTTGCATTGGGATTTATTTCCCCAAGGTATGTGGGTCTCATTCATGGGTTCTTCCACCCATGGAGTCTAAGTATTTTCTAAACTCCATAGTTCAATTTCAAATGGTGAAATCTTACGGGTTTTTATATTATGATTCCAAATGCATAGATTGTTGTCTATTTGAAGTTTATTTACCTATATTGACTCTTAACTTTATGAAATGTTTTATTTACCAAGGTCCTTATATGAAGGCATGAAACGACGTTTTAAAGTGTATTGGTGGGTTGCTTAAGAATATTTTAATTGATGCATTACATTACTCTCATGCATATTATCATGGATTCAAATGATTTGAAAGTTGATTGAATTAAACCCACCTAATTTTACTATGTTTCAATGAAGTTTGAATTGAAAGCTTGACTCCAAAATGAATGTTTATGAAAGTAAATGTTATTGATCAAAAGGAGTCTTATGAAATGAAAGAATGATTGAATGATGATGAAAGAGGCTTCTCAGACAAACAATGGATTCTTTATGTAATAAGGACAATTCTCACATATTCAAATCAATAAAGTTCTTAATGAGCTATTCTACCAAATGATGTTTTGATGATCTAAAGCTATGCAAATGATTATGTTCTTATTATATGAATTACTCCGTAGGATTTGACTTAGCACCGAATGGGGCATTGAGGTGGGATTTGGTAAAAGAATCCTAGTAGCAACCCCTTGTCTTATTAACTATGTTCCAACATAGGAGCCCTTGTAAGCTTAGGCTAGTGGATCCACAAATACCCTTTAAAGATAAAGTTAAAGAAATGAATGAAGTTGACGGAACTCTACCCGACAAATAGTCTCCCCATGCCAACGTAGGGGGTTATCTTGGATTCCATGTAATAGCTCACATGGTCTTAAATGTCGGTTATGGTCATCTTCCCACAAAATAAATGTTTCAAATATTATTTACACGATTGATTATGCATGCATTGCACTATGTTTCATACTACACTAATATTCTAATGTTTCCTTAATGTTCATATATGCCTACATACTTAGTACATTCAAAGTACTAACGTATACTTTTTTGCCTGCATGATATCAACATGTAGGGATCGGCGTTGCTCCACATTCACCTCCTCGTGGCTAGTTTAATCATTGAAGGCTACTACCTTGGTGAGTTCTCATGTTTCGGCAATAATATCCCTTCTTTTTTCTAGCTCATGTTATGTAAAGAAATTTTAGATTTCCTTTTTGTCACTTGTTCCATATATTATGAGGGTGAGATAGGGACATGTCTTAGCCTCCTTCAAGTCTCTATGTAAAGGTATGTTTGGACATAGATATATGATGTTTGAAATTATTGTCGACTCTTATTCTAAAATGATCTCCCTTAGTCATGTTTCCCTTCTTATTTCATTTGTTATTGAATGTCATTACCTATGAAAAGCTAAATGAATGTTAAGAGGCTTGGGTTAGGTACCTTCAGGTGTCTCATTCGTTGTGTCATATCTAGGTCCTAGGCTTGGGTTTTGACATTAGGATGTCTATGAAGTCGTACCTAGTAATGTTCTTCTTATGAGTGTTCAATGCACCACATCTATAATAGGGAAGCTACAAGGCATTAGGAAATACTACCCTTCTTTCAAACTCTAGTTAATGCGATAGAGTTTAACTCTATGAAATTTCTCCTAACTCATGCATTCACATATTTCAGATCATGCCTCCAAAGTGTTATACCCCATACTTTCGCACCTTGGGACATTATCTGAAGTCTCTTGAAAAGTGCCATGTGATCTAGACTATCTACCATGCTATAAAATAACTCTAAGGAAGGAAGGATGTGATGCCCCATAGTAGGTAAGGTTAGAAATAGAGTTATAAGAATCCAGAGTGAGTTGGGGGCCAAAATAATAAGTCGTGGGACTCGACTTACTTTCGTAAGCTACCAACTTGGACGTCTTACATACTTAAGCTACTGGAGTACATGTTGAGCTTCCATAGAAAGGATTGCATAGGCTCCTAAAGTAAGATGAGATTACGAACCCACGGAAGAGACGGAAGGAGGCGTAGCACCTACTCGAAAGCAAGCAGGTGATGTACCTACTTAGACCAAGTAGGTGACACACCTACTTAAGGTGGGTCCCATACTGCCATGTGGCAGCAAAAAAAGTGGGCACATGATTGAGGTGGCGCCCTAGAGGAACTGCCATGTGTCACCCCTAGGGGCTGCCATGTGTCACCCTCTAAGGAAGGTTATATATTAGTCATCTTATGACTAAACCTTCATTTTCAGCATTCTTAACTTAGAATTTGAGAGAAAAATTAAGAGGGAGAAGAAAAAGAGCTACGGTTTGGCTAGAACAAGGTGAGCCCTTGACTTTTGCTCCATGAATTAATTATTTAAGGTATCCTACGATTATATGACGGTTTTTAATAGCATAAAATCACTATTTGGGGAAGTAGGAAGTGCAGCGAGTAGCCCCACCAATTTTTAGCACGTTAAGGAGCTTCCGAAGTCAATTTTCAGCAAGGTAAGATTTGATTCTCTTG
Organism: Solanum dulcamara; assembly: GCF_947179165.1. NCBI lineage: Eukaryota > Viridiplantae > Streptophyta > Magnoliopsida > Solanales > Solanaceae > Solanum > Solanum dulcamara. The sequence continues at coordinate 49,880,843 of NC_077243.1, forward strand.
TCCCACATTTGGGTGAGTGTGTAAGCATGTTATGGATGTGTAAATATGAGTTGGAGATGTGAAAATATATAATTCACCATTGAAGGACGCTGCAAGTCGTGTAGGGACTATTTTGGTGTATTCTAGTCAGCTTAAAGTTTAACTAGTGTTGTCGTTAGCATAGTGTTGTGTTTGGAGGCAGTTTATCTATGTTGCAAGGATGTAACACGACTAAAAATGACTGTATATGCTTCTGGGTTCAGTTATGTGCCACCCTGTTTTGTGTGATTAAAGGTTTTTTGAAATAGAGATTAAAAACCCCAGTTTGGTATCATAGTTTTAAGCGAGTTGTTTGGAGTTTGTGTTGTGTAATGTTGAATTGGTTCACTTGTATATAAGGTTTTGATTGTTGTTTTTGGTTGGATGGAGTAATTGAGGATGTAATTGGAAGTTCGGATAGGGCAAGTTATGGGGGAAATGCTGCCCGATTTCCGTTAACTTCTTAACTAACTTATAGACTAGTCAAGAAAAGCGAATAAGGAATTAATTCCTATGGGAGCTTGGTTGTGAATTTAGAAGCTGGAAAGTTAAAGTTTATTAATATTGGTATTACCTTCGTGTTAAATAGGTCTAGAGGACGATGAGACAAGCCGGATTAAAAGCAATCGATAAGAGGTATGTAAAGCCTATCTCTCATTTCTTTTGGCATGTCTTTAAGTTAAGTAATGAATGATATGAGCTTGAGGGTAAATCTATTCATAAATTCCAAGCGTAACTTATGATCCTCATTTACTTCTTAATGAAAGCACTCTTACAGTAATTGAATTAGGGCTTCTCAAGCCTTCCATACGTTAGAAAGTGATGAGTATGTAAAGCTATCCTTCCTTTCTCTTGGCGTGTCTTAGTCTTAAGTATGATGTGCATATGAAATGTGGGGAAAAATCTACTCATGAAGATCTGAATATAATTCACGACTCCTACTTACTTCTTGAAGTGAGCGCTCCTATGCTAATTGAGTTAGTGTCTCTCACTGTCTCCTAGATGATGAAAAAAAGAGGGTATGTAAAGCTTAACTCTTCTTCTCTCTTGGCATGTCTTAGCTATAAGTGGTTGGTGTATGAAATGTGGGGACAATTCCATTCTTAGAACCCTGAGCATGATTCATACATCTTATTCACTTCTTGATGTTAGAACTCTTGCGATAGTTGAGTTATTGTCTTGTAAGCCTCTTACGTGATGAAAAGTTTTATACATGAAGCCTATCCCTCCCTTCTCTTGAAATGGCTTAATGTAAGTGAAACTATATGTGATTTGAGTTAGAGATAGTTCCATTTATAGATTCTGGATGTAACTCATGACTTGTACTCACTTTTGAATGATAAGGGCCTTGAAGTATTTGAACTATGACCCTTGATCCTTCAATAGGATGAATAGTGATGGGATGTGTAAGTTCCTATACCTAGGAGCTCTTGAACATGATTTATGGTGATATCTGAGGGATGTTTGATATGTTACAGAGTTTTACGTGCAAATATATGCATTATGATATATATGGATCAGGCCGAACATACCTCGGCATATTTTGCTATATAGAGATCGGGCCATTTGTTCCACGGCATGATATATTATATAGGATTGAGCCATCATACCTTGGCATTATTATACAATATACAGATCGGTCCATCATACCTCAGCATTATTATATGAGATACGGATTGGGTCGTCATTCCTCGACATTATTATATGATATATGGATCGGATCGTCATTCCTTGGTATGTACTTGCTATATACATGGATTGGGTTGTACGTTTTACAATGCTAATGGTACATATGTGCTTATGATGTAGTTGTTACACCGAGTCCCTGAACAGGCCGGATACAGTAAGTGATGATAGTATGTATGCCTTTATTTTATAAAATGCAGGTACAGTAGATGGCTAAATGGTATACTTGCCCCCTGCATCCCTAACTCAACTGTAATTTCCTTATAATGTTTAATACTTACATACTCAGTACATATATCGTACTAACCCCCCATTCTCCGGGGGGCTGCATTTCATACCCGCAGGTACAGGTACTTACTTGGGAGATCCGCCAGCTTAGGGTTTCCACGCAGCGATTTGGAAGTGCTCCATTGTGTCGGAGCCCAGATTTTGGTACTGACCCTTGATGTATATATTTGTTTATTCATGGGTATGGCGGGGGCCCTATCCCTCCATATGTTACCGTTACTATTCTTAGAGGTCTGTAGACATGCGTATGTGGGTTATTTATAAGTCATTTCAATTATGTCTATATGGCGCGTTGTAAATTTTTATCTGTATAGAAGCCTTGTTGGCTTGTGTGCCCATTCATGATAGGATACGAATGAAAAAGGCTATATGTACATAAAAAGATTTTGACCCAATTGGGATTTTTATGTGTAGTATCATATGGTGCATAGTCAACTTAACTAGAGCTGATAGATACGTATATGGGGATCCAGGTCGACATCCCGTTGCGGTCTACGGGGTTGGGTCGTGACATAAAGTGTACCATTAGTCAAAGGAATACTACTAGTACTGAGGTTCCCACTAGAATGATGCAAGCAATTTTCCTCCACTGACTAGGATGCAGATTAGGAATTGAGCTCGCTTGACAATTGGTGTGCAAGTATTGGGCCTCAAATTGTGTTTGTTAACATTGTGAGGGTTCCAATGACACATGTTCCTCAGCCTCCCCACACTTTTGAGGTAGAGTTTAGGGATACTATTCAAATACTCACTTAGTTGGTTGCTACTTAGTTAGGCCATCGGGGCACAACGTCTACTAACTTTAGTTCTCAGGAGTCATCAGGTACATCAACGATTAAGGAATTCTTCAGGACGAACCTACCAGTGTTTACAGGGTCTAAGGTGGAAGATGAACCTCAAAACTTTATTGATGAGATGTTGAAAATTTTAAGGTGATGCATGCTAATGAGACTGAGTGAGTTGAACATTCTTCTTATCAACCCAATGATGTTACAAATGTTTGGTATGATTAGTGGGAGCAAGGTCATGGAATCCCGAGCATAAGTAGTTGTGTATGAAATGTGGGGACAATTCCATTCTTAGATTCTCGAGCATGATTCATACATTTTATTTACTTCTTGATGTTAGAACTCTTGCGATAGTTGAGTTATTGTCTTGTAAGCCTCTTACGTGATGAAAAGTTTTATACGTGAAGCCTATCCCTCCCTTCTCTTGAAATGGCTTAATATAAGTAAAACAATATATGATATGAGTTAGAGATAGTTCCATTTATAGATTTTGGATGTAACTCATGACTTGTACTCACTTTTGAATGATAAGGGCCTTGAAGTATTTGAACTACGACCCTTGAGCCTTCTATAGGCTGAATAGTGATGGGATGTGTAAGCTTCTATACCTAGGAGCTCTTGAACATGATTTATGGTGATATCTGAGGGATGTTTGATATGTTACAGAGTTTTACGTGCACATATATGTATTATGATATATATGGTTCGGGCCGAACGTACCTCGGCATATTTTGCTATATAGAGATTGGGCCATTTGTTCCACGGCATGATATATTATATACGGATTGGGCCATCGTACCTTGGCATTATTATACAATATACAGATCGGTCCATCATACCTCAGCATTATTATATGAGATATAGATCGGGCCATCGTTCCTCGGCATTATTATATGATATGTGGATTGGGTCATCATTGCTCAGCATGTACTTGCTATATACATGGATCGGACTGTACGTTCCACAATGCTAATGGTACATATGTGCTTATGATGTAGTTGTTACACCGAGTCTCCAAATGGGATGGATATAGTACGTGATGATAGTATATATGCCTTTATTTTATAAGATGTAGGTACGGTAGATGGCTAAATGGTATACCTGCCCCCTGCATCCCTAATTCAACTATAATGTCCTTATAATATTTTATGCTTACATACTCAGTACATATATCGTACTGACCCCCTATTCTCCGGGGGGCTGCGTTTCATGCCCGCAGATACAGGTACTTACTTTGGAGATCCGCCAGCTTAGGGTTTCCACTCAGCGATTTAGAAGTGCTCTGTTGTGCCGGAGCCTAGATTTTGGTACTGACCCTTGATGTATATATTTGTTTATTCATGGGTATGGCGAGGGCCTTGTCCCGCTATATATTACCATTACTATTCTTAGAGGTCTGTAGATATGCGTATGTGGATTATTTATAAGTCATTTCAATTATACCTATACGGCGCATTGTAAATGTTTATCTGTATGGCAGTCTTGTCGGCTTGTGTGACCTTTCATGATAGGATACGAATGAAAGAGGCTACATGTACATAAAAAAAGTTTTGGCCCAATTAGGTTTTTGTGTGTAGTATCACATGGTGCATAGTCAACTTAACTAGAGCTGATAAATACATATACGGGGGTCCAGGTCGGCACTCAGTTGCGGTATACGGGGTTGGGTCGTGACACAAATTATACTGTTAGTCAAAGGAATACTACTAGTACTGAGGTTCCTATTGGAATGATGCAAGCAATTTTCCTCCTCTGACTGGGATGCAGACTAGGAATTGAGCTCGCTTGACAATCGGTGTGCAAGTATTGGGCCTCAAGTTGTGCTTGTTAACATTGTGAGGGTTCCAATGACACATGTTCCTCAACCTCCCCATACTTTTGAGGTAGAGTTTAGGGCTGCTATTCAGATACTCACTTAATTGGTTTCTACTTAGTTAGGCCATCAGGGCACAACGCCTATAACTTTAGTTCTCAGAAGTCATCAGGTGCATCGACGATTAAGGAATTCTTTAGGACGAACCTACCAGGGTTTATAGGGTCCAAGGTGGAAGATGAACCTCAAAACTTTATTGATGAGATATTGAAAATTTTGAGGTGATGCATGCTACTGAGATTGAGTAAGTTGAACATTCTTCTTATCAACCCAATGATGTTACAAATGTTTGGTATGATTAGTGGGAGCAAGGTCATGGAATGTCACTCCAGTAGTCTGGGATAACTTTGAGGAAGCATTTTTGAACTATTTCTTTCCCCAAGAGATGAGAAAGGCCAAGGTAGAGGAATTTTTAAATCTGAAATAGGGTGTTATGAGTATGAATGAGTATGGTCTCAAGTTCACCCAACTATCTCGCTATGCTCCAGAGATAGGGCTAGGATGAGGAATTTTATGTCTAGATTGGGTAAGCATGTGAAGAAAGAGTGTAATACTATATTAATGATCAACGATATGGACATCTCCAGACTCATAATATATGCTTGACAGGTTGAGAAGGATAAGCAGAAAGATAGATAGGAACACCAAAGCAAGAGGGCAAAGCCAGAAGGTCATGAGTTCAACTAGTAGAGGAACAAAAATGGAAATAAGTCATATTTTAGAGGAGGTCATTTGTATCTGCACCATCAACAGTTAGTGCACCTGCACTGAGAAACAGAAATGATCAGAGGTACAGAACAACCAAAATTTCAAAGCTTAAACTTCACAGACACAGGGCAGTGTGAACAAGGAACTCCTCAAAACCTACCTTATGGCAAGTGTGGTAGACCCCATCAAGGGGAGTGTTGAGATGGCATAGGTGGAGGTTATAAGTGTGGTCAATTGGGTCACTTTCTAAGATATTGTTCGTCTATGAGATTGGTAAATGGGGCAACATAGCCCAGTCTACTTCAGCAACTCCAACAGGTAGGGTGACCAAAAGGGCACTAGATCATAAGCAAGCGACGATCAAAGTTATTTGTATGATGTGTCTAGCCGTTAAGATCAGAAAAGCTTTCCAGAAGTCATCACTAGTATACTAAAAGTATTTTCTCTAGATGCTTAGACTCTACTTGATTTTTGTTCTAACTTGTCTTTTATGAATTTTTATATAGCCGTAAAATTTGGAATTTGTCCCGAATAATTTCTAGAACCTTTCAGTGTTCTATTCCTGATGGTAAATCTGTATTCGCTAAAAGAGCCTATACAAATTGCAGTATTTCAATCCATCATAAAGACATCATAGCTGACCTAGTTGAGTTATATGTGGTGAATTTTGATATTATTCTAGACGTGGACTAGTTATATTTTTGTTATGCCTAGTCGATGTATAACCAGAGTAGTAAAGTTTTAGTTTTCAAATGAGCCAATTTTAGTGTGGAAAGGTAGTCCAATTGTGCTAAAGGATCGATTCATTTCATATCTTAAAGCTAGAAAGTTAGTTTCCAAGGGGTGTAACGATCACTTAGTCAGAGTTAGAGACTCTAGTGTTGAGACATCATCTATTTAGTTAGTTCCAATTGTGAATGAGTTCCCAGAAGTCTTTTTTCAATGATCTTTCCGGAGTCCCTTCCGATAGGGAAAAAGAACTTGATAGAGATGTTCTTCTTGACACCCAATTCATCTCTATTCCACCATATAAAATGACTTTAGCTGAGTTTAAAAAGTTAAAATAGCACTTAAGAGATCTCTTTGATAAGGGTTTCATCAGACCAAGTGTCTAACCTTGGGTGCTTCAGTCCTTTTCATGCGAAAGAATGATGGTTCTCTTAAAATGTGTATTGACTATCGTCAGTTGAATAAGGTCACGATAAAGAATAACTATCTCCTTCTTATAATCGATGACTTATTCGTCCAGCTTCAGGGTGCCACTTATTTCTCTAAGATACACCTCAGATCCAGCTATCATCAACTGAAAATTAGAAAAAGTGATATCCCAAAGACAACTTTTAGACACCTTAGAATTCGAAAAATGTGAATACTCATCACTTAGCTTAAAAACCAAACCTGAAATTTCAATACCAGGTTTCCACGACCAGCATCCTCGAGTTGTGGAAGCATCTTGGTATTATTATTAAAATCAGCTAATTTTATTTGTTGTAGATGATGTTTAGTTAGTCGTTTAAGGTCATATCTTATGTATATTTTCCTTAAGTTCCAATTCTTTAAATTCTTTATGTTCTCTGTTTATCATTGACATCATTTACCTAAAAAAGGATGGTTGCTCACTTCACGTTTGCTTATGGAAAATCTTTTCTTATGCTTTAGCTTTATTCGTTCTTGTTCTAATATGTAGCTCCTAAGATTCGAATATTTAATTTCAGTATATTCTTTTGTGCCTAAAGATGCTCTATTTTTATATGTTGTGAATTTTTTTTATTAAGTGTTTAGCTTTGTAATTTCTAGTGTTACATAATTTTCAGCATTTCTTCTCCTTCATTGTTTGCCTCTGTATGTGATATGAATGTTTGATGAAGAGCATGAAGTTTCTCTTTGATTTGTTGCCATTTTAAGTGATTAAGAGAAGCACTACTTTGTTCAAAAATCAACAGTGATACCTGCTGAAACAATCTTATCATTTAAGTTAAATCGTATTGGTTATGGATGTTTTCTCTTTTTTTTCCTCAAAATCAGCGGTGATTTTGTAGTTTGTTTCGTTTAATGGTTTGAAAGATTCATCGATTAAGTTGTGTCTTTCTCATTTATGTTAGTGATACTATCTAGGTTCCCTGATTTGTTGAGTGTAATGGTCTTTCGAGGTTCAGTTTGTCATTTTAGTGTGATGAATAATGCATGTTTAAATAAATGTTGGATTTACTTAAATTACCATTTTTGCAATTATAAAAGCTTGCCAATATTTAAGTCTCTGTATTCTTAATAAAACACCTTATAATTTTGAGTTTGAAATGTTTGGTATATTGTTTAGGTTTATTTATAAAAGAGAGACTGATGGATAAAATGCTTTTGAATTAATCCAAGGTGCTTTCAATATTCTACTTTGTTCGATAATCTCTTGATTTTATTACTTGTAGGATTGATAACTTTCTTTCAGTTTATTATTAGTCCATGTTGTGTAAAGTTAGATGTTTAAGTTTTTATGGACAAATTGGTACGATTATTAACTTGAATTAGTTGGGAATTAGTTAACAAGGAGTAAAATATTATTAGGATGTTAAATAGTTGACCAATAAGGATTTTAGCTTGTACATTTTGTCTTATTTGAATTAGAGCTAAATTTAGTACCTAATACGATCACTACGTGTTGATACATTGAGTTTGTTTCCTTAAATATGTTTTCTTAAGTACCAGTTCTTTCTTGTTTATTTACTTATTCTTATTATTTCTTTTACATAAACACTCTTGATTCAGAGTCTACTGGAACTCCTCATTCTCCTTGTATCATCTAATGTTGGATCAAGTCCAGTACGTTTTCTTCTTCGAATCAAACATGAGATATATAACAGAAGTTTGTTTGCAAAAGAAAAGTGATGCAGAGGTGGGTTGATGGAAGCCCAAGCATGAAGCAGAATAGCAGCAGTCCCGAAGGCCTAAAAAAAAGACAAAACTATACAAAATAGACCGTAAAACTATTTACTAAATTTGACTCAACCCAAATTATTTATTACCCCACTTTCTCCTTTCTTATTTTGTGCATGACGCCAGCAGCACTACTATAAATTAATCATTTGTGATACTCCATCGGTATATTGATACCATATTGGTATCATATAGGACTGAGCTTAATTCTGTATGATACTCCGTCGGTATATTGATACCCTATTGGAATCATCTAGGATTGGGCTCTTTTTTTAAGAAATAAAAATGAAATAATTAAGAGAAAATTATTAAAGTCACAATCTTATTTATTAAACTCGAAATTAGTAGAAAATATATTCTTTGTGATACTCCATCGGTATATTGATATCATATCAATATTATATAAGACTGAGTTTAATCCTGTGTGATACTCCATCGGTATATTGATATTCTATCACACGAATTTTAAAATAAACTTATGTCATTTTAAAAGTAAGATTTTGGGTTATTTGAAAAATCTTGTTTAGAATTGAATAGCCAAGTAATGAAACAATTTAAATGTTAAAGTGTCAAAATATAATTCTAACTTAACAATTTATTTAAGTTGAAGTTTTTGAGTTAAATAATTCGCACCACCGCTTGAACATAGATTTTAGCTACTCACTATGAAAGGATATGGATAATTTTCAAGTTAGTCTCGAAGGTTAAGTTGCCTAATTTAAAAAATCATATGAACTAATTTGATAAATTTCATAAATCTCACGGAAATCCATCCAAGTAAAATAAAGTATTGCAATGTTAGTATTCACAATCAATAAATAAACAATTAATGAGAGAAGGAAAGGAATAAAAATATTTCTCCTAGTCAAAGATCCTGAAGGCCCAAAATCTTACTTTTAAATTAGCTAATATAATTAATCCATTGGTCAACAGCGTATTAGAAGATCCTTTAAGGTGCGTAAAATTTTTTTTAGAGGATCACTTGAACCTTTACCTGACTCTAGGTTATTTAAAGGTTTTTTTTGAAAGCCCCTTTTGAAATGATTTTCTTAATTTTTCTAAAAATATAGTGGCGACTGGCGACTCTATTATTATTTTATTAAAAATAACTTTTTGCCGAGTTATGAAAAGTTTTTGAATTTAGTTTCAAAAACATATCGTAACACCGACACAATTCCATTTTTTCTAACCATGTTAATAGTAATTCATTTATTTTCTAGCTAAACTTTATTCCCCTCGTACCAAAATTGGGACGAAGAAGAATGTTACAGTTGAATTATGGGCTGAGGGAGAGGAAGGAGGTACCGTGTGGGGGGTTGCTACTGTTGGGATCGGAAGAGGGAAGAATTTGATTTATTTTCTAGCTAAACTTTATTCCCCTCGTACCAAAATTGGGACGAAGAAGAATGTTACAGTTGAATTATGGGCTGAGGGAGAGGAAGGAGGTACCGTGTGGGGGGTTGCTACTGTTGGGATCGGAAGAGGGAAGAATTTGGGTGTATGAGTGGGTTTTTTTGAAAATAATCTTTTTTATGACTGAAATATTGTTTTAATTCATTAAATAGGTTAAAATAGTTTTTTCTATATAATTTAATTTTTTAAAATAATTGTTTGGACTCAAATACTACATATCATCATAAAATTCATAACTTTGTCATGTCACCTCAAATGTATTACACATATTTCATATTTTTGATTGAATGTCAAAAATATGTTAAATATGTTCAATTTTAAGCAATAGAAGTGTTCAATAGGTATAAAGTTGGATTGAAGTATTCAAATGAATTATCAGAACAACTTTAAAGGGTCACAAATGAATTAGACCTTTTAATATACTCCCTCTGTTTCTATTTACTTATCAAATATTTCCTACTTTGATTTCCCATTTTACTTGTCAATTTTGACAAATCAAAAAAGGATAAAATTTTTTCTTGTTATTATACCCTCAATTTATTAACATTGAGTTAATGTCTTTAAAAAATGTAGTTAATAAATATATTTAAAACTCTATCAATTAATAAAGGTAAAACGATAAACTCACTATACCAATCAATGTTTTCTTAATAGGTGTGTCAAGTCAAAATTTGATAAGTAAAAAAAAACTGAGAGAGTACAAAGTAAGATATATATTTTTGTAAATTTTACTTAAATCCTATAATGATTCTTTCCAATGACACTTCATCCCTACTCTTTTAAGAATTTCCCGAAATTTCTTCTTTTTGATCACTTTCGAATACATCACGTACTTCCTGATACATCACTTGTATCCAACATCCTATCCGACCGATACATCGCGTAAAATGATGTATCCAACTTTTCAATACATCACATAAGGTAATATATCCGACCGATACAAAGAATATGAGAGTAGAAATTTTTGTAATATTAGAGAATATGGTCAAATAAGTTGTTTATTTAGATATTTTTTCCTATTTTTTACTCTTTAATCAATTAATGTAGAGTAACTAGATATACCTTTTTAATTGATAATATAAATCATATATATAATATCATAATAAATCCATCATTAATTTCATTTCGATAACACAAAAAATATATAATAAAATAGAAAATATTTATATTTCTAAATCTTATATGAATAGGATAAATATTTGATAGTAAAAAAAAATATTATCAAGAAAATAATGTGTTTAAAAATAAATAAATAAAATACATTTATTTGGAAAAAAAGGACTTAAAATAAAATAGAAATATTTTTAGATCAAACTGAAGGCCTTTTTGTTCAATTTAGTAAAGTTCAAAAGCATTTTTAACCCTTTTCCATTTATTTGAATTTTAAAAGAGTTCAAATATAAGATGAGCACCGTGACACGCATATGCTGTTATTTACTAATGCTACACAGTACTCGACTTGTGACTCATCCCTTGGAACTTCGGAAGAATTTACAAGCTCCAGCAAAACTAAGATGAAATGGTTAAATATTCCACCAAGATTAACTGTTTTTACAACAGTAATCGACCAACAAGCAACATATGTGACGTGACTTACATTAACGAGAATACTGCTGCAACTTAGACAGATGAATTCTCCTTTCTCTCCCTTTTCTTTTTTTCCCTCTTAACCAGTTGGCAATTGGGAATGGGAGAAAATTCATCCTTTATAGCTACTGTTATATCAGCTGTTTGGACACTATCCATCACTTCAAACACTGCCCTTCTCTACCAATAATAAAAGTCAGGCCACCAAAATATGTCACATCAACATGTGGGAGCTTTACACATCAGTCAATGGAATCTATCGCCTTTTTAGCAGAATAGAATCCTTAAAAGTTGGCTTACCATGTATTGGTGCGCTTCAAGTAGGCCAATACACCAACACTTGTAAGCACAACAGCGCCTGCAAAAATCCCCATGGGCAGTGAACCCCATCCATCTTTCTCTACAGAGGTAGTACTCAATTGTTGCACTGATTTTTCTTGGTTTACATCAGAGTAATCTAGATGCAATCGTAAGACCTGCAAAAGAAATGTAGCAGACATGAAAGTTGACGACTAAACTGTCCATAGAGTCTGTATAGATCCACTGACAAAAACAGATGTGTTGGAATTCTGGTCATAATCACTGAGTTTTGATGCTTCAAGGAAACTTTTTTTTTTTCCCGGACAAATCAAAATATACTTGTTAATTACATTCAAGTTGTTAAAATTATTGATATGATATTTCATTTCTGTCCCTTATACAGCTAATTACCAAACTCCCTCCTGCATTATGATCACAAATCCATTCTTTAACAAGGGGATGCAATTGCTCATGACACATGATCTCCCTCAAATTTGACAACCGTAACTTAAAATGTATTGAAGTCGATGCAATACGAAAAGCATAAACAAGGAGCATCAGCATACCTTTAGTCCTAGTGATCTGGCATGGCTAACTGCACCAACAAGATCACTATCAGTTGTCAGCAGAACTTTATCACCTTCATCATCTTCATACTACAATAAGAACAGAAAAAGCTTCATATCACCTTCATCTCCTCATATACTACATGAAAAACAGAAAACATAATTCATCAAGGCAGCACAAGATTCTTCTTCACACCTACCAAAAGTTGAGGACGATTTTGTTCATCTACTACAGCTAATCTTTGCATAACTGCAGTGACAAGCTCCAGTAAACTCTCTGAGCCTGAGAAAGAAGAAGCGGAGGGTCAGATGCATGCTCTAAGAATTAAGTTAAACTAGTGCATGAATAGAACCTCGTAAGATTTTAGGGGGAATTCCTATGCAGTAAAATCTTTCGTGTTGCTTCTTATAACTAAATTTACTTTACTGGATAGTAAAGTTTTAGAGAACAATCCACCTCGTTAAGCCACCTTGAATCCTGCATTGTAGTTGTAAAAGCACAACCATGAACATGATAAGATTACTGGATGGCAAAGATTTCAGTCAATAACATAGGGCCAAACTCGTTCAGGTTTTCAAGTTGCTAATAGCTATTTAAAAGCTTGTATAACATTCACCATTACAAGCATAAGACCTTTGCGTCAATCAGACATTTTGACCCTATTCAAGGAATCTGTCCTTCTCAACCAAAATTTACAGCGCTTTAATAATTGAAGTTCCAGTTTCGTCAGCTCGCACACCTCAAGGCTTAGTCAGACTCTAGTCTTTTAGTACAAAACTTCAGTAAAACAAAAACCTCAAATTCTCCACTTTTGGACTCTTGCAATGAAGCACAAACTACATCTTCCAATGGCTAGGGAGGATATTCTCATGATAAAATGAAAACTTAACATTATCAAATACAGTTGCTGGAAGATATCAAAACGAGTTTCATAGCAACTCAGATTTCTAAAAGTGAACATTATCTATTGCAAAACACAGTTGTTCACAACAACATACATTCACCAAAATATCTCTAATAGTGAAACAAGGGAAAAGGGTCTGATATACCCTTCAACTTTGTCATTTAGAGCTGATATACCCCTCGTTATGAAAGTGGCTCATATATACCCCTATTGTTACACAAATGGCTCACATATACCCTTTTCTTCTAACGGAAGTGAAAAAATTAATTTTAAATTAATTTTTTAAAGTTTTTTATTAAAAAAAATACATATAGGGGTATATTTAATCCTTCTCACACATAATTTATTTATTTTTGACTTTTTTGATTCAACAGCTAATTTGAATTTATTATTTTGATGGTCAAATTTATTTTTCTCACTACTTTTATTGTAAAATTTATTATACATGCCCCAAATTTTTTGTATAGAAACAAAAACTAAATTACAATATAGCAACAAAAAAAATTTAATTATAAATTACAATATAGCTGCAAAAAAATAGTTTTCAATTTTTTTCTTATTTTTTTCTCTTTTTTTCATTCACACTTTTTTTATTTCTCTTATATTTACACCAAAGAATGAAAAAAAAATAAGAATTAGAAACTCAAATAATGATAATCAAAGAAGTCAAAAAATAATTCATGCGTGAAAAAGACTATATATGCCCCTAAACTTTGCTAAAAAAAAATCACATGTATGGGTATATATATTTTTTATTTTTTTTTGACTTACTCAAAAAAAAAATATACATGAATTTTTTAAAAAATTAAAAATCAAAAAATTAATTATTTTCACTTCCTTAAGATGAAAAGGATATGTGTGAGCTATTTTTGTAATGGTGGGAGGTATATGTGAGCAACTTTTGTAACAGTGGAGTATATGTGAGTCATTTGTGTAACAGTATGGATATATATGAGCCACTTTCATAACGGGGTATATCAACTCTAAATGACAGTTGAGGGGTATATCAAGACTTTTTCCCATGAAACAATCACAAGTAGAAACAAACAAAATACTCCCTCTGTTTTCATTTTATGCACCTTACTTTGACTAACCACAAAATTTAAGAATGTAAGAAGACTTTTGAATTTATGGTTCTAAGCTAAAAGTGTTATAACATGCCAAAGAACACTCTCTTTGAATCTTGTGATCTTAAACATGTTATATCATCTCTGTCATTAAGCGTTTAATGGTCAAATGGGAGGGAGTAGAAAAGTGGCATTTATTTTTAAACAGACAAAAGTAAGGTCCGACGCAAATTTAAACAGAGGGAGTATATCTTCTTGTGAAGGAAAACCAAGTAAATTCAATGATACAGAAGATTGAATAATGTTCCTAGTGCACAATATAGTAAAGTCTGCAGCACTCACCAAAATTAAATCTGTGGACACGACCTTTAAGGTCAACAAATTTGAAAGCAAATGTATTTCCAAGACCCAACGATGGATATCCAGATTTTCCAGCTTCTGTCCCTTCGGACATCATGAATTGAGACATAGACATCTCACTGTATAATAAAGAAAAGAACAAAGCTTGCACTGTTAGCTTTTATATCCCCAGGTCATGAAAGCAACATCTAGGAAGCATAAGTACCTGAGCGTATCATAATCGTCTGGTGGCTCCAGGTTAAGTGCCGAATCCCAAAACTTCTGCATCATAGTATTGGCCACTTCATTGGCAGCACCCGAGCTGTTCTCCACCTTTAGAAAAACAGCAAATGTAAGACAACCTTCTCGGTATTGTACTCCTTCCTCAAAACACCTTGATACGCTCCTCCTTTAGATAGAAGTCCTTTGTCAATCTGGACGCTGAATTACTCATCTTTTTCTTGGCAAAATCTTTTTAAAATATTAAAACTTACCCCAAAACTTATATTATTTTATAGAAAACCTATTGATCTGTGACCCCAACTAATTCCTATCAAACCTTTTCGGTCCTCTGATCTGGAAATGCATGCTCGCAGTGAAAAGATTGTACGTAGAATGTGGGAAGATTATATTAAAGAAAAGTTAGGTACTACCGTCGTCATTCTTTATTTTTCACTGATGGATCTTTGTAACTAATTGTAATTTGACGAATTGCAGTAGCTAGTAATTGTGTTATCAGCAGTTTTTCTTAAAATATCGTATTATGAGTTTAGGATAATGTATTATCCAGTTCATCATAAAAATGATCTTGTGCCAAATTTATGGGGGTTTTGATAGTTTTTAGAATTTATGGGCATAAGTCATGTTTTGTGTTTGTTTTTTTAAAACAGTGAAATATGTTTCAAAAACTATGGCCAAACATAATTTAGAACTTCAATTCAAACTTCACCTAAAAATCTAGTTTCCCAAAAATATTTGGGAATCTATGGCTAAACGCTAGCTTAGAAACATTGGAAAGAATAGAGCAAGTGTGCCTTCTTCAAGAATACAATGTGTCTTCTCCCCACTTCAAAATTGAGCCCTCCATTGAGTGGATACATTCTAGGATAGAAGCCAAATGCAGAATATATAACCACGATAGGATTACAAAAGTTTAAGACTTTTAGGATCACCAACTAATGAAACGATATAATATAGAACATCTAGATGCTCAATACTATAGAATACCGGTCTGCATGCCATATTAACCCAAAAACATTTGGACAGAGCTCTCAAGGGAATATCCACTTTTGAAGCAGTCTTTCAAGTGTGCTTGATGAGATTGCTATGTCAAATGAAATTCATTTGTAAAGTCTTAAAAATGAAATTGATTTTTCAAAAACACTAATTCAGTCTTGCAAAATCTATGTTGCTCAAATCCTTCAAAATCCTTGCACTCTTATCAACCTGGCATGATTTGTGTGTGGGGGGTGTGGGATCCACACAAGATTTATTAGTCAACCTAATGTGCTCTTTGAATACGCTGTGGCTAAAGAAGTATAGGTTGACTAGGTATTTGGTTTGATTTTGAGTTTATGTGATATATATAATTACAATGAAGTACCAGAACACTTTGCTACTATAGGAGATACACTTTAGAATAAAATATATTGTACTAGCTTTATAGCATGCTTGGCTGAGCTTGTAAAATCAGCTTATTGTGAGAAGTGCTCTTTCCAAAAGTGCTTTTCAGAAAAGTCTTTCGGCTAGAAGCAGTTTGTGTATAGCCCATAAATTAAAAAAGCACTTTTGAGTACAATTAGTGTTCGACTAAGCTTTTTAAAGTGCTTCTAAGTGTATTTTTCTCAAGCGTGCTTTCCAAAAAAGTACTTTCAGGGAAAAGCTACTTTTTTTAGCTTTGAAAAACAACTTCTGCTACTCCCCAGAAATACTTGTTTTCTCTTAAAAGCTTGGACAAACACCTCTGTTTTAAAAAAAAAAAACACTTTTTGAAAAAAAAAAAAAAAAAAACCTTTGGCCTCTCAAAAGTTTGGCCAAACAGGCTATTAGTTTACTAACTTTAATTAATCGTCAAAATATATACTTAAATATGTCATAAAATACATTTATTCTCTATATCTTAACCTCATACCCATACTCCTATCTATATCCCCGAATTTGTAAAATTTTGTTTAGGTGATGATGGATCCGACTGCTACCTCACTCGTGTCAGGTGCCCACACGCATATCAGAGCACAGTGTGCAAAATCATAATGCAAAAGAAGCCATTACCATGATCAGATTCATTTCCTATATGCCCATCTAATTCAAACTAGGATTTCATATGCCATCACTTTTCAGACCTATAGCATAAGAAATGATTAGAAGTTTACCATAGATATAGCGGCATGAGTTATCTGCAATACATCTATGCAGGCGGCAACACATCCATCTGCAAAAATATAGGTTAAACTTGTCAGACAAAATCACTTTTCGCTATTAACATCAGAGCTAGAAAAATGTAGAAAATGTCAAGAAGCAAAAGCTCACCTCTATCTAGAACAGGAAGGTGTAAAAACTTCCCATCATGCATTATATGCAGAGCTTCAAGTATTGTTGTCTCTAATGTTGCGCATTCAGGGTTTGAGGTCATTACCTGTAAATATGACTAAGTCTCAGTAAAAATATTTTTCCTTGCATAAGAGACATGGCTAAGGAGAAGTAAAAAAGAATTTTTTGTGTATAATCCTGCATATTCTTGAATGCTATCAGTTCCAAGATGTAGACCAAAAGAAACCCTTCCTCTCCCAAGCTATTCAAGTTAAGAAGATATGAAAGAGTGTATTATCTATAAGAAGGGTGTGTTCCAAGTGTGAAGAGGATAGAAGGAATAACACAATTGGGATTTTGAATAAATTGAACTTTCAACAAAGTCCAAAGAGTACCAAAGCGAAAAGTACCAAATAACATCATGTTATTTCCTCAACTATCAGGTCACTTATTTAACAATGGAATAGGTCCTGAAGTGCTTTAATAATAATGCAATAGTTAGGGACTTGTCCCCTCCCCTCCCATTTTAACCTGTGAGACATAACTGCACTTCACCATGATCCTAATGTTTCACATCCCTGCCCCAATACAACCTTCCTCAATGCGTGAACTTGGCAAGATCAGCTCCAATTTTCTATTACTAATCATCGAATTTATTCAGACCACAGTTATACAAATTCTCTTTTCTGCTTCTCAATGATATAAACACCAACCTTGAAGATTTCATGAATTGAAGTTTACACCAAACACATGACTGTATAGTTTCAATGAGGGTTAATTTCTTGGTCCTCAAAATTTGGTAACTTTCTGCTGAAGAAGCACGCACATAAATTACAAGGGAAGCAAACATTCAAAGAAAGGTAAAAGATAAACGAAAAAGGCTGGATTCATATGTGAGTCTTAACACAAGGGTAATAGGGTTTGAATTTGCAGGAGAGAGGTGACCCATTAAGATGCTTTGACATTTACCGAGCAAGAGATTGAGCAATCGAGAAATGATAAGGAGAAAAGATTTTGGGTGGCAAACTACAATGACTGACAAATTGAATTAAGAATGCTGCTGTTTCTTGTAATTCACGAATACTTTGCTTTCTGTCATATTGCTACTAATCAAAAAATAAATAGTTAAACAAGGCATCAGAAAAATTAAAAGATAGTTTCAGCTATAACGAGGAAGGCTTATTTTTAAACTCATCCTTTTAAGCTCAACTGTTACACAAGATATCATAAAAGAACATGATTTTTAAGTATGTCACAATTACAACATGCTACCTCATGTCTACATATATCAGGCAAAACAAAAGTTAAGGAAATGGCTACACACGCACGCACACACATAATATATTTTGTGGTTATTAACGGATACATTTGGTTATGTCTTGTTTTTAACAAAATCAGGTGATGATTACATCCCATTAAAATATTTACTACTTATCCGTCACTAATCCTTTTCACGATGTTTAAGAGTCTTTGGATATGATTTTTGGCCAAAACTTAGGTAAAATTACTCACTTTCAGGTTTTCCAAGGATGAGTATCGAAAAGAATCTAAAAAGAGCTAAAAGGAGCAAAGAGATGCAAATTGAAGAGCTTTGAACCCTAAAGAAAAGAAGCAGAAATATGAAGGGAAGGAGAAAAGTGCAGCCCGCACTTGCCGGTAGAAGTTTATTAATTCAGAGATAAAAAATTATACCAAGGATGGGAAAAAAGTGTGAAGCTGAGGAGAAGTGAAGTGCAGACCGCACTTTATCGTACAGCTTCCCACTTGCCAGAAGAACTGAAGCTCAAATTCTCCAAATACAAGTGCTGAACTTGGTTGAAGCACAAAGTTTATGCATTTTCTTGTGCGGTTCTGCACTCGATGGCAGAAAATTTAAGGAACTAAAGCCTCAAAGTGCAATACCACACTTCATTATGGGGCCGGCACTTTCCTCCACCAAGCAGAAAGTGCAAAGATGAAGACCGGTTCGCACTTCTCACCTGTAGGGACAATTTTGATAGATTTTCACCAAATTTGTAAGATTATGAATAACTATTTTTGGGTATTTTTTAATAACCATGGTCTTCGGGCGCCAGCTTGTACTCACCTCGACTTAGACCCGTGCATACTTTGGTATATACCGAATTACCTTGCCGAAGCTAACATTTTAGTACCACGATTTCTGTATTACAATATTTGGTATGCATTTTTAAAAAGTTAGGTAATTGGCATAGAATTCAGTATTTACAAAAAAAAATACTAAAATATCAAATATTGAACTGAAATATTTAATTATTGTTAGAATAGGAATAGGTATACACAATCCTACTTAGAATAGAAATTAGAATAGTATATAGTTTCCTACTTGGTAAAGGATTGTATTATAGTGTCTATAAATAGGTTTTTTGTGTAATAACGTAGATACACAATTCAATAATATTTTTCTCCTATATTTCTCACATGGTATCAGAGCATTGGTGAGAAAATTCAAGGGAAGAAACAAGTCACCGTGCGTCAATTTCTAGCGACTGATTTGTGTCATCTTTTATTCTATAGGTGTTGTGCAAAAACCAACACCATCACGAGGCTCAGAAAGCTCAGGCGACCAAACCCAAGCCAGAACCATCGAAAAATATCACCCCACGCGCTCTCACGCGTCGATCGGAGGTGACAGTTTTTCAACGAGATCTGAGTCACGCGCCGGTGCGTGAGGGCTGTTCTGGTTGATTTTTTTGAGCTATGTTTTATTTGTTGGGGTCATCCAGCCATTGTGACCAGACCCTTACAGTTTTGACTAGATTCGATCTCTGGAATTAGGGTTCCAGCGAATTCCAGGTTGTTTCTCGGAGCTCCTCCTTCAACCTTAAGGTTAGGCACCCTATCTTTATCGAACTTTGGAGCCGTAGTGTTTGAACAATTTTGACCAGAATACTTTTGACAAAACTGAGGACGACCACCATTCCCAGATTTACCATATGAGAAATTCTCACCATTGGCTCGAGCCCTCTTAGACTCCCTTCTAGAACTCTCTTTTAGCTTCTCCTTCTCTATTTTTTCGATGTGTGTCATAAGTCTCGAATTATCCATCTCCTTGATAAGCATGGTGGTTATATATTCTTTGACCACCAAATCGGACACACCTGAAACAAACTTGCTCATACGAGCTCTTGGATCGGCGACCATAAAAAGAGCATATTTCAACAACTTAGTGAACTTGAGGGCATACTTCTTCACACCCATATTACCTTGGCGCAAATTCATGAACTCTTGTACCTTAGCTTCTCTTAACTCCAAAGGAAAAAATCGGACAAAGAAAGCACCCTTGAATTCCTCTAAATCAACGAGACAACCAAATCTGTAAAATCAAGTATTTCTTGTTGTTTTCAAGTCAAATTTCACAAAATTATCTTTTGGGTGTGATGTTTTTGATTCCAAAAATATGGGAATTGGAAGTTCAAACCCTAAAATCACTTTAGAACTATTATTGGGAAGCTCAAACTATTTACCTTGGGCTTCTTCGGTTGAGTTGTGGTGCAAGGGTCAAGGTGTCCGAGATCACTTAACGAACAATGCTTGTGTGGTAGATAAAAAAGGCAAATGCTAGTGAAGAAAATGCAAAAGCCAAAGCACAACGGGATAAAGTGGATGCTCAATTATGTAGTCTCCTATAGTGCTCTATTGATTCCAAGTTGATGCTCTTGTTTCGTCCATTTCAGAAATGTTATTCAATTTGAGAAAAGGCACGTGCTTTATACATTATTGACATATCTCGATTCTATGATGTGATATTTCGGATGACCAACTTATAGAAACAAAAATCCATTATGTCTACTTATTTGGGATAGGTACAGGCAGTCATGGAGAAATTTGAAACATTGCTAGTCACTACGAACGTGGAAAAAAAACAAGAACACAGACATATATTGTTTCTAGTTCTTACACTTGCTGGACTTCCTACTATCCATGATTCAGTGAGTAATCAAATTTTAGCTAGTCCTCCAGTTTCAACAATTGCTGAATTATTCTCCCGTCTACTTCGTCTTGTTGCGCCTCCCAGTCACTAAGAAGTTTTATCACCCACCGTTGACTCCTCTGTTCTTGCATCTCAAACCATAGAAAAATGAACATATCAGTCTATGGAGAATCGGCAAGGAGGAGAACATTTTGGGAAACCTCGATCCAAGTGTAGTTATTGTCATAAACTTGGACACACTCGTGATATATGTTACGTTTTGCATGGTCCACCACCCAATTATGATCCTATTGCTCTAAAGGAATATAATAAGTTCCTTCGGAATCGCGCAAGTAAGCAAACATCTCCACAAGTAACATCTGTTGCCCAGCCTAATCAAACATCCAATAATGCTCATATTGCTCAGACAGAATATGATGAGTTCCTCCAGTATCGAGCAAGTAAGCAAACATCTCCTCAAGTAGCTTCGGTTGCTCAACCTGATGCTTCTATTGTGGGTAATTCTTTTGCTTGTGTTTCATAGTCTAGTATTCTTGGATCATGAGTCGTGGACTCAGGTCCAGGCTCTTCTGATCATATCTCTAGAAATAAATCACTTATGTCTGATATTGTTTATTGACAATCTCTTCCCTACTATTACTTTAGCTAATGGGATCCAAACAAAACCAAAAGGGTTTGGAAAAGCCAAACCCCTATCTTCTATCACTCTAGACACTATTCTTTATGTCCCTCGTTCTCCCTATAATCTGGCATCTGTTATCATTTGACGCGTGGCCTACATTGTGATATACATATTTTGATGATTTTTTTCTCATGCAAGACCGTAGTACAGGATAGATGATTGGCACGGGACATAAATTACAAGGCCTTTACTATCTTATCTCTTCAAATTCCTTCATAGCATGCTCCGCTACAAATCCTCCCGACCTAATTCACAAATGTTTGGGACATCCGAGTCTATTCACGTTGCAAAGGATGGTGGCTAGTTCGTCTAGTTTATCCACATTAGATTGTGAGTCTTGTCAACTTGGGAAACGCACTCATGCTACATTTTCACGTAGTACTGAGGGTCGTTCAGAGTCTATTTTTTCATTAGTTCATTCTTATATTTGGGGTCCAGTGATTTAAAAATGACCTTTTCAATAGTTTTAAAAAGCTCCCAGGCACATTCCCTAATGATCCTTAACTGAGGTCCTTTCAGGATCCAGTACTCCCCTTCTCCAGTGGACTTCCTCCACCGGAACAACCTTCTAAAATCATCTTTCCTTCATCTCAACCTACTTTTTTCATGGACAAAAAAAAATTCTTCCATCTTGGGGGGCAAATCCTACGACATCACAAAATCATAATCCAAATCAGGGATTTGGTACGATTGGATCGAAAGTGCAAGATACCACATGAGTAGACTGATTCTCAGCAAGGGAGCCATGGTTTGGATATGCAAAAGACTCGGGGATGCATCGGAGAACAGGGGGAAGACCTTCAAGTCTTGGAAATGCAAAGACAACATAATCAGCATTTTCTTAACGCAAAAGTTCAATCAATATGGAAGACTCATCTCAATAAAAACTGTTAAAGGAAATGAAAGAGCAGTAATTATCTTGCCTGAAAACGCATTTAATGAGGGATGGAATATTCTAGTGGCAAAAATAGAATATTTCATTAATAGAAATCGTACAACATTTATTACAAATGAGCAGCCTAAACTATTTGGCAAGACCAGAGGGGAAAAGAATTACAAAGAGATGTTATTCAAGAGCAAATGGTCCCAGAGAAGCACAAAAAATATAGAAAATAATGGCTTGCTGGACAGATGCTTGGTGGGGAGTTTTACTGGAGATGAAGATACCCAAACTCGCAACGACATCAGGAGATGGGCCCAACATACATGGATTGAAGCCCAGGGAGTTCAAGTCTACGACATGGACGAATCCAAATTCCTCTTTGAATTCTGTTCGAGAATAGAGGCAGAGCATGTTCTAATGGGGGGCTAGAAGAGGCAAAACAGAAATCTGAAGCTTCAATGGTGGTCTCCGACCGCTGGAACATTACCCAGCAACACAAACTTGGACTGGCTCTGGATTCGTGTGGTTGGTCTTCCCTGCATCTTTGGTCCAACTCCATCTTTAGGGAGATCGGAGAAGGATGTGATGGATGGTTGGAAATGGAAAAAGAGACCAAACTAAAAACCACCTTCGATGGACCATGATTCGCGTCAAGGGACCACGAGAGAAAATTTCGACAAATATTGATGTCGGTGACGGAGATCTGATCTTCTCCCTCCCAATCTGGCCGGAGCTGCCGGCAACCCATCGAAAATTGGAGAGAGGAGAAAACAGTTCCAAGGTAGGGAGAGAATGGTGCATCCCCCAAAGTGAGGTACAACCTACTCTAACTCCAAAGTACAATAGATGTGGACCTTCCATGGAAATAGAACCATGCTCTGAATGCACCAAGGTCAACAATGACCTTTATGCAAGAAAAGGAAAGGGGACAGCTCACACACCCACATGTAACACATTTAAAAGAGGGCAGTTTTTTGGGCTTCAAAGGTAGGCCAAAAATTAATTCTACTGGCCCAAAAAAGCTTTTCCCTCAAGAGCCCTTTGTCACACTTAATTCCCAGAACATAACACCAGAGGAGAATTTACACAAGGAGAGATTGACACTTGCATGGAACTGGAAGGCACAATCCATCGCAGTGAAGAAGATCAAAGCGTGATTCCGACAAAACAAGTAGAAAATTCTCATGAAAATCCACTACCTTTGTCGGTAAGTGAAGTGACAGATAAAGTAGGGGAGCTTCTGGACACACAATTGATGAGCTGCAACGAACCTATTTCAATTCAATTCGACTCAAGAGAATGCAGCAGAGAAGTTGAAGCCAGATCAACAGTATGGGTGCAAAGCAACATCATCAAGCTTAGTAAAGAATTTGGAGATTTGTTTGATGGTTGTCACAAAGAAGCAGAAGCTCTATTTTTGAAATTGGACCAAAGAAGGGGATAAAAAAAGACTCTAGCTATTACAGCCGAGCCAAGCAGCACTAACCAACAAGTCCTAAAAGAAGTCGGGAATCTAATTTGTGAAATTAGATATAAAGATGGGGAGCCGAGGAGCGAAGCAAGAAGCAGGGGGAGAAACACAAATGCAATGCAATCATGAAGGTGAAAGTCTTAACATGGAATGTAAGGGGGTTGAACAATGAGGATAAAAGGAGACAAATCAAATCCTTAGTTCATCAATGGAGAGCAGGCATTTATGTGTTTGAGGAAACTAAATTATGGGGGACAGTTGAAGAATATTTTCAACAACTTTGGGTCAACAGATGGGCTGGAGGGCTATGGATGGATTATATTGGTAGAAGTGGTGGGATCATTGTATTATGGGACAAAAGGGAATGGAAAGGAGAACTCATTGACAATGGCCAACCAGAGCTCACTTGCAAACTATCTGGGATCAGTCAAGACTTGAGCTGGTACCTCACTGCGGTGTATGCAGTGTGTGACAGAAAAGAAAGAGAAGAATTGTGGTGGGAGTTCTCAGCTATCAGAGGAATATGCGAAGGGCCCTGGGTGGTCTGTGGGGACTTTAATGTCTCCAAATTTCCCTCTGAAAGGAAAAATTCCAATAGAATAACAAAAGCCATGGCTGACTTCAACATATGCATAAATGATCTTGAGTTACTGGACCCTCCTTTATCTTGAGGAAATTATACATGGAGAAGAGACCAAAATCACAGTTGCTCCTCAAGAATAGAAAGATTTTTGTTCTCTTCTCAATGGGATGAAAGTTTCTCCAAAATCAACCAGAGTGCCTTGCCACAACTTGGCTCTGATCATAGGCCCATCTTACTATCATGTGGTGACTGGAAACATAGGAAATCCTATTTCAAATTTGAAAATTGGTGGCTTAAAGAGGAGGGATTCATAGACAAGGTGAAAGACTGGTGGAACAGCTTCAAGGCTACTAGCAGACCTGATTTTCAATTGGCATCTAAGCTTAGACAATAGAAAGTCAAACTCAAAGAACACAGGAACAACTGGAAGGAAAGGCAGGACCAGATTCTATCATAAGTGGGAAATCTGGAGTCCATCCAGAACCTTAGGCTTCTGACAGATGATGAAAAACTGCGGAAGATTCACCTGGCTATGGAATTTGAAGAGGTGTCCTGAAACGAGGAAATCGCATGGAGACAGAGATCCAAGGTACAATGGATCAAAAATGGTGATAAAAACACCAAGTACTTCCATAGGATGGCAAATGCTCGTAGAAGATTCAACTCCATTGACATCCTCAAAGTGGAGGGGGCTGAAGTTACTGATCCTGAAGAATAAAAAATTCCATAGTAAGCTTCTATCAGGAACTTAACAAAGAATCTGAGAATTGGAGACCTGATTTCATCCTTCAAGGGAATACCAGGATCTCCACAGAAGAACAAGTGTGGCTGGAAAGACAATTTGAAGAAGATGAAACACTAGAGGGTCTTTAACATTGTGCCATTGACAAGGTTCCAGGCCCAGATGGATTCCCAATGTCATTCTTCATTACTTTCTGGGAAATGCTAAAATCAGACATACTACTTACCTTACAGAATTTTGACACCCACCCAATGCCACATTGTAGCCCTTATCCCAAAGAGGGTGAGTGCCACTGAACTGAGAGATTTCAGACCAATAAGTCTCATCACTGGAATGTACAAGATCATTGCCAAAGTACTAGCTGAAAGGTTAAAGAGAGTGATAGATAAGCTAATCAACCCTCACCAAATGGCCTTTATTAAAGGAAGGCAAATCATGGATGCAGCTTTGGTGGCAAGTGAGTGTGTGAACACTAGACTAAGAGGCCGAGAACCAGGGGTGATGTGCAAATTAGATATTGAAAAAGCTTTTGACCACATCAACGGGAAGTTCTTACTCAGAATCCTTAGCCAAATGGGTTTTGGAAGAAGATGGCTAAATTGGATTAGCTTCTGAATTAAAAGTACCAGGTTCTCAATTTTGCTAAATGGAAAACCTGTTGTTTTTTTCCCTGCAGAAAGAGGGCTAAGACAATGGGACCCCTTATCCCCTTTTCCTTTCATCATAGCCGTGGAAGGGCTCAATAGCATGATGAAGATCGCAATACAAAAGAGATGGCTAAAAGGCTTCAAAGTAGGGAGCAGAACAGAAGAACAGAAGAGATGCGGGAGATATGTCACCTACTATATGCAGATGACACAACAGTTTTTTGTGATGCTGCCAGTGAGCAGATCAGTTTTTTGAGATTAATGCTAGTCATCTTCGAAGCAATTTCAGGCCTGAAGATAAACTGGAGGAAAAGCAACATCTTCCCTATTAATGAAATCACTCAGATTCAGGTTCTAGCCAACATCCTAGGATGTGAAGTGGAGACACTGCCTATTGTTTAATTGGGACTCCCATTAGGCTCAAAACACAAGGCATTGGAGATTTGGGATAACATCATTGAGAAGATAGAAAAGAAGCTTGCTATGTGGAAAGCACAGTATCTATCTTTAGGAGGCAGGCTCATTCTAATCAACTCTGTACTAGACTCATTACCAACTTATGCGATGTCCCTCTTCCCTATGCCGGCCAAAGTACTCAAAGTTCTAGACAAATTGAGAAGAAACTATGCCTTCTAAAGTACTCAAAGTTCTAGAAACTTCATATGGCATGGTAACAAGGAGCATAAAGGTTAAAACCTAGTGAAATGGAACATAGTGCAACATAGCAAGGAGCATGGAGGTATGGGGATCAGAAATCTAACGCTACAAAATAGCAGCTTGCTCAAAAAATGGTTGTGGAGATATGCTGAGGACAGAACAGCCTTGTGGAAGAATGTAATACAGCAAAAATATGGACAAAATGGTCAGTGGTGCACTGACGAATCCACTGACACTTATGGAGCTGGATTATGGAGGACCATCAGGTCCCCTTGACCAACCTTGAGAAGGACATTACCTTCCAAGTGGGCAATGGCAGAAAAATCCTTTTCTGGAAGGATAACTGGGATGGTCAAGGCACTTTGCAAGAGGCCGTCCCCACCCTCTTCAACATCAACACCAACCAAATAGAAGATACCTGGACAAATTAGGGATATAACCTAATTTTCAGGAGGCTTTTAAATGATTGGGAGGTTGACAGAGTGGCTGCTCTACTTGGTAGAATAGGAACCTTCACAGGGACCATGATATTATCAAATGGAGTCACAACACAGATGGCAAATTTTCAGTCAACAGAGTCTACAGGAGGGACCTTTTAGAACTAACAGGAAGAGACAGAGGCCCCTGGAAAGCTATTTGGAGAAGCATGGCACCTAATAAGGTGAAATATTTCTCCTGGTTGGTGGTAAGGAAGGCATGCCTTACCCATGAAGCTTTATAGAAAAGGAAATCTAACTTAGCTACCAAATGCCCTCTTTGTACGGAAGCTATTGAAACAAACAGTCACCTCTTCCTCCACTGCAAGGTAACCTCTCAGGTCTGGTCCTTATTCATCACCATGGCTGGGGAAAGTTGGCCAATGCCAGAGCACACAGCTGATCTATTGAGTTGCTTGATCAGAAGGGGAGGGAGCAAAAGCCAAAAGAGATGGAGGAAAACTGTCCCAGCTTGCATATGGTGGACTATATGGAAGGAGAGGAATGAGAGAATCTTCAAAGGCAGATCAAACTCCATTCAGAAGATCAAAGGAAAATGTATTTCTACTTTATGTTTTTGGTGTAAAGAGCAATTTATAGTAGATGAAATACAGATAAATGGATTTCCTAGGTTTGTTGTAATTAGCTATCTATGTAATCACACTTTTGGAGGTGGCCAGCATACCCTTAATGCTGATGAGTACACGTTACCAATTTCAAAAAAAATATATTTGGGGTCCTAGTAGAGTTAGTTCAACCTTAAGATTTCGTTCTTTCGTTAGTTTCATTGATGATTATTCACGATGCACTTGGGTTTTCTAAATGAAAGATCACTCTAAGTAAGTTTCTATATTCAAAAGTTTCTTTACTGAATACAAAATCAATTTGGTGTTTTTATTCGTACTTTTTGTAGTGATAATGCCTTGGAATACTTATTTTCCCAATTTCAAGAGTTTATGACTCACTAAGGAACAAACATCTTGTTCGTACACCCCTCAACAAAACAGTGTAGTAGAAAGGAAGAATAAGGATCTAATTGAGATTGCTCGCACTCTTCTCGTTGAATCCCATGTTCCACTGCGGTTTTGGGGCGATGCAGCCCTTGCGTCTTGTTATTTAATTAATAGAATGCCCTCATCGTCTATTCAGAATCATGTTCCACATTCCATATTGCTTCCTCTGTCACATCTCTACTCTATCCCCCTCGTGTCTTTGGGAGCACATGATTTGTTCATAACGTAGCCCTAGGAAAAGATAAATTTGCCCCTCGTGCTTTCAAATGTGTCTTTCTTGGTTACTCTCGACTCTCGAATTCAAAAAGGGTATTCTTGTTATTCACCTAATCTTCATCGATACCTTATGTCCACCGATGTCACATTCTTTGAATCTCAACCTTACTATACATCTTCTGATCATCCTGATGTCTCTGAGGTCTTACCCATACCTCAGGTCTTTACCTGTACAAACTTTTGAAAAATCTACAGTTACTACTACATCTCCAATAGTAGTGCCACCACTCTGACTTATCATCGTCGTCCGCATCCAGCACTAGTCCTAGATGATTCATGCCATCACCGGAACCAACTCCTACTACAAACTTGCCTCCTCCTAGCCAACTGATTATACTTCAAAAAGGTATACGATCCACTCGAAATGCAAACCCACATTATACTTTCTTGAGTTATCATTGTCTATCATCACCACATTATGCCTTTGTATCATCTTTGTCCTCTATTTCCATACCTAAGACTATAGGTGAAGCATTTTCTCATTCTGGATGGAAGCAGGCTATGATTGATGATATGTCTGCTTTACATAAGAGTGGTATTTGGGAGCTTGTCTCCCTTCTTGCAGGTAAATCTATTGTTGGTTGTCATTTGGCTTATGCAGTTGAAATTGGTCCAGACGTTTAGGTTGATCGGCTAAAGGCTCACTTTATTGCCAAAGGGTATACTAAGATATTTGGGCTAGATTATAGTGAAACTTTTGCCTCCGTTGCCAAAATAGCATATATCCATCTTTTTCCATCTATGGTTGTCGCTCTTCATTGGCCTCTTCATCAACTGGACATTAAGAATATTTTTTTGCATGGTGATCTTGAGGAAGAAGTCTATATGGAGCAACCACCTAGTTTTGTTGCTCAGGAGGAGTCGAGTAGCCATGTATGTTGATTGTGTAGGTCACTCTATGGTCTAAAATAGTCTCCTCGATCCTGATTTGAGAAGTTCAGCACAGTAAACCAAGAGTTTGGCATGACTCATAGTGGAACTGAACACTATGTTTTATCGGCATTTTGCACCAAATCAATGTATTTATTTGGTTGTTTACGTTGATGATATCGTTATCACTGCCAATGATCAAGATAGTATCACTAATTTGATCAACATCTCTATCAACATTTCCAGACTAAAGACCTCTGCAGACTGAAGTATATTCTAGGTATTGAGGTTGCTCAGTCTAGATCAGGTATTGTTATTTTTCAACGCAAGTATCCCTTAGACATTCTTGAGGAGACAAGAATTATGAGATGTAGACCCATTGACACTCTAATAGATCCGAATGTTAAACTTCTTCTAGGATAGGGGGAGCCACTCTGTAATCCTGAAAGTATAGACAGTTGGTTGGAAAATTGAATTATCTCACAGTGACTAAATTTGACATCTCTTTTCTTGTGAGTCTTGTAAGTAAGTTTATGACCTCCCCTTGTGATAGTCATTGGGATGCAGTTATTTATATTTTGCGACATATTAATTCAGCTCCCGGTAAAGACTACTCTTTGAGGATCAAGGCCATGAGCATATCATCGGATATAAAGATGTTGATCGGGTAAGATTACCCTTTGAGAGGCGTTTTACATCCGGATATTGTGTTTTAGTAGGACGTAATTTGGTGTCATGCAAGAGTAAGAAACAAAGTATGGTTGCTCGATCTAGTGCAGAAGCATAATATCGAGCAATGGTTGTAGCAACTTGTGAGCTAGTTTGGATCAAGCAATTGAAGAGAACTAAAATTTGGAGAAACCAATCATATGGAACCCTTCATATCGCATCAAATCCAGTGTTTCATGAGAGGATAGGCCCTTCATATGGCATCAAATCCAGGGTTTCATGAGAGGACTAAGTACATTGAGGTTGATTGTCACTTTGTTTGAGAAAAGATACTCTTAGTAGATATTGTTATAAATTTGTGAAGTCAAGTGATCAACTTGCAGATATCTTCACCAAGTCCCTCACCGGTCCTCGTATTAATTATATTTGTAACAAACTAGGTACATATGATTTGTATGCACTAGCTTGAGGGGGAGTGTTAGAATAGGAATAGGTATAAACAATTCTACTTAGAATAGGAATAGGAATAGGAATAGTATATAGTATCCTACTTGGTAAAGAATTGTATTACAATGTCTAAAATAGTGTCTTTGTGAAATAATGTAAATACACAATTCAATAATATTTTTCTCTTATATTTCTCACAATTACATATACAATAAATATTTCATCTTTTTATACAAGTAATAATAATTTTCTAATCTAATATAAGTTAATAAAAGGTCTAAAATCCTAAATTTAATTGATTAGAGAATATTAAAAGACTTATAATATAATTATATATTTGATTACAACTAACAAATATTTATAATTTAAATCAATAAAATAGTACTACTACCAATACCATCTTGGAAATTGCCACATTAGAATAGACACCCAACTCAATCTTGGCTATTTCTTTTTTACGATCTTTGTATTTCTATTTTTTATTAAGAGTTGCGTACCTTTTGATTCTTACTTATTAGAATATGTAAACAACATACTCAGTGTAATCCCACAAGTGAGGTCAGAGAAGGATGGTGTGTACACAAACCTTACCCCTATCTTGTAAATGCAGAGAGGTTGTTTTCGATAGACTCTCTGCTCACGTAAAACATTTTGAAGCAAGAATGAAAACTTCATTGAAATGCTCGAGACCCGATGAAATAGATGGGATCACTTCTTATGAACTCGTTAAGAATGATTTGGATCTAGTTTTCTCAAAGGGAATTGTTTTTGCTTTCCTTGAATATTTTTGTATGTGTAAGTTGTTGATATGTTATAGTCAAGACATTTCTTGAAAATAATTCTCTATAATATATAAGTCAAAGTTGAACAAACTATGTTTACTGACTTACTATAAGGCACTTCACCGAAATGAACTTAAAAATGTCGAATTAATTTGATATGGTAATGATATAGTATTTTAAAAATTGGAATCTAAGATTACCTAACTAAAGTTTTCAATATTGTACCACGAACACCTCAACCTTGACTAATTCCAACGGGTTCCTACTGCCTCTCATTGGCATAGGTACCAAGTAGCTCTATCCACCAAGGCTTGGATAGATGGAAAGAAATCACATAATTTTTGTCGCCACTAGAATTTGAACGTGAGACCTCATGGTTCTCAACCCACTTCGTGCAATCCTTTTGACTCGAAGGGATTAAACTTGGCTTAGACCCCCTCAATATTGAGAATTATTGAGTGGGAAATTGAGTATTTGTTACCTAACATCCCTAACAACTAAAAGCTTGGGAAATTATATTCGTTATATTTACAAGTAGGTTTAGGTATACAACCCCATGCTTTTTATCAGTTGAGTACAACAAAGTTAAATTTTCCGCACCCAAGTGATTGATTAATTCTTATTAGTCTAAATTTAGTAGTTTTTAATACATTCCAACAGTTTTAAGAGGATTAACAAAGTGTGATAGATCCACATATAATACCTAAAAATCTAACACTCAAACTTCTTTAGGTTCGAGATTTGATCTTGCGAATCACCATATTTGTACAACCGCTTTACACCTAAAAGGTGTAATTTGAGGTATCAGTTATCAAGCATCCAAGTCTCTGGTTTTTAAATAGAAGCTAAACCTAAAGCAGATGACTAGAAATATATGCAAAGGATAGACACCATTCTTAAATAGAATTGCACCATTGAGAGCATTGCCGCATACAAATCCTTAAGGATATCTTCCCAAACTACAAATTGAACACTATTTGAATAACAACGATTGTGTCATCGCTTAAGGCAATAAAACACAATGTGAATCAAGGGGTTGTCCCTTCATGGTTGAAGCCTTGCACTTCACAAAAGTGTACTCTTCAAACAATGGGGTGAAAAGTGATCCCAACGAGATGTGGTTGATTCTTTGAATTTCAAATTAAAATGAAAAAATAGAAGTGGAAAATGACCTTTTGCTATTAATATTAAAACTTATGTAGACGTATGTTCTTATCTTCTTGGCCTTCTAGATTTGTACTGCCTATTCTAAGACTAGTATAACTCAACTTCTTTTGATTTACCTTTTCTCTTCCCAATCAAATGACTCTTTTCTTTTTTTTCTTCTAGTATGCAAGTCCTCTTATTTTGCTACTTCTAATCTTCATTAACTTCTCTTTTCTACTTTCCTAGTATAATTACTAAAGTAATCAAAAATGAAATTTAATGTTGCAAATTAATTATATTTCGGGGTTGATTAATTGGAAATGAAAATTTATTTTTTGTAATTGAAGCTATCTTTTAATGGTTTTCATTGGAAACTTTATTCTAATAATATCATCATTACTATATATTAGATACTAAGACAAGTAATTTTAATTGCACTTGATTATTATAAGTACTTTAATCAATTTACAGTAAGTAGTATTTAACTTTCTGTAAGAAGTGTGTGCTTCACTTCTCAATTTTGATTTTAAGCCTCATGGATTTTGTCACTTTTTTGCACTTTTTTCTGTTAAAAACGGGGTGATGTATAGAAAATATTTGGAACTCTCATTAATTTCAAAAAAAAAAATAAGAAAGCTAGAGATGAGCAGAAAACAGAACCTTTTCCACCAGTGTCAGCTCAGGGGATAGATTTTGTGCTACAACACGCATAAGAATATCTTTTGAGCTGCATCACAATACCAGGAGACATCTATTAGCTATCCGGTATATAATTGCCAAGTGCTTGGCATGAGAAGATAATAACATTAGTAAATGTACATAGAATTGTAGCTTGTTGAGGAAAAGTAAATACGTTAATATCCCCTGAATTTTGTTTCCAACAGTAATTAAAGCTGAGTTGACCCGTAATTCTCGCATCCTCTTAGCAGCAACATACACAGGATCTGAGGGGAATACGATTGCCGCCCTGATGACATAACAAGATCAAAATCAGGCACTAAAAGTCAATCTGAACACATTCTTCTCAAATTTAAGAGGTAGCAGGAAAGTTGAACTATACTTGGTATTTTCAGAAACAATTGCTGACAAAGAGGGCTTGAATATCAGCTCCCGCAGGGTTTCTATAAATGCAGATGGAGCTGAAACAGAGTGCAGAAACCATAAGGCGGCAGATTACCATACTCTGGACGTGTAAGTTTACTATGAGCTCAAAGTAATCAGGAACAATCTGCTGTAAGCAACAAATTGAGAGGAACACAAATTGACCAAGCATCAAGTATGGAGAGTTTATATGCTTGTATAGGTTAGATAAGCAAACTTGGGTCCATGTCTACCTACTCATCAACTTCGTTTCAAAGTTATACACACTCAACTCAACATCTCCATTCACTGGTAATGGCCTTTGTAAGGCCAAAAAAGTCCATGAAAAGCATATCATAAACATTCAACTAGCATTTGGTCGCAGACCTGGTGTTAAGAGATGTATCAATCATAAATCTCTACCAAATAGCACTTCAAATGTAATGGCAATCTCTACCCCACTCCAATTTAAAAAAAAATTAACACTAAAAAAAAGCTAATATACACGGTATGTTCCTGAATTGCTCTCTCTTAAGTAGGCCTTGGGATCGAGCCGATCTCAACCAAGCTTTGTCAAAGCCTCTTTAATGTTCAGTTCTACAGAGTGCTACTCCATTACAAAAATAAAATTTATAGCAAATTGATTGGTTAAGAAAAATATAAGTATTAGTAGTTTAATTGGGTGATTACATTCGAGTTTTGATTGAATTATATATATTATTAGTCTAAAATAGAACTCAAATTTAAATAAAGGCAGCCTGGTGCTCTAAAACTCCCGTTATGCTCAGGGTCCGAGGAAGGGCCCGACCACAAAGGCCTATTGTAGCGTTAACTTAACATTGAACACAACATAGAACTTTCATGCAAAAACTAAAATACATAAAATAAATCAACGTTAAATTCAAGAAATTTGTACAATATTAAATTTCTTCAATTTTTGAATTCGTAAATTTAAAATGTTAACTACATTTTGCACCACCCATAAAATAATTTTAAGTAACGATGTCTATAAAAAGTTTAATTACATCAAATTAAAGCAGAATAGATTGTGACCTCCCTAAACTTGTCGAGTTTTATTCGGCGCACACCCAAACTTTGTGTTGGCCTAATTAACCCCTTCAACTTGGTAATTTCATAGCAACAACCCCACTGAACGTTGATAATCCATGAATGTGTGACACACACACTGCCACATGGGTTTTTTTTGTCCACGTGGCTTTATTTAGAATACAATATATATTTTTACCTTTTTAAGTTCACTAATTATTTAAATTCTCTCTTCAGGGCCAATTCTATAAAAATTTTAAAAAAATGGAACAATGATATTTTGACTATAGGATTTTTATTTGGCTAGAGACAAGGATATTCTAATCAAGGCGAGGAAAAGAAAAATACACTGTTAGAAATGAATAATCATTGCATCTAAAGAAGAAATAAATAAAATTTTAACAAAACATTTTACGTATTTGACCCAAAAAGAGAACAATGCACAATTGAGATAAAGTCTTGGCATGAAAAATACACATTTTTTCCTTTTTGTAGAAAATACCAGATTGAACTTTATTATTTTGGCTAAAGTAAATAAAGTTCCAACTAAGTTTTGTAAATTTGGATTCAGAAAAAGAAAAGAAATATGTAGTTGAAACAAATAATCATTGCATCTGAAAAAGAATAAAAAACACATTAGAATAAAATATGCAATATATATTAAGAAAAAATTATAAAGAAATACAATTGATTATGTGGCAATTAATAGTTGAAATTTGTAAATACCCACTTGAAAGCTAATTTTTTCGATTTTTCTTCCTTCCCACGCGCCTAAATGAGAGTACATTCACTCTCTTTGCCACATGAGCGTCTAGGGAGGTCAAGAATATCAAATTACCAAATTAAGGGGGGTAATTAGGCCAATGCAAAGTTTAGGTGTGCGCCGAATAAAACTCGACAAGTCTAAGGGGGTCCTGATCTATTTTGCCTCAAATTAATGAAAGAAGTACAAAATAATAAATTTATTATATTAAATAACAATTATTGAATTGACATTTTGCTAACTTAATTAAGACTAATGGATGAATTTTAGTTTTAAGATAATCATTACATAACCAAAACAAGCCAAACGAGCTGAGGCAAGCCGGCTTTAAACGAGGCAAGCTAAATTGCTGACCTAAATATAGGCGAGCCGAGCCCTGAGCCGACTCAGTTCATTGCCCAGGCCTACTCTTAAGTATCAATTGCTATCTACTACTTAGCAACTCTCCTGCAATAAATAATAAAACTGAACAGCGGATACAAATTTGTTTGATATGCTCCCAAATCTTGCTTTCATCTAGTAGAAGCTAGAATTTTCAGCTAAATTTCTCAAGAGTGATCTTGATTACCCATCCATGACAAGCAACAAGTTACCAATGGAACACTTATGAGTCTGGTCAGAGCTGACATACCACAGGGGAAAACTGAAAAGATTATTATTGTAGATAGAGAAAATCAATAGAGGCCTTAATAGACAACGCATAATATTAACTTTTGGTACATAAACACAGCAACTAACTCTTTCACTAAGTAGTATTGCCACGTGGAGCACAACTAACCCGAGAAGTTGTTCCCCCACTGTCGTTCAACTCCTTCAACAGCTGCAGCAATTGCACTTCCCTGTTCTGCAGCCTTCTCCATCCTTGATATAGCATCAAAAAGGCATTTTGTAATATCCAGCAATGCAATAACTTCACCATTTTCCACAACAGGGAGATGGCGGAATTTACCTGTTGAAATAGCAAAACAAGATAACATAAAAATCAGAACAAAGAAATAAGTCTCTTATCAGATTACTACAAGGTAGAAGTTTGTAAATAAACACTGAATATAGGATCTAAAAGTTCTATTAGGAAAAAGAAATACTAGTGTTAATGATCTAGCAGGTTTAACACCAGATCAACATGTATCTCAAGTACAAGACAAGTCCATTAACAAGCAGCTTCCAATTTCGTAAACTAAAGCAATATGCCCTGTCCTGTGCCATTTTCAACTGCTACTTCACACTTTTCATGCTAGTCACAGGAATGGAAAAGGCAATACTAATCCCGCTAAATCAATTCTAAAATAATTCATTGATGGAACTAGGTCTAGGTCTATGAACATTTGTTGCGATTTCCGTTATTTTTTAATGGGCGAGAGAGAAAATCCAAATTCAACATGCCAAGAAAGACACCTTGCACCATCTTCTGAAGGGCTTCAATAGCCAACGAATCTGCAGTCACAAAAATGGGGTTCCTGGTCATGACCTTCGAAATAATTGTTTGCTCAGGCCTCAACTCCTCAGCTATAACCCTAGTTGCAATATCCTACACAGAAATTCGAATGTAAAAAATTAATAAGACAAGAAAGTGAGAAACAACTAGTTTTCAGTGCTTCTATAAGTGTCTTTAATTTTACTTTTATAAATGTACCTTCCATACGAGTCGTCACTACCCTTCATTTTAATAGTCTAAAAACTCTCTAGTCTACTCATGGATAAGGGAGAAATAGCCTTGTTGTGAAGTTGGGGGTTCTTGTTAACAAGGGCAAAGCGGGAAAAAGACACCATCGGACTCCTGGGTTTTGGGTTTGGGGAGGAGAGCTGGGGTTTACCATATCTAGAACAAAATAGTAAAAAAAAAATGAAAAATAGAAATAACAGCCTCCTGGTCTACTTATCAGTTTTGTTCTTCTTGAACCAAATAAGTTATGCAGTCATATACACACTAGAATATAAAAATCATTCACATAAAGCAGTACACCAAACATGTGAATGCATTCACCAAAGCAAATAACATAAAATGAAAAAAGAAAAAGGGAGCAAGAAAATGATCATTTGCAGAAGACCTTGTCCGTTACTATGCCAGAGAGTAAGGCATTTGCGTCAGTCAGTAGAACAGCATCAATTCGCCTCGCTGCCATCCGCCGACATGCCTCAGACACGGTGGTTCCCTCCGGAATTGTCAGTGCCTTCGATAACCTCAGCTTCTTCACTGTTCTCTCCCCAGCAACAGACCTAAAAGAACACATGTGAGCATCCAGATGCATAAAATGTATCCACCACCATGCATAATAGTAAGAAGCACACTAATGTTATGTAAATTATTAGCCTATTACTTTTTTTTTGACTTATAAGCAGTTTTCAACTTATAAACTGCTTAAAATAAGTTCATCCAAATAAACCCAACTATTTATTGGGGCTTATTTAAGCACAAAATGACTTTAAGTTGGTTAGCCAAACACTCAAAAAAAGCTGAAAACAGCTTATAAGCAGCTTATAAGCCAATCCAAACAGCCTCTATATCATTCCCCCTATAGACAGGCCAAACAACTATTCTTTGGTTACCAAAAGTTCTCTTTCAAATTTGGTGAAACTTCTGTAAAGGTAAAGGTGATATTATTAAAATAGTACAGAGAAGGTAAGAGAAAGTACAAAAGATCAGAATTTACCGTTTCCCCATTGACTCAAAGATTCAAAAAGATTTCCCAAAACTGTGTCATGCTTTCTGAACATTTAAATAGATTTTGTAAGCATTTAAGCTTTACAAAAGAAATATGCTCTGGCCTTCATTCAAAGCATCTCATGTTTCTCTCGAGCCACATATTTCAAATGATGCAATGGGTATTCTAAGTCTTTTTGCACCTGTTTTCACCCTTCGTGCTCTTGCCAACATGTTCTAGCTTCCTTGCATCTAATGGGAGTACCCAATCTACCCAACATATTGTATAAGCATATTCACTATGTTTTCTTGAGTTTTTCTGTTCTTATATATTGAAGTTATTGGGAAGTGACATACTTATTGCTTTAATTATTAAGTTAGAGAAGTTTGAAAATTTATACAGCTGTAAGATTGTTGTTTTAATGTACGAAAGTGAATAATTGTCATGTCTTACAGTGAACTTTCTCAGATATAGATGTTTCAATAGATCACAGGTCAACCAATTTGTTCTATTCTTACTAAGTATATACTGATGTGTGAGAAATTGTGTCTTTAGCTCTAGTAGATTGAATGAAATTATTTGTATTACATGTGAAAAGATAAAACCAAAAAGACCAACAAAATTGAAATAAAAAGACTGAAAATATTTGGTATGATTTGTATATTTAACAAACCGGCATAATTGGTTTGCTTTTGGTTTAGATGAAAACCAAACCAAACCGAACCATGAACACCTATAACTTCATCATTAGAAAAGACAGATGATAAGCTGCATCTGGTAAGCCTCTGAAAAGAGACCTGATGGATAAGGTTGCAGCTTGTAACCTGAGCAAAGAAGGTGTTTGAAACAAGAACATTTGCTACAGTTCACATGTATATCCAATAAAGTGCAGACACCGTTCTATCAGTAAGTTGATCATACCATTCCATTCATTGTAGAGAAGCGAAACCAACTTTGAATCACAAAAAACTATTATTTCAAATTTCTGATGAAAAAAAAAAAAGATTACGTCCTTCCCGATAAGAAACACTGGAATCTGAAAAGCAAATAGAGCTTGACTTCCGCACTGCCTTTCAACGCTGTACACTATTCGATATCTGATTGATATGAAAGAAAAATATGAAAAAATAGTGTGACCCCTAGGAAAAGGGGTTGACTTCCACAATAGATAACCAAAATTCTATATGAAAATTCGAGAAAAGCTAAACTTGCAAGAATGACATAAAACATACAAAAGAAAGAGATTTTTGTGTCTTACGAGTGAGGTGGAGAAGAAGGCTTGCTCTGGCTAGTAGGATTGGTGGCATTGTCAGATTGATTAACAGATTTCTTCAAAGTTGAAATGTTTCGTTTCTGTACCAAACTATTCCGCCTGGGCGCTGGAGGCACTTGACTACTCATATTTCCAGAATTTATGCCAAAAGCCACATTTACACACGCATAATGATGAAAATACAATTTGATTTTCAGGAAATATTTCTAAGGAAGCAATAAGGCATGCATCTACGATTGAATAATTTTGGGTTTTCTCGTCGAACGCGCAATTCTGCTTTCTGGATTTGTTAAAATGAAGAAAAAATTCGAAAGGGCTTGAGAGGTGGGGTGGGAAGATTTGCCGTGCCCTAACCCAAACCCTCTCTTCTGCTCTCTCTCGCCCTCTTTATTTTGTGATACGCAGACATGAATGGTAGTTTTTTCTTAACTTCTCTTTTTTCCTTACACCACACCGTACGTGGATGGTTGTTGCAGTAAAATTTTATATGTCCTACTTGTTTTTTTTAATTATTGTGTCTATTCACTTTTATTTAATTATTATTTCAAAAATAAATTTTTATTTTTATTTGTTATTATTATTTTTTACATGTTAAGAAAAAATAATTATTTTTTTTATATTTTACCTTTAACAGTAATTACTTGTTTTCAAATTATTTTCTAAAATCTACTACTAAACATTAATTAATAGGGATAATATGATAAAATGATCATGTTAATTATTATTTTCTTAATGAGTATGTCGAGTCCAAATTACTCTATAATATAAGAGAGGATAGTGAGAAGCTTTGGGTCAAGAGGCTATATTTGGAATTTATCATGAGGTAAAATTTGTAATCCAACAATCTATCAGCATGTGTTGTCAGTTTAGCACATAAATTTCTATTCCTTATAGCTTTATAATGACCTCTTGGATTCGTTTACTTCTGTTGTCTCAAAAACTCTTTTACTTCACTTTTTTTTTATTGTTTTCGTCAATCGTTGTTTTTTGTTGGTCTTTCAGAATCATCCTTGTTATTACTTCATTGGAATCACAGTTTGATTCTTCTTCGTCACCATTATTCTTTTGCCTTTATATGTGTACCAAAATTAGGCAACAATCTTTGAAGATGGCTTTTAATCTTTTATGTTTCATATTTGTTAATGTTAAAATTGACTTCTCTCGTCGCAACGTAAACAAAACGTAAAATGAAATTTTAAGGACTTCAATCAATATCAAATTGTGGGCTAAACATTCTTGAAATATTTTAAAACTTTAGGCTTGAAAAGCTTGGAGTTGCCTTCTTTTTATGGAGAGGAAAAATTTTAATCTTTACTTATTTGTGTGGTTGGTGACTACTTTCTCAATTTGTTATTATGTACATCTTTAATTTAATTTTGTTGTCTTTGGTTCTTTTGAGCATTGCTTTTTTACTATTCTACTTCATTTTTGTGTTGCTGCATTTACTTGATTCTATTGATTTTTTGCATTATTAATGATTTCTCAGTTGGTTGCACAAAATTTAGGACTCCTTTAAATCTTGTAAGTGGCGTTAATCATGAACTAGAGTCTAAGGTCTAGCATATTTTTTTCTCTTTTGATTTTTTTTTCTTTGCTATACTTCTTATTGTGACAAAACTAGATTGTTTGGACAGAAAAAAACATACAGAGAGAAAAGGTGGAAAGAATTGAATAAAAAGTTGTCGTGCAATTTTAAGGATGATGATTTCCAGACTAATATTCAAAATCTTTTTCTGTCTCACTGCAGAAGCTACAAAAAATAAGATTTTTGAGCTTAATCCTTATAGTTTTATGTCTTATTACATTGAATGTTTTATTACATGAACCTTATATATATTTGTATGCATGAATTCATCATAATTATAGATTCAGTTTACCTAGCTTTTACCAATAGTTTATATGTTGATCCTCTTATTTCACATTAAATGCCGGAAGATGTCTATAAAATTTTGACCATCAAAATTATTAATTGTACTTTGTCTTAATCGTGGCACACATTAAGAATGAGAACTTTGATATTGATGTGTTAGTGAATGTAATGACCTTGAGGGTCATTTTTGGAAATTCTTAAGAAATTACCATTTTATCCCTCTCGTTAGTTTTTTCGAGTGTTAATTGATTGGTTTTGATAAATTTTTAAGAGGTTGTGATTTGAGTGAGTTTGTGAGTTTTAATGGTTTAAGTGGCTCAAAAGTTGTTTTCGGTACCAACCATAGCTATGGGCCTCAGAACAAAATTCCATCAGTTCCATCAGCTTCGGAATGTGAAAATTGGTCTAGGAGAGTTGTCGGAATCAGATTTGAGGTTGACACGTAGATTTGAGGTCTTAAGTTGGAAAGTTTGGTTTTAAATGAGTCGAGTTTGATTTTGGTAAACAATTTGAGTTCGGAGTCTCAGATTGGATTTTTGATAATTTCGTTGGTTTCAGTGGATGATTTCAATCCTAGGAGCGGCTTTGTTATATTTTTTGGAGGTCCAGAGCTCATTTTGATCTTTTTGAGGTTCAAAGTTAGTTGCAACTTATCAAGTTTTGGGTCATGGAGACCTTGAATTTGAATTTTGATGGTTCCATTGAGTCTGAAACGTCGAATCTAGTAAGAGTTATAGTTTGTGTATACGAGACTCCGAACGAATTCCGAGGGTTCGATCGAAGACTTTGAGTTTGAAAATACTGATTTCTAGTGCAGGTATTCTTCTTCCTCGCGTTCGCGACCTCTTCCTCGCGTTCGCGAAGAGTTACTTCTATTGCTCCTCACGATCACGGTTGAAGCCAGCGATCGAGAAGGGTAGCCTGTCTGTGCTTCGCGTTCGCGATTGATTCCTTGCGTTTGCGACAACAAAGCATTTTGTGCTTCGCTATCGCGAGGGTTAGTGGCCTACGATCGCGAAGGGTTAAATCGCATCCCTAAAATAGTAACTTCAGGAATTTTCCAAATCTTTCCATCTCCTCCATTTTCTCTCGTTGGAAGCTCTAGGAGAGGTGATTAAATGTAGTCAAAATTTAGAGGAATTTCACTGGGGTAAGTTCATCTTCCTTCCTAAGTCATTTTTCATTAATTTGGTCTTCTAAAACCATCCAAAAGCTATGAATTTAATGTGGGTTCTTGGAGATTTTCTTTCCAATTTCAAAATAAAAGAGATGATGATTTTTACCTTGTTTCTTGGCCTATTTTAATGGGTTTTTCAACCATGAGTTCCTTATGACTAGTAGAATGTGATTTTATCATAAAATTCTAGATTTACTCTTTTTTGAAATTAATCAATTTTTAGACTATTTTATCTCCGATTCTGAATCCTTGCAATATGGGTGTCATTGGACTTCTTATGATGTGTATGTTTCATTCTTGATAGTGGGTTGTCATTTTGAATGTTGAATTCGAGAGTTGTTCGTCTGGTAAAAGTGTTCGAGTGCGGTTTCGACAAATGAGGTAGGTTTCACTATCCTTCTTGAGACTAGGATAGGGTAATTAGTCAATCTTATGTTGTAGACTTTGGAATGGGGTTGTGGTATAGAATAAGACTGATAAATTATTTGCAATGCCCATGTGGGGGCTTATTTATACTGTGTAGCCCGTGTGGCGGCCTTATTTGCTATCTTATCTATTTTGGAAATGTGTTATTCATGACTTAATTATGATAGAGATGTGAGAAGGTTATTTGACTTGAAATGCCCACCTGAGGAGTTTAGTTGGGGGTTTTGAGTATAATTGAGTACTGAGTTGTATCTAAAAGAGGGTGAACATTTATTTTAATAAAA
This sequence comes from Solanum dulcamara, assembly GCF_947179165.1. Lineage (NCBI taxonomy): Eukaryota > Viridiplantae > Streptophyta > Magnoliopsida > Solanales > Solanaceae > Solanum > Solanum dulcamara. The sequence continues at coordinate 49,923,696 of NC_077243.1, forward strand.
ATTCCTTTGCATTGCTATCTATTGAGGGTTTGAGGGTGAATATCATGCTTAGGTTGAGTTTCGAGAACTTGAACCTTGTCTATACATGTTGAATAGAATATTGCTTCTATGCCATATGTATTGTGATGTATTCATTACAACATTGATCTTGGAAAGTGGAGAATTGTGAAAGTATTTTTGAGAAAGAAAATATGACACCTTATTGATCCTTGACCACGAGCTAGGTGGTATAATGACTTTGAGGGTTATTTTCAGAAATTGGTGCGAAATTACCATTTTACCCCTATCATTTGTACCCCCGGGTATTATTTGTTTAGTTTGTATGGTTGAATGTGTTAAAGTCTTAATAGATAGTGAAATGGGCAAATTCTTGAGTTCTATAGAGTTAAGTTGTGAAAAAGTGGTTTTCGAGACCAAATAGAGCTATAGGTCTCGAAACGGGATTCCGTCAGTTCCATCAGCTCCAAAATGTGGAAATTAGTCTAAGAGAGTTGTTGGAAACAAATTTGGGGTTGATATGCGAAATTGAGGTCTCAAGTTGGAAAGTTAGTTTTAAAAGAGTTAAGTTTGACTTTGGTCAAATAATTAAGTTCGGAGACAGAGATTGGATTTCTGATGATTCCAATGGTTTGGGGGGAGGGTGATTCTAATGCTAGAAATGGATTCATTGTAATTTTTAGAGGTTTCAAGGGTATTTTGGGTATTTCAAATGCCAAAACTAGTTTAGTTTTGACTTAACGGATTTTGGGTCAAGGAGACATCGAGTTCGAATTCCAATAGTTCTATTGAGTCTGGAACTTCGAATTTAGTAGGAGTGCATATATAGTTTGTGTGTATGGAATTTCGAACAAATCTCGAGGGTCCGTTCGGAGAATTTTTGTAAGTGTTGGACTGCTATCTGGTGTAGTCACACTTCCTTCTCCGCATTCACAAAGTGTGTCCGCGTTCGTGGTGTGCAGCTTTTCCCTTCTCCGCAGTCGCAGAGGATCTTTCCAGAGAGCTCAACGTTCGCAGAGTTAAATGTCCGCGTTCGCGGAGAGCATTTTAGACATGAAACAGTAAAGGTTGGGAAAACCTCCACTTTTCACATTTTGAGTTCTTGAAGCTTGGGGAGGCGATTTGAGAAGGGATTTTCGAGGAAAAGTATTGGGTAAGTGATTTTTTTTACCTTAAATCTTCTATTCTCGTTAATTATTGGGTAATTTCAACTCTTAAATCTTTAGTTTCAAACCCCAAATTTCTTTTTTTTTCTCTAACCCGAATTCAAGGAAAATAGTGATTTCTAACTCGTTTTGAACTCTATTTTTGTTGTTTTTTCAACCATGAGTTTCTAATTACTAGTAGAGCATGATTTTGCAAGAAATTTCCATATTCGACCCTTTTTGAAATTAATTAATTTTTAGACTATTTTACCTCCGTTTTCAAAACCCATCAATATGGGTGTCATTTGACTCCTTATGAAACGTATATTTCATTCTTGAGAGTGTGTTGTCATTCTGGGCATTGAATTCGAGAGTTGATCATCCGGTGGAGGTGTTCGAGGGAGGTTTCAGCTATTGAGGTAGGTTTGATTATCCTTCTTAGGGTTGAGTTGGGGTAATTAGTTAAATTCTATGTTGTAGACTTTGGGATGGGGTCGTAGTGTAGTTTGGGACTGATAATTGATATTGTGATGTCCGTGTGGGGGATTATATGTGCTGTGTAGCTCGTGTGGGGGTTTTATCTGATATTTTATCTGTGATTGAGATTGTGTAATCTATTACTTGACTAAGTAGATATGAGTAGAGGTTATTTGACTGGTAATGCCCGTCTGAGGGTTGATTTGAGGGTTTTGAGCATGCCTGAGTAGGGGTATATTATTGAAAAAGGGTGAACACTTAATTGACATATTTCCTTCCCATTATTGTCTATTAAGGGTGAATATCATGCTTAGATTGAGTTTTGAGAACTTTGAACCTTATACTACATGTTGAGTTGAATATTACCTCCATAACTTATATATTATGATTGCATTCATCCTCATTCATACTATTATTGATCATTGGGAAGTTGAGAATAGTGGAAACCCTTTTAAGAAAGAAAATGTGACATGTTTTATATCTTTGACCACGAGATAGGTACCAAGTGAATGAGATATTAGTATCATGATTCCTTGGTCATAAGTTGGGTGGAGATGTAGTTGATACATTGAGATTGTGATGAGGTATGTGGTCTGCGAGACCCTCATGGGTCCTGCTTGGTAGCACAACTCAACAGGTGTAAACGACAGATTGTGTGATAGTCTTGATTCCACCGTATCATTACATCATTGCATCATCATATTACATTTCATCCCATTGATACATGTGATACTTGACCTATCTGTATAACTGTGATATTAAATTGTATTTATGTGTTCACTTTACTCGTGCTGTTCTATATAAATTGGTGGCAGCGTAGTCAGAATGAGACTTTTCTGCGTGCAGGTGGAAGCGTTCCTTAGTTTATTTCATAGATTTTGATTAATTCCCTATACTCAGTCGGTTAAACCTACTGAGTACATCTTGATTGTACTCACCCCTACTTCTGTCCCTTTTTGATGCAAATACTAGCCAGGGCATTCAACGGTAGTTGATTACAATGGGTACACTATTCTCGGATCAGTGGTGAGAATTTGGGATCCAGATCGTTGCTAGTCCATCTTGTGTTTTAGTCTTTTCTATATTCAGAGACTTAAAATGTGTATTCAGATTCAGTTGTGTATTTAGATCTCTTTACACTTATGACACTAGGTTTTGAGAATTTATTCGTTGTTGTTGCCCTTTTATCGTATCTATTGTGGCCTGACTTCCTTTTTGGAGTCTCGTATGATTTTACTTTTTATCTTATGCATTGAGATCGGGTTGGGATGCGTGCCATCATAACCTTAGTTTCTGGGTCGTGATAAGTGGCAAGTTGAAGAGATTTTGAGATGTGATACAATATATGGACTGCGAGTCCCCCATGGATCCTTGTCTAGAAGCCTTAGCTCGATAGGTGTATACAGAAGTTGCGCGACAGCCTTGATTCCACCGTACTATCATATCATTGCATCTTCACATTGTATTACATTGATATCTATGATACTTGACTTAGCTGATTAACTGTGATATAAATCGTACTTATGTGTTTACTTTAATCACGTCGTTCTATATAAATTGGTGGCACCTTAGCTAGAGTGAGACTTTTCTGTATGCAGGTGGAAGTGTTTCTTAGTTTATTTCATAAGTTTCATTAATTTCTTATACTCAGTCGGCTTAACCTACTGAGTACATGTGGATTGTTTTCTTATTCACCTTTAAGATACCCTAATGGATGTTTTCTTTGTACTATACATTACAACTATAATGTGTAAACACTCATCACATAATAATTAAAAATGTTGTTCAATTATTTCATAGCAATTTCTGATATTACAGAGGATGGAAGACTTCTCTAAAGGATAACAATTTCATTTTTCTTTTTCTTTTAGACTATACATGACATTTATTTTACTGATTGATTGATTTGATTTAACTGACTTTTTATTCAATCAGTTTCACAAATTTAGTCATTAGAAGATAATTTTTTATTTTGGTAAAAAGTTACAACAAACGTATGTTTTTACTACTTTTTAAATTGTGATAACAAATTGGATGAGCTATATGTTCTTAACTCCAATACATATCTTATCCAATTTACAATTGCTATTAAACAAGACAAGTTTAGGTGATTCCTCTTTCTTGATTTACTTTGAATGGGTATAGAACTTTACCAACTCAATATTGAAATAAATAATATGAATATTTTCATCAATTATCTTTATAACTTTGTTTTCTATCGTATGCGGATCAATCTAAACATGCATAGGTCTAAAAAGTATTCCGCTTTAAGAATATTTTGTGTTTCTGTTTCTATTTTCATATCTCTCTTTATTTCTCTGTTGGTCGATGATGATGTATTAATTCAAAATTTGACTAGGGAATGGAGAATGAAAATGATATATAGTAAATGATTTAATAGGAGATTTTCTATATGATACTGATGGTTTGGATGAACAATAATGCCAAAAACTATATTCTTGCGAAAAGGTTGAGTGGAGTAGGACAATAATAACATTCTCATGGTTGCTCTATAGCTCCATCAGATATTTGGTGGTCTCTACATACTCTCCATGCTTATTTTGTCTTGATATACAAAAAATTTAGATCATAATATTAGTGTGGTGGCTACATTCTTATCTTTCAATTTCTTCATTTTATTCTTTAAATCTCAATTTTTGGCCATTTTGATATAGTTTTATCTATAATGTATAATATAAAAATATAACTTTATTTTTGTTGGGTTCGAGCATTGCCTGAGCTATCACTACTAGTATAATAAAGAGAAAATTACATAACCAAGCTAATATTAGTAGTTAATTATGCTTCATAACTATTGTTTAAATTAATTATGGAAAACAGTTATATTTTAAGAAAATGACTATAAGTTCCACATAGCTACAGCTGCAGAGGATAGTCTCTAAAAGCTACAACCGTCTCTTCTTATTATTCTCTGAAAATATTATGTTTAGTATCCTTTTTCTCCTTTTATACAAAGCAATACACACACACTCTCTCTCTCTCTTATCACATCCACTTATTTTCCTTCTAAATTTCTCAATCCCCCCCTAAATCACTCAATCGAATCAAAATTCAAAATTTGAAAATTTTATTCATCCCTGTGCAAAATCAAATCCAGGTAACTTGTTACACCCATTAAAATTACCAAAATATCCCTAGACTAAAGAACGCTCGCACAATGCAACATCCTTAACCTTTTCGGTCAATATGAGGCCAAAATATCTATTAGGGGAAAAATTATGTGGGAAAGTGATCTCGGTTGAATTTTAGGGCAACCGAATCAAAAGATAAATTTTTGGAGTGAAGAGACGGAAAACAGAGGAGTGGGCGACAGGTCCACGTTGAGGACCTGCCACGGATTTGCACTTAATTTTATCCTAGTTATTTTCTACGGAGTTAAAGTTCGATTGGAAAATTTTTTGAAAAAAAATGAACTATGAGGGAACATGTCCGCGTCGCTCACTTGTTCCCCCATAGACCAAATTTTTTACCTGTTTTTATTTTTAAGGAGGGGCATTCTGATCGTTTCTCCATCCCTTCTATACTTAACCCACGACTGATATTATTCATTTTCGACCTTAAAAGAGTTTCTAAATGTTCCTAAGTCCATTCTACGCATTCTAACTAGAGACCTAGGGCTAAGGAGTGGAAAAGAGACCAGGATTCAAAAGATTCAAGCAATTTCTTGTCAAATTGATTGTCTTCATTCCAGGTATGTAAAGCTAAACTAAAGTATGAAATTAGTTTTTCCATGTGCCCCATGATTATGATAGATTGATTTGTGAATGAATTGAGTCTCCATGATAGTGTTTCTTGAGAATTTCGTTAGGGCCTGTTTGGAAAACCACCATGGTAATTGAATTTGGTGTAATTGGATGTAATTACACTATCTGGCATATTTGGTTGACCATGTAATTGATTGGTCAGTAGGTAACTGAGTGTAATTGGCAGGGGGTAATTACACTTTACAATTCCTAAGAAAAGGCTGTGAATTGATGTAATTACATGGTGTATTTACAAGCTAATTACTTTTTAATTTCTTCCTTTTATTTCTATTTTTATTTTTTCATTTTAATTTATTTTTTATTGATTTTGTAAATTCTTATTATGTTAATATTTGCTAAAAATATATTTTTTATTATTTAAATTTTATTTCCTTCTCATTCTCGACCTTTACTTCATGTGATTCTATGTAATTTTTCGTATTACTCTTTTTAATTCTATGTTTATCATTTTCATTAGCATAATTTTGCTAGCATTCGAATTTTTAAATTAAAGTAGAAGTCATTGTTGAATAAAGTTACAAATTTACATTTTCTTTTTCTTTTAAATCATATTTACTTACCTTATGTTGAAATTGGACACAAGAGTATGTAACGACCTATTCCTGTCGTTAGGGATATGTCAATGAGGAAGGATTTCTGGCCAAAACATTTCGGGTAGTAACTTTGAAAAATTTGATCCTAGTCTAGACTTGGACGATTTTTGAGTCAGGTAAAGTCTAGGGTGATCACGTGAATGATGGAAGGTCAAATTTATAATTTGATTAGACAGGTTGATAGCCAAGATGATATGGAGCATTTACGGCTTCGCGAAATCACGTTCGGGCGAGTAAAACTCTTGAAATTAAATTTGGTGTGAATGGTATAATTTTAATGCGTCTTTGGAAGGGTTGTGTTGAGAAATGGGGGCTTAAAGCACAAAGTCTGAGCTCACTATTTCCACGTATCCCGCCAGGGCAAGACAGTCGCGACTTAAATCATGAAAAAAACCAGAAATGATCTTTTTCTGCAACAATCAGTTTCTAAAACCTCAAGAGGAGATCTAGGGCGATTTCCATTGATTTTTCATGAATTTTCACGCTTAAGGTAAGGTTTTTACTCCCTAGATTCATACTTTGATTCTTAGAAACTAGAAGTATGGGTGGTAATCATTGGGAGAAGGTTGGTACTGAAAATCTATAGTGGGAAATAGCTCTAGGGTAAGATTAAGATCATGAGTTTGGCCTACAGAATGAAATTGTGTTATATTTCTTAATTGTTAGGCCATTGTATTAATCCTTGATATGTATTTAATATTTCTAGACCAAGAACAAGAAGAACAAATTCGGAAAGAGAAAGCTCTTGCATTGTAAGGTTGTGAAAGCTTGAATTTGATGTATGTAATGGTCTAGTTTTCGTATGTATTTCATATACTTGTTAAATTGCTTCATGATATTTATGTGTGTATATAAATAGGGAAACATGCTAGATTATGCTTGAAATGATCACTTGGTGATCTGTTATTGTGATAAACCTGTTCTTGGTGGTATAAATATTGTAAACATTGAATGTTCTTATGATTGTGATATCTTGAGATCGGGTGTCATGTTCCGACACATAATTTAGATCGAGTGTCACATTTCAACACGTATTTAGATTGAGTGTCATGTTTCGACACATACTTGGATCGGATGTCATGTTCTGATACATACTTGGATCGGGTGTCACATTCCGACACAAAGTTGATTGTTTGTAGGTCCCTTGAGAGGACCCTAGTGTGAAATTATAGCATGTGGAAGACATTGAGTTGTGATATTCAGATGTTGTTGACTTATTATATATATATATATATATATATATATATATATATATATATATATATATATATATGCCTATTGCGTTGGATTTACTTATCTATGATCCACTTACTGGCTAACCGCGTGATCCTACCATTACACCGTTATCTTTTATGTATTGATACTACACTTGCTTTGCCTTTTTTTGAGTAAATGACATATTTAGCCAGTTGCGGAAAGACCTTATCCAGAGGAGTGATCGTGTCTTCGAGTTCAAGGGTGAGCTATTCCTTCAAGCTGTCGTGGACTCTACGTTATTCTAGTCCTTTTCTTTTTCAGGACTTAGGTGTTCAGACAAGGTTTCAATTTATTACTGGTTTCTATTTGGAGTTGTACTCCTGTTCTAGACTTGTTAGTTTAGAGTTTTGGTATGATGACTTTCAGTTTATAGGGGTGTTTAATTCTGCACAATAGAGGTTATAACTAGTTAGTTTTCTGAGTTTATGGGAACTCAACACTTGTCTTTCATTTAAACTTGCTTCCGCATCTTTAAGCTTGTGTACCTATTGCGATTATTGTTGTTGGGCTGTTAAATAATTCTCCCACTGGAATAAGTATTGTGGGTGCCAGTCACGGTGGGTTGGGGTGGTGAAAAAGTTAGTATTAGAGCCTGGGTTCGTTGATCTCTTCATACCAAAACAAGTCTAGTAGAGTCTTGCGGAACGGTACAGAAACGTCTGTACTTTTCTTTGAGAGACTACAAGATTTTAGGAGTAGTTTCACCGTTTTCCTTCTTTTGTGCTATAACTTGGTTCCAATTGGTATCTTGTGATCCAAATTGGTTTTTAATTTCTTTCACTCTCTTGTCCGTAGATGGTTAACACACATTACAACGGTGTTAGGCCAGTAGCTCCAGTTGGGCCTGAAGAAGAGCCAGCCGTTTGAGGGCATGAAAAAGGGAGAGAAAGGAGAGGTAGGCGAGGCAGGGGCAGAGAGAAGGCAGCACCTGCCAGAGTAAAGGTCCCTATTAAGGAGGTGCTAGCAGGTGAGACCCCTCTAGCTCCCAAAATGAGTTTTAGGGGGAGGTAGAAGATGGAGAGGAACAAGAGTGGGCAGAACAAGAGGAGGGTACCCAAGCTGAGGCTACTGGCATCCCCCCTCTGAATCCAATCTTGGCCTAGCAGATCATGACATTCCTGAGTGGGCTAGCTAGTACTGGCTCCATCCCCACCATGCTCGCAGCATTAGCTCATATTGATCATCTGTTTGCTGCTGCAGATCAGCCAACAGATGAAGCGGTAGGCACAAATGCATTCTTCAGGCCACTAATGGGTCGTGTGATGACTGGTACTGATCATGACATGCTCACCAAATTCCTCAAGCTTAAACCTCCAGTTTTCCTTGGTATTGAAAGTGAGTATGCCAACGAGTTTATTCTTGATTGCTATGAGAGGCTATACACTATGGAGTTTGTAACTTTCCAGCTGTAGGAAAAGGCCAAATAGTGGTGGAGGGCCTATGTGGAGTGTCATTCGCCTGTGTTACCCCTACTTACTTGGGCACAGTTCCATGCTCTATTTTTAGAGAAGTCTATGCCCCGCACCTTGAGGGATGGGAAGAAGGATGAGTTTATGGCCCTTGAGCAGGGAGGGTTATCAATGGTTGCTTTTGAGGCCAAATTTCATGCACTGTCCAGATACACTACTCAGCTGGTCACTACTAAGGAGGAGAGGATCAGATTGTTCGTCATGGGGTTGGACCTCGAGTTATAGGTACTTTCTGTTCATATGACTTTGTTCGGCAGGAGCTTCAACATGGTCACAAATGTTTTTAAGAAAGTTGAAGGTGTGAGGAAGGACGGGCAAGCCAAGGCTTTGGCTAAAAGGCCCAAGAGTGCAGGTAACTTCTAGGAATCCTATTCCAGAGGGTCAAAAAGGACGGTGATTGCTTCTTGGCCAATTCAGTCAACATTGCCCATTTTCACTAGTAGTTTTTGGGGTACTCCACAACAATATCAGGCCCATGAGGGCTAGGGAGCATCATTTCATGGTAGCCGCCCGTCTTTTAATATCAGCTGTTTTAACTGTAGAAAGCCGGTCCATATATGGAGGGAGTGCCCCTACCTCCATAGGCAGTTTTAGCACCCCAACAAACCAGAGAAGTGGTCCTAACAGCTGGAGGGAATGGTAGTAGAGGGCATCCACAAAGTAGGTGAGGAAGAACTTTGAGAGGACGCGGGGACGAGGAAGTAGTAGTGTAGTCAGGGAGTAGTCTATCCAGGAATGAAGGTGGCCCTTCATGATGACCGGGATCAGTTTTATGCATTCCTAGGCAAGACCGAGGCAAAAGAATCTGACGCTGTTATTATAGGTACTATTCTTGTTTGTGATCGAATGACTACTGTTTTATTTGATCCGAGTTGCACTTATTCCTATGTGTCCGTAAGATATGCCTTAGATTTTGATGTATTGTGTGATATATTAGATGCCCTTGTTCATGTTTCTACCCCTTTTGGAGAGTCAGTCATAGTCACCTATGTGTATTGTTCTTGTTCTATTGTGTTTATGGGATACCAGACTTGGGTTGACTTAGTGATCCTAGACATGATAGATTTTGATGTGATCTTTCGCATGATTTTGTTGTCCCCCTACTTTGCTGTACTTAATTGCAATGCAAAGACTGTGGCTTTAGAGATCTCGGGGAGGAAAAGGTTAGGGTGGGAAGAGGTGTACAAGCCTAAGATAGCTAAGGTCATATCGTTTCTCCAGGCTAGAAAAATGGTAGGGCAGAGTTGTTTGGCCTATTTGGCCCATATCCGGTATGTGGAGGTAGAGTCTCCTTCTATTGAGTCTATTCCAGTAGTGTGTGAATTTCTGAAAGTTTTCCCTTCAGACTTGCCTAGTATGCCTCCTGACCGAGAAATAGACTTATGCATTGATTTAGAGCCGGATACTCATCCAATTTCTATTCCTCCCTACTGTATGGCTCCGAAACAGTTGAGAGAGCTTAAGTCTCAGATTCAGGAGCTTCTTGATAAGGGGTTCATTCATCCTAGTGCTTCCCCTTGGGGTGCTCCACTGTTTTTTGTCAAGAAAAATGATGGTTATATAAGAATGTGCATTGACTACCGACTGTTGAATAAGGTCACCATCAGAAATAAATACCCTTTTACCTCGTATTGATGACATGTTTGACCAATTGCAAGGTGCTTCAGTCTTCTCAAAGATTAATCCAAGTCTGGGTATTATTAATTGAAAATTAGACCTGTGGATGTGCCCAAAACAACTTTTAGGACTAGGTATGGGCTCTATGAATTTTTAGTAATGTCTTTTGGGTTGATCAATGCACCTGCAACCTTCATGAGTTTGATGAATGGGGTGTTTGAACCATTCTTGAATTTGTTCGTGATAGTGTTTATAGAGATATATTGGTGTATTCCAAGAGTGAACATGAGCATGTAGATCATCTTTGAATTATGTTGGGAGTTTTGGGAAAACAAAGGTTATTTGCGAAATTGTCTAAGTGTGAATTTTGGCTGCCTTCAGTTGCCTTTTTAGGCCATAATGTTTCAAAAGAAGGTGTAATGGTGGACCCACAAAAGATTGATGCAGTTAAGAATTAGGCTAGGCCTAGTTTTGTGACAAAGGTTAGAAGTTTTGTGGGACTCGCCAGTTACTATTGCCGGTTCGTGAAAAACTTTGCTTCTATTGCTACCCACTTGACCAGGTTGACTAAAAAGGAAGTACCATTCCAGTGGACTGACAAGTGTGAAGAGAGCTTTCAAAAGCTCAAAATCTCATGACCACAACACTAATTTTGACCCTGTCGGTCGAAGGTAAAGATTTCATTATTTATTGTGATGCTTCACATTCTGGGTTGGGTGCTGTGTTGATACAGGATAAGAATGTTGTAGCATATACTTCGTAACAATTAAAGGTGCATGAGAGAAACTACCCGACTCATGATTTGAAGTTGGAAGTGGTAGTGTTTACACTAAAAATTTGGAGACATTATTTATATGGTGTTAAGTGTGAGGTTTTACTAATCACCACAGCTTACAACACGTGTTCACCCAAAAGGACTTGAATTTGAGACAACGAAGATGGATGAAGTTGCTTAAGGACTATGATGTCACTATCCAGTACCATTCAAGCAATACTAATGTGGTAGCAGATGCATTGAGTTGGAAGCCGACGAGCATGGGCAGTTTAGCTTATTTGGGGGACCCTTAAGCGGCCCCTGGCTAGAGAAATTCAGTCTTTGAAGGCCATATATATGAGGCTAGGCATCTCAGAGAAAGGTGGGATAATGGACGGAGTTGATCTAAGGCCTACTTTCATATAAGAGATCAAGAACAAACAGTTTGAGGATGTATACTTAATTGAAATTAGAGGGAAGATGTTGATAGGCAAGGCTCCAAACTCAACATTAGGTGCAAGAGGAGTGCTCCATTTTATGGGAAGGATTTGTGTTCCCTAGGTAGATGGACTAATTCAAAAGATCCTGCTTGAATCTCATGGTTCACGATACTCTATTTACCCTAGAGTGACTAAGATGTATCAAGACTTAAAATGACTATATTGGTGGCCGGGTATGAAGAAAGACACAACTGAATATGTGGCCAATTGTCAAAACTACCAACAGGTGAAATATGAGCACCAAAGACCTGCAGGTTTGTTGCAAAGAATGCCCATTCCTTAATGGAAGTGAGAGAGAATAGCTATGGATTTCTTGGTGGGACTTCCTAAGACTTTGGGAAGGAATAACTCTATTTGGGTGGTGGTTGAGAGGTTAGCGAAGTTAGCACACTTTATTCTGGTTAGAGTGGATTAAAATGCACAATAATTGGCCAGAATTTATGTGAAGGAGATAGTAAGGTTGCATGGGGTGCCTCTTTCCATCATTTCAGACCGTGGTATGCAGTTTACTTCTAAAATTTTGGGGTAAGTTACATGAAGAGTTGGGTACTCAACTTACTTTCAGCACAACTTTCCATCCACAGATTGACGTGCAGTCAGAAAGGACTATCCAAGTGCTGGAAAATATGTTGAGGGCATGTATGATAGACTTTCGGGGATATTGGGATAAGTTCTTGCCCTTGTGTGATTTCTCTTACAACAATAGCGACCACACTAATATTGATATGACACCATTCGAAGCCCTGTATGGAAGGGGATGCAGGTCCCCCATAGGGTGGTTTGATGCTGGGAAAGTGGAGTCATTGAGGGTTTACTTAGTGAGGGATGCTCAAGATAAGGTAAGAAGCATCCAAGCTAAGCTTTGAGCGGCTCAAAGTCATTAGAAGAAGTATGCCGATCGCAAGGTGAGGGATGTGGCATTCAAGGTTGGTGACCAAGAACTTCTAAAAGTATCACCCATTAAAAGGGTGATGAGGTTTGGCAAGAAGGGCAAACTAATCCCTCTCTATATTGGTCCTTTTGAAATTCTTGATTGTGTAGGGCGAGTGGCCTATAGGTTGGCCTCACCACCTAGCATGTCTAGGGTATACCCGGTGTTCGATGTGTCTATGTTGAAAAAGTACCATAGGAATGGTAACTACATTATTAAATTGGACTCGATATTATGTAACATCCCTAAAAAATGCTCACAAGTGCCTTAAGAATGCCTTGGGATTAGGCCACTCATGTAACGCCTTATCCTTAATCTTTTTGGAAAATCTGAGTTCGGAATATCGATCAAGGGGTCAAAACCTATAGAAAAATAGTTTCGATGGATTTTTAGGACCCGTAGATCGAAAGATAGATTTTTCAAGAAACTGCACAAAACAGAAGGGTCCGCAAAAAGTCCGCGTCGCGGACCTGGCAATGGTTTTTGGCTGAGTTGTATTTTTAGTAAGGGCGTTTTAGACTTTTTCTAAATTATTAGCTATGAACCTAGACATTTTTAGGACCTAATTCAACTCTATAAATTGACCTAAACCCCAAATTCTATTCATTCTTCTACAATTCACCTACTAAAATATTTTTCTATCTACAAAAGAATCTCAAGGTCTCCATTGAAGACTTCAAGTAAATTTACTCAATCTCTTCATCAAAACTCTCAAGTTCTTCCAATTCTTTTGGTGTTTTCACTTAAGGTATGTGGGTATTGATTAATAGATTCTTTCATCTATGAAGCCCAATGAATTTCTCAAGTTTTCTATCAAATTAAAGTATGGAATTTTATGGATTTTATGATCTCTATTCCTATTGCATGAATTATGATTCAAATTATGATTATGAGTCTATTTTAATATAAATTGATGGTCACTGCATTAAATTGAAGAGTTTTTCCATGAATTCTCCTACTTTGATTTTTAGGGATCACGATATAAATTATGAGTATTTTGGATTATACTTCCAATGGATATTTTCTATTTGAACTATGTATGGACTGTTATAAAGTTTATAATAATGCTTGTTTTCAAGTTAATTTCATGATTTTCAAGTCAATTGATCATGCATTCATGTCTTGTCCTAATTTCAAGTATAAGCTATAATCATGAAATTCTAAGTATGAATCATGTCTATGTATGTATGATTTGTAATGTAGAAGAACAATGCCCACATTGCACTTATGTTATGAAAATGAGCTACTCTATGATTTTCAAACCTATGATAATGACTATGATATATGAAATTATGATTTTTATGCTATGTATGTGTTCCGTGAGATTTGACTTAGCGCCGAATGTGGACTTGAGGTGGGGTCTCGAAATATGGGGTTCTTATATAAAGTCTCTTGTCTCATAACTACGTGCCACCATAGGATTGCCTTTTGGCCTAGCTAATGGATCCACCTATAACACATGTATGATCCGCCTAGCGGAGTAGAATCTACCTTGGCTAGTAGATTCCCCTTTCCTCCGATGTAGGGAAACATTGGGATTCCATGTTATAGTTCGCATGGTCTTATTATCGGTTATGGTTCCTATCCCTCATATGTATGATCTCTTAAGTATGTTATGATTTTGAAATTATGCTTTTTAAATGTTTTGGTCATTATGATTTTTTCATGACTTTATTTATCTAATCTTATCACGTATTTTAGTTGACCATTGCATCCCATGATTTATATTGCATGTCATGACCTCATACTTAGTATATTCCAACGTACCAACACATACTTTTTCCTACATTGTCTTATAAAGTTGGGGTTGAGGTTGAAGATCATACCCATCTACCTAGCTAGTTAAGCTTTCCTATTCAGCGGCATTGGGGTGAGTCCTCATTTATCAGGGTCTAGTTGTTGAGTTAGTTACCATTTCGAAAGAATTTTGTTATGTTTAATATTGAGGGTGAGCTAGGGACATGTCTTATCCCCCGCCCATATTCATGAGTAGAGGCCTATAGTTGGACAAATATTTTGAGTCTATGTTGTCATGTGACATTCTTCATTTACTATTCATGGTTTAGACTATCTTATGATGTTTCTGCTTTTTACTTTACCTTATGAATGCTTATGATATGTACAAGAGGCTTGGTTGGATTCCTTTGGGGTTTCAATCATCGTGTTACGACTAGGCCCTAGGTCTAGTCGTGACAAATTATTAGACAAGGAATTTCGGTATGAGAATGAGCCAGTGTAATTCTTAATCGTGACGTTCAAAAATTGAGAATGAAGGAGATAAATATGGTTAAAGTGCAATGGAAACATCGTTCAGTAGAGAAATCTACTTGAAAGACTGAGAAAGACATGCGAGACAAGTATCCTCAACTGTTCGACGAAGCAGGTACTACTATATCTTTACTTTAGCCCTGTTTTCCCTAGTTAGTCATTCGGGGATGAGTGATGGGTAAATTGGTATCTATTGTAACAGTCTGTTTCCATCGTTAGGGATAGGCCAATAGAGAAGGATTTCGGGTCAGAAAACTTTGGATAGTAGCTTCGGAAAATTTGAGCCTAGGCCAGACTTGGATGAATTTTGATTTAGGTGAAGTCTAGGGTGATCACGTGAATGATAGAAAGTCAAATTTATAATTTTATTGGATAGACTGATAGCCAAGACGATACGAAGATTTTACGGCTTTGTGGAATCACATTTGGACGAGTAAAACTCTCAAAATTAAATTTGGCGTGAAAGGTATATGTCACGACCCAAAATCCGGGTGTGATCACAGTAATCTCAACCCACCGAGACAAGTTAGCCTAATACCCAATGGAAAGTCGATGCGGAAGAAAATAAAATAAATCAAAATTTAACTTAATCAAAAACACATAAAACAAACTCAAATTCCTCCAAGATTGGTTGTCATGTGTACAAGCCACTAATATATTACCAAAGTACGAAAGATAATACAATCACAATGTCTTTGTCTCTAGAATAGGACTAAAACATATTAAAGGAGTAAGAGGTGTTCGCTAGATGGATGTAACAGCTACATCAACACTTGTGATGATAGCCTCGGATGTGGTATAAAATGCGAGGAGATCAAGCAGGTCCGGGATCACAACCTACACAAGTGTAGAAGCAAGGGGTGAGTACCAAACAACATGGTACTCAGCAAGTGGATAACTAAAACTAAGCAAAACTCGATAGATACAAGTACTCCTGTCATCCCAATCGAACCTCCTCAACTACAACCTGCATAAAACCAGCCCAACTCTACACTCTACACAATAATAACAATACAGTCCATGAATACTCATCAGTAGTCTCATCAAGTGAATTATATCAAGTCAAGTTCAACATATACAGATCAATAAGTGGTAAACATGAATTCAAAAATATCAATAAAATACGTGCAATGCAATGGGATGATGCATGTTTGTCCTATCGGTACACATCTGCTGAATTACAGCCTAGAACCCATGGGGGACATTTTTATCCATGTGATCTACCAAGAAGCATTTGACCCATCCCCTCAATATACATATCCTGCCACGGAGCGTGTGGCCCGACCCCTTTGTTTCATAATATCTTCTACGGAGCATGTGGCCCGACCCCTTTGGTTTATATAATTTTCAGTCTCAGCATAGTATGTCAGAACCAATGCAATCAATTCATGTTCATATGATTCACGATAATAACATAACAACAATAATAATTTTTCCTATCTTACATCAACATAGTCATTTCACATGTCCAAAATAAACCCATAATCACAACATATCAATTCCACCAATATATGTCATTAGATCACCATTTTATACCTCTCATCTCCATTTTTAAGGCCAATTATACAGTCAATAACCCAGTCTAATTTTCATTACTCCCATTACACATAACACGGAAATACAAGCATCTACAAGCTGAAACTGAGGTTTAGAAATTTACTTGCGTCAATTAAATTGAATAATCACTTTAAAACTTGAGCCTTTCGTAATGCTTTCGAATGATCAAAATCTGTTCACATAAATAATCTTTATAAGAATACGAATCCAATGACACCCACATTGCTATATTTATTTTTGAATTAAAAATTGGGTCAAAAAGTCATCTCGAGTCATTGAAGTCAAATCTGAAATTTTCTTTCCGATTATGTTCACTCATGATAAAATAAACTCACATGTCAAATTTCAGCTAAAACGGATCGTTATTCAACCCCCAAATTAAGATTTTATGTGAAAAACCCTAGGGTCATATTTTCTTATTTCAGGGTTATTTCTCCACCAATATACCCTAAAATTATGTTCATAATCACATAAAAATTTAATGGAAAGGATGAGAATAATTACCTTGACGCTTTGAAATGAAAATCCTTATTTTTCTCTTCTCCATTATTTTTCTTTTCCCCTTTCTTTTCTTTCTTCCTCCGTATTTTTTTTCCAGTTTCTGTCACTTTCTCGTTCTCTCATTTACATCTGATGGCCTAATGCCATCAGATTATATATATAATTTTTTTCTTTTCTTTTATTATTTCTTTTTATTTCCTTTTTAAAAAAATTATTTTTAACAACAAAATATTTTTTTTTCATTAGTATGAAAATCACGCCACTCATTCTCACAAGTCATAAATTATTTATAAAAGTGAAGGGTTAAATAGGAAAATCAACAAAAGTCAAAAAATAAGGTCGTTACATTATCCACCACTAAAAACCATGTTCGTCCTCGAACATACAGTAAAGGAATATACCTGAAGATTCAGAAAGATGGGGTTATCTAGCACGTATATCAGCCTCTGTCTCCCAAATCGCCTCTTCGACTAAACAGTGCTTCCATTGTACCTTTACTGAAGCTATCTCCTTGTTCTAAGCTTGCAGACCTGCCTATCTAGAATAGCTATAGGCTCCTCCTCAAATGTCAGGTCTGGACCCAACTCCACTTAATCGAGTGATAACACATGGGACTTATCCGGAACATACTTCTGGAGCATGAAAACATGAAACACGTTATGCACAGCCGATATGCTAGGTGGTAAGGCCAGTCTATAAGCCACCTCTCCAACTCACGCCAAAATCTCAAATGACCCAATAAATCAAGGTCTGAGCTTTCCCTTCCTCCCGAACCGCATCATGCCCTTCATGGGCGACACTTGAAGCCAAACGTGATCACCCACCACGAACTTCAATGGTTGAACTCTTCGATCTGCATAACTCTTCTGCCTACTCTGGGCTATCAAGAGTCTACCCTGAATCCTATAAACCTACTCTATAGCATCTCTAAGCAAGTCTGTGTCTAAGGAATCCATCGCAGCTAAGTCAAACCATCCAATAGGGGATCGACACCTCCTACTATACAAAGCCTCAAATGGAGCCATCTGGATACTGGAGTGATAACTGTTGTTGTAGAAAAACTCTACTAGGGGCAAGTGTTGATCCCATCTAGCACCAAAATAAATAACACAAGCTCGGAGCATGTCCTCCAACACTTGGATCGTCCGCTCGGATTGACCATCGGTATATGGGTGAAAAGCTGTACTCATATCAAGTCTAGTGCCCAAATCATGCTGTAATGCCTGCCAAAAGTGCAAAGTAAATACTGAACCTCGATCCAAAATAATAGATACTGGAACACCATGAAGCCGAACGATATGGCTAATATACAACTGGGTTAGCTTATCCGCTGTGTACCTCACCTTAACCGGAATAAAATAGGTAGACTTTGTCAGTCTGTCAACAACCACCCATATAGAATCATAAACACCCATAATGGGAAGTAAACCCACAACGAAGTCCATGGTGATCATTTCCACTTCCAAGTGGGAATAGGCATCCTCTAACTCACACCCCAGGCCACTGGTGCTCACACTTTACCTGATGGCAAGTCAAACACTTAGACACAAACTCTGCGATGTCCTTCTTCATCCCACACCACCAATAATGCTGGCACAAATCTTGATATATCTTGGCTGCTCCAGGATAGATGGAATACCTTGAACAATGAGCCTCTTCCAAAATAAGTCTAGTCAGGTCACCCATCTTAGGCACACAAATTCTGCTGCCAATCCTCAATACGCCTTCTGAATCAAGTACCGCCTCCTTAGCTTCTCCTTTTAATACTTTGTCTCGAATGATACATAACTTCTCATCCTCAAGCTGTCTCTCCCGAATCTACTCAACCAAAGATGAACGTGCCTCCACAAAGACAAGAACACCATCATCCTCTGAAATCTGTAACTGGACAAGGCTATTAGCCAGCCTCTGAACATCTCTAGCCAATTATCGTGCCTCAACTTGGATTGCGGAAAGACTCCTTATACTGGAGGACTTCCTACTCAGGCATCCGCCACCATATTGGCTTTTTCTGGGTGATATAAGATAGTCATGTCGCAGTCCTTCAACAACTCAAGCCATCTATGTTGCCTCAAGTTCAGATCCCTCTGACTGAATATATACTGAAGACTCCTATGATCAGTGAAGACCTCGCAATTCACACCGTATAGGTAATGACACTATAATTAAGCACGAAAACCACGGCCACTAACTCCAAATCATGAGTAGGATAGTTTTTCTCATGGGCCTTCAACTGTCTCGAAGCATAGGCAATCACTTTCCCCTTTTGCATCAACACACAGCCTAAATCAACACCGGAAGCATCATAATATGCAGTAAATACCACACCCTCCTCGAGTAGCGTCAAAATAGGAGCCGAAGTCAATAAAGTATTGAGTTTTTAGAAGATCGCCTCACACTCGTCAGACCAATAAAAATCCACGACCTTCTGAGTCAATCTAGTTTGTGCTCCTAAAATTGCTATAACCTGTTAAACCATTCCTTTTACTTTATCAAATACATATAGACGCCCATAATTAATATTGGTACAATGGACTGGAAGGAAGCGCCCTCACGGGTGAGTCAAAAAACTGCTTTACGAATGGTATAGTTCAGTTCTTGCACAAATCTGCGAATCTTCTCTGTCTCATTAGGAAGGACAACCATGGCATGTCTTGACAACTGGTAGAAATGAGTGAAAGAACAAAGGAAAAATTATGTAATCAACCAATAAATATCTAGTAACTACAGTAATCAAAAATTCAAATAATCAATCTATACAAATACAAGTCATATATGGTAAAAAATTATAATAAGATACAATAAGCGTGATTTCTGGGATTGTTATCCATTTTAATAACCGAAATTATCTCCTATTTTCATTAATTAAATTGAAGACCAATTTGTATAACTTATTAAATTACAGCGAGCTATACAAACGAAAATTGGCATAACAGATAGTATTATAGCTATGGAACATAATTAGTAAACTGTAGCTAAGGGCCTCTATTATGTTTCACTAGTTAGCTATTTACGAAAATTCCCCTATAATAAATAATAGCGAACGACAGAAGTAATTGACAACTTTATATTGTGGGCTCAACATTCTCCCTTATCACTATTCCTTTTTTCATTGCTCACTTATCTGACTTTTTTTTTTGATTTTACTGAGCCGAGGGTCTTTCGGAAATAGCCTTCCTACCTTGGTAGGAGTCAGGTCTGCGTACACTTTACCCTCCTCAGACCCCATGTTGTGGGATTTCACTGGGCCATTGTGATTGTTGTTGTAACTTACTCACACATCACACACACACACACACACTTATTCTTCTCTATTTAGCTAAGCTTGACAAAAGCATATATTATTTTTGTTTTGATTACGCTCAAATCATATGCAGTCATCTAAAATTGATACAAATATTTTTAGTCACCTTAATTATGATTTGTACCTTTTGAATACTTCTAGTAGGATTCAAGTGTATCACTTTGATATTTTTCACATACGCTTATAAAATTTTCAGGCACGTATATACAAATATTTTTTATGTTGATAATTGATCACTTAAATCCTGTTATGTCATTGTAGACATTGAAAATTTGTGGCACTCTACAAAATGAGTTCAATTTCAATAAAAGTTCCTGAAGGCTACTCTACCGTAAAGCCAAACTCATGCCTATATAAAGGAAAATTTCCTAGAAGAGGCATCTCAAAAATTCCATAAATTCATGAAATATTTACAAAGAGATCAAGATGTGGCCAAACTTTTCTTGACAATCAAATATTTTAAGAAGATTCACAAGATTCTTTTATGATCCAGAAAATTCTTTCATGAAGATCTAATAACTCTCAAGGAGGTCAACATCACATTATCGTAAGAAATACGCAAAAATCTTGAGATTGAAGAATAAGGGGAATAAATAGATTTAAATATATATTATTTTATCAATAAAATTATGTTTTTCATATTTTATTTGTAATTATAATTTATTTTCTATCACTTTAAAATTTATTGCAAATAGTCTTTTTAATTATCCAAATCATATTATACACACATCCAAACAAATTAAAAAGAAAAAAATATGAATTAAAATACATACAAAGTGACCAATGAATCGATGATATGTGGTAATGCCCAAATAATATTTTTAAAAAAGGATTTTGAATAATTAAAAAGAACACTTTGCCGAACCCCCTCCGCTTCCCCTCTCAAGTCATTTTCTCTGCCGTACCGGTTCATTTTCATAGTATTTTTTGCCACGCCACACTTTATTTTGATCGTATTATTTACCATACCCCCACTCCCATTCCTTCGTCCATAGGAAAAGAAAAGAAAGTTCATCACAAATACACCACTCTTCCATTGCACCAATGAAAGAATACTGAATTAACTGACCAAAAGTAAAGCATGCAAGGATAATGAAAATTCCAAAGCTTTATAATAAAATAAGATAATAAATGCAACTCAAAATAACATAATATTTTCTTTTCTTAGGGGGTTTCTCTAAAAGACAAACATCACTATGAACATTATGATGATACAACGTACTGCTCATATTACCAGAGCCGTCCTTTACCTTTCTAGGATAAGGGATGCAAACTCAACTCATGGATCCATATAAAAGTCCTTATCATGGACTGAAATGAGAAGTCGCCTGAACCAACGGCAATGTCCTATACTATGCTGGATACGTAGTTTATAGGGTTAAAGTTGTCTAAACTCATACCCAAATCGTTGCTCAATACTACTCCTAAAAATATGCAATAATGCTCATTTATTAAATGTGAGTAAAACACTCAAAATACTTCTCGTTAATCTCATTAAATTTAACTCAGTCTGACTCAAATCTTTCTCAAACTAGTTATACTTCTCTCTTAAAATAAACATGCTTTCTCAATCTTAGTAAATGCATAAAAATAACTTTTCTTTCTCAAACTCATTCTCAAAATAAAGTAATGCATAATGCTTTAGTTTGCTCAAACTTGGAAAATCATGCATAATTTAAATCAATGCAACTATTTTGACTTCTCAACTAGGGCAGGGTTCATGTGAGGAATAATCATGAACTATAATCTAATAAAAATCAGGATTCCATATGAATAAACATGGACTCAATACTAATACTCAAAATTCAATAGAACGAATACAATTCCAATTCAAGAACTCAAATAAACATGGCTTAGAACCCTAGGTTACACTCTTACTGATTGAATTTAAATATAGGGTGTGTGGATGAACTTAGTTCAATACTCTTAGTAGCCTTACATATCGGAAGAATGATTTTCTTGGTGAAACTACAAGAATTTAAGGGATACACTTGAACCCAAGTCGTTTCTACTCTCCAATCCTTTCTCTAAGTCTTTGAAGTGATTATGAGGGTAAAATCGTCATAGGTTACCGATAAGGGACCTAACTTAGTCCAAAAACATCAAGGGTTTAATTAAAAAAGGTGGGAAAAGATAGAACTTCCCCTCATTAAAAAGGTGACTAGCCGTCTATGGGTACCTTATACGGGTCGTGGAACCTGCTCGTGAAAACTTGGAACACTTTACAAGAGTTACTAGAATTGCAAGGTTGGGTCTACGAGTCCTTCTATGGGTTATATACCCTTCTAAGGGCTGTAGAAGCCCTTCATTCTGCATGCCATATGTTCTGAGTCTCTGAGCATTTCCTACGAGCACCACCTATGGTATGTAGGAAATCCTACGGGTCATAGAAGCCATTCGTAGGAAGGGTTCAAAGAAAATCAAATTTTCACTAAGGCACAAGGTGGACTACGAGCCCTACCTATGAATCATAGCTACATTTATTGTCCGTAGGTACTGATCGTAGTTCATAAATAATAGAACTTCCTTCTTACTTTTTTGGGTTTTCTCGGGGTTTTACATTGTACAAGTGCCTATAAATGTTGAGTTGCCTGATTTATGGAGTTTTGATGTATGGAATGATCTACAGTCCATAAAAGGTTCTACCATCCATCTTGGTCGTCCATAAAAGGTTAGGGATTTCTTTGAATTCCTAAAGTTTCAGGTCTTCAGTTTATGGACCAGTCTATGGTTCGTAAACATCTCCATGATTCATAAACTCATTCGTCCTACTCAAGTCCGAAATCCAACTTTTGAAACTTTGATCTACGACCCATAAAACTTTGTATGATTCGTAAACCCTATCATAAACAATGACTCAAATTTTCTTGATTTCTAAAGTATTGTCCACAAGACCCATCTACGACTTATGATTCTTTCTATGGTTTGTAGTTAGTGTCCGTAAAACTAGAAAAATCTAAAACTTTATTTTTCTCTAACTCTCTAACCTGATCTGCAGTGAGGTACTTTTGGGGTGTTACAATATCTTCCTCTTATGAACATTCATCTTTGAATGAAGTCTAATAAAGCTGAAAAGAGTATGAGGGAATCTGCAACCCAATATTGAAAGTTAAGCATGAAAACAACTGGAGTGATTGACTCCGAGCTAAAACATGAATACTAAACTGATCTCAAGAACATGCATGCATACTGAGACATTAAAATACTAAAAAACATGAATCTAAAAGGATATATAGGAGGAATTATTACCTTAAGCTAAAACTGAACTGGAAGAAAAGAGATGAAGGGGGGGGGGGGGGCATACTTGGCCATCATATTTGCTTTAGCTTCCTAAGTAGCTTCCTCAACTAACTGATTCCTCCAAAGGACTTTCACTAAATCAACTTCTTTATTCCTTAACTTATGAACCTGATGGTCTAAAATCTCAATTGGGACCTCTTTGTAAAAGAGACTTTCCTTCACACCAACACTCTCGGATCACCAATGCACTTCTTTAGCAAGGACACATGAAACACTAGATGCACTGATTCCAACTCTGAGGGCAAATCCAACTCATAGGCTACTTTGCCAAAATGCCTTAAAATGTTATAAGGGCCAACATTTCCTTTCTCATCAAATCTCATCACACCCTTTATATGTGAGATTTTCAAATAAACTTATAACACTCCAAAATCTTTTAACTTAGATCAGTCCAGATAACCATGAGAGAGTAACATTTTACAGCATGTGACTCTCTATGGATGCCACCTACGGCCAGTAGAAGTTTCCACAAACCATAGGTGGTTTCGTGGAATCAAGCCTTAGAAACTTTCCTAAGGGGTTGAGGTCTACGGACCAAGTCTACGAACCGTAGAAGCTTCCACAGATCGTAGACCAAGTCTTAATACTTAGAAATCAAAAGTGTATAGGGCAAGAAAATTCTACGACCCGTATAAGGGTCTACAACCTATTAAAGGTCCCGTAGATCTAAAGGATTGAGACCCCTCCCAGTTCATCCTCAATGGCTCAAACAGGATGACCCATATTAGGATCTATGGAAAATAAAAGGTCCCATAGATCAAACTTCAGAGGACTCTTAATCACTACCTTTTCTATGAGTAGGGTCCACGACCCGTAGAAGGGTCTACGATCCATAGAAGCTTCTACGAACCGTAGATGCCCCCTCATAGGCGACTTTAACAACTTTTAATGAATGATATTTGGGTATTTTCCCATCCTTTCCCATTCCAAGCCTCGGAACTTTGGGACCTAATAATCACTTTTAAGACTTAGAACAGGTTCCAATGAGAGAAGATAGGGTTTCAAGAGCGTTCATCGACTTCTTCAGGAACATTGTTATTCCAGGTATGTAAGGATAATCATAATATTGGATTGAGTTCTTCCTCACACCTTACATCTAAATTCAATTAGTAAGAGTCTATCCTAGGGGTTTTAACCCAATCCTTTTATTGAAATTCAAGTTTCTATGATTCCTTTCTATTGAATTCAATTCTTTATCATTGAGTTTATAATTTCTTATATGATGCGAGATATTAAATGTTGTTCATGCTTATTTTTTACATGAACCCTATTTGAATTGTTAAAGGTCTTACATTGCTAGGTATTATGCATTATTTTCATTTAAAATAAAAGTATTTCAAACAATGAGTAAAAGAAGAGTTTAAAGGGAAAATGAGTGTCCCAAGTGAATTTTGAGTTTTGCATTACAATTCATTATGCATGATTTTCAAAGTTTTAAGTGAGTTAAAGTATTTTTCATTTATCATCAAGAATGATTTTTGAGGGAACTTGAATGGTCCCAAATGCATTACTTGTATTGAGAAGAGAATGCGTATTTTTAAAGAAAGCATAAAGAGTTTGAGAAAGTAGTTTCAGTTAGAAAAGTAAAGTCCATTGTGACTTTAGAGAAGTATTTTGAGTATTAAATCAACCTAGAGATTTTTATGAGTATGAGCATTATTGCATGTTTTGGGAGTAGTATTGAGCACTGATTTGGGTAAGAGTTCATATAACTAAAATTTCATTAACTACGTAGCCAGCGTAGGATAGAATTGTGCCATTGATTTGGGCAACTCCTAAGTAGCCTTACTGAAGGATTTTTATATGGATCCATGAGTTGAATTTGTGTCCCTTATTTTGGGAAGGTGATGGACTACTCAGGCAACGTGAGCGGTACATTGTATCATCACGAGGCTCATAGTGATAATTGTTAGTTAGAAAAACTTCCCAAGAAGAGAAAATACTATTTTCAAATGTTGTATTATTTGCCTTATTTTATTCTTAAACCTTTGAGGTTTTCATTATACTTGCATGCTTTACTTTTCTGTCAAGTTATTTTCAACTTTTTTTTAGTTGAGTATTCCATGTAGTTATGTTTCTTTCAGTTATTTTACATATCATACATTTGATGTATTGATGTTTTTCGATGATGCATTATTTTGATGATGCAAATGCAGGTACTCAAGATCATCAACAGGTACTCCATTGAGATCACACTTTGTCAGCTTTTGGTGAGGCATACTTGCTTTCGAAGGGCTCCTTTATAATTTTTTTTTTGTAGTAGTAATTTCTTTTGAGGTAGCTGGAGGCTTGTTCCGATACCTATTCGCAGTTATAGAGGCTTTATAGATAGAGTTGAGTCAATCTAGTTTTTAGAGTATGTTTTGACATTATTTCATTATATTGCAGAGATTATTTCAGAAAATATTTGAGTTTACTTTTAAAGTATTTTGACTACTCACCTTTTAAATGTTTTTACCATGGATTTTAGTGTTCCGCTAAGTAGTCAGCTAGTCCAAGGGTTCGCTTGGGATCAATAATGGTTTTTGAGTGCCGGCCACACCTATGGTGTAGACTGGAGGCGTGACAAACTTGATAGCTGAGCACAAAGTTCAAGTGTCCTAGGATGTCTATGTAGCTGGGTTTGTAGAGTCCTTCTTATCGGTGTGAAGTATGCTAAATCTATAAATAGGGAGGCTATAGGACATTCAGAATTGTCTCACTTCTTTCACACTCCAGATTCGGGTAATAGAGTTTGAATCAATAAAATTCCCTTCTAACTAGTGGTTTTACATGTTTACATATCATGACTCCAAAGCATATCATTAGTTAGAGGAATATTGCTAGTACCATGGTCCCAACTACTACTATGCTTTCACTCTAAGGATGCAGAATTGGAATAGAGTTCATGTAGCCGGTAAAGGGTATGATAAATGGACTCAAGCGGTGCCTGCAAACACTATACGGATTCCATAGGTACTTGTTACTTAGCCTTTCCCCACTTTTGAGGAAAAGTTTAGAGAAGCTATTACTATGCTCACTTAGTTGATGGCTGCTCAATCTGGCGGTCAGGGCACTCCAGTCACTAGCTCTAGTTCCCAAGGACCTTCAGCTGCCACGAGGATCAGATATTTCTTGATGATAAATACATCAGTGTTCACAGGGTTCAAGTAGAGGATGATCCCCAGAACTTCATTGATGAGATGTGGAAAATCCTTAAAAGATATTCATGCTATTGAGGTAGAGGGAGTTGAACTTGTTTCTTCCGAGCTCAAGGATGTAGGTTTGGTATAATCAGTGGGAGGAGGGTCATGGTGAGGATGCTGAACCATCCGTTTGGATGATTTTGAGCAGGCATTCTTGGATCACTAAGGAAGCGAAGGTAGAAGAGTTTGTGAAAATGAAATAGGAAGGCTTGATAGTGAAATAATACAATTCAAGTTCATTTAATTTTCTAGATATATTCCAAAGATGGTTGATGTGTCAAAAACTTTGACTCATTTAATTATTATTATTTTACAAATTAGTTTCCTCAATGCCCATTTTATGTGCATATCTGATGTTAAACTATTGATTTTCATCTATAAAGGCTTCAGGACAAGGCAAGGACAGTTTAATGCAAAAAGAATCTAAAAAAGTGGAAAAACAATGAAAAAGAGAAGGAAGATACTCGCAAAAGCCACTCGGCGACTCACTAAGTGGGCTTCCAGCTCGCCTAAATGTTCTGCAAGAATGGCTCAACATACAAGCCAACTTGGTGAGAGAAAATACTACATGGAGACTCACCGACTTGGAAGGGGAAAACAACTAAGCTCACTAAAAAGTCCTACAGTTTTTGTTCAGAAAACATGCCAATTTGGCTAGAAATTGTGAAAATGGTAACTCACCGAACATGAAGGCGAGATCCAATGGGCTCGCCAAACTAAACACTCAAGCTAAATGCTACTCCAAACTTGTAATCCAAAAAGGAACATAATTCGGGGCTCTAATCAGTCCAAACATAAACATGCAAGAATTTCAAAAATTAAGCTTAAGAATATATCAATAATAGTATATACAACATGTATTTACCTTGAAATACGTATCCCCAACACTTTTTGAGCACTCCAATACATTCTCCCATGAATTCCCCACAACCCAGGCTTTGAATCACATAATTTGGACCTCTAAGCTCTAGATGTGCTCTTTAGAAGTTTGGAAATGGAAGCCGATCCCATCTGATCTCTTATTTAAGAGATAGATGAAAATGCTCTTCGTGATCGCAGAGCTGAAGGCCTGTGATTGTGGGCTACTTGAAATCTCCTCTTCGTGATCACAGGGGATGTCTCGTGATCGCGAAGGCCTTTGGGACTAAGCATCATGAACACGACCCATTTGGCTCATGAACGCGAAGGAAAATGAGGGCCTACAGCAGTATCAGCTGCAACAACTAAATTTTCCAAGTTCAAATCCTCGACGGGGTGCTCTAGATTCGTTTGGAATCCCGTGCGCGCAAATGAGATATGCTATCCTACCAAATTTGATATTCCAGACTCAATAACGCATTTGAAATTCCCATATAATGTCATGTTAATGAAAAGTGGGTCCCACACCCAATTGTCTTTTTAGTAAAAATTCCATAATGGGCGTTAGGATTAGACCACAAGCCTCGAGAAGTAAATGTAGGGTCATTCTAGACCAAACTCGACATTTAAGAACTAACCATATTGACAAAATTTTCATCAAGTGCGTTTTCCAAGAATGTTGACCGAAATGAACCTTAGGCTAAATTTCAAAGGCTAAAGCGCTAAATGGCCTCAAACTAGCACCGATTGCCTCGATATTCATGCCGATAAGGATACTAGCCTAATTTCGTCATTCCAAAGCTGATACAATCGTCAAAATTTGGTTATGAGGTTGTATACCTAAAGTATTGACTGAAATCAACTTTTTAAGTTATGAAAGCTCCAAAATAGGGAAACGGGCCTAAAATCTAAATGAATGACCAACTGACCGAACAGTTAGTGCCAAGTCATAAATAACTTGGGGTTGCTATAGGAATTCTCTAAACGACGAAAGTGAGATATTAAGGCAAAACTGACCTGGAGGGTCATTACATCAACCACTACTAAAAAGGACTTTAATCCATTAAAATATGAGTCAAGAAGTACCTGAAGGCTCAAATAAGCCGAGTAACTTCTCCTACATCTCCTACTAGGTCTCCTAGGTAGCCTTATCACCTGGACAATGCCTCCAATGGACCTTAACAAAAGGAATGGATCTCGATCGCAACTATCTAACATCTCTGGCTAGAAAGACCACTAGCTCCTATACAAAGGTCAGACGATTATCCAACTCAACTGAATCATACTGGACCACATGCGACATATTTGGAATATACCGATACAACATCAATACATAGAACATTAGGTGGATAAATAATAGTGTTGGAGGTAATGCTAACTTATAGGCAACCTCACCAACTGTCCTCAATATCTAAAAAGGCCCTATATACCTGGGATGAGCTTTTCCCTCATCCCAAATCTCATCACGCCCTTCATGGGAGATACTCGGAGAAATACTTGATCACTAACTGCAAACCTCATCCGTAGGCGTCTGTGATCCACATAACTCTGATGTTTACTCTAAGCTGTCTTAAGCCTATCCTGAATCACCCTCACCTAATCCAAGGCCTCCTTAAGCAAGTCTGTATCACGCGGACTAGGCTCCATAGACTAAAACCATCCAACCAGAGAGTGACAACGCCTATCATATAAGGCCTCAAACTAGGTCATCTAAATTCTAGAGTGGTAGTTGTTATTATACGCAAACTCTGCTAACGGTAAGAATTGGTCCCAATGAGCTCCAAAATCTATAACACAGGCCCATAACATGTTCTCAAAGACCGTAATAGAGCGCTCTAACTGGCTCAGTCTGTGGGCTAAAAGTTGTGCTACGATGAACACGGTTGCTTAACTACTCCTGAAAAGCCCTCCAAAAGCTGGAAAAATTGTAAGCCCTGGTCTATGATGATTAGATACAGGCATACCATGAAGACGAACCACCTCCTGAATGTATATTTGAGCTAATACCCAGAACTGAAGGAAGTATGAACAAGTAGGAAGTGTGCTGACTTGGTCAATTAATCAATGATGACCCAAATATTATCAACACCTCTAAAAGTATGAGGCAAACCAACAACGAAGTCCATATAGGTAGTGCCTCCAGAGCTTAAGCATGAAAACTACTGCTACCAACTCTATGTCATAAATGGGGTAGTTGCGCTCGTGCAGCTTAAACTGTCTCGTTGCATAAGAAATAACCTAGCCCTGCTGTATCTATACACAACCCAAACCAACACCAAATGCATCACAATATACTATGAATCCTTTGCCCTCAACTAGAAGAGTAAAAACAAGAGCGGTGGTAAGTAACTCCTTGAGCCTCATAAAGCTCAACTCACACTCCTCCAACCATACAAAAATAACATCTTGGTACGGCAATCGAGTCAATAGGGCTGTAATAGTAGAAAAGCCCTCAACAAAGCATCGATACTAACTCTCTAATCTGATGAAGTTGTGAACCTCAATAAAAGAAGTAGGCTTATCCCAATCTCGAATAGCCTCTTTCTTCATTGGATCAACCATATTACCCTCCTTAGACAACATGTGCCCCAAGAATGCTACAGACTCAAGCCAAAACTCACACTTTGAAAATGTGGCATAAAGCCGCTAATCTCTCAAAGTCTGGAGCACTATCCTCAAATGCTGCTCATTTTCACTACGGCTCTACGAGTATACCAATATGTCATCAATAAAGGCAATGACAAAGGAATCAAGGTATGGCCTGAATACTAGAGTCATCAAGTCCATGAAGGAGGCAGGGGCATAAGTTAACCCAAAAGACATCACAAGGAACTCATAGAGGCCATAACGAGTCCTAAATACGGTCTTAGGGATATTTGCTGCTTTAATTCTCAACTAATGGTAACTGGATCTTAAGTCTATCTTAGAAAACACTACGGCACCCTGAAGTTGATCAAATAGGTCATCAATGCAAGACATGGGGTAATGTCTCTTCATCGTCACCTTGTTCAACTGCCTGTAGTCAATACACATCCTCATAGTCCCATCCTTCTTCTTCATAAGTAGAATAAAAGTACCCCATGACAACACACTTGGATAGATGAACCCCTTACTTAGGAGGTCCTCAAGCTGAACAATGAGCTCCTTGATATTTACAAGTGCCATTTGATATGGTGGAATGGAAATAGGTTGGTTGCCTGGCTCTAAGTCTATGGAAAAATCAATATCACGCTCTGGAGGGAAGGTCAGATAGGTCTGTAGGGAACATATTCACAAAATCTCTATCCATAGGGACTGAGTCAACTGAAGGCTTATCTTTACTAACATAACGCACATAGGCCAAGTAAGCTAGGTATCCCTAAGAAACCAACCATCAAGCCTGCATAAAAGAGATAATCCCTATTGGTGTGTGACTATAAGTACCCTGCCATAACATTGGGGAATGCCAGGCATGGCTAAGGTAACAGTCTTGGCATAGCAATCCAAGATCTCATGGTAAAGAGATAATCAGTCTGTGCCCAGAATCACATCAAAATCTAGCATATCTAGCAAAATAAGGTCAACTCTAGTATCATAACTCTGGATGATCACTAAGCAAGACCGAAACACCTGATCCACTACTAAAGACTCACCCATTAGGGTTAAAACATAAATCGGCTCTGCCAAGTACAAGAACCTTATACTTGATCTAGGAGCATAATAGACAAATACATATGAAAAGGTGGACCTTGGATCAAATAAATATGTACCAGGCAGGTGACATAATAGAAGTGTACCTATAATGACATAGTCTGATGCCTCAGCTTCTGTCCTTGTTGGATCCATATAAAAATAGTCATGAGCACCTATGTACGGTGAATCTGACCTACCGTCTGACCTGCCTCCCCGCGTTCTACCTCTAGCACCATATCGGCCACTTCGATGATCTTGATCCTGAACTCTGCCTCATTGGAGGAGACACTACTGTCAATAGTTTCACTATTAGAGGAGTTGGTATAATCTCCCCTCACCCTCGCTGGGGGTAATTTCTAGACTAGTGATCAAGTGAATCGTATTCACAACACCCCAAAGTTGAATGACCCATAATAACCTAACCACAGTAGAAAGGGAGCGAGTCTGATCCCCTTGTTCTTTGGACCATGCTAGGAATACCCTACTAATATTGGCTGCCCTTAATAGTAGGCAATACTGCCTGAGCAGCCGACTAGACTGACCCTGCTTAAATCTTTGGCAGGACCTATCATTTGAGTCCCTCCTTTTAGTCTAGGACCCATTATAGCTACCTTGGTAGTGAGACCTCTTATCGCTGCCCCTTGGGCCTCATGATGAATATGCTCCATGGATCGAGCATGGTCGACCACATCCAGAAATAAATGGCCTACTGAAGCTAGATTTTCTATACCAACTCTCATTCTATATCATAACCCATATGATGCAATTAACTCTCTCCTCTTCCATGAATAAAATCATTATGGCATAGAGGGATAGCTCGTGAAACCTTACATCATACTCTAAGACGGTTATAGAGCCCTGCTCTAACCTAGAGAACCGATCACAAAGCCTATCCCAAATGCTCAGTGGTATGTAATAGGCCAAGAAAACCTTAGAGAACTCATCCCATGATACACGAGGCAACCTACTTGCCTAGACTACAAGTACGAGCGCCACCACACTTTGGCAAAACCCACAGAACTAATGTGCAATGAAATTGGCTTCTTTTGACTCCACAAGGCCTAATGTTTGAAGCTTCTCTTGTCATGTAGTCAAGAACTCATAAGCATTCTCCTTAGTCACTCCAGTAAACATCGGTGGTAAAAGCCTCAGAAATACCTCAAGCATCTTCTGCTCGAGTGGTGGCATGGGGTACTTCTATTCTACTTATGACTAGTAATAGGTTTAAGGATATAAACTAAATAGAAATAAGCAATTCTAGTGTAAGTAGCATAAACAAGTGGAAGACAAATCAAAATGAATATATATACTGATCCCTCTCAGAACTTGAAAGTCACTAGTACAAAGCTATGTAAACAAAGAGTACAAGTCCCAAAAGTGGACCACTGAAACAAGACTTGTCTCAAAAGCAAAAGACTAGTCTTAAAAAGCCAAGTGCTCACCCCCATCACTTGATCAGACTACTCCAAGCTCAAATCAACGTTGGTTGCTGGTGCTCGGACCTGCATAACTAAAATAGATATAGAGTGTAGTATAAGTACCAAAACAATAGGTACCCAGTAGGCATCATAGGCTGACTGATCTTGAAAAAGTAAAGGTGATATGGAAAGAGAGAATAGTACAAAATAAGGGTCAAGAGCAAAATTCTATAGTAAAGTAAAGAAATAAGATGCACCCGAGTGTAGAAAGAACTAACTAAGTAATCTAGACCTAACTGGAGCCCTAGAAGCCAGAAGGTACACTCGTGCTCAAGTTTAAATAGAAACTCGATTGGACCCTCATAAGCTTGACGAGTACACAAAATAGTTATAGCTAATAAGAACTGAAACTGAGAACCCAAAATTGGAAAATATAGAATGGAACCAGAACCTCAATCCAATATAGTAGAATCTGATAGTTCAAAGGCCGAACCCCTTACCGGATGCTCCCCTAAAGTATCCAAGAACTGTCAAGTATCAAGTAATTGAGGTGGAACCTCTAATCGGATGCTCTTTATAAGGACCCGAGTGTTTGAGGTTGGACCTCCAATCGGATGCTCGCAGAAGTGCCCATATGATCAAGGTCGGAGCTTGAATCCGGATGCCTGACAAAGGAGCCCAAGATAGCTAATGTAAGTTTTCCTAAAGATCGATAGGGCCCAAATTATCAGACTCAAGTCTGCTATACCATTCTATAAGGATCTAAGCCGACCAAACAACATCGGGGCAAAACTAAGGCCTATCAGGTCTAAATTATGTATTTCTAAGGCAATTCCTAGTCAAACCTAGACTAAGGACAAACATGCTTCAAATATATGATAACATAAGCATACAAATACACCACAAGGCATGGATATTCAACAAGACAAGTAGCATGCTCACAAGTACTTGATAAAACCCTAAAAAGGACTAAAGCATGATTTCTAAAGGTCGAACATAATTCAATACTACCCAATCCCAAATTCCAATTGATCAATACGCAATTACATCCTCAAGCTCAATCTAAGGAAAGAAAACCCGTAGCCAACCTATAGGCCAATCACATTCACTCTAAAATCACAAAACCGGCGCCTTCCCCTTTTTAATAGCCTCTGAACTCTGCCACACTATCAAAAATAGATAAACTACGTTACTACAATCATTTTTACATTAAAATTACTAAAATCAGAGACAAACCAACTTTGGAGTCAAACTCAAGAATATGGGACCCTACTCCAACAATTTTAGAATTAACTCTATACAAAGGTTCTAAACGCTAACCCAAACTTGTGTTCCAAAAAAGGACACAATTCAAGGCACGAATTAGTCCAAATAGAAACATCCAAGAATTTTAAAAAATAAGTATAAGAATACAACAATGGCAGTAGCTACAATATGTTTTTACTTGGAAATACGAGTTCCCAATACTTTTGGAGCACTCCAATACTTTCCCCTATGAATTCCCCACAACCTTGGCTTCAAATCACTCAATTTGGATCTCCACACCAATAGATATGCTCTTTAGAAGTTTGGAAATGGAAGGTGATCACGTCTGATCCCTTATTTAAGAAATCAGACAAAAATGCTTGTTTCGATTGCAGGCCACTTAAAATCTCCTTTTTGCGATAGCGAAGGATGTCTCATGATCGCGAAGGCCTCTAGGCCTAAGCATCATGAACACGACTCACTGGGCTCGTGAACACAAAGGTCGAGGAGGGCTTGCACGAGCATCAACTACAATAACTGATTTTGCCTAGTCCATATCCCCGATAGGGTGCTCGAGATTCATTCAGAATCTTGTGCGTGCAAATGAGATATCTTACCCCACCAAATTCAATATTCCATAGTCAATTTTCAACAACCACATTTAAAATACACCATCCTGAATAGCCATAAATTTATTTCCCTTCCATAAATTCCATCTCCAATTAGTTGGTGAAGAACTCATAAAATGTTACCATGAAGCATTCTTCCAATCAACAAAAGGGAACTAAAATCCAATAAGCACCACAGTACTTCTTAGTGCTTGACTCACATGGTTTCTCTCTAAGTTTATTCTTGAGTTGTGAACAACTTATCTAGTTTACAACTAATGGTTGAGGATTTTGTACTCTTCAACAAAAGAGAAACTCAATCGCTAGAAAATATCTTGGTCCATTCGAATGAATTCTGAACTTTGCTGCTGATATAGTGTTTTTTCGAAGTAAAACTCCCCAAATAAAAATGGTGACACTTACCAACGACATGGAGGGTACCTCTTATAGCTTTAGTCCAACCTTATAAGTTAACCCTATCGATATCAACTTCCAAGACGTATTATGAACTTATATCTCATTCTCTTTTTTAAGGAAAATTTGGGTAGAGTTTCCTCTATATTTCTTACTATCTCAAAATCTACATGTAGGAAATACCAATACTGCCTCACAAAGCCAATATATATATATATATATATATATGTACCATATCATATCGCAGCCACACAGGGCTCCCAATATCGACAATGGTATGAAAATAATGAACTTACCTCGTATAGTCAACTCAAACTGCACTTGTTACATCTTCCTGTTTACTTCCCTTTTGATATTCGACCTTACATTTCAATCTTACTTCCATACCTTACGCGACATATATCTTGTACCGTTGCTTACTTGTGTACTTTGTAACTTCCCACATCGTCAATCACCTTGTTCTATCGGTGTCATTTTTCTGCTGTAATTATAGGTTAATATAAAGAATCTCATTTTCTATAGCTCAGCTCTATCGCACGATCATAGATATAAAAGGAAGGTAACATCCTAAATGTCCTTTAGACTCCTGTCTATAGATGTGATGCACAACAAACCGATAAACAAGACTCTACTAGACACTGTCTATAGACACTCTGAGGATGAACTACTCTAATACCACTTTTGTCA
The DNA here is from genome assembly GCF_947179165.1 of Solanum dulcamara. NCBI lineage: Eukaryota > Viridiplantae > Streptophyta > Magnoliopsida > Solanales > Solanaceae > Solanum > Solanum dulcamara. The sequence goes on from NC_077243.1 coordinate 49,959,238, forward strand.
CGACCCAACCCCGTAGGCTGTGACTGGGGTCCGACCAGGACCCCCTTATACATAACTATCAGATGTAACAATGGATATAAGAACTATATATAAGACCCCCACTGGGTGATAATGTCTTCATATACATATAGCCTCTTTCATTTATCTCCTGAGGAGTTACTATTAATCATGTCATAAAACGACACGCAAGCTGATAAGGCTTCTATTACATATAAATATTCATAATACATCATATAGACACAGCCGAACAAACTTATATACAACCCACACACATATGTCTACAGATCTCTAAGAGTATTATGAATCATATGGCAAGATAGGGCCCCCACCGTACCCCTGAATACATGAATATATACATCAAAAGAACAATACCAGCAGTTTAGGCTCTGGTACAATAGAGCACTTCCAAAATCATTGAGTAAAAATCCTAAGCTGGCGAATCTCCAAATCACGTGTTTGTACCTACGGGCATGAAACATAGCCCCCCAAAGAAAAATGGTTAGTACGACATATGTACTGAGTATATAAAGCATAACATATCATAAATAGGATCATATCTGAAATAGAGGTTCAAGAGATAAGTATGATACTCAAGAAATTACTCTACTCGTGCTCTATTAAGTAAAACCATGCATGCTTATATCATATATCATATACAGCCCATTATAGACTAGGTGATTCATATAGGATCCATCTTGGGGCCCAGCGCCTTCATTCTATTATCATGTTATCATATCATATCATCATTTACATATATGTCGAGAAACGTACGGCCCGATCCATATACATATATATATCATACTAGGATCTTTAGTGAGGGACTCCGTGGACAATGCAGAGAAACTGAGCATGATAATATACGCGGCCCATTCTAGGACTCGGTTCTATAATCAAGTTCATATCATCATAACATCATATACCGTACCCGGCCCTCCAGTAAGGGACTCGATAATATACTCGATCCATTATGGGATTCGGTGAACTATGCAGTAAAATTGCGCACGATAACATATCCATCCTGGAAATCTGTGGAAGATGTATTACAATATACACAAGTAGAGTAGTAAGTAACAATACATAATTTAAATCATTATCTGAGAATTAATGAAGTAACCAAGTGAACCATCACTTGAAAGTCAGGGTAGGAATTATCTGAAGTACCCTCTAGATGTCACTAAGGACTGTATCAAATGGAGCCTCAAGAATCATAGACATGTATCAAGATGCTGCTAAACAGCTTATGGGATCAAGACATCTGTCATCGTAGATTTCTTAGGGAAATGAGCTTATATCTCCAATTACTATGCAACATATAAAAGACTCAAGGATAGTAGCTCAATTACTTTTAAGAGTTTTAACTTCAAGAAGTGAATAAGGATCATGAGTCTTGTTCGAAGCTTATGAATAAGATTACCCTAGATTTCATATAAATATCATTCGTAACTTATATCTAAGATATGCCAATGGAAAAAAGGATAGGCTTTACATACCTTTTATAGATCAACCACAATCACGCTTGCTTCGTTATCTCTTTAACCTATTTAACCCAAAGGTAACATTATTATTAATAACCTTTGACTTTTTATCTTTCAAATCTACAACCAGTTATCTATAGGAATCATTTCCTCTTTCACGCTTCTCGACTAATATATCGAGTAGTTAAAAAGTTAACAAAAATTGAGAAACATCTCCTCTATAACTCGCTCTATCCGAACTTCCAATTAACCTCCAATTAACACATCCATACAAACAACAAAAACTACCATCCATATATAATAAACTACTTCAACACCATTAAAAACAAGTTCCAAACAACCCTCTCAAAACCATGACCTTAAAATACGGTTTTCGGCCTTTATTTCATAAAATTGCAACCACATGGAAAGAAGCACCCCGTGGCTACAACGGCAGCACCTATACTCATTTTTAGGCACATTTATATCCCTTCAACATTCATAATTTACCTTTAAATATAATACCATAATAACGACGACACTAGTAATATTTTAAGCCAACTAGAACAACTTCAAAATAACCCATACACGGTTTTCTACACCCTTCAGTAGTAACATGCATAATTTCATATTCCCCTTCCTTATTTATACATCCATAACATGTTTAAACCCTTACTCAAATATGTGAAAAGGGAATGAAGCCATACCTTAATAAATGAGCTTCCAAAACTTGCTGAAAGTTGATGGACTTTTCGTTGGACCCCCTTGCTGCCCCAATAATTAATATACACTGTTAATCACCTTCACTTAGTTAAGGAATACCTTAGATAATTAATTTATGGATCAAAATTTGAGGCCATACCTTGGTACAAGCCTTGGTCGTAGCTCTCTTTTCTTTTCTCTCTACAATTCTCTACAATTCTCCAAGTTGAAAGATGAGAAATGAAACCCATGAAACTAATCACCTTCCAATGGGTCGAGATTACCTTAGAGAATAATTTTTGGAACAAAATTCGTGGCCCTAGCTTGCTGCAGCCATGGCCGAAGGTGCCATGGCTTGAACTCTCTTCTTCTTCTCTCTAGGGTTCTCTAAGTTTAAGTTAAGAGAAAGGATGAATTATGGATAAGTTTTTAGGCATCAATTCAGCCTATATACACCACTTTCAAAGGTGACATGTTTCATCCTCTAAGGGTGACACGTTGTAGCCCCTACACGTGTCCAACCCTAAGGGTGACACGTGTCCATCTCCTATAGGTCCATCCCCTCCATGCTCCAACCAGATGCTGCCACGTGGCTTGGTGGATCCCACTTTCTAAGTAGGTGCATCACCTACTTACTCTTTTTCGTAGGTTCGTAATCTCATCTCACTTTAAAAATCTATGTAATCCTCGCTATTTAAGTTCGACATGTACTTAAGCTCGATATGTACTCAAGTAGCTTGATTATGTAAGACATCCAAATCGGTAGCTTATACAAGTAGGTTGATTACTACGACTTATTATTTGTCCTCCAACCCCTTCTATATCCTTTCAAACCTATTTCCAATCATCACTACTCACATAGAACTAGTCTATGCAACATATGGGGCGTTACATCCTCCCTTCCTTAGAATTATTTGATAACGTCATGGATAACATGGATCAAATGGTAGCTTTAGAGAAGCTAAATAAATGTTCCCATGTACTAAAGTGCGGGGTATAACATATGTATTCAGTGGGATTTTAGTTAGTACCAAATAATAACTTGAGGTGGGGGCTAGACCTACGGGTTCCCTATATAAAGTCTCTTATCTCATAACTACGTACCACCATAGTCTTGACTTATATCCTAGCTAGTGGATACATATATAGTGTATGTACATGACCTGCCTAGCAGGGTAGATTCTACCTTGGCATATAGATTCCCCTTTCTTCTATTGTATGGGGAGACATCAGGATTCCATGTTATAGCTCGCATGGTCTTATTGTCGGTTATGGTTTATCCCGCATATGTATACTCTCTTTATGTCTTATTATGATTTTAATTATGTCTCTTAAATGCTATGATCATTATCGTTTTCTCATGACTTTACATATTCTCTTTTAGCATGTACGTCATTTGATCATTGCCATCCTATGAGTTATATTGCATGGCATGCCCACATACTTAGTACATTCAAATGTACTAACGCATATTATTGCCTATATTATCTTAAAATGTAGGGGTTGAGGATCACATTTCTATATGCGGCTAGTTGAAATTCCATATCGGCGGAGTTTTGGTGAGTCCTTATCTATTGAGGGCTAGTTGTGAGTTGGTTCTTTATTTAAAAGACTTTTATTTGATTCATGTTGAGGGTGAGATAGGAACGTGTCTTAGCCCCCGCCGTTCTTATTTAGTAGAGGCATTCGTTAGATGAAATAGTGTAGAGTCTATGTGGTCAAGTTTAGTCTTATAATTCATAATTTCAGACTCTTTTTTATGCTATGTTTTTCTTTGCTTTACCTTATGCATGCTTACAATATGTTCAGAGCATTGGTTGGAGCCCTTCAGAGTTTTGATCATCGTGTTACAACTAGGCCCTAAGTCTGGTCATGACAAACTTGGTATCAGTGCACAAGATTTAAGATATCCTAGGGAGTCTAACATGCCCCGTTAAGTAGAGTTTTATTCATGGGTGTGAAGTGGGCCAAATCTATGAATTTGAGGCTATAAATAGTTCTAGGAAATTCTTACTTCTTTCATGATCTATGTCGTGCGATAAAGTATACTCTAAGATTTCCTTTCCATAACGATTTTCCTTTGTGATTTTTAAAAATACCTCTAAGAAGAGCACCTATGCAAAGAGGGGTCAATGCAAATGAGGACCAAGCTCCTCTGGCTCCTCAGGGCAATGGTCCCCTACCCGACCAATTGACTAATGTAGATTTTTGGACTGCTATTACCCTGCTAGCCCAAGTCATGGCCAACCAAGGGGTTGCATTTTCTCCTAATTCTCCTACTTCAGCTTCTAGAGTGAGGGACTTTGCAAGGATGAACCTCCCGAGTTTCATGGTAGAAACGTTGATGAGGATCCTCAAGAGTTCATTGATGAGGTTTACAAGATAGTGAATATTATAGGGGTGACTTTGAAAGAGAAAGCAGAGTTGGCGACTTGCCAACTCAAGAGTGTTTCTCAAGTTTGGTATACTCAATGGAAGTTAGAAAGGGTGGATGAAGGTCTTATTGATTGGAAAGCCTTCAAGCTTGCTTTTCTTGACCGCTTCTTCCCTCTTGAGGTAAGGGAGGTGAGGGTGTTGGAGTTCATCAATCTTAGGCAAGGCAACATAGGTATGAGGGATTATGCCCTTAAGTTTATCAAGCTATTCAAGTATGCTCCTTTATTGGTTATGATCTACGTGCTCGAATGAGTCTATTCATATTTGTGGTATCCAACTTGGTTGCAAAGGAATGTAGTACTACCATGATTATTAAGGAAATAGACATATCTCAGCTTATGATCTTTGCCGAATAAATTGAGGGAGAGAATCTCAAAGAGATGAGAATGAGGGATTCTAAGAGGGCCTAATATGAAGGTGGGTTCTCCAATGCTAGGACCGGTGATAGTAGTGGTCGTTCTCAATAAGGCTAAGGTTTGAGAAATGTTTTTTGATAAGGATAGGGTGCCATACCCTAAAGTTCAATGAGGAGGTGTGAATGCTAATAGCCCTTCATTTCCCAAGTGTATAAAATATGGGAAGAATCATAGAGGGAGATGTTTGATGGGAACAGGTTCTTGCTATAGATGTGGATAAATATGCCATAAGCAACCAAGTGCCCTAGTGTTACTAAAAAAAGGAAGGGAAGGTCTTCCTCAAGGCCAAGTTGCTCAAGGAGGCCAAGTGCAACAAAGTACCCAAGTTCAACCTAAGGTGGCCAGCGCAACAATCAATTCTATGATCTTCATGCTAGACAAGATGTTGACGAGTCTCCTGATATGGTCACGGGTATGTTATGGGTCTTTAACTTTGATGTTTATGCATTACTTGATCTGGGTGCCAACTTATATTTTGTTACTCCTTACCTTTCTATGGGATTCGATGTGTGCCCGAAGTATTGTTAGAGCCCTTTTCGATTTATACTCCCATTGGGGATACAATGTTACTAAAGTGAGTTTATAGAAATCATCCCATGTCGGTCTTGCATAAAGTTATCCCTTGTGATCTTGTTGAACTTGACATGACTGGTTTTGATAGTATTCTTGGTGTGGGTTGGTTACATGCCTCTTATGCATCCCTTGATTGTATATACCGAAGGGTCAAGTTTTAGCTTCCTAATAAGCCTACTCTTGAATAGAAGGGTAATGATTCGGTGGTTAAGGATCGATTCATCTCATGTCTTATAGGCCCGAAAAATGATTTTTAAAGAGTGCATTTATCACTTAGTGCGAGTTAGGGATGTTGATTCCAAAAATCCTACTCTTGAGTCGGTCCCTATAGTTAATAAATTTCCCAATGAATTGCTCGGTGTTCCTTACAAAAAGAAAATTGACTTTGGCATAGATCTCTTTCCCTATCTCAGCCTATTTCTATTCCTCCTTATCATATGGCTCCAGTGGAACTTAAGGAGTTGAAAGAGAAATTGAAGGATTTGTTGGATAAGGGTTTCATAAGGCCAAGTATTTCACCATGGGGTTCTCCTGTGCTATTTGTTAGGAAGAAAGATTGGCCACTCTGTATATGTATAGATTACCAACAATTGAATAAGGTCACCATAAAGAATAAGTATCCAATTCCGAGGATTGATGACTTCTTTGATCAACTTCAAGGAGCAAGCTACTTTTCAAAGATTGATCATTGATCGGGTTATCATCAACTCCGAGTAAGGGAATATGACATTCCAAAGACTTCTTTTAGAACTCGGTATAGTCACTTTAAATTTTTGGTTATGTCTTTTGGACTAATGAATGCCCCTGCAACATTTATAGATTTGATGAACAAGGTTTTCAAGCAATATTTGGATATGTTTGTGATCGTGTTCATTGATGACATCTTGATCTACTCATAGAGTGAGGAAGAGCATTCCGATTATTTGAGGATTTTGTTGCAAATTCTCAAAGACTGTTAGTTGTATTCAATATTTAGAAAATGTGAACTTTGGTTAAGGTTGGTTGCGTTCCTCGCTCAGGTTGTCTCCAGAGAAGAAATTATGGTTGATCCAAAGAAAACTAAGGTGGTTAAGAATTGGCCTAGACCATTGACTCCTTTTGATATTCAAAGTTTCTTGGGCTTAGCTGGGTTTTATAGGTGGTTCATGGAAGATTTATCTTCCATTGCAGTGTCCTTGACTACTTTTACCCAAAAGAAGGTGAAATTCCAATGATCCAAGGCATGTGAGAAAATATTCCAAGAGTTGAAGGATAGGCTTCCCTCCGCTCCGGTGTTGACTTTATTAAGGTTACAATGGGTTTGTTGTGTTTGTAATGATTCACGAGTTGGTATTGGTTGTGTTCTAATTAAAAATGGTAAAGTGATAGACTATTCTTCAAGGAAACTCAAGGCACATGAGAAGAATTACCCAACTCATGACTTGGAGTTGGCGGTGGCTGTATTGTTACACCCCACCCTTTTTAAACTCGAAATGTCTCATAAGTTCCTTGGACATTATCATGGGAGCCGGATATGCTACGACACTATCAAATGACTCCAAGGAGGGGAGGATGTGATACCCAGTGGTAGAGAAGGTTGGAAATAGAATCATAAGAATCCGGAAGGAATTGGAGGCCAAGTAATGAGTCGTAGGAATCGATTTACCCATATAAGCTACTAACTTGGAAATCTTACATACTTAAGCTATTGGAGTACGTACCAAGCTTGTGTAGCATAGGTTATATAGGCTCTTAAAATAAGACGAGATTACGAACCTACGAGAGGGAGCAAAAACTAGTTTCCGAACTTACGAAAGTCAAGCAAGCAGGTGACAAGCAAGCACCTCAAGCAAGAAGGTGACAAGCAAGCAGGTGACTCACCTGCCTGCTTGGGGGTGGACCCCACTGCCACGTGGCGGTATGTGATAGGCCGCATGAACCTAGGTGGCGTTCTAGGGACTACCACGTGTCAACCTAAGGGGATGCCACATGGAACCTTATTAAAAGGTGTATATATGTGTGTTAATGACCATTAATTCATTTTACAGATGAAACAAGTCCAAAAAATAGAGAGAAAACGTGAGAGAGATGGCAGCCATGGCTTTGGAAGATTAAAGGTAAGTTTATCGATTTTCTTCCATGAATTAATTATATACGGTGTTCCTCAACAACGTGGACATGTATATATGTATCTTACGAGGTCTACAGAACCATCCCTTCATCTTTATCTCTAGAAAAGTGAAAGAAAGAATAGGAAAAAACGTTGGAGGCAAGAAGAGAGGGGCTACGGGTTAGGCCCTTTGGAGGTAAGCCTCCGAATTTCGTTCTATGAATTAATTGATTATGGTATCCTACAGTTATATAACTATGTTTAATAACAAGAAATTCTAATTTGGGGCAGCGAGGAAGTCATACAAACAGTCCGCATAATTTCAGCGCGTCTAGAGTAGTTTCGAGGCGCGTCTTGGCAGATTGGAGCCTATTTCGGGTAAGGTAAGGTCTTCCCCTCTAATTTGAAGTTTATGATGTTAAATTAGGGTTTATTACACACCTTAGGGGATGCTGGAAGTTTGGAAAAAGGTTTGAAAAGTTTGGCGTTCGAAATAAGCTAAATTGGAGTCGCTATAGTTGAATTGTCGTCAAGATAAAGTACTATTCTTGTGAGGTGCTGCTGCAGGGGTGTGGCTTGTTCTTTCAGGGTCTAAATATGTTCTAAATGAGGTGGGGGAGCTTCTGGTTTCATCCACATGACCCTCTCTTCGTACGGTTAAAGGTTTTGCCAAATGGAAACTAGAAACCCTATTTTGATATCGTATTTTGGAACAAGTCGTTTGGAGTTTATGTTGTATATTGTTGGTGTGAATCGCTGCAGGTTGTGGTTGTTGGTTGTCTTTAGGTATTAGGGACCTAATTGGAAATTTGTATAGGGCACATTATAGGGGAGGTGCTGCCCAATCTTCGGCAACAACTTAGCAAATAACAGAACTAGTCGGGGAAATGACTAAGGAAATAGATTCCATTAATACTAAGGTGTAACCTAGGGTGATGGAAAGTTAAGAGGGGTTGATATTAATATTACATTCATGTTGAATAGGTTCAAAGTACGGCGAGGCAAACAGAATAAGGAATAATTCAGACAAGGTATGTGAAGCTTCTCTTGGTATGTTTTTGGTATAGGTATGTAAAGCCTATCTTTTCTCTTTTGGCATGTCTTAGATGTAAGCAAGATATGATATGAGCTTTGGGGGTAATTCCATTCCCAGGTTCTGAATATGACTTTAGGATCCTCACTCATTTTTGAATGTTTAAACTTTAAAGTAGTAAGCTGCCATCTTCGAGTCTTCTATATGACTGTATAACAATTGATTCGACTAAGCTCTTGTTTGTAAAAAAAGAAAGGCTCTGAGATAACCAATGATCGGACTTCTATAAGATATTTCACCTTGGTATATGTCTAAGATTTCCAAAAACTCCTTTTTACATAGTCCTTAGTGACAGTTAGAGAGTATACGTCAGATACCTTCTGCCCTGATCCCCAGGTGATGGTTCACTTGATGACTTCATTGAGTCTCAGATAATGATTTAAACTGTGTTTTGTTTCTCACTACTCTACTCGTGTATACTATAACACTTTTTCTCTGAGTCTCGGGCCGGTTGTCAGATTCGTGCAATTCACTGCATTATTCACCGAGTCCCTCGCTAGAGGGCCGACATCCGTATGTATATATATGATGGCCTGGGGCCTGATAATGATACTATATGATGTGTTGTAATAAGGTGACGATGGCTTGGGCCCTGATACTAATACTATGATGATGTGTTGTAATAAGGTGGCGATGGCACGGGGCCTGATACTGATATTACATATATGATTTATCGGACCCCTAACGGGGCCGACTATATTGAAAATTTGAGCATGCATGTTTTTGTGATTCACAGAGTACTGGTACATGTTTCTGATTTGATAATTGGTTCCCCTACTTCTCTATTTTGGATATACCTCCAGTTGTACTATGTTATGTTTTACATACTCAGTACATATGTCGTACTGACCCCCTTTCTCGGGGGGCTGCGTTCATGCCCGCAGGTACAGATACAAGTTTTGGGAGTCCGTAAGCTTAGGATTCCATGCAGCTCAGCTGGAAGAGGCTCCATTGTATTGGGGCCTAGTTTTTGATACTGTCCACTGATGTATAACATTGTTTTGTCCATTCAGGGGTACGACGGAGGCCCTGTCCCGCCATATGTTGTTATTTATATTTTTAGAGGTCTGCAGACATGTATTTGTAGGTTGCGTATGTCAGTTTGATTCAACTGGGTCTACATGATATATGATATATGTTATTATATTATGGAAGCCTTGTCGTCTTGCGTGCCCTATCATGTTGTGATACAAACAAAAAGGGCTACAGGTTTATGAAAATGTTATCGCCCAGTGGGGATCTATTACATGATATTGTTTTATTTATAGTTCAATGTGACCACAACTGATAGATATGTATACGGGGGATCCAGGTCGGACCCTAGTCGCGGCCTACGGGGTTAGGTCATGACAGAAGTGGTATCAGAGCAATTCATCCTTGGAGTGTCTGCAGACCGTGTCTAGTAGAGTCTTGGTTATCGATGTGTTGCGCACCACATCTATAAATAGGAAGCTATAGGACATTTAGAGTGTTACCTTTCTTCTACATCTGAGATTGTGCTATAGATCCGAGTCATAGGAAAATTCCTTAAACTAACCGTGGATCTTAACAGAAGGATGACATCAACCGAAGGAAGTAATTGACGACATGAGAAGCTACGAAGCACGCAGGTAAGTAAAGTAAAGGCATGGAAGATATCTGTCGGGTAAAGTATTGAAGTACTAATGAAATGTAAAGTTAAAACCAGAAAGGAAAGCAGACATGAAGTGCAACAGATGCAGTTTGAAGTTGGACATACGAGGTAAGTCCAGTATTTTTTATATTATTGTTGACGTTGAAAGCCCTGTGCGACTGTGACAGGAATATGTATATATATGTGTTGGCCCTGTGAGGCATTATTGGTATTTTCTGCGTGCAGGTTGGGGAATAGTAAGAAGTGTAGAGGAAACTCTGCCGAAATCTTTCTAGGACAAGAAAAGGAAATGAGGCATAGACTTTTAGTATGCCTTAAAAATTGATACCAAGTATCCCTACTGTGTTTAACTAAAGCTGTAAGAGGTATCCTTCAGGTTGCCGATAAGGGGCACTCTTTTCACTTGAAGAATTTTATTTCGGAGGAACAAAAGCTTATTTAAGTAGAAAGTTCAGACTACGGTATCTCTAGCCATATTTGTACTGTAAGAAGATAAATAGAGGGCTCAGGATGAAGGATAAGATGTCCCGTGAATAAGTTCCACTCCTTTTGAAAAGTACCAAACCCGCAACTCCTATTGTAAATTAGACGAGTTGTTCATAACTTGAGGATAAACTTGGAAGGAGACTAAGTCGGTCAAGTATTAAAAGGGAAGTACTGTGATATTTAAGAGGTTCTGATTTCTTCCAACAATGGTTGGAAAATGGTTTACGATAACAGTTTATAGTTCTCCATAGACTAATTAGGGAAAGAACTTCTAATAGAAGTACCTCAAAGAGATGTCAGGAACTGAACACGAATACGAACCAAAAAGGGGATATGCAAGTATGAATTGAACAATGTGATACGAGGATGCAGGGATAAAGTGGGACCACTAGTAAGGCGCACTTAGTATGCGTTGACCAAGTTAAGATCCTGCATTGAGAACACAGTGAGAGCATGGAGCTTAAGATACAAAAAAACAAATAACTCATGTATATAACGTCGCCCCAAAAAAATAATGGAACTCTTAAGAGACAAAGATGGCAAACTTAAGGAATAAATGGCACAACTTCCATTCATCCCAAGAAACGAAGGATACAGGTTGGGACAAAGCCACTACTTCAAGAAAACCTGGAATAGTTATCGTCAAAATACTAGTACTGCCTAATTGAAATTGGAACAACTATAAGTACAAACAGAGGAAAGTACGAGTACCCTCCAAAGGGGGGAAGTTAATGAGAAAATGGCAAAAGTAAGGTGAAGGTAATCGATATGGGGATATATTTGGAATGGACGTCTAAACTTCAATAAGATATCTGGCCGAACCAAGTTAGAAAGGTCTAGAAGCCACCAGTAATTGGATGGAAGCCAGAATGCTATATAAGGCAGCGTTAAGAAGTTTGTGATGAGACCCTGAATGACATAACACTAGAAGGCGGTTGTGTACTAAAACAAACGAGTGTAACCATGAAATGATATCAACCAACTTAAGAGACATTATGAAGGATAATGACAGCATGCTAGACCAAAATCCAAAATGTTGATTATAGAGTTAGTCACAAATGATGTTGCGATAGATAAATAACCACAAAAAAAGGAATAAAAAGACTCATGTAGTAGAAAATGAGGAGAACACAAAGTGAATAGAGGATAGTGGAGCTAAAGGTCTACGCCGATACTGGATGCAAGATAATAGACAAAAGGACAAGGCAAAACATAAAGACTCGCGAGACAATGCTGAGGTAAATCTTGGGCTAAATTGAGTGCCCGCACATCGTGGAAAGGATTACAATGAAACGCGACACGAAGACTTCCTAGGGAGGTCACCCATCCCAATATTACTCTCACTCCAGCATGCTTAACTTCGAAATTTTGATGGAACTTAATGCGTTAGTGTTGGTGTGATCGCCCGAGATAGAAGAATCTGAACTAGCGACGGAGAAACGATATGAGATTATGTACCTAGAGTATTATAAGATATGTTAAGGCAATTGTAACAAGGGCTTAAGCAAAACAAGAAGGATTAGCTAATTGCTAACTGATGACACACTCAAATGCCACAGCTCTTCAACATAGAACCAGTTAATGAAAGGAAAACCGCAGAATGACTATTTGGGCCAGTAGGCGAGGGAATTTCGACACCACTTGGCAGCCAACTCTGAGAGCAAAAAAAAAGAAAAACCCAAAAGGTAAGGGTACCAACTGATGTAATTTACGAATGACAGGAAGCTAAAGGTCGAAAATTCCACAATATGACCAGGACTACAAGACTCACTTCGCACTCCAGCACCAGAGGAGTTTGGAGGGAATGTTACTTGTGGATTAACGATATTAGTCCCTTCTCCTTCGATCAAAGGTTACCTACTCCGCCGAGAAGGTGTAAAATTGTAGAGTAAAAGAGTGGTAAGACCTTACGGAGTCCCCACAGCTATTGTCATAGGCAAGGGAGCGCAAGTTACAATTAACTACCGAGAGATGCGAAGATAAGTTAACCCAAACTATCGAGATGGAATTGGTACTATGGGTGACATAATACATGGCCGCAATTAGGCCAAAGATCTCCCCCGACATTAAATGTAGGATAAGGGAGAAAAAGGCAAGGTAAAACATGAAGACTAGCGAGGTAATGCTAGGATACTTCTTGTACCCTCTCGTTATGTTGTAAGGAAGAAAATGACACAGGATAATGTATCTAGAGGGTTACAAGTGGGGGTAAGGAAAGTGGTGAAAGAGTTAAACAAAACTGGCAGAACTAGCTGGTTACTACAGGATGGCGAGTATACATGCCAAAATTCCATCCTAATTATACCAGATCATATTGGACAAAGCACAGAACGACTATGAGAGCCATTACATGAGGGGATTGTAGCATTATTCGGTAGCCAACCCTAAGGAGTAGAAAGAAAGGGGAGAAGAAGGACCCAAAAGATAGAATGCCAATTACAATTCTACAAAGAGTCGAGAAGGACTATACGAGGCTAACGAATTAGCCCATTTGCTTTCAAGTGAGAGCACCTATGCAGCTGAAACTAGGTAGAATTATAGAACATGAAGATAGTAAGGTTCCGGGAGGTTTCCCCTGCTAATATCTCAGATAGAGGGACTTCAATTATGATTAACGTCTAGAGATCAGTCCAAGAAAAGCTCGGAAGCACAGATAGGTCTTCGTACCATATTTTTCCTTGAGCTGCTGAATTGACTGAGCATACTATTATATGGTTGGCTTTAAGAGTAACTGAGACGATCGTCCACCACTTATTGAGTTTAACTACCATAATGGCTACCACTCTGGTATCCCAATGACTCCGTACAAGACTGGTAGAATAAGATGTATAAGTCCCCTATTGGGTGGGTAGATGTTAGAAAGACTAAGCTAAAAAGGTCCCAGCAGTATTAAGCAAGCTATTGACTAAAAGCCCAGAGTCGGCAGGAATGATATACAGATAATCAACATCGACATACAAGTTTAAATTAATGATTGGATATTCATAATAGGGTCACCTAAAAAAGGAACTTAACCCAGAATATGTTAGACTGTATCAAGTTACTCGTAAGGTGGGCAACGTGGCTAGTAAGTTGAGCTTACTACCTCATTTGGAGACTATACGCCCAGTGCATCAGATAAGAATGCTTTGCAAGGGTACTGACGAGTCACCCAGGGTATATTCTATGGATGGTGTCCAGAAGATAGAATTCTGCGAGGAACAACCTATCGCCATCTTAAATCGACAAGATAGAAGATTGTGGACTAAAGACGTGCCTTCCATCAAGATACGATGGAAAAACCAAAACCAGAAAGAGGATGATCGGGGAACTGAAGAGAACATGAAATACAAGTATTCGCACCTGTATACTTATAGGTAACCCTGATTCCTAGAACACGTATATGAAGTACTGATATGGAAGTATGTGTTAAGAAAATAGCAAAGAATCTCCCTATGATTTGTATAAGGTGCTAAGAGGAGTTTTGTCTAACATTAGGGGACGAATGTTCAAAAGGGGGGAAGGATGTTACACCCCACCCTTTTTAAACTCGGAATGTCTCATAAGTTCCTTGGACATTATTATGGGAGCCGGATATGCTACGATACTATCAAATGACTCCAAGGGGGAGGATGTGATACCCAGTGGTAGAGAAGGTTGGAAATGGAATCATAAGAATTTAGAAGGAATTGGAGGCCAAGTAATGGTCGTAGGACTCAATTTACCCACGTAAGCTACTAACTTGGAAATCTTACATACTTAAGCTATTGGAGTACGTACCAAGCTTGTGTAGCATGGGTTACATAGGCTCTTAAAATAAGATGAGATTATGAACCTACGAGAGAGAGCAAAAACTAGTTTCCGAACTTATGAAAGTCAAGCAAGCAGGTGAAAAGCAAGCAACTCAAGCAAGAAGGTGACAAGGAAGCAGGTGACTCACCTTCCTACTTGGGGGGTGGACCCCGCTGCCACGTGGCGGTATGTGATAGGCCGCATGAACCTAGGTGGCGTTCTAGGGACTACCATGTGTCACCCTAAGGGGATGCCACGTGTAACTTATTAAAAGGTGGATATATGTGTTTTGATGACCATTAAGTCATTTTGCAGCTGAAACAAGTCCAAAAATTAGAGAGAAAACGTGAGAGAGATGGCAACCATGGCTTTGGAAGATTAAAGGTAAGTTTCTCGATTTTCTTCAGTGAATTAATTATATACGGTGTTACTCAACCACGTGTACATGTATATATGTATCTTACGAGGTCTACGGAACCATCCCTTCATCTTTATCTCTAGAAAAGTGAAAGAAAGAATAGGAAAAAACGTTGGAGGCAAGAAGAGAGGGGCTATGGGTTAGGCCCTTTGGAGGTAAGCCTCTGAATTTTGTTCTGTGAATTAATTGATTATGGTATCTTACAGTTATATAACGATGTTTAATAACAAGAAATTATAATTTGGGGCAGCGAGGAAGTCATACAAACAGTCCGCATAATTTCAGCGCGTCTAGAGTATTTCCGAGGCGCGTCTTGGCAGATTGGAGCCTATTTCGGGTAAGGTAAGGTCTTCCCCTCTAATTTGAAGTTTATGATGTTATATTAGGGTGTATTACACACCTTAGGGGCTGATGGAAGTTGGTAAAAAGGTTTGAAAAGTTCGGCGTTCGAAATAAGCTAAATTGGAGTCGCTATAGTTGAATTGTCGTCAAGAGAAAGTACTGTTCTTGTGAGGTGGTGCTTCAGGGGTGTGTATTGTTGTTTCAGGGTCTAAATATGTTCAAAATAAGGTGGTGTATATTCTGGTTTCATCCACACGACCCCCGCTTCATACGGTTAAAGGTTTTGCCAAATGGAAACTAGAAACCCTATTTTGATATCGTATTTTGGAACAAGTCGTTTGGAGTTTATGTTGTATATTATTGGTGTGAATCTATGCAATTTGTGGTCATTGGTTGGATGTAGGTCTTAGGTACCTAATTGTAAATTTGGATAGGGCACATTATAGGGGAGGTGCTGCCCAATTTTCGGCAACGCCTTAGCAAATAACAAAACTAGTCGGGGAAACGACTAAGGAAATAGATTCCATTAATACTAAGGTATAACCTAGGGTGCTGGAAAGTTAAGAGGGGTTGATATTCATATTACATTCATGTTGAATAGGTTCAAAGGATGGCGAGGCAAACAGGATAAGGAATAATTCAGACAAGGTATGTGAAGCTTCTCTTGGTATATTTTTGGTATAGGTATGTCAAGCCTATTTTTTCTCTTTTGGCATGTCTTAAATGTAAGCAAGATATGATATGAGCTTTGGGGGTAATTCCATTCCCAGGTTCTGAATATGACTTCAAGACCCTTACTCATTTTAGAATGTTTAATCTTTAAAGTAGTAAGCAACTATCTTCGAGTCGTCTATATGACTGTATAACAATTGATTCGACTAAGATCTTGTTTGTAAAAAAAGAAAGGCTCTGAGATAACCAATGCTCGGACTGCTATAATATATTTCACCTTGGTATATGTCTAAGATTTCCAAAAACTCATTTTTACATAGTCCTTAGTGATAGTTAGAGAGTATACGTTAGATACCTTCTGCCCTGATCCCCAGGTGAGGGTTCACTTGATGACTTCATTGAGTCTCAGATAATGATTTAAACTGTGTTTTGTTTCTCACTACTCTACTCATGTATACTATAACACTTTTTCTCTGAGTCCCGGGCCGGTTGCCAGATTCGTGCAATTCACTGCATTGTTCACCGAGTCCCTCGCTAGAGGGCCGACATCCGTATATATATATATGATGGCCTGGGGCCTAATACTGATACTATATGATGTGTTGTAATAAGGTGACGATGGCCTGGGGCCTGATACTGATACTATGATGATGTGTTGTAATAAGGTGGCGATGGCACGGGGCCTGATACTGATAATACATATATGATTTATTGGACCCCTAACGGGGCCGACTATATTGAAAATTTGAGCATGCATGTTTTTGTGATTCACAAAGTACTGGTACATGTTTCTGATTTGATAATTGGTTCCCCTACTTCTCTATTTTGGATATACCTCCAGTTGTACTATGTTATGTTTTACATATTTAGTACATATGTCGTACTGACCCCCTTTCTCGGAGGGCTGCGTTCATGCCCGCAGGTACAGATACAAGTTTTGGGAGTCCGTAAGCTTAGGATTCCATGCAGCTCAGCTGGAAGAGGCTCCATTGTATCGGGGCCTAGTTTTTGATACTGCCCACTGATGTATAACATTGTTTTGTCCATTCGGGGGTACGACGGAGGCCCTATCCCACCATATGTTGTCATTTATATTTTTAGAGGTCTGCAGACATGTATTTGTGGGTTGCGTATGTCAGTTTGATTCAGCTAGGTCTACATGATATATGATATATGTTATTATGTTATGGAAGCCTTATCGGCTTGCGTGCCCTATCATGTTGTGATACAAACAAAAAGGGCTACAGGTTTATAAAAATATTATTGCCCAGTGGGGCTCTGTTATATGATATTATTTTATTTACAGTTCAATATGACCACAGTTGATAGACATGTATACAGAGGGTCCAGGTTGGACCCTAGTCCCAGCCTACGGGGTTGGGTCGTGATAGGTATTTGCTTTGAAATTGTAGAGACACTACTTGTATGGTGTCCAAGTGGATGTTTTCACCGATCACAAGAGTTTACAATATGTGTTCACTCAGAAGGACCTAAACCTTTTACAAATGAGATGGCTTAAGCTATTGAAGGACTATGACATGTGTGTGCTATACCATCCGGGTAAGACAAATATGGTTGATGATATTCCTAGTAGATTGTCCATAAATAGTGTTGCTCATATTAAGGATGAAAAGAAAGAGCTAGTTTGGGAGGTGCATAGATTAGCTCATTTGGGTGTCCGGTTGGTTTATTCTAAGGATGGTGGTGTTATTATTCAAAATGGTTGCGACTCATCTATTGTGGCAGATGTAAAATCAAAG
Source organism: Solanum dulcamara (assembly GCF_947179165.1). Lineage (NCBI taxonomy): Eukaryota > Viridiplantae > Streptophyta > Magnoliopsida > Solanales > Solanaceae > Solanum > Solanum dulcamara. Next base: position 49,977,083 of record NC_077243.1, read on the forward strand.
CAAGATAGTGATCCTTCTTGGTTTGAATTAAAGAAAGCAATTGCCAAAAAATCCATTGAGGCTTTCTCCCAAGGGGGAGATGGTTTTTGGAGATATAAGGGTCGGTTATATGTTCTAAATGTTGATAGTTTGAAAGAGATGATATTTTTCGAAGCTCATAGTTCATGGTATTCTATTCATCTTGGTTCTACAAAGATGTACCGATATTTGAGGGAAGTATATTGGTGGAATAGCATAAAAAGATATATTGCGGAATTCGTGGCTAAGTGGTCCAATTATTAACATGTGAAGGTTGAGCATAAAAAACCAAGTGGTTTGGCTCAAGACATTGAGATTTCTACTTGGATGTGGAAAGCCTTGAATATGGACTTTGTTACTGGTTTTTCACGTACTCCTAGGAAACATTATCTACTTGGATGATTGTTGACTGAATGACTAAGTCAACTCATTTTCTCTCAGTTAATACTTCATATTACGCCGAGGACTATGCTAGGTTGTATATTTGAGTGTTGGTTAAGGTTCATGGTGTTCCATTGTCTATCATTTCGGATTGAGGTACTTAGTTTACATCTCAATTTTGGAGATCTTTCCAAAAGGGTCTTGGTACTGAAGTAAAGCTTAGTACAACTTTTCATCCACAAACGGATAGTCAGGCCGAGCATACCCTCCAGACATTAGAGGATATGTTGAGAGCATGCATTATTAATTTCAAAGGAAATTAGGATGATCATTTTCTATTGATAGAGTTTGCTTATAATAACTGTTATCATTCTATCATTAAGATGGCTCCATTTAAGGCCTTGTATGGTAAGCGGTGTAGATCTCCTATCGGTTGGTTCGAGGTATGTGAAGTTGTTTTGATAGGATCCAAGTTGGTACTTGAGGCTATGGAGAAGGGTAGGCTCATTAGATAAAGATTAAAAATGGTCCAAAGATGAGAAAAGTACTATTCAAATGTAAGAAGAAGGGAACTTGAATTTGAGGTCAATGATTGGGTTTACTTGAAAATTTGAGTGCATTTTGGTTAGAATGGGAAGTTAAGTCCCTGTTAAGTTGGCCTATATCTGATCTTGAGGAAAATTAACATGGTGGTTTATGAGTTAGATTTGCCTTCTAATTTGGCATCGGTACATCAAGTGCGCCATGTGTCATTATTGAGGAAGTTTATTAGTGATATTATATCCATTGCAGTATTGGACAGTAGTGAAACTAAAGAGTCTTTCATATGAGGAGGTTTCGGTCAAAATCTTGGATCGACAAGTTAGAAAGTTGAGAAATAAAGAAATAACTTCAGTTAAGGTGTTATGGACTAACCAAGAGGTTGCAGGTTCTACATGGAAGGCTGAAGCCGATATAATATCCCGATATCCTCATCTTTTTCCTTTCGTGCCTAGTTGAGGTATTTAGTTCCTTCATGATCTGTCCAGCCAAATTATGTGTTTCAGTTGTTCTCATGGGTTCATATGCATTCATGTTGTAGCTTGAGAATAAAGATTTCATATTTTATGCATTTCTGTGATGTTTTGTATTCATTTTGGGCTGTTATGTTCCTTTTCTATTCCATTCATGGTAGATTAAGTACCATTCGAGGACCAATATTCCCAAAGGGGGAATATTGTAAGACGCTTGAAGTTAGAAAGTCAGAAAATGAGGAACAAAGGATGAAATCCCAAAACAATGTAGCTTTTTGCACCAGGTGATGACCGTTAAAGCAATCACAGGCCGTCGTCAGCACCACAGCTCGTGGTGAGCCACCGTAGTGGTGGTTATGAAACACAGTTCTATAGGGAAGGGGACACGGCTTGTGGTGAGCACCATGAACTGTGGTGCCCTCCGTAGTGACCCCACCTCTGAGGCCATAAGAAAATAGTCCCAAGGCAGGGACCACGCCGCACCACCAAGGGTCGTGTTGCCCTTCACGGACTGTGGTGGGTTCCATGGTGGTCACTCTGACAAACCCTCGTACAGGTCCTGGACCACACCCATAATATAAGAATCATAGTAACCTCCACGGACCGTGAAGGTATCCATGTAGGAAGTCAAGAAACATCCCTGCAACCCTAAGATTCAAAGATCAAGTCAATCACCACAAATACCACCACGGGCTGTGGTAATCTTACAGGTCGTGGTGTATCTCTTGGTAGCATCCCCTCTATCAAGAAATTTTGCCAAAAGTTCAAGTTTAACACCACAGACACCACCACGGGCTGTGGTGATCATCACAGACCATGATGGGTCCTCTATGTAGTCCCACTTTTCAATTAAATAAAGGGTATTTCTATCATTCCCTATTTTTTCATTGATGTATGTAGTAGTTTTTGGGACTAGATTCATTATGTAAATTGTACTAAATACTCCCAAGTCTATTTCATTCCCTCATTAACTCCAAAAAAATATTAATACTTCTCTCTCAGGGTTCTTGCAAGAGATCATCTTCTTCATCAAGGTTTTTGGCTAGGGTTTCTTCAAGAACAAGTCTCCTTTCTCAATTTCAAATTCAAATTCATTCAAGTTATGTAGGGATTGATCCATTGGTTCCATTCACCCATGAGTCTCAAGGTTTTCTCCAAAATTCTCTTGAATTTCCATCACTTTTAAACCCTAATTTTGATGAATTTTGATTGGGTTATTTCAATTACGTCTTTAATTATCATTAATGATCATTATAAGTATGATTCTACATTAAATGCATGATTTCAAGTTGAATTATGAATGCCCATGCATGAAACTATTTTCAATGATGATTTATATGAAGTATGATTATGAAGTTCAATGATTTCAAAGTATTCTCGTGGTTTTCAATCAAATTGACTATGTATATGAGTTTTCCCCTAAATTCAAGAATGAACTATGATTATGGATTATTATTATAATCAAGATACAAATTCTATGCAAGTTATGGAGAAAGGTGACTTAGGATCCTTAATTGGTGGCCTAGGAACCTAATAACATAAATTATAGAAGTGTGATATTGCAATATTTAAAGGACTATACTCATATTGCATGTATGGCATGAAAATGAGCTAATCTATGGATTATTAGGTTTATGAACAAGTTTATGATATATGTTAAATATGATTACTATGTTATGTATTTCATGGGACTTGACTTAGCACCGGTTGATAACTTGAGGTGGGGGCTCGACCTACGAGGTCCATATATAAAGACTCTTATCTCATAACTACATGCCATCGTGGGGTTTTCCTTATGGCCTAGCTAGTGGATCCACATATAGAATTTGTACATGACCCGCCTAGCGGGGTAGAGTCTATTTTGGCAAGTAGATTCCCTTTTCTTTTATTGTATGGGGAGACATCGGGATTCTATGTTATATCTCACATGGTCTTACTGTCAGTTATGGTTCTATCCCACATATGTATACTCTATTTATGTCCAATTATGATTTTGGCTAATTCTCTTAAATGTTATGATCATTATCGTTTTCTCATGACTTGACTTATTCTCTTTTAGCATGTACGTCATTTGAACATTGCATCCTATGAGTTATATTGTATGGCATGCCCACATACTTAGTACATTCAAACATACTAACTGATATTATTATCTATATTGTCTCATAATGTAGGGGTTGAGGATCACAGTTCTACACATAGCTAGTTGAGCTTCCATATCAGCAGAGTTTTGGTGAGTGCTCATACATCGAGGGCTAGTTATGAGTTGGTTCTTTATTTCAAAGACTTTTATTTCATTCATGGTTTGGGTGATCTAGGGACATATCTTAGCCCCCACCCTTCTTGTTTAGTCGAGGCATTTGTTAGATGAAATGGTGTAGAGTCTATGTAGTCAACTTTACTCTTTTCTTAAGATTTATAATTTCAGAGTTTCTTATGCTATATTCCACTTTAGTTTACCTTATGCATGCTTATGATATGTCAAGAGTCTTAGTTGGATCCCTTCGGGGTTTTGATTGTCGTGTTGCAATTAGGCCCTAACTCGGGTCGTGACATCTGCTGGTGCTATTCCATATGAAGGAATTGATATCAGTCGGACATCTAGTAATGTATCAATAGAAAAACTAATCTTCCATTCTGGGGAATACCAAGTAGCTCAATTAGAAAGACATCTGAAAATTTATTAAGCACTAGAATAACTGAAGTGTCGATGGGTCAACATCAATATAACTGAAGTCTCAAGATATGATCTAACACATGTATCACAATGCGACACAATTAATCTAGAATGCTCTGGGTGGTGATACTACTTCAAGCTCGATATTTGCAAACTCTACCCTTGGCCTAACTGTCCCTAACAATTATATGACCCCTATGAAAAGCTCTCCAAAATCAGCATGTCTGGACTGCCTCTACTGCCCCCTTTTAACTCGCTCTGCTCCAAATTGTCGATGTTAAAACTCTCCAGAGTTTGAGCATCTGCCTGTATGTGGGAGATATGAATATCCTTATTCAGTGCTGATATGGTACAAGTCTCAACATACTCTAGAGCCAGTCCTATTAAAATCTTTTTATTCTAGCATCCATCGTATCCACAATCATTGGTGTATACTTGGCTAGGGAATCAAACTGAAGCATGTTGTCCACTTATACTACCCTGGAAAAGGTTTAAAAATGATCAACTTGGGCATCTCAAATCTCTCTAGGTAGATAATGATCCAAAAAGTCCTCAGTGAATCGATCTCAAGTGGTTGAGGTACATTGGCCTCTCTAAACCTCTCCAAACCTTTGTACTATAGAACTGCTATGTCTCTAAGATTGAATGCTGCCAACTCAACAGAATCTGTAGTTGAGGCATGAATAACCCTAAAAATCCTATGTAGTTGGTCAATAAAGTACTGAGGGTCCTCTCTACGCTATATCCATGTATACTCGGGAGGACTCAAGGCAAGAAACTCTCAAATCCTCGACCTTTTGGGCCCTTCAGTAGGACCAGCTACATCTATTCCTACTACCTGGTAGTGCATGTGTTACACCCCACATTCTTGAACTCGAAAGGTTCCTAAAGCTACTTAGAAGCTATCATGTGATCCGCCTAAGTTACGACACTATTAAACAATTCTAAGAAGGGAGAATGTGACACCCCATAGTAGGGAAGATTGAAGATAAGGTCAAGAGAAATCGGAGGAAGTTGGAGGCCAAGCGATGAGTCGTAGGACTTGATTTGCTTACGTACGCCTCTAACTTAGAAGTTTACTTACCTAAATCTATTTGAGTACACACCAAGCTTCCATAGCATGAATGACATAGGCTCTTAAACTAAGACGAGATTACGAACCCACGAGGAAGAAAAAAAAATTTCGTGGGGCAGCCAATAGGAGAGTGACACGTGGCAGCCCTAAGCAAGCAGGTGACCCACCTACTTGGGGTCAAGTAGGTGACCCACCTGCTTGGGGGAGGTGGACCCCGCTGCCACGTGGCAGCACCCCATTGGTCGCATGGTTGAAGTGGCCCAATGATGGCCCGACACATGTCACCCTTAGGGGCTGACACGTGTCACCTTATATATATTAATATGTGATGCTTCAGCTGTTAACTTATCCTAAAACAGAAGCTAGACTTAGAAAAAATACGTGAGAAGAGAGAAAAAGAGGCAGCTTTGGTTCTTGAAAATTAAAGGTAAGTTTCTCAACTTTCTTCCGTGAATTAATTATATACGGTGTATATTAAGTACGTGGATACGTATATATGTGTTTTAAGACGTTTATGGAACTGAAACTCCAGCGTTGCAACTGAAATTTGGAAGGAAAAAAAAAGAGAAAACGTGAAAAGGGGCAAGGGAGAGGGTTACGGATTTGACCCTTGTTGGGTAAGCTTCCGGGTTTCGTTCCGTGAATTAATTATTTGACGTGTCCCTAAGTTGTATATTAGTGTTTTATAACCTAAAAAATCAATTTGGGACAGCAAGGAAGTACCACAAGCAGCCCGCTCAATTTCAGCACATTGAAGAAGTTCCGAGGCACAATTTCGGCTAGTTTTAACCAATTTCGGGAAAGGTAAGTTCTTCCCCTCTAATTTGAAGTTTATGATGTTAAATTGGAGTGTATTATACACCTTAGTATCTGCTGGAAGTTGGGGAAAAGTCTTCAAAAGTTCGACGTTCGAAATAAGCGAAATTGGAATTGCTATAGTTAATTGTAATCGAATAATGCCTCGTACTTGTGGTATGTGACTGCTGGTCGTGTGATGAGTTTTTAGGGTGCTGGAGTGTGTGTTTCTAAGAGCATGGGTGGCTTCTGGTTTCAGCCACACGACCCTCCGCTTTGCAATTAAAGAATTCGCAAAAGAAAGATTAAAAACTCTAGTTTTGGTATCTTAGTTTTGAGTGAATTGTTAAGGGTTTATATTGTGTAATGTTGTCGTAATATGTATATATTTGGGCTGCTGGTTGTATTGTTGGTTAGCTTCAGGTTCTAAGGACTTGGTTGTGTATTCGGATAGGGCACATTATAGGGGAGGTGCTGTCCGATTTTTGTTAACTTCTTAAACTGGTTAAGGAACTAGTCGAGGGTGCGAGCGAGGGGACGAGCTCTATGAATACTCGTAGGTAGTCTAAGTTGCTGAAAAGTCTAAGGTTGTTAATACTTGCCTTACTTCCATGTTAAATAGGTTTCGAAGACAACAACATGGACACGATTATGGGAAATCCATAAGAGGTAGGTAAAGCCTATTCTTTCTCTTCTTTTGGCATGTCGTAGAGGTAAGTAAACAATGATGTGATCTCAGAAGTAATTCCATTCCTAAGTGTCTTTTATTCACTTCTGGGTAATGAACTTTTATAACAGTTAAGCTACTTTCCTTGAGCCTTACCTATACTAAGGATTTAATGAATATACGGGCTCCTAGTTGTAAGGACTATATAAAAACATGTATTCTGGAGTCCTTAAGCAGTTAGCATTATCTTAGTACGTGTCTAAGGACCCCGAAACACTAACTAGTATAGCCCCTAATGGTATTTAAAGGGCATTTAAGGTGATTACATTGCAATCCTGATTCTTAGACAATAGCTTAATTTTCTTCTACGGTTGAGTCTTCGATAATGATTTAAATTGCATATAGTTGCTCATTAATCTACTCGTGTATACTGTGACCCATCTTTCCCTGAGTCCCGGGCCAGGATATGTTCTCGTGCGCAACTCACTGCATTATTCCTCGAGTCCCTCACTAGAGGGCCGGGATACGTGTATATATATATATGATGATATGTGGTAATAAGGTGGTGATGGCATTGGGCTGTGATGATATTACAGAGGTATCCACCGGACCCCTGATAGGGCCGGCTATACGATATAATTTGAACATGCATGTTTTGACACTTCACAGGGTACAGGTATAAGTTTTCATATGATATGTTATCCCCTGCTTCGCTGTTTCAGATATGTGTTCAGTTGTGCCATATTATGTTTTACATACTCAGTACATATGTCGTACTGACCCCCTTCTCTGGGGGGCTGCGTTCATGCCCGCAGGTACAGGTACACAGTTTGGGGATCCCTCAGCATAGGAGTCCCACTCAGCAGTCCAGAAGTGCTCTATTGTGCTGGAGCCTGATTTTGGTACTAAACGTGGTGTATATATTCGTTTGGTTATGGGTATGGTGGGGGCCCTGTCCCGCCTTATGTTACTATTTTCTTACTCTTAGAGGTCTGTGGATACGTATATGGGTTGTGCCTGTATATGAGTGGGATCTGAGTTATATATATATGTATGTACAGCTGTACTGATATGACCTGTGATTTTGGGCGTTCCCTGTATTGTGACAGCCTTGTCGGCTTGCGTATATGTGTGTTATGGAATGACCCTATATATAGTAATACAGCCTTGTCGGCTTGTATGTTTTCATATATATTGATGCATTTTGGGTATAAACAGGAGACAGGTTATGTATAGGTAGCAGAGGTACGCGTGTGTGCCTGGTTCGGGCACTCGTCACGGCCTACGGGGTTGGGTCGTGACAGCATGGTTGTTAACTGAGCCAACATATAAATTGCACTACTAAATTCCTGATCTATAGAAATAGGAAGAGATGGATGTGATTTTGGAGGTTCTGTAGGTCTTCTAATATAAAAGTGATACTAGGATGAGAGGTAAAGATGTCTCTCCAATTTCCTTTTGGAAAACTACCCCCGACAGGTGGTTCTCTGCTCGTACCCTTACCTATGGGTGTGTTTGAATATTTGCCAACTAATATCTGATGTGTCACTAACATTTCCTTTTCAGTACAAGGACAATAACAATCCTAAGTTGAAGAACTCAACCATTATGACTAAGCTCTATAGCACGATTTGAGCAGAAGAAGGGTAACATTCCTGAACAATATCAGTAGCTCTTTGCTTATACATTATGGTGCACAACACATTTATAACAAGGCTCTACCAGACACTACTTCTAGACTCCATAGGATACAATGTTACTCTGATACTAAGTTTATCATACCCCTAACTCGAGGGCGCAACTGGCACCTAATTAAAACACTTAGGCCTGTGCTAACACTATTGAACCACTTTCTAGTAAAGCATGGCATCCACACGCAATCAAGAAAACAAATAAATATATCTTGGCTTAAAAATAAGCCCTTGGCCGGTAAGGCCTCTATCATCATCTCTAGAAAGAAAACAAGTACTCCTAATAATTCATATAAAGCAATAAGTAGGTAGCACATAAGTCCTATTTGTGCCATCGAGGCCACCATGATATCTATAAAAGCATAAAATCTATACAGAACATCAAAGCCACCATGATCTTTATATAATAACTGAAAATATGTATATATAATGTAAACTAGGCCAATAAGCTGATAACTAGTACCAACACAACAACAAGGCCCAATTGTCTAACAAGATGTAGCTAATAAACATATAAGTCCAAAATGGCCACCATCATAGCTATAAAACCCAACTGACTAGTTTGCAAGCCTCGATGAATACAATGCTTGGTAGGACACTGCCCTTACCTACCCAAAAATTATAAATAGCAAAAAGGAAAATTTCTAAGACTCTGGCGACCCCTAAAAGGAAAGGAGTCAACCAACCCACTAAAGCTCGGCTATGTTTCTCTGTAGGTCTATCTGATCATCACTCAAAACCTGCAACCATGAATGTAGTGCCCTAGGCAAGGGGAATCAGTACTGAATAATATACTGAGCATAAAAGAAAAATAGAAAGCTAAAACTGAAGTATAAATACTGAATGAAAAGGGCAGGGGTGAAACACAAGAACAATACCTTATCTCCCTATAACAAAACAATATAACACATAACAAGCAATAACCTAACCTAACCCCTATAAGCCTAGCAGGTACAAACAACACACAATCACTATTACTCCTAACGAGCGCAAATAATTACTAAATACCCATATTATCCCCTTATATGGACCCAATAATAATTTGATATGAACTGTCTGAATATACATGTGCCATAAATCAATGCAAATCTGAGGCTTTGTGGTACAATACATATATTCTATCCCGTAGGTACAACCTGCTCATCCCATACCCGGCTCATAGCTATTATTAACCCAACCCATAGGCTCGATCTACTCAGCTCATAGGCTTGGTATAACAATCAATCTATATGCTCAAGAACCCTTAGTGTTAGTGTCTGTTGAGGCCAAAACAAGCTCATAGGAAATAACTAGATGATAAAATATCACAACAATAAAAAGTAATTATAATTGATCAAAATACAATTATAACATGCTCTTTTAGTCCACTAGGGAAGGAGGAGAGTGTCAGTGATAGATATTAAATTATATGGTGGTAGCCAACTCAATAGGATAAGGCTGTATGTCAAATAATGACAATATAATGACCATAACAAGTTAGACCATTAAGATCATGCCAGAATAAAAATAATATCCTTAACATACCTTTGAATGAAAGCCCAAATGGTGTCTCTATGAGCTTGGCCAATCAAAAGTAATGCAACAACGTAAAAATCAACAAGTCTGCAAGAACAAGCCATAACTAATCGATAAGATGCTTGTGTAAAATTCATGACCAGCCAAGTCCAACACATAAAATGAGGCCAATAACAATAATAAACAACAACTAATATCCAATGAAGATATTCCAGCAACATCTCAAAGGAGTGACAAGATCTTGAGGCAATAAAACAAGGCTTACTTTATGTTGTTCAATCCAATAATCATCATACATGACTCCAATCAGAATAACAAGAACCCCCATTCCCTTGAGTAACTTAACATCATTAATACTAAACAATAATAGACAAACCTAATAACACAAAAGGGGCTGCCCATAGCCATGATAACAAAGACACCACCCCATGGCTCAGAAATCTATAAAAATGATACTAGGACATGGAATTACTAAAGAGGGTTGTAAGATAAATATAACCTCAAAATAATATTTGAAATATGAAGCTTAAAAATATGTATCCTTGCAACAACAACAAATGGAGCTTAAATCAACAAGAAATCTATACCACAATGAAGAGCTTGCAACGTAGAGCAATTTCCATTAAACTTCCGAGTTGAGAATCTAACCATCCAAGGAGTATTTGGAAGGTGGGTTATTATTTTTATGATTTTTTTAGTTTAAAAAGTGAAGAAAAGGGATGTTTATAAAGAATAACCGACTTAGAGATAGGGAGACCTTCTTCAAGGTGCCTGCTTGCCTAGTCTCATAGAAATGTGCATATCTTTCTATTCTGAAGTCGTATGGACGAATGATTTTATTTGTTGAAAACTAGAATTTTAGGCCTTAGATTTGATAGGTCATGTAAATTCTAACTTTTTATATATTAGGAGAAAAGTAATGAGATATTTGACCCAAAATTTCAGAGAAATCCTTAACGACATTTACAATGCTTTTTGCCGACTTTTGTTTTGCATCTTCCTCAACTTCCACACTTAACATAGGAGCTTTGTGAAATTAAAATAAATCATAAAATATCCTTCATAATATATTAAGAAGTATTAGTCTTATTCCAAAAGTACAAGTTAATTTCAACGTTTAAACAGGCAGAATATTCAAACTTTTTCCAACTTTTGGGAGAGTATAAATTGCCTTGAGGAAAGAGAAAATGTACACTTCACTACTCTGGAAATATAGTACTAAGAACATTCTATTGTTTTGGGGGGTTTTTGAGATTGGAAGATTTGAATTTTAGGGTTTTGGTGAATTGGGTAACCTGGATTTGAGTTGGAATTCAGCTGACTTGAATGGAATGCAATTTCTATGGCATAATTTCTTTTATTTTCAACATGTGTTGATAAACCCCATTGTTCTAGGGGTGTGCAATGTAGTTGTATTAATAGATTAAATTTGGGTTTTTGTAATTGCTTAATTTTATGTTAATCTGAAGTGGGTTTAATTAGCTTATCATGTTTTTATTTATGAATTGAGGTTACCAACTCAGTTCTAGTCTATATCTCTATACTTTCTTGAGAGAGTTGTATTGAGTGGGTGAGCTAATTGATAACCATTGATGAATTTCAATTGCTAGTTTTGTTTGAGAAAAGAAACTATGTTAAGGTTTGAATTGGTTAGTTATACTACACATGTTGAGATTTGAGAGAACTCAGATGAAAGTCAATTTGTAATTGAGAAATGCTTCTCTAATATTATATTGATCTAGCCTATTTATTGATGATTAACTGCGTTAAGCATTATGATTACCCATATTTGAGCTATAAATCCAACTATGCACATCCCTAGAATCCATCTCTTACTTGTTAAAATCCTGTGAATCATTGTCTTTGTTAACAATTGGTTGCTACTCTTTCGATATTGATAACTGAAAAGTGTTGATTCAAATTATTTTACATGCTATTTACTACCACTCTACAAGTGATTAGACCATATTTACACTTCATAATTGAATTATTCCTCATACTGCTCCTCGTGAGATCAACCCCATTCCTAGTTGGGTTTTGTATTGCTAGCGACCACCCATACATCAAATTATAAGAGTGCAGTTGAACATTCTTAAAATGGCACCATTGCCGGGGAGGGGTGCTTAGAATTCTTTTAGTGAAGTAATTTTGTGAACTGATTTCCTTGTAGTACACTCTTACCATTAGTTTTCTTGTGTTTTCTTTTGCTAGGTGACGACATGAGTGTAAATGGGAGAAATGTTGTTAGTCATCATGGACAGAATAATGATGTGGGAAACTTGAATGACATCAACATGGATCAAATTGGAAATTAGGAGCTATCCGTTTCCCCCCAACCGTGGGCAATTCTATTTTTCATGTGACTGGGACCATTCTCGAGCTACTCCAAATGACATGTTTCTTTGGGGGTATTACTCATGAGGATACCCATGACAATATTCGTAATTTCTTGGATGTATGTAGACTGTTCACCTTCAAGAATATTTTTCAAGAGTCCATCCAATTGAGATTGTTTTCTTTTTCTCTAATGGGGGAAAATGGTTTGCTGACCTATGAAGGGACTCTATTAATTCATATGAGGAACTAACGGAGGCATTCTATAAGAGATTGTTCCCTCCCTCGAAGATGTTGAAGTTGTGGGATAGTATTCAAAATTTTAAGCGAGTTGATGGTGAGCCAATTCATGAAACATGGTTGAGGTTTCAAAAGTTGTTACTCCAATGTCTTACTCATGGGTTGTCGAATAATGTGCTGTTGCAGTACTTTTGCTAGAGTCTTGATGATACACCCAAATTACACCTCCCTAAAGAAGTATAAATCAGTCGTTGATCAAATATAGAACCTAACAAAGGTTAGGATCGATCACACGTGAAATATGGTTTAGACTTAGGTTAATTATTTATTATTTGTTTTCGTAATTGGATAAGAGGGGTGTTGTATAAAAATAATTAATTGATTCGATAGAAATTATCAAGTAAACAAAGTAACAGTTTAATGTAATTTGATTCACTGAAAGATGAAACTAGGGTGTATGTGCTCCCCACGAATCCTTAATTATGAAGAACCTTATATTAGTAATCCTTATCTAGTGTGTTACATGCAAAATAGGTAAGTTAATTTTACCTAGGTCCTTGATCCGGTAAATAAGTGATTATCACCATGCATCGTAATCCGTCTACGAGTGTATGCTTTACTAACCCTTACCAGTGATTAACTACCCCTTGATCCGTTCAAGCTATTAAATGAGGGTTGATTGCCTCAAATCTCATTGTTTAATATTTTTTCCCACCCGTTACCTCCTTGATCCGAAAAGTAAGGATAAGACGAGTTCTAACGCATGCACTCGTTAAAAAACAATTAAAATGAAGGGAAAAATAATACATGCATGCACACTATTCAAGAATTACATTTTATTAGGTCTACATCACTAATTCTTCATGGTTCCCACAACCTTAGTTGTGGATTTAGCTTCTCATAATTGGTTATCAAAATTCATAATAATGTGGTTAAAATAAATCATGCACTTACAATAATGAATATGATAATCCAAAATATTCAATTGAATCAGAAAGTAAACGTCAATGATAAAAATTCAAGAATTCAAGAATTAAAGTAAAAAGTAGTTTATGCTTAATTCCTAAACCCAAAAACATAAATAACAAACTAAAAACACCAAAAAATGTATTTTAAGACAACTAATCTTAAATAAAATGAATCTAGGAAAAACATGAAATTTAGGTCGGTTAATGTTCTATGACTATTCCTACAGATCGTAAAAGATAGGACAAGTCCTAGACCTTTTTCGTAACACAACTTCAAGTTAGTTCATCATCTTCCTTCTACGGGCGACTTTCTATCGCCCGTAATAATTCTTACATCGTAGGCCATTTGAACTTCATTCACTGCTCAGCTTCTACCGTTGATCTTATGGCTCGTAAAATATTCCACAGCTTGTAGACCTCCTCATAACTATAGATTTACTTTTAGATATCAATTAACACTTCTACGAATGCCATCTATGGCTCATAGAAGTTCCCATGACTTGTAGGTTGGCATCGTAGCAGCCCACTTTTGGTTACTAGTTAATTGTGTTTTCCTCCTTTAACACAATGACCTATTTTCCTGCAAACAAATATAAAATATCAAATCTACTAACAAATGCTTAAAAGACATGCTATTTCTCAAGTTTTAATCATTACAAGTACCATAAATCCATAGTACATCAACACCCTCAACTTAAAATCGTTGTTTTTCCTAAAGCAATGCTACTATCATAAAACGATACTAAGAAAAATAAGATCAAGAATTTATGACAATCACATGGATTTTCAACTCTCAACACCCTCTAAATTTTTATTCAAATATCAGTGCAATCTAATTCTCAAATCAAGCTAACTCACACGGATAAATTTATGACCTTACGTTACCAATGGATATATTTCCATACATAGACAATAATCACCAAGATCATGACTTTTCGACAATGTTACTTGTGCCCTCACTAAAAAGATGTCTAGGTTTTTCATAGATATCAAAATATTTCTTTAAGACCAGGGACTCGGTAAACACCGTCTCTCCCAAAAAGAATTCAAACTTCATGCAAAATACCATAAGCTTGCCCTATTTTCAATACTTAGGCTCTCAAATAGTTGAATTAGGATCACTATAGGGCTTTCTCGGCTTGTAACGTAGGCTCGGGTACAGGTGTGGTATATTTGGGTTACAGTGACTTTTTTCCCTCGTAGACGCTACATTAACTTGATTCTGCATTTCCATAACTTGTTTTATCCCTATTCATTACTTTCGCTTTGGCTCGGGTATGGATTTCATTTTCTCTTTTCTTAATGCTTTCTTATGGTTAGTAATTTCATTGTTTTTTTCATTTCTACTATTCTTTTATCATGGACACACCCCATCTATTTCCTTTTTTCTATCATTACACATCTCTTTTCATACCCTTTTTTTCTCGCTTTCCTCTATAGTAGCTACCCTCAACTTAGGGTTTTAGCCAGATTTGAAGTGTACATTGTCCTAGGAGGGACCAGGGATAAAACAAAGGTATACAGTCAATGATAGAGAAGGTGAAATGTGTTTATTCAAATAAAAAGGTCTTTTCAGGCTCAAATCTTTGGTTCGAAGGGTACAATATTATTTGGTTGGTTGTTTTCAGTCTAAGTGGACTATTTCAACAATGGCCTATGATCCTTTCCTAATCAACAATTCAATTATCACATTATGATCAATGGGGCAAGTTCTAGATTGACAACATAGTAAGAATATACAATTACCTCACACACACTTGGCATCAAGTTTACTTATCGATTATCAATTTTTGGTTCATGTTTCAGCTTAGTCATACATACCTTATTAGTTTATGTCATGTCATACAAAGATTCTACATAGTCAACATATAAAAGAAAAAGATACATCACTTAATCAAATTTTGGAGAGGTCTATTTTACTATCTTAACATTTCAACCATCATGCAATACATTCCTATTCTTATTTTACATTTACATCCTAAACATGTTGGTTCAACATAAATAAAGTTTCTCAGGGAAAAAACACATGCAAAAAAAAACCAAGGACTCACTCGAGTGTCTAGGCTACTCAGAATTCACCTAGATACTTATGATGATAATAACCACATAATAACCACTCTACCCTCTCTCAAAAAGTCATGAATTTTCATCAATGCACTATATCAAAAGTAAATATGGAGGGTCAAGTCAAACATGTGATGCATATATGCCGAAGTACTATAGAGAAGAATCTTGGTCCATAGGTGCAGAACTTGGTGCTTTGACATGCGTATCTACCTCAATAGATGGGACATGATAAAGAGTATCCGTCAAACTAAAAGCTCCAATCAACCGCTGCCGCTCTCTCTCATTGTACAATCTCATCAAGTCTAGAAGCTTGTTGAGCCTCCTCAAGATGCCTCTTTTCCTTCTTCATAGTTTATGCCTCAGTCTCAGAATTAGTGCCAATATCCTCATGTGGGCACTTGTCAAACACTCGTGGCAACTCTTTCTCTGCAATAAGGTCAATAGTGAAAGGAGTGAGGGTAGTCAATGATGGGAGCGATGGTGATGGTGTGGTAGCCAAAGAAGTGTCCTTGTACCAAAGCCTCTCTATCTTAGTCTAAATGCTAGTCAAATCTAGGCTTGGTGAGGTCCTAAAGTACCTTATCACCCTCCACTGGAAGGCATTTATCCGCCCTTGTATGCACATGTCTTGCTCATTTAATATATCCTGTAGCATTGCAGCATCAAGCTCCTTAGGCTACTCTATCACTTTTTAGACCTAAGGCTTGCGTTGTTGGACTAGTGTGGCCAACTACATCTTAGTGTGAGTCAACCACTGTACTAAACTGTGAAGATATTTTTCTAAATAATGACTAAGCTAGCCGAATATGGTCGGGGAATGCTAGAGGGAGGGCTGGAGGGAAGTAGTAGTGTCAACTCCACTAGGCTCCCCTGTAGTGTTCTCCTCCTAGGGTATAACTATGTTGGCACTCAGCTCTATGGCATGCCCATCAAACATCTCGGGAAGTCGCACCTCAGGCTGTGGGGCTCATTAATGGGCAACAAAAGTTGTATCATCTTTTATTAACCCAACTTCTTGCATCTGAATCACCTCAATCAATTAATCCACCTCTTCTATCAAAGGCACCGTAGACTCCCGACATAAAGTGAAAATCAAGCATGGAAATGGGATGGTGGTAGTCCTCTGGATGTCCATTTCATGGGCCTTAGCGATGATGATTTTTAGAAAGTCAACCTCATACCCAGCCATAAAAGTGGATACCATTTTCACTCTATCTGGAGTCCAATGGTTATCGGCTATAGTAGGTCAAAGATGGTATTTGATGATGGCCCACTAGAACTTTGCCATGAAATTCAGTTACTCTCATTTGATCAGAGTAAAATGGGATACCTAATTAGCAGCCATACCGTGCTCAGCAATGTGGACGACAATCCACTTCATCAAATACCTTTGTTGTGTCGGGTCCTTCATCACATTCCAATCTCAAACTATTTTTATTCTATGATCAAACTGGTCTGTAGGGGCAATCTGTTGAAAATTTGGGCCATAGAGGACCCATTGGTCCATCTCCTCGAAAAGATCAACCAGGGCTTCCGAGACTAATGTAATTAGGAGAGGAGGCTACTCCATGATAACGATCAACTACACTTTTGCGATTCAAAGTGTAGGTGGTATCTAACAATATAAATTCAAAGTGTAAAGTCGGGGTCGAATCCCATAAAGAAGAATGTGTAGGCGATTAAAGAAATAAAGAATTACAAGCCACTAGTTTAAAACAGAAACAAACGATACAATTATAATATGAAGATTTTAGTAACATTTTAGGATAAAGGAAAGGAAACACGGACACAAGAGCAAAAGCATTTCCAAGCAAGGAATCAAATGGAATTTAGGGAATGGGAAATCAATTATCATTCACATGATCCATTGCACCTTAATCTCATACAATCTCAATGAATCAGGGATAAAATCATATATGTCTAGAGTCTAAGTTATCCACCTATTCCTCTCAAATATAGGTAAATATTTGTCATCTAGTTCTTACAAACCCAATTGAGTGACAATACAATTGATTTAACATAAGAAATGCAAGGATTAAACTATTTCTAGATAAAATCTGAAGTATGAGATTCTAAACCTCAATTTATATACTAATCAACATTTCCCAACCTCAATTGCTCTTTCAAGCTCAATCGAAGTCACGGGCATGTCCAATGAGTGATCAAATCCATAGGAAAGCATTTAAAATATGAAATTGATTAGATAATCAAAGACCCAATTCAGAAATAAGAATATATTCAATTAATTGCAAAAGCAAAAGAATAAAATCAACAACCCAATCAATTTGACTATTACTTGCACAAAACCCAATTCTATTGTGATAAATACGCCTACAATTCATGCAATATAAAGCAAGAAAATGAAGAAAGGATAAAAATAGTTATAATTAAGAATTTAATTTCTAATCCGATAGGAAATTGTAGGAAACTTGCTATAAAAACCTAAGCCCAAGCTATGGAGTGTCCTTCAAGATGTTATGTGTGATTTTAGAATACTCTAAAAAATGGCTGTTGATGAGTGTATAATGTGATTTTTATTTAATTGTGAAGTTCTAGATCTTCCCCTAGCGCCTGGTAGAATTTCTTCTCCGCGTTCACGGAGCAGAAGCATTTTGTACACCGCGTTTGTGGATGACAGTTCTGCGTTCTTGGATAAGGACCATTTTCAGTACTGCGTTTGCGGTCAAGGTTCCGTATTTGTGGGTCTTTGTTGTCTGCATCTCCTCATTCTCCGCTGTATTTGACCGCATTCACGGTCCTTTGTTGACCAATCCTCCGCATTCGCGTCTCTTTTGACTGTGTTTGCAGAGAGCATCGAGCTACCAAAAATTAATTCTCTCTTTTAGCTCCATTTTCCGTCATTTTTCATTCTTTTTCATCATAACTCACTACCAACCCAAATAATACCTAAAACAACAATATTCAAAGAATAATTAGCCTTTTATCTACTTGAGTGCCACAAAATCATAAGAAAATAATTCTAAATGAGTGAAATTCACCCATTCATCAACACCCCCAACTTAAACTTTGATTTTCCTCAAGCAAAACAAAACCCAAAGCACAAGAGGCACATCAAATTATGCTCAACACATTTCTGATTTAACTAAGGAATATGATCATGGCCTTGGTTGGTACTAATAAATAGTCCATATGCAACTTTTCACAAAAACTACTCCATTCACTTTCATGGTATATTTTTCAAGAACCGAGAATGGTTAAGTGACAACAACTCAAACTCAAGAAGTAACTCAACTCTTTGGCTCTTTTTCATGCTCAATTGATTCAATTAAGAATTTTTAAGATCACCACTCAATCAACTTACAAGCCCTCTCACAAGGAAAGAAATGTCCTAAAAACTACTCACAAAGTATGTACAAACTAGGGACAACAACACAAACACTCACACTCACAATAGAACATCTTATGAACACAAATGCCACAACATAGGCTTACCCATATTTTCAGTCAACATTGACTCAACTTTGCTTGGTTAGAAATCTCAATGGACTTTGTTGAGCTTGTAATAGGCTTATGAAAGGTTAGGATATCATTTAGGCATAAGTGACTATACCCTCATTGAACTACTCAACAACTCATCAATTTTCAACATTTTCACTTTTTTTTCAAACCAATGCAAATTTCAAATTTTCATTTCTACTCAAATTGACCCACACATGCAACCATTTTCAATCTTTTGGAGGATTCAAAAATTCATTTATTCACTTTCTTTCCTTGATTTTCCAAACTTTTTCATTCTTTACAATTTTTTTTTTCATTTATCACTCTCTCTCTTTTTCTTTTTATCAAGCTCTTACATGATTGGCATCCCTTCTATGATTTCCCATAACACCCCCAACTTAGGCTTTTAGCCTCTACTTTCATAACTTCAAGTTCAAAGAGGGTAAGAGTTCAAAAGAGGAATGTTGGTTCAAAATTGGTAAGACTTGTAATAAGGTTGCCAATAAAAAGAATAAGGTTCAAAAGGGACAAATAGGGATAAATTTAGTGCAAATGTGGGATTTTTAGGCCAAGTGGACTTTAAGAACAATCAAAGAATGTCTAAGATCATTTTTTCAAACAAACTCAAAATTAAGACCAAATTTTCAAGACCAACCAGGCAAGTTCTAGGTAGCACAAGAGAACATACAGAATTATTCAAATCTCATCACATATGGCATGCAAATTAATCAAGTTGATTCAAAATCATATTTTATTTTCAACAAACAAGTGGCATTGAACATTAAACCCGCTAATGAATCAAAAGTCGCAAAAAGATTTATATCAAAATCATTCAAAATATGCAACTTTCAAAATGGAGGGGTATGCAACATGAAAGATTATGTTCCTAGTACCAACCAAGCCACAATCTCCAAAAAGATGAAGATTTTTCCCTTATGAATGGTGTCAACCAATTCATTATTGCAAAAACTCATACATCCACTCAGGACCGGATACTCAGACATCACCACCTATGGCTACTAATCCTCACCACTCAACACACTTAAACACACTGACAACCAACCGACGATTCTCTCTTAAGAAAGTCATCACACTATCCATCATAAGGAATCTCCATTCAACAACACCAAAGAAAAAATAAAAAAATAAAGAAACTACTAAATAAAATAAGAAAAAAGCTAATGAGGTGAAAATAAAAAGGCAACTAATCCTTCACAATCAAGATCAAAAGCCCGACAAGGGTGCATCATCCATAATATCTACAAGGCCCGACAAGGGCACAACAATCCATAATCAAATAACATACGCCTAGCAAGGGCACAATCAATAATAACGAGGAGGCACCCCCAACTAAAAATAAAACTATGTTCTCACAGTACAAATATTAGACAGAGAGTACGAGGAACTCCCTAAAATGGCTCATGAGGAGATTGAGCTGGATGGAGAAGACAAGTCATCATTGGAAGCACTGGTACCACATAAGCTCCTGAGTTTATCCATCATCTTGTTCAGGAACTTGGTCTTTTTCTTCCGATTCTCTTTAAATTTCCTCTGACGCTGCTCGATCTTACCATATCATCGACTCATATTCTTAAGTTGGTCACTCATAGCCCTCTGAGTATCAACTAATGAAGTAATGGTGGGTGGAGGATCACCCTCAAAAGTGGGGGCTCCAGATGAACTACTGGGAGGCCAACAATCAACTGTCGAATCTGAGCATCCATTCCCTATACCTAAGTGGAGATATGTCATATCGTGTATGGTCCAGACTGAAAAGGACCTATAGCAGGTACAATGGGACCACTAGTCTCAAGAATAGCCTTGGTGAACTGATCAAAAGAAGGATCTAGGACATAAATCCTCCTCTTTTTATGCTTACTTCCTTGGCCACCCTTTTTCCTCAGTGGGTGAATTTGTTTTCCCGGCATCTTCTCCTCATCGATGGGGATTTCATCACCCAGCATTATAGCATAGCTAAGTAATCAATTATGGGAAAAATGCTTTTGGCTCTCCCCTGAGTTAACTCAATGATATGTTCAACAATGAGCCTCCCCACATTTATGGCCAACACATCTATAATTTCCCTAATGACAAGGGCTCGTTCTAGTGTCACCTTGGTATCATGAGTGGAGGAATGATCCGAGCATATATGATGGAAAGCTAAGATTTGGCTTCTACGATGAATTCATATGAATCGATCCCCCTATTTGATATAAACCATTTCGAAAGCACTCTATCATGCAATTTATCCATAAGCCATTGATTCCCTAATTTTTTGTATTGGTCCATGTACACCTTATTATCAGTATCCGAGAGACCATATAATGTATTGATAGCGGTTGGACTAAAGTTGGGTTGAACACCTCAAATGGTGGTCAGCTTGGCCTCTCCAAAGTTGGTCTCTACCATATTAGCATAGAACTCCGCAATAAGAGTATGGTTAGCCTTGATAGGCTTAGAAGCAAAACACAACCATTTGCTCGTCACAAGCCTGCCATGAAAGTCAAATATTCCATCTTTGATCTTATCCAAACGTATGCCTTTTTCCTTAACTATCGCTCAGCCTAAGTATTCATCATGTTTATGGGCACACTTGGATGATAGGAACCTGGTTGCATCGAAGTAATTCGCAGTTTCCAGTTCTGGTACAATTCCTGGAGAGTTTGAAACACTTTCGGAAGACATTTTGAGCTCAAAGTACCTATAAAAGAAGCCAACATGTTAAAAGTTCTTATGGAAACTTAAAATAATATATTAGCAAGTATTTAATTTGAAGAAATCATTAAAAAATGTCTCGAGCTCCGCTGTGTGAAGCTACTATTTTAGGATAGACTCAGATTCTTCTTCGCCTTCGCGGAGGAAGAGTCACATTCACAATTTAGCAGTGATCAACCTTCTACTTTCGTGGATCATCTATCCTCTTTTGTGGAGTTTGAGGGATTACACTTCTCCCTATTTGCAGCTAGAAGTCCGCGTTTGCAGATTTCCTCAGAGTTTTAGAACTTCTTGGGGCATTTCGTTGAACATCTTGAGGTCACCATGTTTCCATTGCCTTTTCTCATAAATTCACCCTCAATCATACCCCAAAACTCATTAATAAAGCAAACCAATATCACACCTTCTATAATCAACCAACAAACTTCAAATTTCACACATGAGTTTTACTAACCAAATGATAGTTTTCAACCATAATTTTCTAACAACTCCTACCCATAATGGAATAAAGAGAGAGGAGGAAATACATACCTTGGATTCTAATTCCGAACTCAACACTAGGACTAGGGAGTGATTCCAATGAGAGGTGATTTAAGGAAAATCTCGATCTTGAAAGTTCAGGAAGAGTAATTACTCGCCACTCCCTTGACTGATGTATGTTTCTTTATTACCTGGGGACTCTCCCCCCTTTGTGTTCGCGGACATTAGGCGTGTTCACTCCTATTGGATTTTTTGAGCTCCACGTTTGCGGTTGATAAGGCGCATTTATGGTAGTTAGTGAATTCTGACCTCCGCATATTCACTGAACTTCACATTCGTGGACATCCCCTTCTGTGTTCGCATAGAACAAATTTAGTATTGAAAGTTGGGAATTTTTTGGAATTTTTGACGATGTGAGGGTCTGTTTGGAGACCCGCCCAATCAATTTTGGAAATTTTCAGCTATCAAAAAGTATCCCAAGTCCCATGTTTAGGTAGTATGACCCTCAAGCTTCGATCCCATTCAAATTATTGCTTCCAAATCTATTCAAAACACTCCAAAACCTTAAAGTCATGAGGATTAGTCAAAAATTAAAATCCTATTCTATTCTAAAAATTAAATACTAAAAATTCAAAGTTGTGGACATCGATGTGTTGCCTCCCATCAAGTGCACAATTTAACATCTCGGCGCGATGCCAGTTTCATCAACCTTTGTGTTTCCACTCCAAGGCAATGAACCTTATCCCCAACTTCAAATCAACTATTCTTCAAAACTCATGGGGACAATGTGAGAGCATCAAGAATCTAACTCGATTTCCCACTTTGAACACATGAATTTTTTACCGAATTTCAAATAATTTTTTTGTGGAGGAGCATTGGGCAAGAGTGATAGAGTCACTAGGCCATTCGAACATCGAACTTCATATTTTTTGGCCTTCAAATGAATGACATCATCACTTTCAAATGAACTAGATTTGTCATATATGATTGATTTGGCTTTTTCTTGCAACTCTAGTATCATTGCTTTGATTTTGACATCTTGAAATTTTATTGGCTTGATTTGATTGGAAACACCCAATATTTCATCAATGTCAAGCACAACCTCTTATTCTTGAGATTCCAACCCCATTTGCTATTTTTGACCACTTGATGAGGAGCATGATATGCTTCAATTCTTGTTCTTAAGTTGGCCTTCAAAGTTGCAATTTCAAACTTAAGTTGGCTCATTTCGTGGCACCAAGTTAGGTACAAATTCTAGAAATCATCCTTCAATTAGATCATTAGATGAGCTTCTCACCATGTTCAATCTTTTGGGCTAGCTTATGAGCCATTCTTGACTCACCACACCCAATGTTTCACACATCTCTTCTTCTAGAGAAGCTTCTACATCACAATCTCCAAGATGAAGTCTTTCACAACAAAGACATGGGTCATAAAGATAGGGGTTACAACCACCAAGCATTATTCCTTCACAAGAAGCCATAGAAAAAAATAAAAATAAAGCAAAAGCAAATATTCACAATTTAGATAGAAACTAGTATACTAAAAATTCTTAATCAATTCAATACGCCAAATTGTTACCTGGCAACGGCGCCATTTTTGATAGCGCTCAACTATACCTTTACAATTCAAAGTGTAGGTTGTAGCTAGCAATATAAACCCAATATATAAGGTCGTGGTCAAATCCCACAAGGAATAATGTATAGGAAATTGAAGAAATGAAGAACTACAAGCCTCTAGTTTGAACCCGAAACAAATGACACAATTATAATATAAAGATTTTAGTAACAATTTAGGATAAAGGAAAGGGAATACGGATACAAGGGAAAAAGCATTTTCAAGCAAAGAATCAAAGGGAATTTGGGGAATGGGAAGTCAATTATCATTCACATGATCCATTGCACCTTAATATCAGAAAATCTCAATTAATCATGGATAAAATCATATATGTGTAGAGTCTAAGTTATCCAGGTATTCCTCTCGAATATAGGAAAATATTTATCAACTAGTTCTTACAAACCCAATTGAGTGATAATACAATTGATTTAACATATGCAATGCATGGATTAAACTATTTCTAGATAAAAGCCAAAGTATGAGATGCTAAACCTTATAATGTACGACACAATATATTTGGACAGACCGTAGAAGACTTTGGACAACTGACACAATATATTTGTGTCCTACGATAGGGTGTCTACAGACCGTAGAAGACTTTACGACCCATAGGACCCTATCGTAGAACTATAGGCCATAAAGACTAGGTTATTCCATAAAATTTTCTATGAACCATAGGTTTAATCATAAAACATGTCCTTGTACCACTGGTTTAGGTGCTTGAATTGTATGAGACCCTCTTACGAACCTTGGAAAATTCTATGACCCGAAGAAGGTGCTCGTACAATCTATGCACCAAAACCTAAGCTATTAGTTTTGGATTGACATTTGTACAAGTCCAACCTATAGGCCGTGGAAGGTTCTACACCTCATAGGGGAACTAGTAATGTTTGGTATGCTAAAGTTCAGTCATTGGATATTTGGGGAAGGTCTACAAAGGGTTACTATGGGTCATAAGATAGCCTACGGCCTATAGAACACCTCCGTAAACATGAAACCCATGTCAGTCCCCAAACTTCAGCATACCAAAATGTTCAGTTTGGTAAATTTCAATCAATCTTTTATTTATAGTATAACACCCAAATACTCACAACCTAACATCAACGGTTCAATTTAGACCTAATTTTCCCAAATTTAATTTCAACTTAACCCTCAGTCACTTTTGTTGTTCCCAAATCAAAGAACGACACTCAATGGGTTGGACTCATACAAAATTGTATGGAGTGTTGGTTTTTGTGTGAGTATTATGGAAATCAACCCTAACCCTTGTTCAACTTTTAATTTCTTATGGACCCACAATTTTACCTCTATGATTGTCTTCTGCGAATTGGGGGAAATAGGAGAATGGAGAACTTGTTTGTGGAGATTTAGGAGATGATGTTAATAATGATTTTAGAGGAGAGGATGATGATGAAAATGGAGAGTTGGGATTTGGTGGTTTGAGTACTTAACTGAAAGTGGGGTTCATTGTAGTCATGGGTCGGGTCGATGATGTATATCTTACTAGGTCTTTACATTGTCTGTCTATGGACTATAGTAATTTCTACGATTCGTATATGGGTGTCATAGGTTGATCAAACACTTAGAAAAAAGGGAGACATACCTGGAGTGTACGAATCCAGTTTACTAACCGTAGAATTTTCTACAATATATAGAGTGCACTCGTTGACTTCAAAGCTTCTACAGATCTTGAGATCTGGCTTGTACAAATCAAGTCTATGAGCTGTAGGAAAATATATGACCCGTAGAAACAATTCGTAGTGACATCTCTACTTGAATTTCCAGTGTTGTACTTTTGGTGTTTGAACATGTACTTATATTTAGGTCATTTTTTCTTTTTCTTGACTCTTATTTAACACGGACCCTAATGTAACCTATACTATCCTAAAAAATAAAAATAAAAAGATAATAAAGTGAAAAATTAAATCAAAAATAATAATTAAAAAACATCTTAGGTTGCCTCCAAAGCTTGATTTAACATCGCAGTATGGCATAGGCTCATAGACTTCTCCAAGCACCCATACTTCCTATCACGACCCAATCTCGTAGGT
The DNA here is from genome assembly GCF_947179165.1 of Solanum dulcamara. Taxonomy (NCBI): domain Eukaryota; kingdom Viridiplantae; phylum Streptophyta; class Magnoliopsida; order Solanales; family Solanaceae; genus Solanum; species Solanum dulcamara. The sequence goes on from NC_077243.1 coordinate 50,002,846, forward strand.
TAAAACTGCGGTCCGACCTGGGCCCCCCGTATACATACCTATCAGCTATGGTCAAGTCGAACTATAAAAAAATACAATACCATGCATCAGAACCCTATTGGTTGATAACATTTGCATAAACCTGTAGCCTCTTTTATTTGTATTACATCATGAAAGGGCATGTAAGCCGGCAAGGCTGCCATAACATAATAACATGTACCATATATCATACAGACCCAGCTGAACCAAAATGACATACACAACCCACACATACATATCTGCAGACCTCAAAAATTATTAACGAAAATATATGGCGTGATAAGGCCCCCGTCGTACCCCTGGATATATAAAAACAATTATATACATCAGCGGCCAGTGCCAGAACCTAGGCTCCGATATAATGGAGCCTCTTCCAGTTGAGCTGAACAGAATCTTATGCTGACAGACTCTCAAAAACTGTATTTGTACCTATGGGCATGAAACGCAGCCCCTCCTCCTACGAAAAAGGGGGATTAGTACGATATATGTACTGAGTATGTAAAACATAACATAATACAACTGGAAGAAGATCTAAAATAGAGAAGCAAGGTATGGAATATCAAATCAGAAACTTGTACCTGTACCCTGTGGATCCTAAAAGCATACATGCTCAAATTATAAAATATAGTCGGCCCTATCAGGGATCTGGTGAATCATATCTATAGGACCATCATAGGCCCGGTGCCATCACCACCTTATTACAACACATCATCATATATATACATACGTACCCGACCCTCTAGTGAGGGACTCGGTGAGTTTTTTATGTCATTGCATTATCATGTCCTCGTATAGTGTACCCGACCCTTTAGTGAGGGACTCGGTGGATAATGTAGTGAACTATGCACGATAACATACCCCGGCCTGGGACTCGATGAAAGAAGTGTTACAGCATTCATGAGTAGAGTAGTGAATAACTATATGCAATTTAAATCATTATCAGAGACTGGACAGAATAAGAAAGTTAAGCTTTTGTCTAAGGATCTGAGTAGTAGTGTAGTCATCTCGAGTGTCCTCTAAATCCCATTATGGGCTATATCAATTGTAATCTCGGGGACCCTAGACATGTATTAACGTAAGGCCAAATCGCTTATGGGACCAGAAACTCTTCTTATCATATAGTCTTTAAGACTTAGAGCCTGTACATTTGTTACTTCTTTAACATATAGAAGTTTCCAGGGAAATAGTTCAACTGCTATAGGAGTTCGATATTCAGCAGTAAATAGGAGATGCTTAAGAATGGAATTACCCAAATCTCGGATCATACTTAACTTATAACTAAGATATGCCAAAAGAAGAAAGAGAATAAGCTTTATATAGTCTATGCTTTCCTTCATGTGGTCATCATATACCTATCTCATACCCGGCCCATCATAGGACTCAGTGAAAAACCATGACATCATAAACTCATTTTCACGCCAAAGATATCTCAGAAGAAAGGAAAGATAGCTTTCCATACAATACTTTTTAACACGTAGAAACCTTGAAAGGTACTACTCACTTCTTGCAAAGGTTCCAATATCAAGCAATGGATGGGTATTATGAGGCGTACTTTGAGTCCTGGGAATGGAATTATCCCCATATTTCATATACAACCCACTTAAGGCTAATACATGTAAAAAGAAAAGAAGAATAGCTCTACATACTAATTCAAAAAATATGCCAAGATAAAGCTTCACATACCTCCTTCGAGTTACTCTTTTTCACGTTCGCCTCATCGTCTTTTGAACCTATTCAACACAGAAGTAATAAGAATATCAACAACCCTTGACTTTTTGGCATCTTAATTTGCAACCAAGTATTCATAGAAATCATTTTCTCGCTCGTCTTCTCGACTAGTTCTTTAGTTAGTTAAGGCATTACCAGAAATCGAGCAACACTTCCCCTATAACATGCCCTATCCGAATTTCCAATTACATCCCTAAGTACTACATCCAACCAACAACAATAACCTACAGCTCATATACACATAAAACATGGCAACATTACACCATACAAGCTCCAAACAACTTGCTGAAAATTACGATACCAAAATAGGGTTTCTAGTCTCTATTTTAAAAAACCTTTAACCGTACGAAGTGGAGGGTCGTGTGGATGCAAACTGAAGTTCCCACATATCTTTTAGAATACTTTTATTCCCTGAAACACACCACCACACCCTTCATCCGCACACCACAAGCATAACACCTTGCTTCGACTACAATTTAACTATAGCGACTCCAATTTAGTTTGATTCGAATCGTCAATCATATTTATGGAATTTTCATTTTTACATCCACTTAAACAACGTGTAATACACTTAATAACAATACCATAAACTCCAAATTGAAAGGAAAGACCTTACCTTACCCAAAATTGGTCAAAACTCGCCAAAACCCACCTTGAAAACCTCTTGATGTGCTGAAATGGAGTGGACTGTTTGGGTCACTTCTTTGCTTCCCCAAATAGTGATTTTAGTCTATTAAACATATCTATGTAACTGTGGGATCTCGAAAATAATTAATTTACGGAATGAAATTCAGAGACTCACCTCAAGGTGGCCAAACCCGTAGCCCCTCTCCTTGGCCCTCTAAGTTTTTCTTTCAACTTTTTCTTATTTTCTCCAAGTGTAAAGCTGAAGAAATGATTCCGTAGGCATCATATGATACATATATACATCTCCACGTGATTAAGGAACACCGTAGGTAAGTAATTCATGGAGAAAAATTGGAGAACTTACCTTGAACTCTTCCAAGCCGAAGCTGCCTCTCTTCTTCTCTAGCGTTTTCTCTCTTTTTTTGGCTGAAGTTTTGGATAGAAACTGAAGTTATTAGTCACATAACACACACACACACACACACACACATATATATATATATATATATATATATATATATATATATATATATATATATATATATATATATATATATATATATATATATATATATATGTGCTTCCCTAGGAGGTGACATGTGTTATCCCTATAGGGTGACACGTGTCCAGCCCCTATTGGTCCACGGATCCATGCCTTACCTCCTAGGCTGCCATGTGTCCTTATGGGGCCCACCCCCCAAGCATGTGGGTCACCTACTTGAACCCAAGCAGGTGGGTCACCTACTGCCATGTGTCACTTTCCCATGCTGCTATATGGTGCCTCCTCTTGCTGCCATATATCATTCTCTCCCCTTCCATGTGGGTTCGTAATCTCATTTTATTTTAAGAACTTATGTAATCCTTTTTATGTAAGCTTGGTATGTACCCAAGTAGCTTAGGTATGTAAGACTTCTAAGTTAGTAGCTTACGTAGGTAAGTTGAGTCCTACGACTCATTACTTGGCCTCCAACTCCTTCCGACTTCTCATGACCCTAGTTCCAACCTTTCCTACCATAGGGTATCACATTCTCCCTTTCTTATAGTCGTTTGATGGTGTTGTAGTTTAGTCGGCTCACATGATAACTTCTAAGAAGTTTAGGAGACATTCTGAGCTCAAAAGTGTGAGGTGTAACACTTCCACAACTTTGATCTCATCTTCGGTGCCCATATACTCTTTGATTCTTTACCCATTCACTTTGAATTTCATTCCATCTCCCTTTTCTAATTCGACTGCACCATGTGGAAAAACTTGATTCACTTGAATGGTCCTACCCACTTTGACTTAAGCTTGCTAGGAAATAAGCACATCCTTGAGTTGAAGAGGAGGACGAAATATCTAGGTGCAAATGTTCGCTTGTCGATCTTTTGGTCTTGATACTTCTTCATTCTCTCTTATTACAAGGCTGAACTTTCTATTCATTTAGGAAAAACTTGTCAAGCTTATTTATTTGAGTCATCCTTTTCTTTGATGCAGCATCCCAAACCAAATTCAGCTTCTTTAACACTCACATGGCTTTGTGGTCCAACTCTACGTATAGATGGAAAGACTTCCTAAACATAACTTGGTAAGGTGACATACCTATGGAGTCTTTAATGTAGTGCCATATGCCCATAAGGCATCATCAAGCTTTTTGGACCAATCTGTTTTATTTCCATTCACCGTCTTTGTAAGTGTGTGCTTGATTTCGTGGTTGGAGACTTTGACTTGTCCACTAGTTTGTGGATGATAAGGAGTTGCTACACTATATCAAACCCCATACTTCTGGCGCAATATTTGGAATTGTCGTTTGCAAAAATGGGAACCTTCATCATTGATTATTGCCCTTGGAGTATCAAATCTAGAGAAGATATTTTGCTTGAGGAAGGCGGTCACACTCTTTGCTTCATTGTTCAGAAGTGCGGAAGCATCTACCCATTTAGACACATAGTCTACCATAACAAGTACATACTTCATCTCATTCAAACTCACAAACAATCCCATAAATTCAATCCCCCGTACATCAAATAATTCAATCACCAGAATAGGAGTGAGTGGGAGTTTGTGTTTCCTTGAAATACCTCCTTCTCTTTGAGAATGATTACAAGATTTGGCAAAATCATGAGCATCTTAATAAATTGTCATACAGTAGTACCCACATTGCAAAATTTTGTAGGCTATACGAATACCACTATGATAACCTCCAACATGTGATGAATGGCATGCCTCCAAAATACTCATCATCTCGACCTCAGGTACGCATCGATGAATAATCTTATTAGCACAAACACAGAAAAAGTATGGCTCTTCCTAGAAAAATTTATTCACATCAGCTGTAAACTAATGCGTTGGTGAACATTCAAGTCGGAAGGCACCATATCATTTACCAAGTAATTAGCATGATCAGCAAAGCATGGAATTAGATCGTATGATGCTGCCAACACTTGTTCATCAGGAAAAATGTCATCTATCCCAACTCCATCTTCTAATTTCAGCATTGCCTCTTCCTCAAGTCTAGACAAATGATTAGCAACCTAATTTTTGGTCCCTTTCAATCTTTAACCTCGAAGTGAAACTCTTATAGAAGTAGCACCTAATGACTCAGTCTCGATTTAGAATCCTTTTTTGCCATGGTGTATCTCAATACTGCATGATCAGTGTGTACAATAACTTTGGTGCCAAGCAAGTAGGATCTAAACTTCTCGAAAGCAAATACTATGACAAGAAATTCTTGTTCGGTCACTGTGTAGTTCCTTTGAAAACATTTATGGCTTTATTAGCATAGTATATCGGATGAAGAATCTTCTCACTCCTTTCCCCTAACACTACACCAAGTTTTACCCCACTCACATCACACATAACTTCAAAAGGTTATTCCCAATCAGGTACAATTATGATAGGTGCCGAAACTATCTTCTATTCAGCTCTTCAATACATCTTGGACATAGAAAGATAGAACACAAATTGCTAAGATTTATTTACTGGTCAAGTAGAGAATTTAAAAGAATAAAAGTTATAAATAACAAATAGAGTACAATTAAACACTCATAATTGTGTAATTACTTTTCATTTGGTTACCAAAATTTCACCCTCTTTCAATGTTAAGGCTCAGGAATATGATTAAAGAGCTATTGTCAAGTCTTAGAGGGTACTCTAGACGTGGCCGACACTTAGAAACCATTGTTGGTTTCCAAGCGAACCACTTGTCCTAATCATACATTCACTTACTTAGCAGATTCATTCTCATTATTTACTTGACTTTTCTTGACTTGACTCTGGTAAGCTCAGAGCTTGTCCTAAGCCCCCATCTAAGACTAGACTAGAGACATGTTGAAATGCTATGTAATGTAATCCAGTTGGACACCAATTAAGTTTTCTATCCCTTAGACCCATCTCCTTGAGGTTTTTACTTCCGATTATTTTACTATGTTTCTTTACCTTATGTATGCGATGTATGCTAAGATGGCTTGATTGGGGTCCCTAACATCCCTATCCCCATTTCACGACTTGGCCCTAGTTCTGATCGTGATAAAGATATAAACTACTATCAAGTTTCATCAAGACTATCATCATGCTCACATCCTAATCACAATCATTTATTCACAATTTCAAGGCTCTAGAATCAATTCTTAGGCATATAGGATGGATGGGGAAAAGACCGGAATGCCCCTCCTTAAGAATAACATCAGGCAGGAAAAATTGGCCTGTGGGGAATTAGGCCCGCGATGCAGACTAGTTCCCTCGCAGTGAATGTTTTTTTGAAAATCTTCAACGGTGAAAAATGAACTAAAATTGATCAAGTCTACAACATGGAATGGTCGTGCACTTCTCTAGAATTGTAATTTTTTCCCAAAAAACTATCTTTTGATCCGGTTGGCCTAAAATTCAACAGAGAACATTTCCCCCTAATCGATATTCCAACCTCAGATTGGCCGAAAATATTAGTGATGATACATTATGTGAGCTCATTATCCTCTAGGGGTATTTTGGTAAATATATGGGGTATAATAATATCTCCCCCTTGGGATCATTCATCCTCGAATGATGAGTAAACAAGGGATGGACTCATGGGATGAATAATAATCAAGACTCAATCATTCAGCCAATCAAATGTTCTAAATAATCAACTATTCAACTCAAGGATGGACATACCAAATCAAATCATGAATAGGGATATTACCTTTAACATTCTCATTGATAGGCACGAATAGATGTAGATATTTAGCTTTCATATTTTCCTCATCTTTCCATGTGGCTTCCTCAACAAATTGATTCCTCCATAAGACTTTGACTGAGGCAATCTCTTTGGTCCTCAATCTGTGAACCTAACGATCAAGAATTTAGATGGAATCTCTTCTTATGACAAGCTATCCTTAACTCCAACACTATCAATGGGAACTACCAATGAAGGATCTCCAAGCACTTCTTCAACATCAAGAAGTAAATTACCAGATGAATAGCGGCTAATTCAGAAAGTAACTCAAACTTATAAGAGGCACTCGCAATCCTTCTCATAATCTGGTAAGGACCAATGTATCAGGGACAAAGCTTTCTCTTCTTCCCAAACCTCATAAAACCTTTCATGGTTGACACTTTCAAGTACACCCTATCATTCACCTCAAACTCTAAGTCTCTCTCAAACTCTAAGTCTTTCTTTCTCACATCAGTATAAGACTTCTAGCAGCTTTATGCTATCTTCATCCTCTTGCGAATAACCTTCACCTTCTCTATAGATTGGTGAACAAAATCAGGCCCAATCAACTCAGCTTCACCAACTTCAAACCACCTAATTGGTGATCTATATCTCCTCCCATAGAAAGCTTCATAGGGAGCCATATGCATACTTGCATGGTATCTATTATTGTATGCAAACTCAATGAGGGGTAAATGATCATCCCAATTACCTTTGAAGTCAAGTACATATGCCCTCAACATATCCTCCAATGTTTGAATAGTATGCTCTGCCTGGCCATCTGTTTGGGGATGAAAGATTGTACGAAAATTCACCTTTGAACCCAGTCTTTTCTGAAAAGATCTCCAAAATTGGGAGGTGAATTGAGCTCCTCTATCTGAGATGATAAACAAGGGAACCCCGTGCAATCTAACAATCTCCTGGATGTACAATATGGCATAATCCTCTGTGGTGCCTGTCGTCTTAACTACCAAGAAGTGGGCTAATTTGGTTATTTTATCCGCAATAACCCAAATCAAATCATGCTGATTTCGGGACCTCGGTAAACCTATAATGAATTACATATTGATCATCTCCCACTTCTATTTAGGGATCTCAAAGTTTTGGGACAACCCACATGGCCTTTGATGCTAGACTTTAACCTGTTGACAATTCAGACACTTGGAAACAAACTCAGCAATATCTCTCTTCATTCCACTCCACCAATAGAATTCTCTCAAGTCATGTTACATCTTTGTATAACCAGGATGAATAGAGTACCTGGAACTATGAGCTTCAGCTATAATCTTTTCTAGGACATCATTAACATTCGGAACACACAATCTATTTTGGTACCTCAACACACCATCCGCCCCTTTGGAGAAAATCATCATATTTTATTTGTGAACAACTTCCTTCAACTGAAGTAGGATAGGATCTTTGTCTTGCTTTTCTTTCACCTCTGCCACCAGAGATGATGTAGAGCCATTTTGAACATTAACTCCATCTTCACTAGACTCCTCAAGCTGGACTCCCAATCGGGCTAATCTATGCACTTCTTTAGCCAATTCTTTATTTCCTTCCTTAACATGGGTAGTGCTACCCATAGACAACCTGCTAAGAACATCAACAACAATATTAACTTTACCTAGGTAATAGAGAATGCTCATATCATAATCCTTGAGAAACTCTAGACATCTCCTCTACCTTAGGTTGAGATCTTTCTAACTGAAAATGTATTTCAAACTCTTATGATTAGTGAACACATCAACATGCACTCCATACAAATAGTGGCACCAAATTTTAAGAGCAAATAGCATAGCTGTCAGCTCAAGGTCATTAGTTGGGTAATTTTTCTCATGATTCTTAAGTTGTCTAGAAGCATAATCTATGACTTTTCCACTCTGCATCAACACACATCCTAAACCAACTCTAGACATATCATAATAGATTATAAAATCCTATGTTCCATTGGGCAAAATCAAAACTGGAGTGGTGGTCAGTTTGGTCTTTAATTTCTAAAAACTTTTCTAACAAGCATTCGACCATTGGAAATTAGCCTTATTTTAAGTCAGCTTAGTCAATGGTGATGATATGGATGTGAATCCCTCAACAAATCTTTGGTAATAGTCAGCCAAACCTAAAAAGATTCTTATATTAGCTGGGGATGTGGATTTGGGCCAATTCTTCACTACCTCAATTTTATGGGTATCAATCGGAATACCATCTATAGATAATGTGTCCTAGAAAAGCCATTGATGCAAGCTAGAATTCACATTTGAAGAACTTTGCATATAATTCCTTGTCTTTCAGAGTCTGGAGGACAACTCTAAGGTGATAGGCATGCTCTGCCTCATTCTTAGAGTAGACTAGAATATCATCGATGAAGACAATCACGAACATATCAAGATATATCTTAAACACCCAATTCATGAGATCTATAAAAGTTACATGTGCATTAGTCAACCCAAAGGACATAACCACAAACTTACTATGTACTATTTGCTATTACTCCACCAATGTGTGTTATAAAAGAAATTCATAGAATGTTTGATAAATTCTATTAGAGCAATAAGAAATATGGAAAAAATAAACACTGGTCCAAATGGATAGATGTTTGTCTTCCCAAAAATAAAGGAGTCATTGGATTCAGGTCCATGTTTGATGTATCTAAAGCTATGTATGCAAAACTTTGATAGAATTTCAGAACACAGAATACAATGTGGTCTAACTTTATGTGGACTAAATATTGTAAGAAGCAAATTCCTGCACTAGTTCAATGGAAATTAGGATCCCAAATATGGAAGCACATGCTGAAAAATAGGTATCTTTTGGAAAAACATATGTGGTGGGAACCTAGATGAGGCACTTCTGATACATGATATGACAACTGGCCTAATTTGGGACCTCTACATATACATAATTCTGATGTGCATACTTGTTATCCTATGAAAGATACTATTGAATTATTAAAGGAAGGGGGATGGGACTATACAGTAATAAGAGAGTGTGCCTGCATATGTGGTGGACCGTGTTCTGGCAAATCTACATCCTGTTTATCTTAATAATCAAGCTGATAAAGCTTAGTAGAATGAAACTAACAATGGTAAATTCATAGTAAAATCAATTTGGGGACTTCTGAGGAACAAGAAATAGAATGTTGAATATATGGTAAAATTGTGGATAAAAGGAATTCCATTCAAAATCTCATTCCTGTTGTGGGAGTTTTGGTTTGGAAAGATCCCTCTAGCATATTTAATACATAGAAGGAAACCCGATTGCTCAAGTGACTATAGATGTTGTGATATTTCGGTGGAAGAGGCTATTGAACATCTCTTTCTTAATGGAGAAATTGCTAATAGAATATGCAATTACTTTAGGTATGCATCAGGAATCTTGGATCCTATACTTAATCTAAAATAATTCAAGGCCGTGGTAGGAGGTCGAAGGAACTTATAGAGTGACACTGCTGTATCAGGCTATCCCTAATTTTATTATATGGTTTTTGGGGAAAAAGAGGAATACTATTCTACATGGAGGATTCTTTTCAGATTTTAGAGTGATATCAAGAATTATTGATACAAATTTAAAGTTTATCTATGTCAGATTTAATTTAAACTATACCAGTAATTCTTGACCTCATATTCTAGCAAAACTGGAGCAATACAAGCCTAAGTTTGAATAAAAAATTATCAGATAAGAACCTTATCCTAATAATATGTTGAAATGCAACCCTATGAGCATCAAAAGGAAATTCTGGACCTAATTTAGCAATATTTTGTATCAGGGATTGTAATGGCATTTTGGTGGTTGCTAAAGAATTCAAAATTTAGGATATAACAAAATGGTAGCAGAAAGTAGAGTTATCAGGGAAAGTCTTTCATATTGTAGTGAGCATAGTATTACCAATCTTATTATTCAAATAAACTCTTTAACAATGGTTCATATAATAGACGGAGACTGAGATGTACCATGGAATGTATCTTTGGTAAGTCATTACCATCAGAAGATTGAGAAGAAGTGCTTCAGCAAGAGTAAAGCATTCCCTTAGGGAAGAAAATGCTCTTGCTGATTTTTTTACTAATCTAGTTTTTTTTTGCTGGTAATTTTCAAATTAACCATTTTCAGGATATCCCAATTGAGGGAAGAAAATTACTTAATTTAGATAAGTAAGGAACTCCATATATAAGAAAAAAGATGCGAGAACAAATGGGCAACTAACAACAATATCAGAAATCAAAATCATTTTCGGGGTATTGTCAAATTTGTTCAAGATTTGGTAATAGGTCTATAAATTTAATCTAATGTTTGAAGTAAATTCAGTAGATTAGGGTACTTATGCTTGTTGAGAGCCTGGGGCATCCAATAGTACTAAATCAAAGCATTAGTTTCTTGTGGAAATTATTGCAATCTAATCGAATCTACATAAACCTACAAGGGGATGCATCAAATTTCTTCTTATTCAGAGTAATAGTATTGACTGACTAAATGCTTTAATGGTAGTATCAGTCTTTGTGAGATTCAACCCATTGAGTCTTTGAAAAGCTAATACTAGTATAATGAAATAACAAAAGTGATAGAGATACTTAAATGTTGTTCGGAGAGCTCAGATGTCACGACTCGATTTTTCAGTTCATGATGGCACCTACCATAACCCCCATTTAGGTAAGCCAAACCTTTAACCAATGGGTATAAGGAGAAATACTAAATAGAACTAAGAGAAAGAGAAGAAATGCTGAAATAAGGAGAAACTAGATAAACATATAGAAAATACACAATACTAAATCCCTCCCTAAACTAGGAAGTCACTAGTACAGAGCTAATACCAAAATAAATGAGTAAAAGTCCAAAATTGGACCAAAAATATATAAAACTCTAGCTAGTCGTAAAAGTATAAAAAGACTGGCCATCTAAGAGCTGAAGGAGATAGAAATGATCTCAAAATGGCATGTGCTCACCCTGGTCTTCGGATTTGGCTGCAACAGGCTCGATCTATCAATAGCGGTAGCTGGTGCTCAGACCTGTATTATGAAAGCATATACAAAGCATAGAATGTGTATCAGATATAAGGTACCCAATAGGCATTATAGGCCGACTAAGCAGGAAAGGTAAAATCAATATGAAAAAAGAGGAATAAGCCTAAATAGGAGTCATAATAGGCATCTAAGGTAAGGAAGGTAAATATCCATACGAACAGGAAGATAAAAATACAGCTAACTACACCCAACTAAGCCCCCATAAGCCCAGCTGGGAAACTTGTGCACAAGTTTAAATAAAAATACAGACGAACCCCACAAGCTCACCGGATACAAAAAATAGCTATGCCTACAAAGCTAGGAACTAACAATATACTATACCAAGAATTGAAGAAACACATCAATCCTAAACCAAGAATCTCCAAGAATTGGTTAGCCAGAATGCTCTATGGATCGAGGCTGGAATTGGAACCCGGATGCTCGCCCGAATTCTCAAAGTGGTCAAAGCTAGGACTAGAGCCCAGATGCTCACCATAATCCATCAGTACGATCTAATGCATACCAAAGATGGGTGGTATTACTATAGTGCCAAATGCAAAGAATGAGCTCATTCCAATGAGGCTTGTCACTGATTAGAGGATGTGCATGGATTATTGCAAGCTAAACTCATGGACAAAAGAAATCACTTTCTAATGCCTTTTATGGATCAGATGCTCGACTATCTCACTGGAAAAGAATGGTACTATTTTCTTGATGGTTATTCAAGCTATAATCAGATCTCTATAGCACACGAAGACCAAGGAAAGACCACTTTCACATGTCCATATGGGACATTCACCTTCAAAAGGATGTCATTCGGATTGTGTAATGCACCGGAGACCTTTCAACATTGTATGATATCTATCTTTTTAGATATGGTGAAGGATACAATCAAAGTTTTCATGGATGATTTTTCCGGGTTGGTGACTCATTCTATGATTTCTTGGTTCATCTCCAAGATGTCCTCAAAAGGTGTGCAGAGTGCAATCTTGTGCTCAACTGGGAGAAGTGGCACTTTATAGTAAAAGAGCACATAGTGTTGGGTCACAAGATATTGAGCAAAGGCATAGAAGTGGATCGAGCAAAGATTGAGGTAATTGCAAAGTTTTCCCCACCCATCTCTGTCAAAGGCATTAGAAGCTTTTTGGGACACGTCGAATTTTATCACTACTTAATCAAAGACATCTCTAAAATAGCACACCCATTATGCAAATTACTTGAGAAGGAGATGAAATTCATTTTTGATGAGGCCTATCTACAAGCGTTTGAGAAATTAAAGAAAAGGTTAGTATCGACTCCTATCATTATTGCACCTAATTGGGAGTATCCTTTTGAAGTCATGTGTGATGCAAGTGGAGTAGAACTTGGCGTAGTATTGGGAAAAAGGTGCAAAAATATTCCACATCCAATATACTATGCTAACAAATCCCTTAATGTTTCCCAGAGAAACTACACTGTGACCAAACAAGAGTTGCTCCCCATAGTGTTTGCCTTCGGGAAGTTTCGATCCTACTTGCTCAATACCAAAGTCATTGTACACACAGATCATGCAGCATTGAGATACCTCATGGCAAATAAAGACACTAAGCTGAGACTAATTCATTGGGTGTTATTGTTACAAGAGTTTAATTTTGAACTGAAAGACTAAAAGGGACTGAAAACAAGGTTGCTAACCATCTTTCTAGATTGAAGAAGATACAATGTTAAAGTTGAAAGATGGAGTTGAGATAGATGACACTCTTTCGGATGAACAAGCATTGGAAGCATCACATGACTTGATTCCATGGTTTGTCGATGTTGCTAACTCCTTGGTAAGTGATATAGTGTCGTCTGAATTGAATGTTCACCAACACTGCAAGTTCATGTCCGATATAAAAAAGTTCTTTTGACAAGACCTTACTTGTTCTGTATTTGTGCCAGTGGGATTATTCATTATTGTGTACCCGAGGTTGAGATGATGAGCATCTTGGAGGCATGCCATTCGTTACCCATTGGAGGTCATCATAGTGGTATCTAGACAAACTAAAAATTCTGCAATGTGGGTACTATTGGCCAATAATTAATTAAGACGTACATGATTTCGCTAAGTTTTATAATCGTTGTCAAAGAGGCAGAGGAATTTCGAAAAAACATGAACTCCCACTCACTCCTATTTTAGTCATTGAACTGTTCAACGTATAGGGAATTGACTTCATGGGTCTTTTTGTGAGTTTGAGTGGAATGTACATCTTTGTTGTAGTTGACTATGTATCTAAATGGATAAAAGTTGTTGCGCTTCCCAATAATGAAGCAAGGAGTGTCACCACCTTCCTCAAGCTAAATTTCTTCTCAAGACTTGGTAAATCAAGGGAAATAATCAGTGATAGAGGTCCCACTTTTATAATTGATTATTCAAAGTGTTACTTAAGAAGTATGGGGTTCGACATAGTGTAGAAACTCCATATCATCCGCAAACTAGTGGGCAAGTCGAGGTCTCAAATTGTGAAATCAAACAAATACTTCCAAAGACGGTGAATGTAAATCGAAAGGATTGGTCAAAGAAGCTTGATGGCGCTCTATGGGCTTACCGCACTACATTTAAGACTCCCATAGGTATATAACCTTATCAACTTGTCTTTGGAAAATCTTGTCATCTGCCCATAGAGCTAGAACACAAACCTATGTGGGCGTTGAAGAAGTTGAATATTGATTGGGATACTGCATCAAAGAAAATGATGAATCAAATAATAAGCTTGATGAGTTTCGCCTACATGTATATGAGAGTGCATACTTGTACAAAGAGTGAATGAAGAAGTACCATGACCAAAGGATTCAAAAGCGAACATTTTCACCCAGAGATCTAGTCCTTCTTTTCAATTCAAGGATGCATTTATTTCCTGGAAAACTAAGTCAAAGTGGTTAGGACCACTCTGAATGAGTCAAGTTTTTCCACATGGTGCAGTCGAGCTAGATAAGAAGGATGGAACAAAATTCAAAGTTAAGGATCAAAGGATCAAAGAAGACATGGGCACAAAGGATGAGATCAAAACTGTGGAAGCATGAAAGCTTAGTGAAGTCTGAGTAACTAGTCAAATCAGTGTCGTGCTGCGATGTTAAATCAAGCTCTACTTGGGAAGCAACCAAAGCTATTTTTTCTTTCTGTTTAGTTTATTTTTTTTCTTTTTTTATGTACACTTGTTAGTTTTTAAGATAGAATAGACTTTGTTAGGGTCTATGTCAAATTAGAGTCATAAAAAGCATAAAAAATAGGCCCAAAGATGAGTACATCCCCATGTCGGAATGCAAATACTGGAAGTTGAACGGACCAGAGAGGCATATAAGTCATTTTTACGAGTTGTAGAAAATTCTACGTCTCATAAAATCAACTTGTTGAATTCAAAATAGCATACTTGAAGCAACTTTAAATCTATGAGTGAACTCTACGACTCGTAGCCTACACTCGTAGACCCCAGGTATGTTTCCCAAATTTTTTCCAACTATCAAGACTAATTACGAAGCTTGTTCATTCCATGTAATAACTATTATGAGTCGTAACTAGCTATGTTTAAGGTCCAGAATTATATAACACCAAACTGACCCAACCCACAACAGAAGGAATAAAATGCCAAAACGTTCAAATTTCCTCAAAAACCCCCGGTATCAAAACTCCATTCCTTATCACCTTTATCAAAATCCATCACCTTCATCATTCCTTATCACCTTCTCCATCAACAACACCACTTTGTTCAATTTGTAGAATTCAGAGACTAAAATTCTATGAATTGTAAGGCCCATTCGTAGACTAGATTCAGAGACTAAAATATTGTAGGCCTGAGAATTGGTTCTACAAGTCATAGACTCTTCTTCGACCCATATACACATTCTTGTAGAACCAAAAAACTAGAGTCCAGTAATATTTTTTTCTTTTCTTGGTTCTTCTTGGTATGTACGTTTACTAACTCTTACTCCACAGGTACTATTTTCTCCCAAATAAACTAAGAAGCGTAGTGGTGGAAAGAAAAAAGTTCAAAGAAGGAGGCTGTGGAGATTTTAAAACAACAGATATGGGATAAAATGACGGACGCTGAGATTAGTGGGTTCGAGGAGGAACACTCTATTGACCTTGAGACATTGCTGGTTCGATGACCCAAATCTAACCACTCCAAACAAATCGTTCCAGCTCCAAAACCAAGAGGAGGCTCTTCCACACCTCATACATCAGCACCATCCACTTCCCCTCATTTGAAGAGGGGGATTCAACTAAGGCGGAGGAGAGAAAGATGAGTCAGTGGCCTAATCTACCTCCGGGTTAGTATCCGAGAGCAAATCAATGCCCGAGCGACTCTCCATACCATTTCAAATCCATGGGGAACCTAAACAATTATGTGTCAAAGGGATATTTGTTTTTTACCGGATGAGGAAAGAGAATAAAGACCGCCAAAACTTAAGATGGACCATCACTACAGAGACACGAGTCATTACAACTGGCCTTGAAGCAGTCTCGAAGATTCGTGATCTTTTTTGTCGCCATAGATGTGAGTAGATGGCAGAGCATTCGTGCAACTACAACAATGCCATGGTACGAGTAGACATTATTTCCGCATTTACTTTACCTTATGTATGCTTACGATATGTCAAGAGGCTTGGTTTAATACCTTTGGGGTTTTGATTTCCATGTTAAGGCTAGGCCCTAGGTCAGTTCATGACATATTCCCTACTCAGCTATGTAACCCGCAACCCATCTTAGTAGTTCTCCACGTTACATCGGATCCCTCATAGCATTTTTATCCCCCACTACTTTCATCTTGTGATCAAACTCGATCGTTGAGGCTGCCTATAGAAATTTTGGGCCGTAGATAACCCGTCGGACCATCTCCATGGAAAAATAAATTAAGACATCCCGAACTAGTGTGGTCAGTAGGACATCCTGCTCTAACTCATTTTCCTTGAAATCTTTTCTCACATGCCTTGGATCATTGGAATTTTACCTTCTTTTGAGCAAAAGTAGTCAAAAGTGATATAATGGAAGAGAAACCTTCTACAAACCATCTATAATAACTAGCTAAGCCCAAAAAACTCTGAATATTGAAAGGATTCAATGGTCTAGGTCAATTCTTAAGTACCTCGATCTTCTTTGGATCAACCATAATTCCTTCTCCAAAAATAATGTGACCAAGGAAAACGACTGACCTTAACCAAAATTCACATTTGCTAAACTTTGCATACAACTGACTATCCTTGAGAATTTGCAACACAATCCTCAAATGATCGGCATGCACTTTATCACTTTGATAATAAATAAAAATATCATTGATGAACACAATCATGAACATATCCATATATTACTTAAATACCTTGTTCATCAAATCCATAAAACCTGTAGGGGCATTCATTATTCCGAAAGACATAACCAAGAATTCAAAGTGACCATACCAATTTCTAAAAGCCATATTCGAAATATCACATTCCCTCACTCGGAGTTGATGATATTTCAATCAAAGATCAATCTTTAAAAAGTAGCTTGCTCCTTGAAGTTGATCGAATAAGTTATCATCCTTGGAATTGGATACTTGTTCTTTACAGTGACCTTATTCAATTGCCGGTAATCTAAACACATTTGGAGCGACCTATCTTTCTTCTTAAAAAATAACATGGGAGCACTCCATGGTAAAATAATTGGCCTTATAAAACCTTTATCCAACAAATCCTTCAATTGCTCTTTTAACTCCTTAAGTTCCACCGGAGCCATAGGGTAAGGATGAATAGAAATAGGTTGAGTATCAGGGAGAAGATTTATCCCAAAGTCAATTTCCCTTTCGGAAGGAACACTGGGCAACTCATCGGGAAACACATCGTAAACCTCATTAAATATAGGGATAGACTCAAAAGTAGGTGCTTCGGAATCGACATCCTAACTCGCACTAGGTGATAAATGCTCACTTTGAAAATCATTTTTCAGGCCTCAAGACATGAGATGAATCGACCCTTAACCACCGAATCATTAACCTTTCATTCAAGAGTAGGCTCATTAGGAAACTAAAACCTGAACCTACGGGTTCTACAATCAATGGATGCATAAGAAGCATATAACCAATCCATACCAAGAATAATGTCAAAATCGGTCATGTCAAGTTCAACAATATCACAAGGGATAAATTTATGCAAGACTAACACGGGAAACTCTCTATAAAGGCAAATCATATGGTGACACCTAGTTATGAGATATGAGACTTTATATAAGGACCCTGTAAGTCGAGTCCCCAACTTAAGTCATCATTCGGTGCTAAGCCAAATCCCATAGAATACATAGGATAGTAATCATACTTAGCATATATAATAAACTTGTTCATAAGCTTCATAATTCATGGAATAGCTCATTTTCATATCATACTTATAATGTGAGTATAAACCTTTCAACATCACAATATCATGCTTGCATAATTCATGTCATTAGGTTCCTAGGTCACCAAGATAGGGCCCTAAGTCACCTTTGTTCATAACTTGTATGTAATTCATATCTTGAACATAATTGTAATCCATGATCATAATTCATACTTGAATTTAGGGTAAAAGTTGCATACATAATCAACTTGATTGAAAACCATGAAATACTTAAAAATCATTGAACCTCATAATCATAATTCATGTAAATCATCATTGAAAATAGATTCATGCATGGGCATTCATAGTTCAACAAAAACTCATGAAATTTATGTAGAAACATACTTATAATGATTGTTGATAACAAAATAAGATATAATTGAAATAGCCCAATGCAATTCATCAAAATAGTGTTACAAACCCAATTAAAATTAATGAAATTTTGAGTAGAAACCTTGGGACTCCATGGGTGAAAGGAACCCATGGATACCACATACCTTGAATGAATTTGAACTTGGGGAGGAAGCTCACATTCTCTCTCTAAAATTTTGAAAAAACTCAACAGCTAAATGACAAATTTCTACTTTGCCGAGATGGATTTAGAGCCACCGATAGTGGGTCTCCAACCATCGTACATAGCTCAGGAGGTGAGCTCAAATGAGACTAGAATAGTCGAGCAACAATTTCTCTTAGAAACATCCAATACAACTGTGAAATCGAACAACAACAATGTGAGCAATGGGGCAATTTTGAATAAACAGTGGTGTAGGATTCAAGATATCATTTCTTAAGTTAATCCGGGTGCAATAAGAGTGATTTCATCCAGTGGAGAGGAGTCACTACAAGCTAATATTTTCATTGAGCCAAAATTCACTATTAGGTTGGAGGAAAGCACAAATGAAGAACATAAAATAAACGCACAAATTTTGTTACAGAGTTGTGGATTGTTCGAGTTACAAGGACTGTAGAGGATGAATCTACATCCCAAGGTATATCTATGGTCCAAAAATCAAAATATTTGGACTTCCCAACTAAGAGCAATCACCAGGCGACTTCTAGGAGAATTGCCCCAGAATCGCCATTATCGAGCCCTCAAATTTGATAGATTTTCTATGTGATTTGAGACAAATTGACCACTGGGGTTCCCATGTGGTAGTTCAACTATGGGAAAATGTAGGAAATTCCTACGGTGGAAACGCAAGTGGGGAGGTTTTAGGTGGAGACACCGGTGCTCCAATGGTCTAAATTAACCAAAATAACTACCAAATGATCATCATGGGATAGAACTCCTGTCAAGCTCAAAAGTTCCTCTCAAATATACCCATGGTGGTTCGAATATGGTTTCTACCAAGGTGACTATCAAAGTGAAGAACATAGTGATGATAGAGTTCAAACTTTGAGCCTTCTAAAGGCTCAGCATAATATTCAGCACCAAGAACATGGAATTGAAATTTAAATTCAAAAAAATCTAAACAATTCTAAGGATGGTGGTAATAGCTCTGAGTTAGTTCCAATGTACAAAGGTAAGGAAATAGAGCATCAGGTTGAACAAACACAAGAGGTTGAACAAACACAAGCTTTGGAATATCAAATGATCAACAATTTGTCCACAGACATCCAAGGTAAGTGTCCTAACTCTTCTAATCATATTTTTCATGATTAAATTAATTATGTTAGTGATGAAGCTCAATTGTAAGCTAATGAAAACGAGAAAGGAAATGCAAAATTAACCTCTACTATGTAGCATGGTGGCTTAGACTCTAGGAATAGTAAGGAGGAGAATGAATTGGAATTGTGCAATAAGAATAAGAATAATAACTAGTATGGGGGTAGTGTACAAGTTCTGAACTTTCAGAATGGTGCAGGTGAGAACCAAGTTGATAAAAAAATCCTAATGAAAACAAACAATCCAAAGAGAAGCAGTATATCCCTAATAGTATGCCTTTGAGAGTCTCTATTAACTTTGAACCTTTAAGCCAAATAGCTCCCAAAATGATCAGCAGAGACCTCAAGAGAATAGAAATAATCCTCCTTGAAAATCTCCTAGCCAAACCAAATTTCCCAACTCCAATATCCCCAATCCCCCTAGCCCTGTGATTCCCCATGCCCTTGTTAACTAATTAAGGGCTCAAAAGGCTATGAAAGTTGCTCCCATTGAAATTAGCCCCCCCTCCCAAGATCACTACAAAACAAGGATCTCTTGCAGCTATGTTTAAAAAAGAGGACTTCATGGTGAAACTTTCCACAAGATGAAAATACACTCTTATTGGAAAATTCACCAACACCATACCCAAAATGGAAACCATAAGAAAGGAGTTCATCTTGTAAACAGAGTTGGAAGGTGTGAAACTCACTCACTTTAACTCCAGACACTTGTATATTGATTTAGATAATGAATATGATCATTCCAATATTTGGTCCAAAGGGAAGCTGTTTGTACAAGGGAAACTTATGAGACTTCAAATTTGTACCCCCACCTTTAAGCCAGAAGAAGAAACTGTCACGACCCAACCCCGTAGGCCGCGACTGGGTTCTGACTTGGGCCCCCTTATGCATATCCATCAGCTACCCTTAAGT
Source organism: Solanum dulcamara (assembly GCF_947179165.1). Taxonomy (NCBI): domain Eukaryota; kingdom Viridiplantae; phylum Streptophyta; class Magnoliopsida; order Solanales; family Solanaceae; genus Solanum; species Solanum dulcamara. The sequence continues at coordinate 50,023,319 of NC_077243.1, forward strand.
TGAATCGTGTGTGATGTGATACTATATACAAATCCCAGTGGGTCAAAAACTTTTTTTTAGGAACTTATAGCCTCATTCATCTGTATCATAACAGGAAAGGGCACGCGAGCCGACGAGGCTGCCATACCACAAAAACATTTGCAATACGTCGTATGAGCACAACTGAAACAAACTTACAAATAACCCACATACACATGTCTACAGACCTCTAAGAGTAATAACTGCATCATATGGCGGGACAAGGCCCCCGCCGTACCCCTGAATAAATAAATATGTATATTAAATGACCAGTATCAAAAATTAGGCTCCATAACAGTGAAGCACTTCCGACATAGCTGAGAGGAACTCCTAAGCTGACCGATCTCCAAAATGAACATATGTACCTGCGGGCATGATACGCAGCCCCCCGGAGAACGGAGGGTCAGTACGACATATGTACTGAGTATATAAAGAATAACATATCATAACTGAAACAACAACTGAAATAGGGATACAGAAAACATGTATAACAGTTAACAGATTACTGTACCTGCAGCTTAGGACATGCAGTCATATACCTTATCATACCCTATACCCGACCCTCTAGTAAACTCGGTATCATAATCATTTTATCATAATCATGCCCGGCCCTTCATGGGATGCGGTGAATGATCATTGCATCATATATCATGCCCGACCCTTCATGGGATGTGGTGAATAATCATTTCATCATATATCATGCCCAGCCCTTCATGGGACGCGGTGAATTTATCATGCCCTGCCTTTCATGGGACGCGGTAAATTTATCATGTCCGACCCTTCATGGGATGTGGTAAATTTATCATGCTCGGCCCTTCATGGGATGCAGTGAGTTTATCCTACCCGGCCCTTCATGGGATGTGGTGAGTGACGTATTAACATCCTTCACGAGTAAAGTAACGAGGAACCATATGCAATTAGTTTGTTATCTGAGATTCGGTATAACAATCGTCATGGACTATCATTTGAGGATCAAAACTATCATCCTCTCACATATCCTCTAACTTCCATTAGGGGCCACATCGACAGAGTCTCAAGAGTCCTAGGCTTTTATTAAGGTAATACCAAATAGCTTATGCAATTAGAGACACTTGTCATTATAGAGTTCTTAGGCATGGGAGCTCATACATTCAATTAGTATTCATCATATAGGGACTCGAGGGTAGCAGTTCAACTACTTCAAGAACTTTGATATTAAGAAATGAATAGGAGTTATAGTTCATGCTTCCCATGCATCCGGTTACTACTTCCTATATAGAAGGCTTGAGGGTGATAGCTCAGCTACCTTAAAAGACTTAGCATTTAGAAGTGAACATGAATCAATAGGCTCTACCTATATTACCTTTTATCCTATAGAAGCCTTAAAAAGGCAATAGCTCAACTATTACAGGTGTTCTACCATTACGAAGTGGATAAGAATTATGGACTGTACTCGGAGCTTTACGAATGGAACTATCCCCAAGTTCCATATACAAACCATTCATAACTTATATCTAAGACATGCCAAAATAAAGAAGAATAGTTTTACCTACTTATGACAAAAACATGCCAAGAGAAGGAATAAGCTTTACATACTTATTCCAAAAATATGCCAAAAGAAAGCTTCGTATACCTGTTATGGGTTAGTCTTTGTCCCGGTCGCCTTGTCATCCCATGAACCTAGGTAATATGAAATCAATTCGAACATCGACCTCTTTATACCTTTTAGTTTCTTACATTACTTAAGAGTATTCATAAACCCCATTCCCTCGCTCGCCTTCTCGACTAGTTCCTTAACTAGTTAAGGAGTCAACAAAAATCAGACAGCACCTCCCCTATAATGTGCTCTATCCGAATTTCCAATCACGTCCCTAATATCTACATCCAAACAACAACATAACCAGCAGCTCGTATATATAGAAAACTTTGTAACATTATACATTACAACCTCCGAACGACTTGCTCGAAATTATGATATCCAAAATAGGGTTTCTAGTTTCTATTTTGCGAAACCTTTAATCGTACATAGTGTGGAATCATGTGTCTGTAACTAGAAACTTCAAAACCTATTTTATAACACATTTAGACCCTGCAACACACACCACCCAACCAGCAGCAGCCTCCAAACACACCATGCCTCACTTCGACTACAATTTAACTACGGTGACTTCAATTTAGATTGTTTCTTTTGCTGAGCATCCCCACGATTTTTCCATACTTCCAGCAGTATAAAAGGTACATAATACACTCCATAAAAACCCCATAAATTCCAAATTTAAAGGAGAAACCTTACCTTACCCGAAATTGGCCAAACTAGCCAAAATCGCACCTCGGAACCCTTCTTAGCGTGCTGAAACTGTGTGGACTGGTTGCTGTCCATTTTGGCTGCACCAAGCCATGATTTTATACTTATAATACCTCCATAGCATCGTGATATATTCTAGATAATTAATTTATGGAATGAAATCGGGACTTACCTCTTTTGTTTCCTCCTAGCGGTCGCTAGTTTCTCTCTAAACTAGGGTTTTGTTCTTGAGTTTTTGCTGAAGTTTAATGGATCAGAACTGAAGTATAAGACACATATAAATTTATATATGTGGTCCTAAGAAGTGAAACGTTTCATCCCCATATGGTGACACGTGTCCAACCCCTATTGGGCCACGGATCCATGCCTTACCCCTAGGCTGCCACGTGTCCTTGTGGGCCCCACCTCCCAAGTAGATGGGTCACCTACTTGACCCTAAGTAGGTGGGTCACCTGCTTTCTTGAGGTGCTGCCATGTGTCGCTCCTCTATTGGCTTCCACGTATCATCTTTTCCCCTTCCTCGTGGGTTCGTAATCTCGTCTTAGTTTAGGTGCCTATGTAATCCATGCTACGTAAGCTTAGTATGTCCTCAAGTAGCTCAAGTATGTAAGACCTCTAAGTTAGTAGCTTACGTGGATAAATCACGTCCTACGACTCATTATTTGGTCTCTAATTCCTTTCAGATTCTTATGACTCTATTTTCAACCTTCTCTACTATGGGATAACACATTCTCCTTTCCTTAGAGTCATTTGATCTTGTCGTAGCTTATCCGGCTCACATGATAATGTCTAAACAACTTAAGAGACATTCCGAGCTCGAGAGTGTGGGGTGTAACAGAAACACCTATGGTTCCCATATGGGCTATCCTACCTGAGTTGCCTAGGCATTTCTACTATGTGGAAGTGGTAACCCCTTTACTATCCCCTATTGGTAAAGTACTTTTTTGGACTTGGCAAATTATAATAAAACTAGGGGTAGTGTAGCAGAAGTGAAGGTCCAAATTGATCTTACTAAAAAAAGACCACATCATGTGTGGATGAGTTTTGATGAAGATGAGAATGGAGAAGAGAGATGGCAACCTATCTAGTATGAGGGGGTCCCTGAATATTGTGATTATTGCAAACACCAAGGGCATATCAGTAGAGTTCGTAATGTGAAGAAAATCTATGAGGAGAATAAAAGAAGAAAGGAACAAGAGGAAGTTGAAAGAAATAAAAACAAAGCAACCAATGATGAAAATAGGGTTGCGCAGGTTTAGGAAAACAAAGACATTGAACAACCAAGGGGCTATTAATATAAGGAGATAGATGACAGTCAAGATCAATTAGAGTGGCAAACACAAAAGAAGAAAGGAAGGAAAAATGCTTACCAACAACAGCAGGTTACACAAAAAAATTGAACAATAGGAGAAAAGTCAACATGGAGATAGTTCAAGTTCTCCAAAATCTCCTACATAGATGAATCAAAAAGATCAGCAACATCAACAAAAAGGTATAATCTCTAACTATAAAAACTCCCAAGATTGTAATATTGACTCTAGAGTCCAGAGTCAACCCCCCAACCCCCAATGAAGAAAAATCCTATTCCCCATATCCCTTCTAAGCAGGTGGCCCAAGATGAAGGAAAAAATCAAAATAAAGGTAATGATCAGTCCAACAAAGAAGAAAGATAATCCTGACAATAATGACCCAGAAGTACACCCAAATGATAAAGAAGATAATGTTCTCAATAAGAAAACCCCAAGTATTGACTCAATTCTCCCACAACCCTATACATCCCCCAATAATAGGTTATTGTGTTGGTTGTTGATGTATTTTCTAGAGGTGAGGATGGGGGAGTAAATGAGAAAACATCCAACCTGCAGGAAGGGGTACCCAGGAGAACGAAAGGTATTTTAGTTGACTATAGGATTGATGCAGGAAGGGGTACCCAGGGGAACGGAAGGTATTTTAGTTGACTATAGGATTGACTTTAGAGCCCCTACTACCACTGTTACTGTTGTTAAAAATTCCAACATGCGTGAAAATTTTTCTAGAAATTTAAAAGGTATGTCACAAAAAAAAGGTAATCCAGATGCTAAAAAGGATGGGGGAATTGTCCATAATTAATGGTGATAAATGTCCACATCCTACTGATCATATATGAAAGTTAAAAAGTAAGTTCCCAAGTCCTTAACAACAAGTCTACTTTGTCTCTTAGTAAAAAAAAGAGATGTAATGAAAAAGAAGCTTGTTAAGGAGATGGAAACATGAAATTCTCAGCAAAAAGTCAATTGCATTCTGATAGAAAAATAGGCAGGTATCCATATGTCCCCTTTATAGGTTCAAGCCAGTTCAATTGAGAGATGTTTCCTTCATAAGAAAGCAATTTAAGAGGATTTTGAGGATGAATACAGAGTCACTCACTCTGAAGATGAAGAACCTAACCAAAGTGAAGAAATTCTGAATGAGGAAGAGGAAACTAGTGCATACTTGCTGAAAGACTTTGGTTCAACTATGAACACAGGCATACAGGAGGAAATACAGCAGATAACTAAGTAGAATGGTTTATGTCCTAGGGTTCAGCAAGAAAGGAAGAAAAGAAGTAACCATACTACCTCCAACAACTCTATTAAATAATTCTACTGGCAAGAGTAGCATCAACACAAGGTCCAAATCCCAGAAACTTTGATGATTAGTACAATGTGCTGGAATGTAAGAAGTATTGACACTCAAGGTGTTCTGGATAAACTCTAAAAACTCAAGGATTTTCACAACATCTATATTTTGGCTATTCTTGAAGCTTTCTCCAATAGATCCCATCTCAATTTTTACAAAAACTAACTTAGAATAGACAATGCTACTCCTAGTCCAAATAGTAAGATTAGGCTTTTCTAGAATCAAGATGTGAACTGCACCATCCTAGATCAATATGAACAACAAATAACTTATGAAATTAATATATGTCCAATCCCAACACTTTTATTATTACTTTTGTTTATGTTAAATGCAAAGATTACATGAGAAGAAATTTATGGGAAGAAGTTGTTGTAGTTTTCAGATATTGACATACCTTGGTGTACTATAGGTGACTTCAATGTGATAACTAATATTGAAGAAAAACTAGGAGGACTGCCTTACAACATGACAGTTCATAAGTGTTATTGATGCATGTGGACTCAGTGATTTGGGATTTCATGGAAAAAGATACACTTGGTATAATAATAGAGAGAATGAAGCAAGAATTTAGAAGAGATTAGATAGGGCTATGGTGAATAATAAGTGGTTGGATGTGATGCCTATGATCACTATTACTCACCTAGCCTCCACTAGATCAGATCACTGCCCACTTTTTCTAGATTGTACAGACAGACAAGAGAACTCTATCAAGTACTTCAAATTCCTCTATTTTTAGGTTGACAATGATACATTTCTAGACACTATAAAATCTTGTTGGGAGAAATTATTGAAGGAAATCCTATGAGAACCTTCCAGCAAAAGATGAAAAGAGTCTTCAGCACTCTTAGCAATTGGTCCAGGCAGAAATATGGTGATACTTTTGTCACCCTTAAGAATTTTAAAGAAAAAGTTAGAAATGCTGAAGATAAGATCATCAATGAAAATACTGAAGACAATAGGACCAATCTTAATCATATCAATGCTCAATACATTAGGTACTTGAAGGTTGGATAGTCTATTCTCAAACAAAATTCTCAATTACAATGGTTTAAGAATGGGGATGCAAATTCCAAGTATTTCCATGTTATTATAGGAGGTAGAAGAAGGAGATTATTCATAAACAAGATCACTGAAGAACATGATAATATTATTCAGGGTGATCATGATATTTCTTAGGTTGCCTGCTCTCATTTTGCAAGGATCTATACTAGGGATAACAAGCTAATAAAACAAGATGTGATTAGATATATTCCTAGGATTGTCACTGATCAATAGAACCATCAATTTGTGTACCCTACCTACAAAAGAAGAACTGAAATTAGTTGTATTCTCTATGAGTTCTACATCTGCTGCTGGACGTAAGGAAATAAATGGCAAATTCTTTCATGCATGCTGGGACATCATCAATGATGACCTATTAAAGCCGATTCACTACTTTTTTAATGGTCATAGTATTCTCAAATATAACTCTCATTCCTGTTTGGTCCTTCTTCTAAAAGATGACCATCCTAAAATGTTAACTGATTTTAGACCTATATCCCTCAATACTTTTACCAATAAAGTCATCTCCAAACTCATTTATCTTAGACTTGCACCAGTTCTTCCTAACCTTACATTTGAGAACCAATCTGATTTTGTGAAAGGAAGGAGTATTTCAGAAAATATAATGTTGGCTCAATAGGTTATTCACGGCATTAAAAAGCCCAAACTTAGAGATAATGTGGTTATAAAGTTTGACATGGCCAAGGCATATGACAAGGTTTCTTAGTTATTTATATGTCTAGTAATGAGAAGGATGGGTTTTAAAGAGATATTCATTGATACGGTTTGGAGAACTATGTCCAAAAACAGTTATAATCAATGATCTTAGGCATGGCTTCTTTCACTCAATAAGGGGTCTCAAGCAAAGACACCCCCTGTCTCCTGCTCTCTTCATTATTGGGGCTGAGGTGCTATCTAGGATGCTTAACAGTCTCAATCAACATTATTTGTACACTGATTTTATAGGGAGAGTAGGGTCCTCAGATTAATCAATTGAGTTTTGTAGATAATATCATTATTTTCATCTCAACTTCCAAGTATTCTTTGAAGCTTATTATGAAGACCTTGCAGATTTATGAAGACACATCTGAGCAACTCATTAAAAAAGACAAGAGACAGTTTCTAATCCCTATTAACACTTTCCAAGAGATTATTGGCAGGGTAAGTTCCATCACAGGGTTCAGGAGTACTAGTGGTCCCATCACCTACTTGGGTTTTCCCTTGTATATAGGTGGCCAAAGGATCATTTATTTCACTAGCATGGTTTCAAAAGTTATAGCCAAGATTAAGAAGTGGCAAACTAGGATGTTGAGTTATGGAGAAAGAGCTACACTCATTAAATCAGTCCTTCAATAGCTTCCAATTCACTTAGTGTCTACTATAACTCCTACCAAAACAACTTTAAATAGATTAAGTACCTTATTGCGGACTTTTATTAGGGATGGAATATGAGAAAAAGAAAATATCACTGGGCATCATGTCATTCTCTTAGTTTTCCTTATGAAGAGGGTGGTATAGGTGTGAAAAACTTGGAGGATATATGTTTAGCACTCCAATACAAGCAATGGTGGGTTTTCAGAACTAAGAAGACACTTTGGGGTGAGTTTCTCAGAGCCAAATACTGTCAAAGAGCCCATCTTGTAATCAATAAATGGAATAAAGGACAGTATCTTATGTGGAAGCACATGAAAAACAATAAAGGAGACATTGAGCCTTACATATAATGGTCTGCTAACTCTGAGGAATGTATCTGTTAGTGGGATGATTGGTTAGGAGTTTGTCCTTTAGCTTATCACAATGACCATCTCCCTAGATTGAACAATTCCAATGTTTCCAAGTTTCTGGTGAATGGTATCTGGAATGTGGAAAAGGTGAGACAGCATGCCCCTCATCACTTAGTCCATAGAATCTTGAACACTACTTTCAACTATCAGTAGAACATACCTGATCAAGCAGTCTGGAAGTTGACTTTACATGGCAATTTTACCTGTAAGTCAGCTTGTAGAGAAGTTTGGAAAAAAGAAGAACAAGACCATGACTAATACACTTACTTGTCACAATAATATACCTTTCAAGGTCTCTTTCCTACTTTGCAGAGCACTCAGATACAAGCTCCATACAAATTAGAAGATCATAGCCTTTGAAGCTAAAACAACTTCTTGTTCCTTTTGTTACACACCTAGACTTAATACTGTAAATCACATTTTCGTAGCAAGGAATTTTGCTAATCACATCTGGAACCACTTCTCTAAGTGGTTTAGAATTCTATATGTTGACAGTTCTCTAATGCATATTTTGATGACCTGGTGGACTGCTAAGCCTAATAATGAAGTCCATAAGTTAGTCCTCCAAGCTTCTCCCATCTTTATTTATTGTTATATTTGGAAGAATAGATGTGCTAGTAAGTATGGAGGGGAGAATTCTAGTGTTGCTAGAGTGAGGTTTTCCATTGTCAAAGAACTCTATATATTGATTACTACAATATACCCCTACTTTACTTGGCCTATCAACTGGAAAGAGTGGGTAATCAGGGAAGAAAGCTGCAAATATGATATGAAGGTTACCAAAGTAAACTGGATTAGACTTCCCCTATCTAGTGTTAAGTTAAACATTGATGGAAGTGCTATTAACAATCTAGGAAAGATAGAAGCAGGGAAAATTCTGAGAGATCACAAAGGTAAGTTAATCTATGCATTTACCACTCCTATTGGATTTGATTCCAATAATTAAGCAACTATTTTTGTTATCACTTGGTGTCTACAATATGGATACAATAGGGTAATCTTGGAAGTTGATTATGAGTTTTAAATCAAGTGGCTTAAACAAGAGATCAAACCACCATGGAGTATTCACAACTATATTGAAGAACTCTAGGAGTTGATCAGATTGTTAGTATTCTATCACTGCAAGCATGTTTTTAGGGAGGAGAACTTTCCTGCAGACACATTATATAAGAAAAGTTATGTGGTTGAATGTATACAACATTTCTACAGCTACCAGCAACTTCTACAAGAGACAAAAGGGTATTTCCGATCAGAACAAATAGGAATGGCAGGATTTAGAAGAAGAAGAATGAAAAGGATTAAACATCCTCTTTGCTTACATTCTTAGATTCTGGATATAGATGTCTCTATATCATTTTTTGGTGCTTGCTCCTTTTCAACAATGCTATATCTTACTTCAATGTTATAGCTTTTTTGAATAGGTCGTAGTATAGAGTTCTATTTTCTTTCTTTTGTAAGAGGAGAGTCTCCCTTATTTATGTATTTCCTAGAATCTTTATAATAGAGAGGAGTCCTTTTTTAGGTACTTAGCTAGGTTTTGTTGTAGTATATGGGATAAGTTAGTTTTCCTTAGTAGGATAAATAACTTTTAACCACCATTGGTGGAGGTAAGGTTTACGTCCTCCTTCTTGTAATTTTGTAATTTTGTTTATGTTATGGCTTAGGTGTTATACCCCATACTTTTGTACCTTGGAACGTGTTCTTAAGCTTCTTAAGTTTTGTAAAAGGTTTGTAAGCTTCTTAGAAGTTACCATGTGAGCCAGATAATATATAACGCTACCAAACAACTCTAAGGAAGGGAGAATATGACACCCCATAGTAGGAAAGATTGGAAATATGGTTATAAGAATTCGAAAGGAGTTGGAGGCCAAGTAATGAGTCGTAGGACTCGACTTACTTACATAAGCTACCAACTTGAAAATCTTACATTCTTAAGCTACTTGAGTCATACCAAGCTTACGTAGCAAGGATTGCATAAGATCGTAAAATAAGATGAGATTACGAATCTAGGAGGAGGAAAAGAAAGTGACATGTGGCAGTAGATGGAAGTTACATGTGGAAGCAGATGAAGTAAGGGGGTGGGCCCCACCTTCCACGTGGCATCCCATAGTTGAAGGAGGGGGTGCATTTGTCCAATAAGGGCTTGACACGTGTCACCACTTAGGGGCTGACATGTGTCACCTCCTAAGGTGGCATATATATATGTTTTATAACATTTAGATTTATCCTTATCCTTTAGTTTTATCCTTATCAAAAAAAATTCAAGAAAAAAGGAGAAGAGAAACTTTAAGCTAGAGAGGGAGAGAGCCACAGATTTGGGAGGAAAAAAAGGTAAGTTCTCCAATTTCGTTCCGTAAATTAATTATCTAGGGTATAATACTAGGTTATTAAGGTGTTATTAGTGTAAATTTATAGTTTGTAGAAGCACTAAAAGGATAACAAATAGCCATGAAGTTTCAGCCGCACTAAAAGAGCTTCCGAGGCGAGTTTTGGCGAGTTTCGGGCAAGGTAAGACTTTCCCTTTCAAGTTGGAGTTTATGATGTTGTTGTGAGGTATATTACATGTCTTAAATGAGGCTAGAATTACAAAAATTGTATAATTATGCTTGATGTTAGAAACAAACTAAATGGAAGTCATTTGAGTTAAATCGAAGTTGAGTAGTGTGTTGTGATTGTGGTTCTGCGGTTGCAGTTGGGTTGGTTGTGTGTTGTAGGGATGGAAAGTGTGCTAAAAATGGTGTGGGTTTTGTTGTTTTCAGCCACACTACCCTCCGTTTCGTATGGTTAAAGGTTTTACGAAACAAAGATTAAAAACTCTATTTTGGTATCGTAGTTTTGAGCGAGTTGGTTGGAGTTTGTATTGTGTAATGTTGAAGTTATTTACTTGTATATATGCTTCTGTTTATTGTTTTTGGTTGGATGTAGTAATTAAGGATGTAATTGGAAGTTTGTATAGGGAAAATTATTAGGGAGATGCTGCCCGATTTTTGGTAACTTCGGAACTAGTAATGAACAAGTCGAGGGAAATGGATAAGGAAATGATTCCTATGGATACTTGGTTGTATATTTGGAAGTTGAAAAGTGGAAGGTTATTAATCTTAGTATTTTTTTCATGTTGAATAGTCTCAAAATACGACGAGGAGAACGTGGTGAAGGGTAATCCATAAGAGGTATGTGAAGCTACCTTCTCTCTCTTGGCATGTCTTTGGCATAAGTATGTAAAGCTACCCTTATTTTCTCTTGATATGTCTTTGACATAAGTTATGATGTTATGATGAGATGTTTATGGTACCGATTCCCTTGATGGGTCAGGTATGGTAAATGTGTATAAGGATCAGGCCGGACGTTCCTCGGCATATGTTACTATCTAAGGATCGGGTCGTACGTTCCTCGACACATATGTATATGACGACTACATGAGGGAAAGTAGAGAGTATGTAAAGCTGTCCCTTCTTTCTTTTGGCATGTCTTAGAATTAAGTAAGGATTAATATGAGCTTTGGGGGTAATTCCATTCATAAGTCTCGAGGGTGATTCATGATTCCTGTTCTTAGAGATTCTCCGGTAGTTAATGTCCTTGACTTTTATAAGTTATTTTGTATCATCTTGATTCATGCCCTTGATTTCTAAGGCTCTTTTGATATGATCAATAGTGATATTTGAGGGATGATTGATATGACTATAGCCCTGATTTTCAAATGACAATTTGTCTTTACTACTTCATTGAGTCTTTGACAATGTTTTAAATTGCATTTAGTTTCTCACTACTACACTTGTGGATGCCTCAATGCTTCTTCCACTAAGCCCGAGCCAGGATATGTTATCAAGCGTACTTCTCTGCATTATTCTCCGTGCCCCGACGTGAGGGGGCGAGTATGACATGTACATGGGTTGTGGT